>NC_139564.1:5207242-5879522 GCF_965112155.1 Podarcis liolepis
CTTAAATGATTTTGGTCTGATTTACCTGAAATATCACCTTAACCCGCTAACAGCCTGCCCATATGTTACAATCAGCAATGGAGTTCCTTTTCCCACAGCCAAGTCCAAAAATAGTAGGCAAGCACAAGGAAGTGGGGCTGTTCGGCAAAGGCCCCAAACCTCTAGAATACACTGCCGGCTGCAGACTGTCAATCCCCATAGTTGCAGGCATTTAAGGAAGCCCTGAAGTCCTATCTGATAGGTGTTTTATTATTACTGATTACTTTTATTATTTATTTGAAATTTGTGATTGCATTGCACTGTGTTTTATTCTGCAGCTAATCCTGGGAGGTTCTTTTTGTCCTAATAGGAGGAAAGTATAAATAGAATTTCAGTTCAACTACCTCTGACTATTACAAACAGATTCTGATGTTTATACAGAATGTGAAATTATCAGTATCATTGAGTAAACAAACTTGGAAGTTGAAAGATATGATAATTCAGGACTCCACTGATTCACTCAACACTACATCCCGCTGAATTCAACTGAGCCCTTTATATCTTAGCGCATATAGGATTATAGTCACTATGTTAACTGTAAATTATTCAGATTCAGAATTAAGATTTGGTTTAGAGTCTATCTACTGTCATAGATCTTCAAGGCTTTTAAAAGACCTCAATGCAGATTAGTTAATGATTAACACTACATTGTGGAAATAAATATCTAGTTAGGTAGGAAAACATTCTAAAGGCAGGAACAATTAGCAATGATGGAAACACTGATGCTTCTAATCTGGATTTTTTAAAAAAACAAAAACAAAAACAGGATTAACAAAGGATTTTCTCGGTTTTTTCAAAGCCCACAAAACCCTCTCTTTTTACCAAGGGCATCTTCCCTCATCATTCATATCAGAAGGTAAAATACAAAAGTAAAGGAGCGCTGGACAGTTAATTCCAGTCAAAGGCGACTATGGGGTACAGTGTTCATCTCGCTTCAGACTAAGGGAGCTGGCGCTTGTCCACAGACAGCTTTCCAGATCATGTGGCCAGCATGACTAAACTGCTTCTGGTGCAACGGAAACACCATGACAGAAACCAGAGTGTACAGAAATGCCGTTTACCTTCCCACTGCAGCAGTACCTATTTATCTACTTGCACTGGTGTGCTTTCAAAGTGCTAGGTTGGCAGCAGCTCCAAACTGTATTTGTAACTACAGAAACAAAACTGAATCTCACAAAAAGGTGACGAATTGGAGAACACAACCTTGTGCTGTAAGATTGATCAACTAAGCTTTCAAGGTGGATTTTGCCCTCCTGGAAACTGATCCACAATAAACATGGAGTAACAGTATGAGAAGAGGCATGATACTTTTTACCTGTTTGACCTTAACTGGGACAGAGGGATGCTTTCACTTGTGATCTGACTGCAAGAGAGAACTCCTGAGTTGGGCCTATTTTGCAATATGTATGCCCTTTGAGATTAAAGTTAGACAGAAGCCAGGGCTCAAACCAAAGGTTAGATGACTCCAGCTAATGAGCTGGGTCAGGGTGTTCCAAATTAGTGGTTACACAAGCCTCTAGTGGCGTAGGTAACAGCAACAGGGTCCATTCTGACTACCCTTTTAGCAGGGGTCCATAAATTCTGGCTGACCAACCAACAAAGCAGGCAATTGGGCTTAATGGTTCTGATCTTGTGCTACTGCTTGCAGTTCCCTATTAGTGCTCCTGCCTTCAATCTCCAGCTCCTTCCTCTCCTCTAGCTAACTTACAGCCCAGCATTAACCACTGCTACAGCTTGCTACCCAGTGGGGCGACAGCACCGGCCAGTCATCCTTGTACCTTACTCATCTTGTTATGCAAGGGACTCTTGTCCTGTCTCACTTTCTCATGGAAACCACTCACTTCCCAAGCAGATGAAACAAAACAGAACTCTTCTACATAAATGAAGCATACCTAGAGAAGACAGAAAATGGGCATATCAGCTATCCCACTCCTCTATGAACACCCGCCTCATTACTTTTGAGATCAGCATACATCCTCATGGATTCTTCAACATCTTTTCCAAGCACAAGAGCATAAGGAAGTCACTTCTTCCCGAAACGAGGACAGACTAGCCAGTTGATGTGCAGCAACACCTGCATTTCTCAGGACAGCATGCTCAATTACTGCAACTCACGCTATGGCTAAGATGCTCCTTGTGCAATAGCCCATCTGCTGAAAAACAGAAGGTAACAAAACAAACAACAGACAAGCCTAAAACATTTAAACCACCACAATTTTTAAAAGCCCTTTTCCCCAGTCCCCATCCACATCACTTCAGATGCCAGAAGCACCCAAGAACAGTGTCAATTGGTGACCTCAATGTACAGGAAGGATGCAAGAAGCTAAGCGTTGCATTCAGAGCCCTGGTAAGTCATGTAGAGTACCCGTCTTCAACATGCCATTAATTTGTTTTGGACTACAACTTTTTATCCTTCCTGATTGGTCAAGATGTGCGAGGCTGATAGCCACAAAAACCTCAAAACCTGTGTAGCCTCAAAACCTCAAGGGCACGAACACTGGGTGGAGGCTGATATTAGAGCCTTAAAGGCTGACATCAACACTCTGAACTGAGCTCAGAAATGGACTGACAGGAATAATAGGTTATTATCCCACAAGATCTATATAAACGCACACGCATCTGAATAATTGTAGCCAACATATTTCACTAAGAGAACAAGACATTGTAGGTTAATCGGCAACTACATCGATTAAAGGGCCTGATCCAAACTCTCTACATATTGTCTGGCTAATACATACCACAAAGGCCAACTGTGGTCCACTAATAGTTTAAGGACCAGAATACAAAACACCAGTATCTAGGTTAAAAAAAATCTAATGATGCAAAGAAGCTCAATACAACCCTTCAAGTGGTTTCACGGAACCTGTGTTCATCAGTGGCATGCGAAGGAGGAAAGCAAGCTACCTTGAGCTCCAGCAGGAGATGGGTGACAGGCAGGTTCTCTCTGGGCATGCACCACTGGGCTTCATGTCTATGCATAGGAAACATGCAGGAAGTGTGGTGGCACTCTACCCAAGAGCCTCCTTGCACAGCTGGTCTACTCAGACTTGAAAGACAGGAGAAAACCCTTTCCTTTACGTTTTCCACAAAAGTTCCTCTTTTCTTCCTCAGATGGCACAGCTCATTCAAAAGCCAAATAAAAATTCAAAAGACATTTGCGGATTTTGCTTGGAAGTGCAGGGAAGAGTATGCCTTCACCAAGTACAGAAAGCATCAACGCCTAGAAGCCCTGAATCTTTCAAGGGGGTATTTGCACAGCACATCAGGATTTCTCCCTATGGAAGTCATTACTGAAAACTATGTTGGGGAAGCATTTATGGATGGATCACTTCTGCCCTAACACATTACTGTATAAGTTGTTTAGACTGCAGCCTTTGATCAAAGGAAGAAGAAAAAGACTACAGGACTGTTACTACGCTACATACAGCCAACAATACACATTGTGCTAGAGATATACATAGCAGATGTGAAGCAGCTCCATGACCAAAGTTATCTGTGCAGTATGTTCAAAGATGCATCATGGGCTTAACAAAAGGTTAAAACCCTACAAAAAATTACTAGCTATGTGTGGGCAGACAATCTACGTTAGTCATTTATGGCACATTGATGGCTGAAAAACAGGCACAAATCAGTTATATTTTACCATTTACAAGCACTTCCCAGCCTAGGCGGCTATTCTTATCCAACACAGACAGCAGGCAAGTTTACAAAAATGAATTATGACCTCCAAGGGGACTGTTGTAAGGGAAAGAAGCATAATTGTTTCTCACAACCAAGAGGGTTCCCAGTAGGGCTCACATACATTACAAGCAGTAAAAGCAAAATTATGGAATACAGAAGTCTGGTTCAAAAGCAACATGCTGCTTCAACAAACCATGGTTTGCTGGTATGCAAAAAACACTCAAGTGCAAACAGGCCCTTCATCTAGCTGCAGAGGAGATATCCTAGATTTTAAAAGGACAGTTACTGCAACATCTGAACTAGAAAATTTTGGTTTAAAGACTCCTTATGAATCCTGGTTTGCACTCAGCACTTAAATCAATCTCCTGATTTGGACATATTATTATTATTATTATTATTATTATTATTATTATTATTATTAAGTACTAGCCACATGTATGCATGTCTTCATCCAAAAGAAAAGCAGTGCCCAAGGAGGGAACCCAAGATAGGAAAAGAGGTGGTTAGGGAACAATTCTCCAGGGCCTGATAAACTGCACCTAAGGATACTAAAGGAGCTTGAAGGTATAATCTCAGAGCCTGTCGAATTCTTGGGAAACAGGTGAGGTGTCTGCAGACTGGAGATGGGCAATGGTTGTCCCCATGCTCAAAAAAGTGGGGAAAGAGGAACCAAGTAAAAAAGACCAGTCAGCTTGACGTAGATACCAGAAAAGTTCCCAGAACAAATAATTCAACAGTCGGTTGTGAGGATTTAGAAAAGGGTGTTGGGATTGCTAAAATCCAGCACAGGTTTCTCAAAAACAATGATTGCCACACGAATCCAAATTTCATTTTATTTTTGATAGAGTTACAAGCTTGGTGGATCAGGGGAATGCAGTGGGCATAGTATATCTTGGTTTTGGCAAAAATATCCCATATTCTTGGAAAGAAGCTGGTAAAATGTGGGCTTTATGAGGTAACCATTAGGTGGATTTATAGTTGGTTGACTGACCAAACCCAAAAGGGCTCATTAAGTTTTCTCGTTATCCTGGGAAAATGTGAGAAGTGGGATGCCGCAAGCGAGAAGGTATACAGAGAAGGATGACCAAGATGATCAAGGGTCTGGAAACCAAGCCTTACGAGGAACAGTTGAGGGAGTTAGGCATGTTTGATGTGGGAGAGAGGAAACTGAGAAGAGATATGAAAGCCATCTTCAAATATCTGAAGGGGTGTCACATGGAAGATGGAGCAAGCTTGTTTTCTCCTGCTCTGGAGGGTAGGGCCCAAAACAATTGAACCAAATGACAAGAAAGGCAATTCCAGCTAAACACCAGGAATAACTTTCTGACAGTTTTTAAGCAGAGCTTGGATGGCCACCTCCCAGAGATACTTTAGGTGTGATTCCTGCATCGCAGGGAGTTTGATTAGGATGTTAACTACTTGTATAAATGAATAGGTCCATACTGTGTTTTTGAAATGTGAATAAACAGATGTCTTTGAAGTTTATTGAGGAGGGATGGGGAAGGATGTTGTTCTGGGGGGTTTCTAGTGAATGAACAGAAAATAGGCACAGGAAAGGCAGATGGGATCAAGATTGGCTTCAGGCATGCAATACATGAAATCACATGCAGCTGGGAGCAGCTAGTGACAAGAGAAGCTTGTTATGAGTGCAGGAACTACTAAAAAAAAAAAAAAGCAGTCTGCGCAGTAGTCTGGCACAGGGTGGCAGTGACTTTTAATACACAAAGGCTGTTAGGACACTACTTCAACTACCGTATTAGGACTTTTCATTATTTTTTTAAAATAATATTTATTGAAGTTTTACAAACATTAATAAGTTTCAAAGTTTAAACTTAAAAAATAACCCTAATAGAATAAAAAAGAATTACAAAAATACAAAAGCAAAACACATGAAAAGTACAGAATAGAAGACAGTTAACACGAAGGGGGGGGGGAAAGAAAAAAAGAAAATCAATAATTTCATATCTTATACTTCATTTACTAGTTTCCTGACCTCCTCACACCTCCCTTTTTGTATTCCAGTTCAGATATTTAATTCAGCAAGTCCTTACCCTCTATCATTTGTCCTTACTCAGCATCTTAACCTATTATAAATATATATTTTCCACCATTATCAATCCATATTTACATATTCTTGTTAATCTTTTTACCAACACCGCTTAGGACTTTTCAGGAGCTCAGAGAAACTAAGGAGACAAGAGTAGTAAGCACCACACACACGACCCCAAAGAAGTATCACTGCTTTTATTATGATAAAAAAATTCCTTCCAGTAGCACCTTAAAGACCAACTAAGTTAGTTCTTGGTATGAGCTTTCGTGTGCATGCACACGAAAGCTCATACCAAGAACTAACTTAGTTGGTCTTTAAGGTGCTACTGGAAGGAATTTTTTTATTTTGACTATGGCAGACCAACACGGCTACCTATCTGTAACTGCTTTTATTATGGTTCACCTAAAGTTAAGTTTCCCAGAAATTAAGCAGCAGCCAGGAAGTCCAAGAGCAAACAATCCACTGGGATATAACTCTGCTGAGAACCCAAGAATGTCTTCACTGCAACAAACTAGGGTAAACATCTCTGTGGCGGCAGAGAGCCTGTGCAGGGAGAAAGGGTATTTAAGGGGACAGGGTAGACGAAGGAAAAAGCAAGAAGCTTTGAGCTAGCAGTCACAATACATTTCTTTCAAGCAGTGGTGCATTCCTAGACTTGGCAAACACATACAAGGGATCCACCAGCTGTGTCCTGGTCAGGACAAAGGCCTTCGGTCTCAAAGATTCAACTGGTGGAGTCTGTGGAAAGCGCCCCCCCCCTTACATTATAGACAAGAGCTGAGCACATGCAGTAACTTGAAGCAAAAATCTGCCAAAGCAGCACAAACTATGGTGGTAAATGTGCACTGTTATGTCCAAAGTGCATTCCTTAGAATGTCTTGTACCCTTTGGCTAACTATTTTAGCCACCGAAAGTTAACATGAAGTTACCGTATGTTTTGCTCTATAAGACTCACTTTTTCCCTCCTAAAAAGTAAGAGGAAATGTGTGTGCATCTTATGGAGCGAATGCAGGCTGCGCAGCTATCCCAGAAGCCAGAACAGCAAGAGGGATTGCTGCCTTTGCTGTGCAGCGATCCCTCTTGTTGTTCTGGCTTCTGAGATTCAGAATATTTTTTTTCTTGTTTTCCTCCTCCAAAAACTAGGTGCGTCTTATGGTCTGGTGCGTCTTATGGAGCGAAAAATACGGTACCTAACAGAGAGGGAGAAATGGGCATTGGATGAAAACTGAATGGTCTGGCTAAGGCTCATGCTGCATGGTGAGGAAGTCCATGCAGCCAGGGCTCACACCCTCAAAAGTCTCCTGCTTCTGTCACCTCGGCCTTGTCAAGCTTGACTTAAGAGCTGGAGTGGAGGTAATCCTGAAGCAGTATAAACTGCATTTATCATATGGAACAAGGTTTTCTGCCTCAAAGAACAGAGTTAATTTGTAAAAGGTCACAATTCTGCTGGGCCATTTGCTACCTACAAGAATTAGAAGCAGCAACGCTGATTTTGTTATTTTTTGCACATCTGATCAGTTTACTGAAGTTACTGTCTGCAATTAATATCTTTTTTAAGAAAAGAAAAAATAACTGTTCTTTTCAATCTATTTTGCGTAGCAGAAGTACACAAAATGAAAATCAGTTGCATGTGACAAAGTGAAAACATAGCATGCATAAATATGACCCTATGTAAAAGGTATTACTATAAAATCTGAGATTATGGGTCAAACCAGATGCAGTGGGAAAGTGTTTCTTTGTTGAATTAGAAGCCGCATGCTGCCGCTTTGAAGATTAGATAAGCAGCCCGCTGTAAAAAGGTGTTTGACCCTCTTCTCCTTTAAAAGGTAAAGGTAAAGGACCCCTGACAGTTAAGTCCAGTCACTAACGACTCTGGGGTTACAGCGCTCATCTCGCTTTACAGGCTGAGGGAGCTGGCGTTTGTCCGCAGAGTTTTTCCGGGCCATGTAGCCAGCAGGACTAAGCCGCTTCAGGCAAAACTAGAGCAGTGCACAGAAATGCCGTTTACCTTCCCACCAGAGCGGTACCTATTTATCTACTTGCACTTTGACATGCTTTCGAACTGCGAAGTTGGCAGGAGCAGGGACTGGGCAATGGGAGCTCACCCTGTCGCGGGGATTCGAACCGCCAACCTTCTGATCGGCAAGCCCAAAAGGCTCAGTGGTTTAGACCACAGCGCCTACCTTCCTTTACCCTTGTCCTAATCTAAATTCCCATAAAAGGCACAGCATCAGTACTTATGTTCTCCCCTCCCAGGAGCTAAAAGTGCAGCTTGCAGGGCGGCAAGCAGATTCAGGGATTCCCACTTACTTTTTTGGAGGGGCTGTTTTGGAAGTCTTTTTTTCTTTTTCTTCTTTTTGAAATGAGACTAACCATCTCCTCATCACAACTAGCTTGGCCATTCAAGAACCTACACAGAGTTGCCAAGTACCTTTTAGCACTTTTTTTCCTTGCTGCAAAACAAGTTCTAAAGATACTTCCAATGTTTTTACACTTTTGGTGCTCTAAAGTAAATTTAATGGCAGAGTATGTTTTGCTTATTTGGGCAAGGTGTTCCAATTTATTGCAGTAGATGCTAGATTTTATTCCGAATGAAAACGATCCAACACCATACTCTGAGGCCAAGATTAATGTACCACTCAGCACATTTCGGCTACAGAAGCTGTGTAATATTCATCTATAACTCCTTCCATTAACTTAATGAAAGACATTTTCCTTTCTTATAAAATACCTTGTAATTGCACCCCACTAAATCATTTTCACTCTTCTCCCCACATCTGATTTGCAGGTTTCTTTGCATGTACGGACGCCCTCACAAAATTTTGGGGGACTGTTTGTGTTTTGAGTCATATTCACTAAAAAAAAAAAAGGAACTGCTGAGTTTCGTGGGACTTACTCATGTAAGGGTACATCAGTCTGCGGCCTTAGGCATGCAATGGCATACAAAAGGCATGTATTTTGCAAGCATAAATACAGAGGCAATAATCCAACACAAACATGTGACTTGCATTCAACTTCCTCCAAGTCCCAAGCTGCTGCGAGACAGCCAAACTCTGCACAACACTTCAGTACTGCAGAATAAAAACAGAGTAGACACAAGGGAGACTGTGTAGTCACCTAAAAGACCTGTATTCAGGTAAAGGTAATCATGCTGCAAGTGACAGCACACTCCTTTCTCAGAAGCACCACTCAACTACCTGAGCCCATACAAATGGATCTTATGCTCCTGTTTCATTCCCTCCAAGCTCTGCAATGCTTTGAGTTCTGAACTTATAAATATATATGGAAAGTAAACATGCATGCAGTATTCCATTTCACAGAGAAACACCCCTTTACTCATTAGCTACCATCCCTTGT
This sequence comes from Podarcis liolepis, assembly GCF_965112155.1. Taxonomy (NCBI): domain Eukaryota; kingdom Metazoa; phylum Chordata; class Lepidosauria; order Squamata; family Lacertidae; genus Podarcis; species Podarcis liolepis. Next base: position 5,216,370 of record NC_139564.1, read on the forward strand.
CATCGGAAAGCTTTAAGTATATGTGCATTCCTGCACATATACAGGAGAACTGGCTTCCACTTTAACACAGGCGGAGAGAGCCAAACAAGTCTCTGTCTTGTCTCTAAGCAGCCATAATTCTGTCATGAAAAAGGCACCTGGCCCAAAAAAATTGATTATGCTCCTAGGTTGTATCTGGCCGTACTCCAAGATGTTTTAATTGTTACAAAACCCATCTAGTATTCATGCTTGTTCACGAAATGTATGAATTTCAAATTGGGAAGCTTGATTTAAAACTATTCCTATTTTTCTTCCCTTTGAGATGGTTTAAATCAACCTGACCTTCATAGATCCAATGCATACTTTATGTCCGCAGGTGTGTCTGCTCTGTGTACACTCAGGTTTCTTACAAAGAGCACCTTGAGCATGAAAGAGAGAGGTACACCTCCACGGATTCACTGGAAGGCTGTGGTTTATTTATTTTGAATATTTATAGCCCTAAGAGGCTTTCAAAGCAACTTTCCATCATTGTTTATTTGTACACCACCTTTGCAAAGTAAACCCTGCTCAAGCAGCTGACAACACTGAAAAGTTTATGTAATTCACTGACAAGCTTAGGAAAACATCTCCAATGACGCAACAAAATTAAAACAATCCACTAATGGCTCATACTAAGGTCTAGGAATAAAAATACAAGAGCATAATGCAGGCAGCAAAAAAAAATTAATTCAGCTCCAGAACTAAACCTTGACCCAGGCAACAACACTTAAGGAAAACCCCTCCCTAATGGTATTTAGGCATCCTAAGCAGCAGAAGTTCCCATTGTAGCCGAAATCAGTGAGGTCCACCCTCCAAGCCAGAAAAAGCAGGGAGCAGGTCTGGCAGGAGTCACAGCAAGATGGCCTCTTGTACCTTCAGCATCCACCTTTCCAGTTGGGATTTGTATAGGACCCTGTCCTCCAAGGTCAGAAGGAAATGTCAGGAGCACATGCAGGAGCCAGGCCCTGTCACCAGTAGGACTTTGCAGCACTGGGGCCTTCCTAAGTTTGTTCTGAAGAGGCAAGGTACGGCTGCACAGGTGAGGTGGCTTGGTAACTCACTGCACCTGGTGTCAAGAGCCGGCAAGATTAGGTCAGCATTTCCCTTCGGCTCTTTGCCACAGCAACACGTTCCCTGCCTTGCTGCGTTTGGTTCCTTGATCCTCGGACCCTTGACTTCCTGACTCCTGGCTTCTGGACTCCCGTTCCTGCTCCCACCCCCCATCTTGCCCCTAGTCCCGAGGAAGGTCTTGCAGGACTCAGAACAAGAACCTACAAAATATTTGCACAATACAGCCACATTTTTAAAAGTTAGTACATAAAACTAGAGATAACATTATCAGGTTTGCTCAGGCAGCTTTTTTCTGCCCCCTTTTTGGTCACAGCTCCCCCAGACACAATGTACTTTACTGCATGTCTGGAGAGGTCTACCTCTCCTTCACACTCATAGGAGACGACATAAGCACAATGAATACACACCTGCCTCCATAAAGTGTAAATTGCCGAGTTCTAAATAGCTCAGAAGCACTTTACTATTCATAAGAAGATGGCAAAATAATTTAGCTCATCTGCCCAGGAGAACCCACACAGTCCTGCATATAACCTTCAAGGCTGTTGCTGTAATGCAAAGCCAGACAAATAGCAACCCAAATGCATCATTGCAAGGCTATCAATATTCAAGCTAGTTCTGGCAACAGAGTTGTATCCTAAAGCAAAATGCAGGCCTCTAAAATAAGAACAAGCTACGTGGATGCTTTTGTTGCTCAACAGTATTTGTCACAAACTAGAGACACCTGCCATTAAAGCCTGATTTTGTATGGTTACCTGCAAATAAAGGAATTACTTCCAGGACCAAAGTTTAATTCAATAACAGACAACACCACTGGCTAACGAATAGTGGTATTTGTTGTATAGGACCAAGTAAGTCAGAGACCTACCATGGCCTCTTCCCTTCTTATTTGAGCACTATAGGACTGGGAATCTACATTCATCCACAGTAATAAAGCCTGCATCTCCAATTCCCCTCCCCATCCTACACTTTGCAGAAAAGGAGTATATTGGCACACACTTCACAGAAGGTCAGATCACAGCAAGCTGAAATGGGCACAGAAGAAAATGAGGAATGCATGTGGTTCACTCATGGGCCCATGCTGGGAGATTTCTGCCCTCTTTGGTTTCCCAGCATGCAGACACCTTCTTCTTGTGCATGGGTACCACCATTTTGGCTACATAAGAATCATCACTCACGAACCAGTGAACAATGCTAATAGAGGGAAGGACAGCACAACATACCTGTCTCATTCTCACTTGAGGATTAAGTAATCAAGTCACACTATGACCTTAAAGGCATCACAGCATATATTACTAAAGGACGCTTTTCTGCACCAACATTCTGTCACCTAGTTATGTAGAGAAATAATTCGGGGGGAGCAAGGAACAAAGCATTTTAAAAGCTATTCTTTGTCTCACAAATTAACACCGACTGAAATACACAGATGCCACCCCTTTTCCAGCACCAATGAGCCATGAAACCTTTACTGACTGGGATAAACTTCTGAGCAACTTTTCTAATGACCCACACACACAATTCATCACCTTTGCAACAATAACTTCATCCACTTAAGGCAAGCCTACTATCCCATGATCACAGGTACAATACTGATCAAAGAACCCATTCCATAATTCTTCCCACAGGCAACTCATGGGGAAATGTAGCTTCCCGATTAAGGAGGACTCTGTGCCCTGTCCTTACACTGGTCCTTAGGGCTTGGCAACTGCATCTTCCCCTACAGCGCAGTCACCCTTGAATAAATGCATGTATTGTGATGCAAGGAGGCCAGCATCTATTTTAACAGATCATGTGATGTAAGAGGAAGGAAGAATCATCACGAATACAACCACATAAACATGTATGTTTACTGTGCCATCACCCCAAATCAAGATTCCCCTAAGAGAGGGTGTCCCAGATAACACAAAAAGATCCTTTCAGTAGTGTCCTAGTTCTGCAATACAGACCCACTTGGAACAGCATAAATACATTCTGAACCACAATACATGTAAAAGCATCCAGCCTTTAAATAACATCTGGAAGTCTACTCTCCCCTCAGCTGTCCGTCCACTACACATTTTGGAAAGTTGCTTTAATAATAATAATAATAATAATAATAATAATAATAATAATAATTTATTATTTATACCCCACCCATCTGTCTGGGCTTCCCCAGCCACTCTGGGTGGCTTCCAAAAGAATATTAAAATACTATAATACATCAAACATTAAAAGCTTCCCTAAACAGGGCTGCCTTCAGATGTCTTCTAAAAGCCTGGTAGTTGTTGTTCTCTTTGACATCTGGTGGGAGGGTGTTCCACTTCTCTCTTCTCTATGCATTTGGAAACTTTGTAAGATATTATAACCAAAAGTTGCACAATGGTTCCTCAGATCAAGGAGTGCAGGGTTGTTTTTTTCTGTGCTTGGATACAATTGTACATCATTTTGAATCAGGAAGGTTCACTAAACCTTTCAAAGCTGCAGTGATTTCTTTTCCCTCTTAGAATTCCCAAGCAACAATTGTCACTTACGGCTAGGCCATTATAAACCGAGGTGATCTAACATACTGTCACTATAACCCAAAGTGAGTAGCACCCCTAGTACTCCAATATACTGCCTTGCTTCATTTCACCCACCTATGGAAAGGTTCAGTCACACAAGCCCCTTTCTCCAGGGACTACCAGTAAATGGACCTCACCTTAGCATCACACTCTCAGTATGAGACATATTGAATTAAGATTTCGTGCTGAACTCTTCTCTTTCTCTTAGACTGGTAAACCACAGACATACCTTGTTTTTTAAAAAGGCAACCCTATTAATCATTGGGTTTGTCTGACAAAGTAAGTAATTCCTTTCAAATGCTTTAGGAAACATAATCTTCACTATCAGCACAGCCCAGGCATGTACCGTATTTTTCGCTCTATAACACGCACCCGACCATAACACGCACATAGTTTTTAGAGGAGGAAAACTAGAAAAAAATATACTAAACGAAACAGTGGATGTATGATTTTTGTGGTTCATGCTGTGGCCACAGACATGTGATCTGACGGTGAGTTTGGGGTAGCCCAATGCAAAAATCCTGAGGATCCATGTGGATCCATGCCTTGTAACCACATTTTAAGTGGGGAGGGAAGGAAAAGCACTCAAGGGACAAGGAACACGCATGGGGTGGGTGGAGAAGGATGCTGTTAATAATGCAGAAGAGGGGTATAAGAGGAGAAGGCTCCTCTCCTCTCCCGCTTTGCTCCTTTAAAGCAAGCAGGCTCTCTGTCCCTCTCTCCTCCCCACTCAGCGGCTCTTCTCCCGCTTTGCTGTTTCAAAGCGAGCCACGGAGAAGGGAAGGAAGGGGAACCATGGATCCTCTGCTCACGACTGCAGCAGATCCCCTGCCACCCATAGGCATTCGCTCCATAACATGCACAGACATTTCCCCTTACTTTCTAGGAGGAAAAAAGTGAGTGTTATGGTGCAAAAAATACGGTAATTCACATCCTGGCAATACAGTCATTGGGCTGCAGCCACAGCTTCACATGCCTAGTTCCAATGGTGCATCTTGACTTCCATTTCCACTCCTCTCTCTCTTCTGCACATACCCACCAAATCTGCTCTGGAGGGTCCCTCAACCCTCCAGAGATGATTTTGAGGGTGCAAGGAGGGCTGAAGGGAACAGGAGAGGAGGGGGGACGTTCCACTGTATGCACAGAAGTCTGCTTTGCGAGTTCCCATTGAGTTCTAATTCTTTACTTTGTCCTAATTGTACCAGATTTTTTTTTTTAATGCCTAACTATATCCTCAGAGCTGGGACGTGGGTGGTGCTGTGGTCTAAAATCACAGAGCCTAGGTCTTGCCAATCAGAAGGTCGGCGGTTCAAATCCCCGCAACAGGGTGAGCTCCCGTTGCTCGGTCCCTGCTCCTGCCAACCTAACAGTTCGAAAGCACATCAAGTGCAAGTAGATAAATAGGTACCGCTCCGGCAGGAAGGTAAACACCGTTTCCGTGCACTGCTCTGGTTCACCAGAAGCACCTTAGTCATTCTGGCCATATGACCCGGGAAAACTGTCTGCGGACAAATGCCAACTCCCTCAGCTAGTAAAGCAATATGAGCACTGCAACCCCAGAATCATCCGCGACTGGACCTAACGGTCAGGAGTCCCTTTACCTATATCCCCAGATGAACCACAACAACATGTTTTTCATGTGTGCTAAAACTCAGTCTAATTTTTTTAAAAAGAATTGTTTAACCACCTCAGTTAAGAAACGTGGATATATATTCTCAGTGCTTTTTCCTGGGGGGGGGGGACGCAGGAGTACGCATACCCCTAAACATTTTCTGAATCTTTGTACTTTTGTCCATTTACTGTATTTTTCCCGATTTGAACTATAAAATGGTAATTTTGAGTCAAAATGAAAGTACTCCTAAAACTTTTTTTTAGAATAAAAGCACTGTATATACTATAATGTTATTGTTTTAGTTAAATAAATTGTTTAAATTGTTATTAAGGAAATGATTATTTTTCTCCTTCCAAAAAAGTACAGCAGAAAAGTTGTCCAAATATAAACAGTTAACTTATTAAACCTCACAGTAATTCCATAATTATCTGTCTATGTATATCTAATAGTATAACCAAATCAGTAATTTTTGATATAACTGTAAAAACTACTCTGAAACTTTATTATTCCAAAAATGAAACCTTCGTCTGGCTGTAAATATTATGATTATACAGTGGTGCCCCGCAAGACGAATGCCTCGCAAGACGGAAAACTCGCTAGACGAAAGAGTTTTCCGTTTTGGAGGTGCTTCGCAAAGCGAATTTCCTATGGGCTTGCTTCGCAAGACGACAATGTCTTGCGAGTTCCTGGTTTTTTTTCCTTTCCCCCCCTTTTTCTAAGCCGCTAAGCCGCTTATCAGCTGATCCGATCAGCAGATAAGCGGCTAAAAGCCGCTAATAGCGCTAATCCGCTAATCCTTCAATGGGCTTGCTTCGCAAGATGAAAAAAACGCTAGACGAAGAGAATCACAGAATGGATTCTTTTCGTCTTGCGAGGCACCACTGTACCAGAAAGAATGATTCTTTCTGTAAAAAAAATGATTTAAATCAAGTCTTACTCACTAGTGATTTAAATTGTGATTTAAATAGATTTGATTTAAATCAAATCCATTCTGCAGCTCCCAACTATGCATCTGAATGTGCATGCACACAAATGCACATACTTCTATAAGCAAGAAACAAGAGCAAAGCTATGCAGCAACGCTAACAAAATTATTGTGGCACAGCTTCTGTAGTCTATGAAAGCTTATGTGCCATAATAAATATGTCCATCTTTAAGATAGCACATTACTCTTAGTCTGCAGCAGCACACACAGTTAATTCTGTGGAACTTGTCTTTGCAAAATTGTTACCTTCTGCCCTCACCAGCAAGACCAAATGCCATGGTTTCACACAGCGACAACACAAATACACAGAGACCAACCACTGCTTGCCTCTTTTCCACACTCCTCCTTTAAAAATGTGTAGGAACTGGCAGACCTTTCAGTGACAATGCTGCCACTGCAGAAAGACTTCCCCCAGCTTAGTAAGTCAGGCCCACCAATCTGACTTCCATCCTTGTCTTCTTTGTACACTCCTCCACATGATCTTACAAAGCCAACTGGGAGAGGAGAGCTCCTGCGAGACCACGCATCCCTGCCTCTGTTCATCAAGCTGCTCAGGGAACCCAGGCAGGATTTCCTTTGTGACAGTGTAATCCTATGTACATTCAGTGGGACTTAGTGCCCAGTAAGTGGGTACAGGACTGCAATCTTAGTGTTACAGCAAAGCTTCACATTCAAATATTTGTTGTTGCTATTATCACAATCCTCACTGGTCTATGTGGAAAAAGCTCAGCCCGAGTTTTCTCCTGATATCTCCCCTGTGACATCGCTTCCCACACCACCAAGCCATAACTGTCACCAACTTAAGGACTAGAGCAGTATGTTGGCTAAACATCTCAGCCACTGGAAAGTCCACAAACCAAGTCTCACCACAGCAAAGGAATGCCTGCATGCATGAAAGCACCTTTTTTCTCTCTGCCACTAACTCTCGTCTATAATGTGACAGTAATAATACTGGCCTACTCAGGGTTATTATAAGAATTACTGAGATAACATACATGAGGCAGTTTGAGCAGTCCAGATGGGTTATGTTATTAAAGCAATTCCTTAATACAGTATATACTTTAAATCAACTCTCTTCTCACAGTTTCCACACCTTTTAACCATTACTCTGGAATGCTTTCTATAAATGCTTAGTGTCATCTACAACCAGAAAAACTCTGGTTCAGTTTTCCTGGTCGAAGATGACACTAAGCATTTACAGAAAGCATTGAAAGCACCTCCTTGACGTTGCCTTGCAATCTTTGTAATTACCCTGCAAGATGAGGTGAGTATTAGCCCCATGTTATTTAAGAGAGGGAGGATGAGAGCTAAGGTCACCAGACAAGTTCATAGGAGGGGCGAGATCTGAACCAGAACATTTCCTGGTCTTCTGCACAAACAGCCAAGGCATCAGCACTTACTTTCATCATGTCTTTTGAATGCAATTTTCACATGTGCTCATTCCCAAGTCATTTTAAAATCATACTAAAAACCCAAAAGATCCATTCTCCTACTTTTTCTTTTCTTTTTTATCTCTGGCAACCTACAGCAGGGGTGGCTTTTCTGAGGGCCACATTCACCCTTGGCCAACCTTCCGGGGGCCGAATGCCAGTGTTGGGTGTAACCACCCACTCTCCTGCAGGTATACCTACAAAACATACACACCTACAAGCACAAAGCAGCACCACACCCCTCCCTCAACTGTTCTGAAGGAAGGGGGTTTTCAGACTTATTCCTCATTCATAAAATGATTGGTCCCATGACTAAGGGGGAGGACATCTGTGTCCCTATCAGGGCACAGGGCTGAGCACACAGAGTTCAAACCACCCAGTGCCATAATTATTGCTTAAATTTATTTTTGCACCCACTGCTGAAATCAGTGGTGTCTAGGGGGAAGTCAAGAGAATAAAATGTGGTTAGAGGGCCACATCAGCCCCTGCCCAGGACAGGGGTTAGTCAATCCTGGCCTAAATTCCTCACATTTAGACATCAGAGAGCAGAACTTAGAGGGGAGTAAGGGGAGAGTGCCCTATCTATATATTGCACAGCCCTTTGCTCCCTAGCAATTTGTAACATGGGGGGAACCCTCACACCCACCCTGGTCTCTGTCGCCCACAAAAATTGTTCTTCTCTGTTTTTAGCAGTTCTTATTTTATCTATAAGCTGCCTCAAGTCCCTGTCAGGGGTAAAGTCAGGATATAAATAATTATACAACAACCCCCAACACATGCCTAATGCTTTTTTCGTCATTATGTATTTCCCCAGATATGAGCTCACTAGCACTTACAAAAGATTTCGCTGTTTAGCCAACAACAAATGTGCGTATTTGGAGGGGGGGTCACCCACAGCAGTACCTATATGCCCAAGGTTCATCATTTCAGCCAGTCGAATAAAAGTATTATTTGCTTCTATACTAGACCGAGTCACTGGGTGACTTGACCAAGCACGTAGATAAGAGGCACGTTCACCCAGAGACAACTCCAACCTGCAGTTGCTCCCAGGTGTGTGCGGGTGTGTGCGGGTGAAATCTTATGCAGAACTGAACAGGATTTGTGGAAGGTGATGTCAAGGCGGGTGGGCGCCAGCAGGCCATGAGAGGCGCAGCATTTGCACACACCTCCCCGCCCCTCCCTCCCTCCCTCTGACCCTCACACCAACCCTGTGAGGCAGGTCGGGCCGAGGCTTTCCCCGGGGTCGTGCCCGGCGCCCCGGCCGAAGAGACCCCGACCCCCCCCCCGCTTCGCCCTCCCCCCGGGGCTCCCCCTCACCCACCGGAAGCGGCCCCCGCAGTGCTGGCACTGGTCGCCGACCCATCCCGGCGGGCACTCGCACTGGCCGGTGCTGGGCTGGCAGCGCCCTCCGTTGGCGCACGGCTTGTCGCACTCCTTCGCCTCGGCGGCCGCTCCGGCTCCGGCTCCCACCCCGGCTCCGGCCGCCGGACCCAGCAGGAGGAGCAGGACGGCGGCCAGCCAGGCTGGGGCGAGGGCGAGGAGGCCGCCGCGCCGCCTGCGGCCCCGCCGCTCCATCGCCTGAGGGGGAAAGGGACGGCAGTGAGGAGAACGGAGCCCGGGGAGGGGGCGGGCGGCGGCGGTAGAGAGAGGCTCCGCCGAGAAGCTTCGCGCGGGCGGACGGTGGCCGGCGAGGGCTGCGGCGGCGGCTGCTGCTGCTGCTGCGGAGCGGCCTCCTCCTCCTCCTCCCTGGAGCGACGGAAGCCCGCGAGGCTCAACCTTAGCGCGGCGGCGGCCGGCCTGGCGCTCGCTCTCCTCCTCACACAACCGTTCTGAGGGGGAGGGGGGAGGAGGAGGAAGCGACGGAGCGTCGCCCCCTCCCGCCGGTGTCCGCTCCCGATGACGTCGGCGCCGAGCGGAGCCCCTGACGAGGGGGGAGAGCGAGGATAAAGAGAGACCATAGAGTTCTTCTCTGTCGTAGAGAGGCGGGCGGATGGTATCCAGGCAACCGCCTAAGCGGGGAGAGGGGTGGGGCTTCGGGCTGGACGCAGGTGGGCGGTGCCGAATTTGATAGAGAGCAGGCTCGCCCAATCAGGTCGCCGGCAGCTACTTTTCGGACTACATCTCCCATCAGGCCCTTCAAAACGGGGAGGAGGCCGATCTCCGTCAGGTTTGGCACCGCCCAGCTGTCAAGTCCGAGGCCCCGCCCTCTTGCCAGCTCCGCTGTCGTTCAAGTGGCCGTCGCGGGAGGCAGAAGTTCAACAGGTGAAGCCACCCTCGTCCACCTGCAGCAGGACTGCAGGTGCAAGGAACCTGTGCTATTACTTTAATTTCCAGAGGCGCAGGTGTGTTAGTCTGTTGCGCGGGGGGGGGGGGGCAAAGAATCTTGCAGCAGCTAAAAAGGCTCAACAAATGTTATTATTCCGGCCCTTCTTCTGGGCTTTGCACCAGCATCGGATTGGCCTCTGCAAGAACAGAGTGCAGGATGAGAGAGGCTCCCTTGGGCCTGATGGGCTCTCTTTAAATAATAATAATAATATTTTAAATTGGGTTTTTTAGAACGAGTAAATACATAGCAGGGAAAGTTATCTGCTCAATAAAGTAAGTTAAATGTGACGGCATTGCACCATTATATTTCCCTCACTTAGCAAACAAGTGGGGGGGGGGCTAAATTAAACTCCAACAACAGCAACAAGTGCTTTGGCCAGGCTGGAATATGTCCTTGAACTCTGAGAATGCCTCTTGGAGAGGGGTGTGCGAGGGGGTGTTGGTGAACAAAGGTAATATTTACATTTGTCGCTCCATCCATTTTGCCTCTGGTACCACTCACCTCTGGCCTGTGCCCGCTCCAAGGTTGCCCTGAAGCGAAGGCAGACTGAAAAAGGTTTCCCACGCAGGTTCTGTGGCAAACAAGCATCGATGATACTAATACCCACATTTGGGGTGCGTGGTTGGCATGTTCATCATGCAGGATTTTAATCTTCCTGGTGTGCGGTGTGGTTTTGGTCCACGTTGGCCACCGCTGCTCTTTTATTTTTCCTTTTTTTAAAAGTCACTTCGCCTACCTGCCGCCTCCCATTCTGGGAGCGCTGTCATGATCTGGCCAACTCCATCTGTGTGCTGGCATCTTCCTTCCTGGCCTGTATGCTATTTCAGCTCCCTGGGCCTGGATTTGCCAGCAATTCTCACAGATAATTGTTTTCTCTCAACACCACCTGCTCCCTTCCTACCCCCGGCGTAGGTGATGGCTGAGCGAAAGGATCAAGTAAAACCTGACACGCTGTCGGGATAATTCCAACCAAACCATTTCACCTATAGGGGTGCTTTCGGAATTATTCCAGTATAAAAGGACAAGATTCAACCAGGGCAATTTTCGCTTGCTTAGCCCGTTGCCAAGGCATCTGTTCAAATTCCCAGCAGCCCAGATTAAGCCGAATAAAACCTGGCATGCTGGACGGAATTCTGTTTCGGATTGCATAGGCAATGGATACACCTGTGTCTGTCCTAGAACTGGTCTTACAGAACCCAAATAAATCACAGCTATACATAACGGAGGAGGAGGCAGATTAAAGTTTGATTAGGCCTTGATATTGCAAAGAATTAGGCTGCGATCAGATGGGACGGTGGGGTGTTCTTTCCAGATTTCGGATGCATTCAATCGGTGTATCCCACCCCCAGCACAGGACAGTTCTGATGTAAACTTTTTGTGTTAATCAATTGGGGGAGGGCTGCCTTTTAAATACGAGAGCACAGTAGCTGCATTCTGATATTAAACTGGGAGGTAGCAGTCCCTATTTTCCAGGGACAGTCCCAGATTTACAGAAGCCTTCCCAGTTTCTGGTTTCATCCTAGAATGTCCTACTTTTCCTTAGGTAAAGGTAAAGGGACCCCTGACCATTAGGTTCAGTCGCGAACGACTCTGGGGTTGCAGCGCTCATCTTGCTTTATTGGCCAAAGGACCCGGCATACAGCTTCCGGGTCATGTGCCCAGCATGACTAATCCGCTTCTGGCGAACCAGAGCAGCGCACGGAAACACAGTTTACCTTCCTGCCAGAACGGTACCTATTTATCTACTTGCACTTTGACGTGCTTTCGAACTGCTAGGTTGGCAGGAGCAGGGACCAAGCAACGGGAGCTCACCCCGTTGCGGGGATTCGAACTGCCAACCTTCTGATCAGCAAGTCCTAGGCTCTGTGGTTTAACCCACAGCGCCACCCGCGTCCCATTACTTTTGCTTAGGATGTCTCTATTTTCATTGGAGAAATGTTGGAGGGTTATGCAACCCCCAAACCAAGGCGATAGCTATCCAACCTTTAGAAGATATCGGAAAGCAGACCTGTATAGATAAATTTCTTAATCTTTAATGTTTCATTATGTTTTTATATGTGTTGGAAGCCGCCCAAAGTGGCTGGGGTGACCCAGTCAGATGGGCAGATAATAATAATAATAAAAATAATTAATAAATTGAATAGGATGTCCCTGTTCTCATCAGAGGGCAAGAGGTAGTTACCTAAATTCTCAATGCTGAAAGTGGCTTTCCAATTCTCTCTATCTGGAATCATTTACAGATTAAGGTTTAGAAGAAGAAGAAGAAGAAGAAGAGTTTGGATTTGATATCCCGCTTTTCACTCCCTTTAAGGAGTCTCAAAGCGGCTAACATTCTCCTTTCCCTTCCTCCCCCACAACAAACACTCTGTGAGGTGAGTGGGGCTGAGAGACTTCAGAGAAGTGTGACTGGTCCAAGGTCACCCAGCAGCTGCATGTAGAGGAGCGGAGACGCAAACCCGGTTCACCAGATTACGAGACTACCGCTCTTAACCACTACACCACACTGGCTCTCAGTTTAGCTAGCAGACCAATCAAGCAAACCTTTACAGATTAAAATTGGCCCAATTAATCCACCCAAAGAGAAGCAGCTCTTTTTCTCCAAGGAAATCTGGAAGGAGTCACTATGCTTCTTCCCCTCTTAACTACGCCACACTTTTTAAAACAGCTCCATCGTCATTCTTGTTCTGCAACCAAGACATGGAGAGAACAAAGGCAACTGGAGTGGGAGGGAGAAACTCTTCACTGAATTTTGAATTAAACCCAAGAGAATTATTATACAAAAGGGGGGAAAACTTGACTGTCCCCTGGCCCCCTTTACATTATAATGAGGCAGCATCTCTGCACAACAGAGACCCAAGAGCTTTGTTTGTAGAGAAATAACCTCCTCTCCAGGGAAGCCAATTCTGTAGTATTGCCAAACAGCTGCAAGGAGCCTTGCATGGAAGAAGAGGAAGAAAAAGGCAGATGAGATGCTTTAAGAATCTGCACACAGGTCTTTTGGAGGAGAGTGTATGGCACGTTGAAGCTGCTTTACTACTCTTCTGAAGTTTCACATGCCACACATTTCAGAGGGATCCTGCAGGGTGGATTAAGGCCCCTGGCACTCAAGTAAATCAAGAGAAACAGAAGTTCCTGGGCAGTTCATTCCAGCTGAAGGAACCAACAAAAATAGTCCAACTGAGGAAGCAAAACAGGAAACCACCTTGAGATGGGTTCCAAGAAGGCACATGCTTGGTGTCATGGACTGTTTGGATGCAGACAAATGGTGGGGGGGAACCAGCTGGGGAACCCCCAAGGGGAAGAAGGCTCAGAGCCCGGGGAGTGCTGGTTGGATGACGACGAGTGGTCAGAGGAAGAAGAAGAAGAGTTTGGATTTGATATCCCGCTTTATCACTACCCGAAGGAGTCTCAAAGCGGCTCACATTCTCCTTTCCCTTCCTCCCCCACAACAAACACTCTGTGAGGTGAGTGAGGCTGAGATACTGCTGAGAAGTGTGACTGGCCCAAGGTCACCCAGCAGCTGCATGTGGAGGAGCGGGGAAGCGAACCTGGTTCACCAGATTACGAGTTCACTGCTCTTAACCACTACACCACACAGAAGACTGGGAAGAGGGGGTATCGGAAGCTGATGAGGTAACAGGGCTTAGTGAGCGGGGAGAGTCTGTGGCAGAGGGCAGTCCAGAATCAGAGGCAGAAGCTGAAGCAGGAGAAGAAGGAAGCCAAGAGGGGTAAGGCTGGTGAAGAGGAACAGGTTTTCCCCCCTCTTGTTGCGACAGGCTCCCCTCCCCTCTTGTCTCCCAGGACCAGAAGAGGTGGAGAAGAAGTTGGCTTCACACTTTTTTCTCCAAGTGAATAATTGAAACCCCCAGAGCCAAGAGTTTCTCCACACAGGGGGGGGGGATTAATTTATTTTGCAGGCTTCAAGGGAAGAAAGAACAGGAAGTGGCCATATGTAATCCAGCCTGTGGCAAGGTGCTCTTTGCCTCCACAAAAACATTGTTGTGCAGAAGGGACTTTGACTTGGCTCTGGGGGAAATCCAAACCACACCCTCTCTGAGAGTTTACACATGGAAACAGGGGTTTCTCCCCTCCCGCCCCAGTCTCACCTCTGTTTTCCACACAGAGGAGGATGCATGACTCTGCTCGCCTTCTGGCGTTGCTGAAAACTCCTCTGTCCGGTGCTTTGCTGTGTAACGGCACGGATCTGAAAGTAAAGAGGCTGTTTGTTCGGTTAAAGATATACCAGAAGAAGAAGAAGAAACATAATTATCCCATTGTATGCTGTTGAAAGTTCAAAGTTAAACTTACCCAGCTGCAGTGTGTGAAACACAAAATGCACACAACACAGCACATTAGCATTCATGAGTTCTCATTTATATGTATATATATTGGTTCCATTTCTATCCTGCCTTTCCTCCAAAGAACTCCAGGGCACGTACCTATGGGACCGCCTCTCCTGGTATGTCCCTTGGAGGACCTTACAGTCTTCAAATAAAAACATCTTGGAGGTCCCGGGCCACAGAGAGGTTAGGCTGGCCTCAACCAGAGCCAGGGCTTTTTCGGCTGTGGCCCTGATCTGGTGGAACGCTCTGTCACAAGAGACCAGGGCCTTGTGGGACTTGACATCTTTCCGCAGGGCCTGCAAGACAGAGCTGTTCCACCAGGCCTTTGGCCAAGTCACAGTCTGACCCCCTCCTTCGGTAATCCTCACAGAACTCTAGCCCAATGGTTGCCATGAATTTGATTCTGAATTGATTTTAGAATGAATTGATTTTAGAATGCATGTCAATTAATTGACTGTGATTTTATGTAAACTGTGTTACTTTTATTGTTGTTAGCCATTCTGAGCCCAGCTTTGGCTGGGGAGGGCGGGATATAAATACAATTATTATTATTATTATTATTATTATTATTATTATTATTATTAAGAATATAAGAAGAGTCCTGCTGGATCAGGCCAGGGGCCCCTCTAGTCCAGCGCCCTGTTCTCACAGGGGCCAACCGGAAGCCTGAAAGAAACCTGAATAAAAGACCCCTTAGAAACTGGTCTTCAGATGCATTGTGCACAACATAGCCATGGATAGCCCTTTCCCCCATGAATTTTTTATTGCCTTCAAATGTAATTTACAAAGAAGACAATCTAAGACTCTCAGAATTATGGAGTTGGGAGGGACCTTGAGGGTCATCTAGTCCAACCCCCTTCAGCGCAGGGTCTCGAACCCACAACCCTGAAATTAAGAGTCTCGTACTCTATTGATTGAGCTGTAAGAGTAATCAAGTAGATCTCTAGGAAGACAGTGCTTTAGCGAGGGCAGTATTTGTGGTTAATCTTTCCTCTTCTTTCCTGTTTTTGTTTTATATCTACCTGTGCTTTTCTCTCAACAGTCCCACTTTTCCCTACTAATTTCATTCTAATTTTACACTCCGGTTAATCAGGGTCCTTCTCATTTATCTGGCCACCTCATATTTTAAGGCAAGGCAACCACCTCCCAAAGTTCTGAAAATCTGCCGCCTCAGAAACAGTTTCTATTCAAATACGATTTTGGTGTAAGGTAGTCTCTATGGGAATATATTGTATTTAATTATGGGGTATCAGAGTTTTTAGGGGGCTAGCCAGGCTGGGATAGCTGGCTTGTTGGTTTCTGAATGTATGATGTAGATTTTTTTCAATTTCGTTGTTCTGTATGGGACAATGACAATAAAGATTATCGTTTCGTATCATATTATATTCTGAGAGTATCCTCCATCGCCACCTGCTCCAGATTCTCACTGGGGATGAATTGGGGTGAGGTAAGAAGGCAGGAATTTGGCCCACCTATTTTAGCTTCGCCAGATCAAAAGCTGTCTGAAGGGCAAAGCTGCCCGGCTTTGTTTGTTTTGTGGCCGGTTCTCAGCCTCCTGGGGGAAGGCTGCAGTGTGTCTGCACACATTGCAAAACACAAACACCCAAATCCCCCCAGGGAATTAAAAAGCTGTTCATCCTTAAAGACTTGCCCAGACTCGCTTGTCTGCCAGTGGCTTGCAGCCAGCAGCCTCTCCGATAGCTGTGCCCCTAAGCTAGCAACCTCAAGCGATGCTTTTCTCGCCCTTGCTAAACCGTTCCTGATTTGATTTATAGAGACAGGTGATAAGCAAAGGGTTGTCGCAGGGACTGGAGTTTATGCCACCCACTGCTTTATACAGCTTTTAACAAGGCTGCACAGGTTCAGCGGGAGAGTTGGGGCAAGATGAAGCCACCATTGTGGGCAGCTAGTTTATATTAGAACAGTCGGGCAATGGTGGTTGCCTCCTTTGTTGTTGTTTAGTCGTTTAGTCATGTCTGACTCTTTGTGACCCCCTGGACCAGAGCAGGCCAGGCACTCCTGACTTCCACTGCCTCCCGCAGTTTGGTCGAACTCATGTTCGTAGCTTCGAGAACACTGCCCCACCATCTCGTCCTCTGTCGTCCCCTTCTCCTTGTGCCCTCCATCTTTCCCAACATCAGGGTCTTTTCCAGGGAGTCTTCTCTTCTCATGAGGTGGCCAAAGTCTTGGAGCCTCAGCTTCAGGATCTGTCCTTCCAGTGAGCACTCAGGGCTGATTGATTTCCTTAAGAATGGAGAGGTTTGATCTTCTTGCAGTCCATGGGACTCTCAAGAATCTCCTCCAGCACCATAATTCAAAATCATCAGTTCTTGGGCAATCAGCCTTCTTTATGGTCCAGCTCTCACTTCCATACATCACTACTGGAAAAACAATGCCTCCTTTACATAGGCCCAGAACCCTTGGAATGGTTGCAGTGGTGCCACTGGTCCTGTTGACCTGAATTACCAGGACAGACCAGTCAAGACAGTGGCAGGCACCTGTGTGTGTGTGTTTGTGTGTGCCCCAACCTCCTTCCCCTTTACAACCCACCCACGCCCTCATCTGTTCCCCAAATCTTGCCCCACCCTGTCCCCCCACAGCCCACCCCTCCCAGCCCAAGACCTACCCTTTTTTAAAGGGGGAGGCACCTCCCCTCCACCCCTGTTAAACCTCACTGCAGGTGCATTTCACAGAGGGCGTAGGTGTTCCCTGCAGCAGTTTGCTAAATCTTTGCAGCTTCTCCCCTCCCTCCATTAACAGCTCGCCGGAGCCTCTGCGGTTGCAGAGGGTGACGACAGCTTACATTTCTATGTATATAGGAAGATAGACACACATGCATTCTTCTTCCACAGATGTAATGCTGGGAATGACTTTTAGCCACAGTTGGGAACCTCTGGCCCACAGACCTCTTTAGCATCCCTATTTAGCTCACAAGGTCATTTTGGCCAAGGTACGCCCTGCACCTGATCGCTTCTGGCCCGAAATGGGTCACTCGCTGTCAGAGCTGCTTGAAGATCCTAGCTCACAGAGGATCACGCTAGCCAGCGGTTATTAAGTAAAAGTCTTTATTGAATTACAGTTTCCATTCTCACGCTGCTGCGCGCAACTCTACGCCTAGTGGCTAGGTCGGCGAAGCTCCGTCTGAGTCTCCGCCCTGTGTGCACCAACTTAATATCCTAGCCTTGCTCCACCTTTTCCTCCTGACTGTCCTCCTCTGGGTCCCTCTACCCCCCGGGGCTTCTTCCTTCCGGGATTCTTCTGACGCTGACCCAGACCCTCCTGCCTCCTTGCGCCGGGCTTTAGGACCTGGTTCCCTTTCGGGGCTGCTTACTGCGCCGCCTTCCTCTGCATTTGAACTTGGCGCGCGCGCCCAACCTTCCACTTTCCTCTCAACCGTTTCTTCGCTTCCCGATGGAGGTGTGGCCACTCCCGACTCATGTCCTCCCTCCTGTGGAGGTGTGGCCACTCCTGACTCATGTCCTCCCTCCTGTGGTGAGCTGCCAGCGCTTCCCCCCTGGCTCCCTTCCTCTTCCCTGCTTCCTGGCGGTGACGCTGGTCCCGATTTCCAGCTGCTCCCCCCTGAGTCCTCTCTGGCTCTGTCTTCCTGGGGTGCCCCCCTAGACTCCCCCCTTGCCCTCGCCACTGGTGCTCCTTTCTGTGAATCCTCTGATTCACTGGAAAGACTAGGAGATCTCGGGTCGTCGTCATCACTCATCTTTTCTTCTGCCTCCTCCCCTTCACTCTCTGTTTCCTCCCTTGCCCGTGCTTCTGCTCCTAAACCCCTGACACTCGCGAATGTTGTGAATGGAGAATAAGCAGCGGCGGAGAGAACCTTTTTGAAAGCTGAAGGTTCGTTTCCGTTCCTGCAAGTTCTCAGGGACATTTGTAACGTCTAAGGCAGGAGCTGACCATGGCTCCCCCTGAAGAGTATTTCCTGAAGGGAGATGGCAAGCTTCTGATTCCATTACTCCTGCCTGCCAACACAAGACCTTCTCGGTCACCTCGCAGTGTAATCAAGCACAAAATCCAACAGGCAGGCTCACCATACAATTTTTCTGTATCTGACACCTCCTGCAAATAGACAGAAGGATTAAACAGGATTAAGGAAGGAGAAGGAGTTTCTTGTATTTAGATAGATATCTTTGCTTGGAGGCTGATTAAAAGTTTTTGTTTTCCTCCCGTGATTAATTCTGGAGATTGACCTTGGTTGAGATAATGCTGTAAATAACACGAGTCTGCCCAAGCTTAGAGGAAGCTGGCTTTGGGTTTTGCATATTTGTCTGTCTTCTGCAGCATCTCTTCTAGCTTAAGACCAAAGGGGGGGGGGATATGCAATTAAATGTTGGTGATATCTTGGGGCTCTGCTAGGCCAGGAGAGGGTGGAGTCTCTCATTTATGGGAACCAGATGGGCAGTGACCAAGGGTGTTTCTGCACCACCCACTAAAACCAGTTATCCTGGGAATTGTAATTCTCTGAAAGGAAGGGAATAAAAATCCATCTGTCTCAGGAGACAATGGAAGAGTGTGCCTTTGAGGGTGAAGTCAAACTCTTGGAAGATTTTGGTGTCTGCTGTGGCCATAGAAACCAATACGGGAGAGATGTGTTTTGTTGCAACTGGGGCAGATGAAGTCATCCCAGATTCACCAGGGATTTTCTTCTCTCTGTGCTTCTCCCAGTGGTCTTTCCTCCTCTGGTCACTGTTGTGGATGCACAACCTGACTGTCTGTCCCCAGGTACTGTTCTAGATTCAGGTTCTAGATTTCCCAAGCTCTGGGAGGAAGACTTTTCATTGCGTACAGATAGCCATCCAATCTTAAACAACTCCTCACCCACAATAATACAGCAAGCAAACTTAACATGGACACCAGAGCCTGTAATAAACCCAGATGCCAACTGTGCTGCCACATACACCCAGACAACACCATCACTGGACCTAACAACATCAAACATACCATCTCAGGACTATTTAATTGCTCATCTTCTAACATTGTGTATACCGTCAAATGCCAACAGTGCCCTTCAGCTCTCTATATTGGACAAACAGGCCAAACCCTACGCCAAAGGATAAATGGACATAAATCTGACATCAGGAATCACAAGACAGAGAAACCAGTAGGAGAACCCTTCAGTCTCCCAGGACATTCTATAGAAGATCTCAAAGTCGCTGTCATGTTACAAAAGAATTTCAGAAATAGACTGGAAAGATTATTACCAAACTTGAAACCGTGGAGAGACCTGGTCTGAATAGAGACACTGGATTCCTATCTCATTATACATGATAAAGCCATTAGCCATCTCATCCCTTGTTTTTTCCTGTAAGACCAATTGCAGTCGTTAACAGTCGTCAACAGGTTTACCAAACCTATCAGCCAATCACCCATTCCTACCACCCTTCTGAGTAATACCCCTAAACCCACCCTCTCACTATATATAAAGGTCTGGTGACTTCTGTTTCAGTGTATCTGAAGAAGTGTGCGTGCACATGAAAGCTCATACCCAGAACAAACCTAGTTGGTCTCTAAGGTGCTACTGGACAATTTTTTTTATTTTTTATTATATTTCCCAGGCACTGTGATTGTGTTCAAGGGATTCCCACACAGCAGGGCTGATGTTGCCATGCTTCATGTCATGTTGGCAGACATTTTTGTAACACAGAGTTGGCCTGAATTTATTCCTACATTCTGGGACAGGAGAGGACAGGTATGTTCAATATTTGTTGGGTGTCGGAGCCCACAGGGCAAGGCAGGTCAGACGTTTCAGGACCAGGGTGAGCAGCTTTCTCTAGTAAAGGTCGGGATTTAATGGTTAAGAAAGGTCAAGGAAAGGCCCTATTACTGCCACCTGCTGGCAAGAGTGTGATCACACTTAGTGGGTCTCTAAGGTCCTGCCAACCTAGCAGTTCCAAAGCACGTTAAAGTGCAAGTAGATAAATAGGTACCACTCTGGCGGGAAGGTAAACGGTGTTTCCATGCGCTGCTCTGGTTCGCCAGAAGCGGCTGTCATGCTGGCCACATGACCCGGAAGCTGTACGCTGGCTCCCTCAGCCAATAAAGTGAGATGAGCGCCGCAACCCCAGAGTCAGTCACGACTGGACCTAATGGTCAGGGGTCCCTTTACCCTTTACCTTTTAAGCTGCTAGGGACACGGGTGCCACTGTACTCTAAACTACTAAGCCTAGGGCTTGCCGATCATTTGAATCCCCGCAAAGGGGTGAGCTCCCATTGCTCTGCCCCAGCTCCTGACAACGTAGCAGTTCAAAAGCATGCCAAAAAGTGCAAGTAGATAAATAGGTAACGCTCCGGCGGGAAGGGAAACCGTGTTTCCGTGCGCTGCTCTGGTTTCGCCAGAAGCGGCTTAGTCATGCTGGGCACATGACCCGGAAAAACTGTCAGTGAACAAACATCAGCTCCCTCGGCCAGTAAAGTGAGATGAGCTCCGCAACCCCAGAGTTGTTCACGACTGGACTTAACTGTCAGGGGTCCTTTACCTTTTTTTTTAAAGGTGATACTGGACAATTTTTTAATTTTTTTATTTACAGTCATACCTCATGTTATGTTTGCTTCAGGTTGCATGTTTTCAGGCGACCTGGAAGTACCAGAAAGGGTTACATCTGAGTTTTGCTGCTCGCGCATGCGCAGACATGCAAAATGACATCACGCGCATGCGGCGAAGCGGCGAATCGCGACCCACGCATGTGCAGACGCAGGTTGCGTTCTGCTCATGTTGCAAACGGGCCTCCGGAACGGATCCCGTTCGCAACCCCTGTCTTTTGACTGCGTCAGATCAACACGGCTACCTACCTGAACTTAGAATTATAGAATTGTAGAGATGGAAAGGACCCTGAGGATCATCATCTACTCCAACCCCTTTCAGTGCAGGGATATGCAGCTGTCCCTCGTATCATAGAATCATAGAATCATAGAGTTGGAAGAGACCACAAGGGCCATCAAGTCCAACCCCCTGCCAAGCAGGAAACACCATCAGAGCACTCCTGACATATGGTTGTCAAGCCTCTGCTTAAAGACCTCCAAAGTAGGAGACTCCACCACACTCCTTGGCAGCAAATTCCACTGTCGAACAGCTCTTACTGTCAGGAAGTTATTCCTAATGTTTAGGTGGAATCTTGTTTCTTGTAGTTTGGATCCATTGCTCCGTGTCTGCTTCTCTGGAGCAGCAGAAAACAACCTTTCTCCCTCCTCTATGTGACTTCCTTTTATATATTTGAACATGGCTATCATATCACCCCTTGACCTCCTCTTCTCCAGGCTAAACATGCCCAGCTCCCTTAGCCATTCCTCATAAGGCATCGTTTCTAGGCCTTTGACCATTTTGGTTGCCCTCCTCTGGACACGTTCCAGTTTGTCAGTGTCCTTCTTGAACTGTGGTGTCCAGTATCATTCACAAACTCCCATGAAATCCCCAGCATTGAGCCCCAGAGACTCTTGTCCTGAAGGGCAGCCCCCCACAGACAAATTTGCATGACCCAAATCACTTAATCCTGCTTTGCTGAAATACCACAGCAACTGAACTCTTTTTCCTCCCAAATGAGGCATAATCTTTTCTTTTCTGGCTCACAGGTAACACCTTTTGAATTCAACAAACAAACAAGCCCTGATCCGGAACCTGACATCGATGCCTCGCACAGCTCAAGTCAATGATCAGATATTGCCTCTCAGTCTCCAAGAAAAAAATCTATGTTTCCGTGGCAAGCTCTTATGCATTTTACATGACACACTGCCTCGCTGTGCTTGTAGGTCGTGCCTTATAAACAGACAAGGCCTTATCAGTTCAAGCAAAGTGCAACAGGGTCAGGTTTAGGGTGCTGGTTTTGACCTTTAAAGCCCTATGCGGCCTAGGACCCACGTACTTAGGGGACTGCCTCTCCTGGTATGCCCCACGGAGGACCTTAAGGCCCACAAATGGCAACATTTTGGAGGTCCCAAGTCGCAAGGTGGTTAGATTGGTCTCAACTAGGGCCAGGGCCTTTTCAGTACTGGCCCCAACTTGGTGGAACGCTCTGTCACAAGAGACTAGGGCCCTGCGGGACTTGACATCTTTCCGCAGGGCCTGCAAGACAGAGCTGTTCTGCCTGGCCTTTGGTTTGGACTCCGTCTGACCCTTATGTTTCCCTCCCCTTATGGTTTTGATCTATGGGCTACTTTTAAAATGACGCTGCTTTTTAAATTTCATTTTAACCTGCATTTTAAATTGGATTCCCCCCCCCCCCCATTATGTTTCTATTGTAATTTTATTGGTGTTAGCTGCCCTGAGCCCGGCTCTGGCTGGGGAGGGCGGGGTATATAAAAAAATATGATGATGATGATGATGATGATGATGATGATGATGATGATGATGATTAGTGGACTTCACGTTGCCTTTGATGGCACCAACAGAAAGAAGAATTCCCAGGGGACAATTCTGCTTGCAGGCTTATAGGAGGAACAGAGGACGCAGCAAATTGGCCGATCACCTACTTTGCATGCCCAGAGCTCCAGTATTTCCAGATCAAAAGGATTTGGGGTTGAAAGGCTGGGAAAGACCTCTCCCTTAGCCCTAGAAGAACTCCAAGCCAGGCAGAGGAGATAGTGCATTAGCTCAGAATAAAGCCCGTGTTTGGATTCTTCCTTGCTAAATGAATATGCTTCTTTGATTTTAGAAGTGGCTTTTGCCTGGGTCAGAACAGTTTCCACTTTATAGAGGCTTCGTGCAGCAGTGATCAGAAAGCGGGGAAGCGGGGAGGAGGAATTTGCTTTGAAGAAAATCAGGATGTGCAAAGGGCAGAGAAGAACAAGATCCATTTCTCATGTGGGAGATTTAGGCAAGGACCACACTTCGTCGAAGCTGAGACTCCCTTGAGCCAAACAAGGGTGTGATACGTGATTAAAAGGTAAAGGGACCCCTGACCATTAGGTCCAGTCATAACCGACTCTGGGGTTGCGGCGCTCATTTCGCTTTATTGGCCGAGGGAGCCGGCATACAGCTTCCGGGTTATGTGGCCAGCATGACTAAGCCGCTTCTGGCGGACCAGAGCAGCACACGGAAACACCGTTTACCTTCCCACCGGAGCGGTACCTATTTATCTACAGTGGTGCCTCGCAAGACGAAATTAATCCGTTCCGGGAGTCTCTTTGTCTTGCGTTTTTTTCGTCTTGCGAAGCACGGCTATTAGCGGCTATTAACGGCTTAGCGGCTTTAAGAAAAAGGAAACAAACTCGCAAGAACTCGCAAGATGTTTCGTCTTGCGAAGCAAGCCCATACGGAAATTCATCTTGCGGAACGACACAAAAAATGGAAAACTCTTTCGTCTTGCGTGTTTTTCGTCTTGCGAGCTACCACTGTACTTGCACTTTGACATGCTTTTGAACTGCTAGGTTGGCAGCAGCAGGGACCAAGCAACGGGAGCTCACCCCGTCACGGGGATTCAAACCGCTGACCTTCTGATCGGCAAGTCCTAGGCTCTGTGGTTTAACCCACAGTGCCACCCGCCTCCATTTTAAAAATAAATTAGTGGGCATCCGGTTGGTAGCAGGGAATTGGATTGCAATACAAAACTGAGGACGGGTGGACTATGTTGTCTTACCTTTTTTTGTAAACCGCTTTGAGGGCATTGGGGTTTTTTACAGGCAAGTGGTATGTAAATGTTAAGAACTAAATAAGGATGAGAGAGGCAGTTAGGAATGTCCTGGGCAGCAACTGCTGAGTCACTGCCTCCTGAAATTATGTTGATGGTGGTAGTGGGAGCCTAGCTGTGTTTTTTTCCACTGGTACTGGGTGACTCAGGGCTCTTCTTCATTCTTGCCAAGCTGAGATCCAAACCACAGCAAACAAGCTGACCTCAGTTTTGGCAAACAGGCTTAACTGGATTCAAAAAAAGCACCAGGTAGGGCACAGTGAGGGATGGGCGAGACACAGTGATTTGTTGTTGTTTAGTCGTTTAGTCGTGTCCGACTCTTCGTGACCCCCTGGACCAGAGCACGCCAGGCACTCCTGTCTTCCACTGCCTCCCGCAGTTTGGTCAAACTCATGCTGGTAGCTTCGAGAACACTGTCCCACCATCTCGTCCTCCGTCGTCCCCTTCTCCTTGTGTCCTCCATCTTTCCCAACATCAGGGTCTTTTCCAGGGAGTCTTCTCTTCTCATGAGGTGGCCAAAGTCTTGGAGCCTCAGCTTCAGGATCTGTCCTTCCAGTGAGCCCTCAGGGCTGATCTCCTTCAGAATGGAGAGGTTTGATCTTCTTGCAGTCCATGGGACTCTCAAGAGTCTCCTCCAGCACCATAATTCAAAAGCATCCATTCTTCGGTGATCAGCCTTCTTTATGGTCCAGCTCTCACTTCCATACATCACTACTGGGAAAACCATAGCTTTAACTATACAGACCTTTGTTGGCAAGGTGATGTCTCTCCCCAGTGATTACAGTTGGGTATACTGAGGTGGGGGGACAACGACAAATTTGCTCGCCAATCTGTGAGGAACTATTTGTGGCCGACCTATGGACGTCAATGAAACCCTGCTGGAATAAGTGGCTATGAGGGACATGGCCTCAGAAGCTTTCGTGGTTTTGAACTCAAGATCCAGGCATGCTTCAACAGTCATGAACTATTGCTTGCTTCATTTTAGCAAATCATCTAGTGCTCTCAGCGCTTAACTCACAGCCCATCCCTCTGCTGTCTCCTCTGTTATCAGCATTCAGATTGTAAATGCCTTGAGTGCAGTTGTGTGTGTGTGTGTGTGTGTGTGTGTGTGTGTGTGTGTGCACGCACACGCAAAGTGCCACTCACTTTGTGTCCGGTTTCAGGGAATCCGATCCCTCCCACGGTGGGCAGCCAAGGAATAAGAAGCGTTCTTACCAAGTCCTTTATTCAATATTCACAGAGGGAGGCTTTGAAAAGTGCCTCTACATTGCAGCGATGGCGTTGCTCCAAATAATCTCCTCCCCACCTTTTACTCTCAGTCGTCAACAGCTTATAAGGTGGCTGCGTAAGGCCCTTTGTCTGTTCCCTCTCTGCTCTCCCATTTTCACAGCCCTCCTGGTTCTAGGATAGGGTTACCAGACGTCCCCGTTTCCCAGGGACAGTCCCCGGATTTGCGAATACGTCCCCGGACAAATTCCATCCCGGGAATGTCCCCGGATTTCATCTAATGTCCCCGGGAAATGCAGCAGCGGCAGTCTCAGCAGCCTGGAGCAGTTGGCTCTGGCTGGCTTCAGGAGCTGCTCAGAAGTCCCCATCTGATGGTGGTTCAGGGGCTCTAAGACACAGCTTCCGGGCTGCCTCCACCTTCCCTGACCCCAGCAGCTAAGCTGGGAAGGGAGGCTTCATGCTGCCTATCGGAGCAGCCTCCCAACTCCTATTTGGGTGCAAGCAGGAGGGGGCAGGGATCTCTTGGTTAGGCAATGGGAAGCATCCCTTCCCAGCTGAGGGATCCCCACCCCCTCCTGCTTGCACCCAAATAGGAATGGGATTGGGGCTGCTCCAATGGGAAGGGAGGCATCGCGCTGCCCGAGCCTCACCGCCACCGCTCTCGGCCCTCCTTCTCCGTCTTCCATGCCTGACCCACTGCACACCGCTCCCCACCACCACCACCACCGAAGAACCAACAACTCAGGGGCTGCCCAGGCTCATGGAGAAAGGAGATAGAAGCTTTGGAGGAAGGGGAAACGTGGTGGTTGAGGTCAAGGCAGCGGCCGCCCCTCTGCCACCGCCATCGCTGAAGCATCAACGTCCCGAACGTGATTTAATTATTTATTTAAATTGTCTCCGGATTCATTGGAAAAAATCTGGTAACCTTATTCTAGAAGTGGATTTGGGAATGCTTTCTAATGATAATGTGTCAGCCAGCTGTTCTGGCTCTGCTGCTTCCCCTTCCGTTACCTCCCAGCTCTGTCTTTCTTCTGTCTCAGAGTCATGACCTTCTGCAAACCACCGTTGTAAATCTATACTGTCCTCCTCTTGTCAGGAAGGTCCAGAAGGAGGGAGGGTGGTCTCCGAGCACAATTCAATAGTGTTGGTGCTGACCTTTAAAGCCCTAAATGGTCTTGGCCCAGTATATCTGAAGGAGCGTCTCCACCCCCATCGTTCAGCCCGGACACTGAGGTCCAAAACCAAGGGCCTTCTGGTGGTTCCCTCATTGCAAGAAGCCAAGTTACAGGGAACCAGGCAGAGGGCCTTCTCGGTGGTGGCACCTGCCCTGTGGAATGCCCTCCCACCAGATGTCAAAGAGAACAACAACTACCAGACTTTTAGAAGACATCTGAAGGCAGCCCTGTTTAGGGAAGCTTTTAATGTTTGATGCATTACGGTATTTTAATATTTTGTTGGAAGCTGCCCAGAGTGGCTGGGGAAGCCCAGCCAGATGGGCGGGGTATAAATAATAAATTGTTGTTGTTGTTCTTATTCCCAGTCCAGTCCCTGGCACTTTGAGACGTTCTGTATCCTAATTCTCCCTCTCCCATCCTTTCCATCGGCTGCATCTCCTCTCCAAAGAATCTCACCATCAGAGACGGATTTAAGGGAGTGCCATCAGGTCAGCCGCACTGGGCGCGAAGCCTCAGAGGTGCCACAACGATGATCACAGAATCACAGCCTTGTAGAGTCGGAAGGGACTCCTGAGGGTCCTCTAGTCTGACCCCTGTGATGCAGGAATCTTTTGCCTGACATGGGGCTCAAAATCACGACCCTGATATTCAGAGTCTCATGCTGTACCAGTTGAGCTGATGCAGAGTGAAACATGAGTGGCAGGGAGACCACCGGGTGCCGCTGCCGTTTGAGACCCCCAGGTCCACCGCTGCTGCCATCCAATCGATTAAGCTCAAAAAGCCTTTTGGAGCAATGAACTTTCTGGCCCAGGTAACTGCCAGAAAACCAGAGATATCGGACGTGAGATCTCCAGGCTGATAGCAGATTAAGACTGATGGACATTTATTGGGGATTGAAACCGGGAAAGGGGACGGGGTGGGGTTTGGGGATCCAAAGGGTGCATAATTATAATCCATCTTTTTCTTTTTATTCTGTTTTGTTATTAGTATGAAAAGTGGGGAATTCGTGGAAGGGAATTTGGGTCGACTTTAGAAAAATGATTTAAGATTCAAGAATGAACATAGATGCATAAATTTTGATGTTGTAAAAATGGTCTTTTAAATTCAACTAAATATAAAAAGGTTAAAAATTGGGGATAAGAACTTGTTGAATTAACAATTTGAATTGGAATATAGGAAGGGGAGGTGTGGGGAAGTCAGAGAAATATGTTATAGAAAAAGAAGGGTTCTAAACTGTATATGTTTTCTTTTTTTGTTTTTTCTTTTTGGTTGTTTTTTTTTTGAAATGGAAAATTCTTAATAAATATCTATTAAAAAAGAAAAGAAAAGAAAACCAGAGCTATCTGTTCTCTTGGGATCTGAAAGCCAATGCTGGATACATTTTGTGGTGCTAGGAGTGAGGAATAAGTCTGAAACCCCCCTTCCTTCAGAACAGTTGAGGGAGGGGTGTGGTGCTGCTTTCTGCTTGTAGGTGTGTATGTTTTGCAGGTATAACTGCAGGAGAGTGGGTGGTTACACCCAACACTGGCATTCGGCCCCCGGAAGGTTGGCCAAGGTTGTTGTTGGTTGTTTTTTAAAAAAAATGATATTTATTGAAAATTTAAAATTACAGAGGAGGGGGAAAAAAGGAAAGGAAAAAGGAAAAAAGGTAGACAAAAAAAAAAGGAATTCAACAATACAAGTCAATAAAAAGAAAAAAGGGAAAAAACAAAACACACAATACATCAAAACCAAAAACAAAAGCAGATAAAAAATTTAAAAACCAAATCCAATATTCCCAAATCTTTATCTTTCATTAACTTGTTTCATCGACCTCCTCACACCTCCCTTTTTTGTATTCTAGTTATTAATTATCTCAGCAAATCCTTTCCATCTTTCACTATATTCTGTCATTAAATTACCTTAATTTATTTTAACCTTATCTTACCATAAAAAGCCCTAAAGCTTAAAACTTAAAACTTATTTATACATAATTCCTTAAAGCATTTCTACTAAAGCCAAATAGTTTCATTCCAACATTTTTCCTAACACTCATTAATTTTACAAAAATTATCTAAATGAATTTTTTAAACTTTCTTCTAATCTTCATCCATTGTCTCTTCTTTCTGGTCTCGGGTTTTGTCAGTCCTTTCTATCCCTTCCATCTAGTCCATCAACCTGGTGACCTTCTATCCGAGGCTCTTAAGTCTTTTCCATGTCCCTTCTGCAGGTCTTCTTCATGTTTATACCTGCACTTTACTTTGTCTTCTGCTGATCTTATTCTTAATTTCCTTCCTTTCTCACTGAGGGGTAGATCTCGGTGAGACTCCAACTTGACAGTATCTTTATCCCTTCTTGACAGGTCAGCCCATTCTCCATAGTCAGCACTGAAATCCAAAAGATATTTGAAGGCATATTTCAAAGTCCCTCCAAGGTTAAGGGCCCCCACAACTCCAAACTCCCCCTGGCCCAAAACCAGATCCCAAAAGTCAAAACATCCCAGCATAGGGGGATCTATCCAACTTCCCATCTCCAAACCAAACAGTACTCCATCTCTCCAAATCTGACTTTTTCCAGGTTCAGTCGTCAGAAACAACAACTTATGTTCCTGCAAGGCCACAACTCTCTCCATTTCTGTTACTTGAGGTTCAGCAACAACCTCCTCCTTTGTCTTCTGCACAACTTGCTCCATTTCTATTACTTGAGGTTCAGCAACAACCTCCTCCTTTGTCTCCTGCACAACTTGCCCTGTCAAAGCAAATTCCTGGATTGGTTCCTGCGTGGTTTCTATATAGGTATTCACTGTTTGTCCAAAATTGCTAACTGCAACAGTCATCAAATCCATCTTCTCATGTAGCTGTTCCAGTAAAGCGCTTGTCTTGCAAAAAGCAAGCACTAAAACTTCTTCTGGGCACATTCTTATTCAAGGTCAAATGTCTGGTTCTCACGATCTTTAATCTCCACAGCTGTAGAATTCCCAAGATCAACTCCAGCAACAGTTTCACAAGCTCCCTCTAGAGAAAACAATTTTTGTTTGTATCCGTCTTTTTTAAAAGCAGATCCAGCAACAAAATTCCTTTCGTTTTTCAGATATTTTGTTCCTTTTAAGTGCAAAAGGAAACATTGGAATCAATATGTTTCTCTTTTTTAACCATCTGTCAAAAAACGTTTTATTCACAGTCAATGAACTTCCCCAAAGCGTCTGTCTCTGACACCCCGTTCCCAGGTTCAAGACGGTGGAAATTTATCTTTCTTTACTCTCTCTCCTGCAGGTTTAAACAGTCTAAGATTTCCCCCCTCTTCTCCTGCTTCCAAGGGGGGTTTGGTAGTTTTAACTGATGGAAATTTAGTCCTTTACAAACGACTTTCCAGACTTTAGCTTGCAATGTCTTTGCTTCAATCTATTTACAAAAGCAGAAGGCGGACTTCCTGTTTAGACCTTCCTGCTTCGGTGCCAAATTAAGATGTTTCATAGTCCAATTTTCCATTCTACTCACGGGTAGTTTTTAAAGTCCAATTGTCCACAGGAAAAAGTCAGCGCTCTCCGGCAACAGCAATGCGGCTTCACTCCGTGAAAAGAGCAGTCGATTCGAAGCACCGCGCCGCTCACCCCACATCGCTCCGGATCCCCGAAACTGGGTTTCCCCGCGAGTAGGGGAGGCGCAAAAGGTGCCGGCCGAATCCCACGTCTACAGGCTTCTCCCGCCTGTGGTTTTTAGTGGGTCTCCACCTCGCCGTGGCGGTCCAGACCCTAGTTTCACGAAGCGGATTCCTCCCGGTCAGAGGAAATCCGCCATTGCCGGAGGCGCTAACCCGGAAGTCCTAAGGTTGGCCAAGGGTGAATGTGGCCCTCAGGCCCAGAAAAGCCACACCTGCTGTAGGTTGCCAGAGATAAAAAAGAAAACAAAAAGTAGGAAAATGGATCTTTGGGGTTTTTAGTATGATTTTAAAATGACTTGGGAATGAGCACATGTGAAAATACATGAGGCAAGTAAGTGCTGATGCCTTGGCTGTTTGTGCAGAAGACCAGGAAAAGTTCTGGTTCAGATCTCGCCCCTCCTATGAACTTGTCTGGTGACCTTAACTCTCATCCTCCCTCTCTTAAATAACATGGGGCTAATACTCACCTCATCTTGCAGGGTAATTACAAAGATTGCCAGGCAACGTCAAGGAGGTGCTTTGAATGCTTTCTATAAATGCTTAGTGTCATCTATGACCAGAAAAACTGAGTTTTTCTGCTTGTAGATGACACTAAGCATTTATAGAAAACATCCCAGAGTAATGGTTAAAAGGTGTGGAAACTATGAGAAGAGAGTTGATTTAAAGCAGGGGTAAGCAGCCTAAGGCCCAGGGGCCGGATCTGGCCCAATCGCCTTCTAAATCCAACCCGCGGACGGTCTGGGAATCAGCGTGTTTTTACATGAGTAGAATGTGTGCTTTTATTTAAATTGCATCTCTGGGTTATTTGTGGGGCAAAGGAATTCGTACATTATTATTTTTCAAAATCTAGTCCGGCCGCCCACAAGGTCTGAGGCCCCCTGCTGAAAAAGTTTGCTGACCCATTCTCTTGGGGGTCTGGATCTAGCCACTTGAGGCATTTCTGCCCTAACAAATGAAGCCAGAGGTTGACTTGCAAAGAACAACTCGCTTGAGTACATCCTCCCTCTGTGATTCCATGTGGCAATTTACAAAGGTTAAATGTACTTGGATTTCCATGGCTCTTGTTCTTGCATGTTTCTTTTGCTGAAATGTTCCTTTTAAGTGTTTTCTTCTCTTGCCCCTTTGTTATTGATTAATTCCTCCTCCGACATAGCCCCCTCCCCGAAAACCTTGTATCAGCATGATATGAGTCCCAGCCCACCCACCCCCAAAATAAAAGCAGGCGATTCTTCATCTTGGCTTGGAACTGTCACATTTTTCAGTCGTCCTTGAAAACTGGTTGGGGAAGCAGAGCGGAAGCTTTTTTATATATACATCTGCCGGTACTGAATTATTAAAATCTTTATGAATACCAGCCGTGCATTTATCCGTCCACTTGCCCTGGGGCGTTTTCTGTTCCTCTTGCGTTCTGCAAGCAATTAATCGGCGTGATTTCTCTCGCCGCTTCCAAGAGATGGCTTTGCACAAGTTGAAAGGCACGATGGGTCGAGAAGGACAACAAAAGCCCCAGCCGTGTGTGATGAGGCCAGCCAGTCTATCCCAGCTCCTGCAAGAACATCCTCAAAAAGTCATTGCAAGGAGCCAGTCCACGTTGCAAAGTCCAAGGAAAAGCTTCCTTTCTGCAGCTCCGCAGGAGCCCAGCTAGCAGCAGGAAGGTCATTGACACGCACCATCCCAGTCTCCAAGCAATGAAATAATCCAGGGCACTTATTCAGGGTTCGTTTTCCTTGGATGAAGGTCAGCGGAGACTGTGATGTGTTTAGGATATAGGCTTTTAGTTACACATATCTACGACCCAAGCATAAGCATTAACACCCCAAGAGATCTTGCTTCTCTATTAGTCACAGGTCTGTATAGTCAAAGCTATGGTTTTCCCAGTACAGTGGTTACATACGCTTCAGGTTACAGACTCCGCTAACCCAGAAATAGTACCTCGGGTTAAGAACTTTGCTTCAGGATGAGAACAGAAATCGTGCTATGGCGGCGCGGCGGCAGCAGGAGGGCCCATTAGCTAAAGTGGTGCTTCAGGTTAAGAACAGTTTCAGGTTAAGAACGGACCTCCGGAACGAATTAAGTACTTAACCCGAGGTAACCCGAGGTAGTGATGTATGGAAGTGAGAGCTGGACCATAAAGAAGGCTGATCGCCGAAGAATTGATGCTTTTGAATTATGGTGCTGGAGGAGACTCTTGAGAGTCCCATGGACTGCAAGAAAATCAAACGTCTCCATTCGGAAGGAAATCAGCCCTGAGTGCTCACTGGAAGAACAGATCGTGAAGCTGAGGCTCCAATACTTTGGCCACCTCATGAGAAGAGAAGACTCTCTGGAAAAGACCCTGATGTTGGGAAAGATGGCGGGCGCAAGGAGAAGGGGACGACAGAGGACGAGATGGTTGGACAGTGTTCTCGAAGCTACCAGCATAAGTTTGACCAAACTGCAGGAGGCAGTGGAAGACAGGAGTGCCTGGCGTGCTCTGGTCCATGGCGTCACGAAGAGTCGGACACGACTAAACAACTAAACAACTAAACAACAACATTAGTCACAGCTTTGAATCCACCCAGGAGTGCAAGGGTTGCAGGGCACCCGGGCACCGAATTCTGGGGGGGCACCTGTGCCATGCATAATTTTATAAATTTATATCATGTCACCCTTTCCTCTAAACTAAAATCCCCAAATGCCAGAATCTTTCATCATGGCAAAATCATGGCGTCCTCTTCATTGTTTTGGTTGCCAAAAGACATGCTCTGTTTTTGTCCAAGGTGTCCAAAGAGCTATAAGGCCAGAGAAGGCTGGTCTAGGCAACCATATACCGTATTTTTTGCTCTATAAGACTCACTTTTTCCCTCCTAAAAAGTAAGATGAAATGTGTGTGCGTCTTATGGAGCGAATGCAGGCTGCGCAGTTATCCCAGAAGCCAGAACAGCAAGAGGGATTGCTGCTTTCACTGTTCTGGATTCTGAGATTCTGATTTTTTTTCCTTGTTTTCCTCCTCCAAAAACTAGGTGCGTCTTGTGGTCTGGTGCGTCTTGTGGTCCTATTTGAGGCTGGTGCATTCCAAGCCCTGGTACATTCCTAGTGCTCTTTGGTCCCGATACCCAATGCAAAACATTTCTTTATAATATCTCTTCCCTGCCTCTCTCTGCAAATCGCCCTCAGTAATAAATACACAGCGATAAATTCAATTCCAAACAATAAAATTACAGTAAATCAGCAGACACAGTATGATAACGTACAACAGTGAGCAGATAAAGGGCCATTAAAAGACCTCTAAGGTCATTAAGAGCCCGAGATAACATGGTGGACTTTGCCTGGTAGCTAAAAGATAACAGAGCTGGCACCGCCCAGGTGAGCATTCCTGGAAACAGTACATGTTATTAAGAAGGCACAGGAGATCTGTTTTCTGTTACCCCATGTCACTTTGTTTCTGGAAACACTAGTTGTGGAACAACCATGCACACACTTCCAATCCAACGCGCACGTGTAGACATGGAAGTAATAAACAGATGTTCTAGTTACAGCTAGGTAGCCATGTTGGTCTGCCGTAGTCGAAACAAAATACAAAAATTCCTTCCAGTAGCACCTTAAAAGTAAAGGTAAAGGGACCCCTGACCATTAGGTCCAGTCGTGGCCGACTCTGGGGTTGCGGCGCTCATCTCGCTTTATTGGCCGAAGGAGCCGGCATACAGCTTCCGGGTCATGTGGCCAGCAGGACTAAACCGCTTCTGGCGAACCAGAGCAACGCACAGAAAAGCTGTTTACCTTCCCGCCAGAGCAGTACCTATTTATCTACTTGCACTTTGATGTGCTTTCGAACTGCTAGGTTGGCAGGAGCAGGGACCGAGCAACGGGAGCTCACTCCGTCGCGGGGATTCAAACCGCCGACCTTCTGATCGGCAAGTCCTAGACTCTGTGGTTTAGCCCACAGCGCCACCCGCGTCCCTAAGTAGCACCTTAGAGACCAACTAAGTTTGTTATTGGTATGAGTTATTGGTATCTGAAGACGTGTGCATGCACACAAAAGCTCATACCAATAACAAACTTAGTTGGTCTCTAAGGTGCTACTGGAAGGAATTTTTTATTTTATTTTTTGGTAATAAACAGACAAGCTGTACGTAGGCATAGACTATTGAGAAGATCTTGCCAGTGCCTGGAGATCAGTGAACTCAGGGTCCCTTCCCCACTCTCCACCCACTGGAATCAGGCATTGTGCTGTAGGCAGTTGAATGCTTCAAGCTTAGACCACATGGCTTCAGCAAGCCATCTTTGTGTTTCTACACAAATAATTTAGAAACATTTACCATTTTGGAACCCAAGTTATACTGCCTTTCTCTTCTTGCAGCTGTGTAGAAAAGGACATGAATCTGACCGAAGAGATTGCAAGTAAACCAATTTTAACTTACAAAACACGTGGCCTCTTTCTATGCTAAGGGAAGTGGGGAATTCTGGAAGCAATTTCGAAGGGGACGTTTTAAAAGGACTAACAGCCCATATTTCCATGCTTTCCTTTGCTGCATGTTTTGTGATTTTAAATCTCTGCTGGGGCTCTATCAACAAAGAGTACTTACCCCAAACCTGGATCTAGACTTCCAGGGAATTCTCATTTTATTATGCTATAGCTTTTATTCTTTTCCTTTTACCAAACCGACCAACAGGGGATACAGAAGTCTGGTATACCTGAAGGAGTATACCTGAAGGAGCGTCTCCACCTCCATCGTTCTGCCCGGACGCTGAGGTCCAGCACCGAGGGCCTTCTGGCAGTTCCCTCACTGTGAGAAGCAAAGCTACAGGGAACAGGTGCCCACCCTGAGGAATGCCCTCGCATCAGAAGTCAAAGAAATAAACAACTACCTGACATTTAGAAGACATCTGAAGGCAGCCCTGTTCAGGGAAGTTTTTAATGTGTGACATTTTGATGGATCTTTAATCTTTGTTGGAAGCCGCCCAGAGTGGCTGGGGAAACCCAGCCAGATGGACAGGGTACAAATAAATTATTATTATTATTATTATTATTATTATTATTATTATTATTATGTTGCTTCAGCAAACAAACAGACTGCGTCCTGTGCTGCTGTATCCCAATTCTTAGCCCCACCCACACTGGAAGGGGCTGCATTCATGAAAGTGGTCCAGCCCTCTCCAGTAATCTCCTATTGCGATGCAGCCTCTGGCATCACTGGGGCTCCAGAAATGGAAGAAGAAGAAGAAGAAGAGTTTGGATTTGATATCCCGCCTTTCACTCCCTTTAAGGAGTCTCAAAGCGGCTAACATTCTCCTTTCCCTTCCTCCCCCACAACAAACACTCTGTGAGGTGAGTGGGGCTGAGAGACTTCAGAGAAGTTTGACTGGCCCAAGGTCACCCAGCAGCTGCATGTGGAGGAGCGGAGACGCGAACCCGGTTCCCCAGATTACGTGACTACCGCTCTTAACCACTACACCACACTGGCTCTCCAAGCCCTCCAAGTCCAAGAACAGCCACATACTTGGGTTAGAAGGGAACCCACAGACACATCTGGTGGAAGAGCTTGCAGGGCTGGCTCTGTGTGGTCCTCAGTTACATCCCTTGAAGAAGGGGGATCGGAAGGTGACAGACTCTCCTTCCTTGGAGGTTTTTAAGCAGAGGTTGGATGGCCACCTGTCATGGATGCTTGAGTTGAGAGTCCTGCGTTGCAGGGGGTTGGACTAGATGACCCTTGGGGTCCCTTCCATCTCTAGGATTCTATAATTCAACACTCCTACCCTAAAACTCATGATTTGGTTCCTACTATGTTATAAGAAGACTGCTCCCTTTCCCTTATGGGGTATTCTGGGGCCTGTATAGAGTCCTTAAGTGGTTTTCCCTATCGGTAGGAGAAAACAGAGGCCAACCAGGGTATATTGAGGAGCAAAGCGGCTAGTAAGCCTGATCTTTATTAAAGTAATTGTCACCACTCACCACACGTAGGAGGGAGGAGAACAATGGTGCGCAAGCCCATATATAGTCTTTTGAAATTGCCCACCCTGTAGCCCAAGACCACACCCCTGAAACATCACAGAAGGAGGCGGTCTACAGCAGAAATCCTGCCTGCTGGGATACCTGATAATGGTCACTGATTGCATTACCTGGGCAGCCTGGCCATTCTTTTGTGATGGTTCATACTTTAGTTCCTGAATGCAGGTCACAGGCTCACCCTATTCATACACAAATATGCCCGTAAGACAGGACTTGCAAGCGAAAAGGCAATGGGAAGGCTTAAGCAGAGGTTGGAAGGCCATCTGTCAGGGGTTCTTCAGCTGAGGTTCCTGAATGGCAGGGGGTTGGATGAGATAACCCTCGGGTATTCCCTTCCAACTTTGCAGTTCTATGATGGTGTGAGTCTATATGGCTCCTGTTCCCTGAAACCGAGGTAGTGAAATATATTGCAGTTCAGAATCCACCCGGACCACGAAAACTGCAGCTGCATTGGAATTTCCCCCGCTGCCAACTGTGTTTCAGTCACACAGGTGACTTGCCTTCCAGCTTTAATTAGAAAGCGCTCCAATAAGTCAAAGACAGATTGCCTAATTAAAAATACCAGCGAGGTCAACAGGACCAGGGAAGCACTCCATCACTCAAAAGCCTTGGGGGGATTTTCCAGGAGAGAAGCTTTTTCGGAACCTCAGCAAAGGACCAGCCGGGGCGGCTCGGATGCCTCTGATGGGAACCCAAGAAAAGCAGGACGTGTAACAAAGGGGCATACGATGAAATTAAATATGGCTCACCCATCAGATCAGGAGGGGGGGGGATCTGTGACTCCTCCAGAGGTTGATAGACTCCCAGCAGCCCCGGTCAGCAGGGGCAATGGCCAGCTGCAGACCAACTGATGAGAGTTGGCATCAGTCTGAATTTAACTGAATTTCATTATGCACTGTGTGAAGTAGATAGATAGATAGATAGATAGATAGATAGATAGATAGATAGAAAGAACTTTATTCTCATTAGCCAATGGCCATAGCAACAGTAAAACATTACAGTATACGCAGAAAAGGAAATTTGATATAAGAGCACAATTTAAAGTCCTGAATCAGCCATCAGTTAGTGGCCCTTATTCTGATTGCCCCTGCTGTGAAGATAGCCACCTTTGCTGTTATCTGCTCATTTTGATCTGATAGAAGAAAGGACATTGTGGCAGTGGTTGAGCGCCCTGGGATGGTTAGTACGAGTGGGGTGATGATCTCGTTCCTCAGGTCTTTGTAGAGAGTGCAAGACAGGAGGACGTGTGCCGCTGTTTCGGTGCTACCATCTCCACAGGGGCAAAGACGTTTCTCAGGCAGGATCTTTTGGAATCGACCCTCAAGTACCGCAGATGGCAAAACATCCAGTCTTGCAAGTGTAAAAGCACGTCTGTATTTTGGGATAATAAGTTGGTGCAGATATGGGGCCAGAGAATCAAAATGGAGAGGTGGAAATTGAACGTACCAAGGGCAGAATTTCCTTATAGTGGCCAGGTTGTTCCCTATAGCCTATGAGCGAGCGAAAGGACATTTTCTCTACAGAAGAAAATGCTCTAAGAAGCCGATTTTGGTCATTGCCATCCCCAGCCCAAGCTGAAATCTTGGCATCCATCTGGTTTGAGAGTCAGTAGGGTGGGCCTCTGGGGATGAAGTCAAAGCTCTGCACTAGCAGAACCAAGGTGACCTCCCTGGGGCGTGTCAGGATGCTGTCAGCGGCTCCCGGCTGGTTGCCCAGGAAAGTATAAGGGCAAGGAAAGAAGAAGAAGAGTTTTGATTTGATATCCCGCTTTATCACTACCCGAAGGAGTCTCAAAGCGGCTCACATTCTCCTTTCCCTTCCTCCCCCACAACAAACACTCTGTGAGGTGAGTGGGGCCGACTCTGGGGTTGCGGTGCTCATCTCGCTTTACTGGCCGAGGGAGCCGGCGTACAGCTTCTGGGTCATGTGGCCAGCATGACTCAGCCGCTTCTGGCGAACCAGAGCAGCGCACGGAAACGCCGTTTACCTTCCCGCCGGAGTGGTACCTATTTATCCACTTGCACTTTTGACGTGCTTTCGAACTGCTAGGTTGGCAGGAGCAGGGACCGAGGAACGGGAGCTCAGCCCGTCGAGAGGATTCGAACCGCCAACCTTCTGATTGGCAAGTCCTAGGTTCTGCGGTTTAACCCACAGTGCCACCCGGACGGACCTACTATTTCTCTCTTCCACTCAATTCGCCAGAGCCTGTCTTTGCATGCAGGGAAAGTCCCTAACTCACCGAGGGTTTGAGACCCATTGGCTAGCCTCACCTGCTTTAGCCAGGCAGTTGAAGCCATTTCCAGGGTGTGGCTACGGTCACATGCTGGCAACTTCTAGAAGCCACAGGTCCTTAATGAAGTGACAACACACACCTGGGTTTTAACTCTGCAAGATACTCTTCAGAGCCTGTTGTATTCAGGAGGTACAAGCAGGACGGCCAATCAGGTGCTAACCACTTTACAAGAGCATTTCCTGGAGGTAGTTACTAACTTCCCAGCTATTCTGGAAATTTAATTTTATTTAAAATATTGATAAGCCATCTTTTTTCAGAGGGGAACCAGGAGAGCAGGTGCTCCCCCCCCCCCATATATATAATTTGCTTTCCTGACAGGTTGGTGAAGATGTTCATAGGATCATAGAACTGCAGGTGGGACACCAGGGGTCATCTAGTCCAACCCCCTGCAATGCAGAAATCACAACAAAAGTTAAAGAACGCCACAACTTTTCCTTAGCTCATATTAGTGAAGCCTTTCCTACCACCACACCTGCAGGCCAAGGAATCATCTGCTTCTCATGAAGCTTTGAAAGAACAGTTCTGGATCATAATGTTTCCCTTTTTTTAAGGGAAATTCCCTTATTCCGAATAGGATTCCTCGCAAGAAAAGGGAAAAGTTGACAGCTATGCTCTGGATGTTTGTATAAATGCACATCCACCATCCCCTCAGCCAAACAGAGAGAGAGAAGATAATATTCTCAGCTGCAGCAGATAAGTTTTTTTTTAATTACCGTATTTTTCGCTCTATAACACGCACCCAACCATAACACGCACGTAGTTTTTAGAGGAGGAAAATCCGTAGGCATGCCACCCGTAGGCATTCCCTCCATAACACGCACAGACATTTCCCCTTACTTTCTAGGAGGAAAAAAGTGAGTGTTATGGTGCAAAAAATACTAATTAAAAAATGCCAGTCGTAGAAATGGAAATTTGACTCTCATTATTTTGAATTCGGGGAGGACTGAGCATCCATAGTGCACAGCAAGGAAACAGCGGGTGAGACAGAGACTGGCAAGCACTGCCCTTCATTTCTTTTACTCTTCTTTCAACAAGGCAGCTTGGCAAAGATGCTGTCGGAGGCCAGAAGTACTAAAACGAGGCGTTTCTTTTTGTGGGAAATGAGAAGCTGGGAGGTTGCACGTTTCAAGACAGACGATGACTGGGCACTCTTGCATTCTGCTAGACCAGCACCTCCTTCCTGAGCAGTGGCTCCCTGGGTCAATAACACTGGCTGGCGATGACTGACAACCCTTTTAAAACCTCGCTTTCCCCCCATTACAACTCGATACCTGTGACGGTTTCAGCACCTGTCTGTTCCTGGGGAGAAGAAGGACGGCACTTTGTCTCTGCTGCTGTTTATTGACCTCCGTCTCTCCAACGCCGCGCAGGAGCCCATTGATTCCTCTAAATCCTTTTGTAAAAGAGTCTAAAAATCTAACAAGCCATGATTCAGCTCGGCACCACTTTAGCCTTGATATGTTCTGGTTGTGCTGACGCAGAGAGTCAGAAGAAATTGCTGGAAAAAAGCTTGCAGCCTGGTGCTGCCCCTGCTTACTTGGAAGTGCATTCCCCTGGGTTCAAGTTGGCTTCCTTACAAGTAAATGAGCATAGGATCGCAGCCTTAATTTGTATCGCCCTAGCCAATAATTTTGTTTTGGTAGTATTCAGTTTAAAACCAGCAACTTCACCAAAATTCTGAATCAAGTCCAATATTCTCATTAAGCTTTCTTTGGGGTTCTCGGTCATTATTAATAGGTCATCAGCAAAGGCCTTAAGTTTATAAGATTTATTTCCCAGTGTTATCCCTTTGACCAACTGGTCCTCTCGCATCCGGATATTTAGGACTTTCATTATCATAATAAATATCAGGGAAGATAGTGGGCAGCCTGTTGGGATTCGCAGGATACTGGATAAGTCTGCAGGCTTCAACAGGATGATGCAATACTCTGCTGGGTCAGAGTGACTCAGCAGGAGTGTGATTAGTGTAATTGGCTACCACCTGTTTTAAAAAGGAAAGCCTGTTTAACAGGTAGTGTGGTGGTTGTGCTGTAGTGTGGTGGTGCTGTGGTGGAGAGTATTCGTTTGTAAGTACTCTGTATGGACTGTTTCTTTTGTAAATGCCTGTATATAACTCACATTAAAAAGGACTGCACTGAAAAACCTGGAACTCTTAGTGCTTTGCTGAAAACGCCGCGTGGAATACGCGACAGGGTTATGGGCCCAGCACGCTTCCGCTGCGCAAGAGTACAGGTGGCAGTTATCTAGCCATGGGTGCTGGAGGTGAGCTGCAGGGATGGAGCAGTCCAGAACTGGCGTGTTGCTGGAGAAGCTGACGGCCACGAACTACAGCATCTGGTCGGTCCGCATGCAACACCTCCTCAAGTGTGAGGGCCTGTGGAAGGTGGTGGAAACTCCACCGCAGCCCCCTGAGGAGGATGAGGACGACGATGAAAAGCTGGCACTAGCAGAGGCCCAGCTTGAAAAGGATGAGAAAGCTTTGGCTACGATCATCCTTGGAGTGGACGACAGCCAGCTAGTCTACGTAGCTGATAAGGTGACGGCAAGTGAGGCGTGGAATGCACTCAAGGCTGTCCATGTGCGAGAGACAGCTGGCTCACTGATAACACTGACCAGGAGACTGTACCGGTGTCGCAAGAAACCGGGGAACTCCCTGGTAAACCACCTAAAATTCCTAACAGGCTGTTTCCAGGAGCTAGCCTTAAGAGGGAGGCCTGTGGGGGAAGAGGACAAAGTCTTTATAGTCCTGAGTTCCCTTGATGACAGCTATGATATGCTGGTCAACTCCCTCGAGTCTGTAGAGACTGATAAGCTGACTCTGGAATACGTGACCGGACGGTTGTATGCAGAGGAGGACAGGCGTGCAGAGCGAAAGATGACCTCAGCCCAGCTGTTGGAGCATCCCAGAGGGAACAGCCGGGAAGAGCAGAGGTGTCGGGAGCCGGAGAAACAGCCAGGAGGAGCTGCTGCAGACCAGCCGGTGGTCAACAAAGTAAAAAGGTGTTTTTGCTGCAAGTCCAGTGGACATCTGCTGCGGGACTGCCCGAGAAAACAACAAAAACAGCGGAACCACAAGTGGCAGCAGAGGGAGTCTACCGCTTGGGTGTCTGCAGATGGTCAAGAAAATGAGGAGCTGTGGGTTCTGGACAGTGGAGCTTCTCAAACCTTTTGTAAAAGAAAAGGATTGCTAACTGATGCTAGGGCTTCAAACAAAAAACATGTAAGTCTTGCTACGGGCCAGAAAGCTAATGTGGTTTGTGAGGGGGAGGTTGTGTTCCCACAGCTAGGACACACATTCAGGAATGTGTTGTGTGTGCCTAGTTTGCAAAACAATCTCCTGAGCATTTCTGATTTGGCAAAAGCAGGCTTTGAAGTAAATTTTGTGGGAGATCAGTGCCAGATAAAGCAAAATGGGGCAGTGTTGGCAAATGCTAGCCTTAGAACTAATATGTATGTACTGCAGTGTGAATCTAAGGTTGCAAATGTGCAAAATGTCCCAACCCATGATATGTGTATTCATCTCCTGCACAGGCGTCTGGCTCATGCTAGCTATAAGGTGCTAAACAAAACATTGGAGTTGTGTGGGGGGATGAAAAACATAAAAAGTTGTGATAATTACTTAGACTGCAATATCTGCAAGGAGGTTAAAAGCAGGGCTTGCCCAGTAGCAAGAGCAAGCCAGAGAGAAACCAAAAAACCACTGGAGTTGATTCATGCTGATGTAACTGGTCCTTTTCCACCTAGTGTCTCCCACAACAAATACTGTTTGATCCTAGTGGATGATTTTTCTAGATTTGGCTGGGTCTATCCGTTAAAGCAAAAGTCTGACGTTGCCCAAACCTTGAAGTTCTGGGTAAGAAGGGTAGAAAGGCAACTTGGTGAAAAGGTGTCCTCTATTCAATCAGACAGGGGAGGGGAGTTTATGGCAAGCTCCCTAAGAAACTGGTTGCGTGCCCAAGGGATTAAACATAGGCTTACCAATGTGGCCACGCCTCAGGAGAACAGAGTAGCAGAGCATAGGGGAGGTGTCTTGCAGACACAAATGAAAGCATTGTTAGCAGATGCAAATCTTCCAATTAAGTACTGGGCTGAAAGTATTAAGACCGCAAATTATATTGGGAATCGCTTGTGGTCAAGGGTACTAGATGATATACCCTATAAAATTCTCTATAACAAAAGTCCCAGTTTGCAACATTTAAGAATCTTTGGGACAAAGGCGTGGGTTGACATACCTGTAAAGAACCGAAGAAAAGGTGGGAAAAGGGCACAGCAGTTGCTATTTCTTGGGTATGAAAGTGGTACAAAAGCCTACAGGTTTGAAGATGATAAAAACCTTTTGAGTTATAGTCGATCAGCCAGCTTTAATGAGCAAAGAAATTGGCCCAGGATACATGCAAACCTGCTGCCAGAAAAAGTTTTACTGCCGAGCATACCTGATAAGGCAGCTGAAACAAAGCTAAGAATTGGCAGCTCTCCCAGAGAAACTGAAAGGGAGGAAGTAAAGGTTGAGCATTTTTCTCCAGCTGCTAGCATGGAGCAGGGGAGAGAAGAAAGTGCAACAGGGACAGGAGGAGGTAGATCTACAGAGTCAATCCACCCCAAAAGCAGTCCTGAAGGTAGCCCAGGGGGTGAGATTAATGAACCAAGGAGGTCTGCAAGAAGTAATAAAGGTCAACCTCCAGACCGTTATGGGTTCCCAGCCACCATAAACCAGGTTTGTGTAACTGAGCCAGAAAACCTTGAAGAAGTGCAAGAGTTACCTACTCTAGAGAAAGAGGCGTGGTTAAAGGCAATGCAGGCAGAGTATAACTCTCTGCTAAACAACAATGTGTTTGTACCTACAGAATTGCCTGAAGGTAAAAAGCCCATAAGCTGTAAGTGGGTTTTTAAAGTGAAAAAGTTGGCTGACGGTAGTTGTCAGAGGAAAGCCAGGTTGGTTGCACGGGGCTTTACACAGAGGAAAATGATGCATTATGATGAAGTGTTTGCCCCAACAGCAAAGGCTGAAACAGTAAAATCAGTTTTAGCAATGGCAAGTCTGAGAGGGTTAAAAGTTAATCATTTTGATGTTGCCTCAGCATATTTAAATGCTCCTATTGACGCTGAAGTATATTTACAGCAAATACCAGGTTATGAGCTAGAAAAAGACAGCATGGTGTTAAAACTGCAAAGGGCACTATACGGGTTACACCAAAGTGCACGTCTATGGCATGAATGCATAGACACAACTTTGAAAAAGATGGGATTCAAACAAAGCCTGGCTGATTCCTGTTTATATTCAGCAATGGTGCAAGGAAGTGTTTGTTATTTACTTTTGTATGTTGATGATATCTGTCTAATAACAACTGCACAAAAGCAAGTGTCTTGGTTTATAAACAGCCTAGGTAACAAATACAAACTGAAGTATTTGGGAGAGATTCAGAATTACTTAGGAGTAGAGGTTCAGAGAAATGAAGAGGGCGTTTACTCTCTGAGTCAGAAGGAAAAAATCGAAAAGTTACTGAAGACATATGGAATGGAGAGGGCAAATGAGGTTGACACTCCCATAACTACCCAGTACAAAAATGAACCAGAAGGGCAAAAATGTGAGAATGCAACAGCGTTTCATTCTCTGTTGGGTTCTCTGTTATATTTAAGTTGTTGGACAAGACCCGACATAACATTGGCAGTGCACATGTTAAGCCAAAGAAGTGCAGACCCGGCTCAGAGAGATTGGGTAGCACTTAAAAGAATCCTAAGGTATCTGAAAGGCACAAAAGATTACAAACTGGTGCTGGATACAGGACATGATCAGCAAGTGTATGCATACGCTGATGCCAGCTGGGGGGACAGAGAAAATGGAAAGTCTACCACTGGCTATGCCATATATATTGGAAATGCCCTGGTTCAGTGGAAATCCCAAAAACAAACATTT
This sequence comes from Podarcis liolepis, assembly GCF_965112155.1. Lineage (NCBI taxonomy): Eukaryota > Metazoa > Chordata > Lepidosauria > Squamata > Lacertidae > Podarcis > Podarcis liolepis. The sequence goes on from NC_139564.1 coordinate 5,260,561, forward strand.
GTTGCCACAAGTACTTGTGAAGCAGAGTACTCAGCCATAAGCGAATGTGTATCACAAATAGAGTGGTTTGCTTGCCTAACAAAAGAGCTTGGAATACCTTCTGAAATGCCAATCACTGTGCTAAGTGACAACATGGCTGCACAACAGCTTGCTAACCAACAGAACTTTAAGAGCAAGAGTAAACATATTGCGATAAGATATGGAAATGTGAAAAATGCTTTGGAAAGAAATGTGTTAAAGGTACAGCACTGTAACACAAAATGTAATGTGGCAGATTTGTATACAAAATGTTTGGATGCTCCTAAATTTCGAGACTTAAGAGAATTATTGGGTCTCAAGCCTTTGACTTAAGGAGGAGTGTTGGGATTCGCAGGATACTGGATAAGTCTGCAGGCTTCAACAGGATGATGCAATACTCTGCTGGGTCAGAGTGACTCAGCAGGAGTGTGATTAGTGTAATTGGCTACCACCTGTTTTAAAAAGGAAAGCCTGTTTAACAGGTAGTGTGGTGGTTGTGCTGTAGTGTGGTGGTGCTGTGGTGGAGAGTATTCGTTTGTAAGTACTCTGTATGGACTGTTTCTTTTGTAAATGCCTGTATATAACTCACATTAAAAAGGACTGCACTGAAAAACCTGCAACTCTTAGTGCTTTGCTGAAAACGCCGCGTGGAATACGCGACACAGCCCTGCTGGGTCCCCTTACTTATTTTGCATTCATCTGTGATTTTACCATTGATGATTAATTTAGCTGATTGTTCCGAATATATGGCATTTATTCCTTTACAGAGATTTTCGCCGATTCCAATTTATTGGATTAATTTTTTTCATAAACTTCCAGGAAACCTGGTCAAATGCTTTTTCAGCACCAGCAGGGAAGGACGTAATGGCAGCTGTGCAATTTTTATTATTACATTTTTGCTCTTATTTAGCCTAGCTCAGTTAGTAGTGCATAAGAATCTGAATCCCAGGGTTGAGGGCTTGGAGCCCCGCGTTGGGCAAAGTATTCCTGCTTTGCACAGGGTTGGACTAGATGATTCTCCCGGTCCCTTCCAAAGCTACAATTTGATGGTCCTATGATTTATTATTGTATTATTGATTCTCGCAGGGCCTCCGGACAGACAGGTGTTGTTTCCACAGCAATGACCAGAAAATGACTGACTCCTGTGAGGAGCGCAGGGAAAAGAAATGTCACAGTGAACCTGCAGCAGCACAACTGGACGCCTTCATCTGCCCCAGCTGCAACAAAACATGTCTCTCCTGTATCAGCCTCTACAGCCACAATAGGCGCTGCCTGCAACCTTTCAACAGTTTGATTTCACCCGCAAAGGCACCCTCCTCCGTTATCTCTCGAGACAGAACAACAATTTTTGCTCTGGTTCTAAAATAGCTTTCAGGTACCTTTTTGTAGCAGGAAGCAATATAGAAACTAAATAGACCTGAGCAGATCTAATTTTCACCTCTAATTCCAGGTACTGGTAAATTCTCCTAGGCCTCCTCCAGGCAACCTGTTTATTGAGCATTCAACCTCCTTTGTTTGCACAGAGCTCATGGGCAGAATAGATATTTTTTTACCAGTTCCCCTTTATTACGTCCAGCTTCACAACACATACTCCAGGACTCAATAAAAGGAAGTAGTAATTTCAAATAAGCAATATTTAAACGTCTGATTCCAGGCGATTGTTGTACAATCAAATAGCATTAACAATAACCCCACAGGAAGCTCATCAATAATGCACTTTGTCCAGGCCAAGTTCCTCTAGAGTTGAGATTCCCAACTCATTCAATGTTGGTCTAAGTTCCTGGATAACATATGGATATATTTCCTTGTGAGGCCCTGCTTTGTCCTGCTAGAACCGCCAAACAAGCTCAAGGGCAGGATAGATTATAACCTGTATTTACAGAGCATTTGTTCTGATTTGTTTATGCAGCGGTTAAACAGCAGTAAGTGTTTGTCCTGAAACCATCATCATTTCCTTGCGTGGGGCTTATATATCTCCCCGGCAATCCTTCCACACCTTCCAGGGTATTTCTCTCTCGCTTTCCAAATCACAAAAGGTTTAATTCTTTCTAAAAGCAGATTTGTTAAATCCTTCGAAGACAGAGGTCCTTTGGCTGGGTCGGGACGATATGGGAGTAGGGGGGGGGCAACTCCCATCTCTTGCAGGGGCGCAATTAGTGCCAGCACCGTCCGTTAAGAGTTTGGGTGTAATCTTTGACACCTCCCTTTCCATGGAGGCGCAGATTGCAGCTATAACAAAGGCAGCATTTTTTCATCTCCGCCAAGCTAAGCAGTTGGCTCCTTACCTCTCTCGCCCTGACCTAGCCACTGTGATCCACGCGACGGTCACCTCCAGACTGGATTATTGTAACTCGCTCTACATGGGGCTGCCCTTGAGACTGACCCAGAAACTCCAGCGGGTGCAGAATGCCACGGCGAGACTCCTTATGGGGTCTTCACTGCGAGATCACATTCACCCGGTGCTATACCAGCTGCACTGGCTCCCGGTGGAGTACAGGGTCAGGTTTAAGGTGCTGGTTTTAACCTTTAAAGCCTTATACAGCCTAGGACACTCGTACCTACGGGACCGCCTCTCCTGGTATGTCCCAGGGAGGACCTTACGGTCTTCAAACAAAAACATCTTGGAGGTCTCGGGCCACAGGGAGGTTAGGCTGGCCAAGTGGCGTAGCGTGGGTTGTCAGCACCCGGGGCAAGGCAAGTAATTTGCGCCCCCTAACCCATGGATTTGCACCCCCTAACCCGTGGATTTGTGCCCCCTAACCCTAACCCCCAGATGTTGGGCCCAGTGCGGCCGCCCCCCCTGCACCCCCCATGCTACGCCACTGGGCTGGCCACAACCAGAGCCAGGGCCTTTTCAGTACTGGCCCCGATGTGGTGGAATGCTCTGTCCCAAGAGACTAGGGCCCTGTGGGACTTGATTCTCCACATTTCCACCCTACATTTCATCCTCCACACTTCATCAGCATCTCATTGCAAATTTCTCATAATATACACATATTTGTGTGCAGTTTTGACCCATGCACACATTTTTGTAAGCAACCTCTCCCAACTTAGCACATTTTGTATGTTATTTTTCACTTTCTCCTAAAACATTAACTTTTCAGGGTCTTCTTGGTAGTGGCGCCCTCCCTGTGGAACACCCTCCCTTCAGATGTGAACGAGATAAAGAACTGCATAACTTTTAGAAGACATCTGAAGGCAGCCCTGTAGCGGGAAGTTTTTAATGTCTGATGTTTTGCTGTGTTTTTATATATGTAGTAAAATGGCCAGAGTGAATGGGGAGGCCGAGCCAGATGGGTGGGGTATAAATAATGAAATTATTTATGAAAGAATTATAATTATTTGTACACAATGGGCTTGAGAACTACATTGCAAAATTCGAAGATGGGCAGATTTTGAACAATAGCTTTTTTTGGTTGGTGCATTAGCTCAAACAGGGCAAATTAAGTAGTTTCTCATTAAACCCTATTTTTAATAATAGTAATAGTAATAGTAATAGTAATAGTAATAGTAATAGTAATAATAATAATAACAATAACAATAATAACAATAACAATAATTTATTTTTTGTATCCTGCCCTCCCCAGCAGAGGCTGGGCTCAGAGCGGCTAACATTATAAAAAACAACAATATGCATAAAAACAGTCATCAGTTAATTAATTAAAATACATCTTAAACTTAATTCAGAATAATTTTTTTTTAATTTTTACTCTCTCCTGCTACTTGTGGAAAGGGAGAAGGAGGCACACAAGGCATCACTCTCCCTCTCCCCCTCCACTCCTGCTTGACCACTAAGATGACTCTCTTCCCACCCCCTCCCTGTCCAGCTCTGGACTTCTAAGAGTTCTCCAAGAATTGCTCACATTTTGGCACATTTTTCTCCTTGGCCAAAGAGCACAGAGCCAGAAAAAGCAGCTGGCCGGCCTTCCCTTCACCTCCCGTCTGGACCGGAAAGAGGCTTCTCAGACAGGGCAGACAGTTTCTGCTTTTTTGGCCGGGCACATTCTCGGCAGTGGGGAAAAGTTGTGTGCAGTTGTCATCTCCCGCAGCTCTGCCTTGTTCTTGGGCATTTGCTGCCTCCTTGTGCCGGCAGAGTAATTGGCATCTGATTAAGCTCAGCTTCTGCACTCAGTAGAGGCGCCTCCTGCACAATTGATTATTCATTATGATTAGGCTTTGTTTTAAAATAATAATAATAATAATAATAATAATAATAATAATAATAATAATAATAATAATGCAATGTTTATAGGCCCCTGGGCACCCAAAACCTCAGCGCAGTGTACAAAAGGACAGGAAGTGCTTGGGTGCCAACAATCACACTTCGTAGCAGCCAGCAAGATATACAATGGTGCCTCGGTTTACGAACTTAATCCATTCTGGAAGTCCGTTCTTAAACCGAAACTGTTCTTAAACCAAGGTGCGCTTTCCCTAATGAGGCCTCCTGCCGCCGGTACCCTTCCACCATTCGGCTTCTGTTCTTAGACCGAGGTAAAGTTTGCAAACCGGGACACTACTTCAGGTTTTGCGGAGTTTGTAAACCAAATACATTGGACGCTTGGATTGGGAACGTGATCCGGGCAGGAGGCACATTCGCAACCCGCAGCGCCGCATCTGCGCACACGTGAGTTGTGATTCAGCGCTTCTGCACATGTGCAAAGCGCAATTTAGCGCTTCTGCGTATACAGGAGTGCCGAAACCCGAAAGTAACTTGTTCCGGTACTTCCGGGTTCGGCGCAGTGCGCAGCCCAAAAACACACAACCCGAAGCATCTGTAACCCGAGGAATGACTGTAGTTTGTAAACAGGGCTATTCTTAAACCGAGGTACCACTGTAGTCAAATGCACAACCAACATACTCCAGGAAGGATTAGAGGGCAAAGAAAAGGATTTTGCATGAGGCAGAAACACGAGGTCGCCAGCGCAAAGCTAGTTTCCTTCCAAGGAGCTCAAGCTGGCATGTATCGTTCATCCCCCTACCTCATTCAATCCCCACAACAACCCTGTGAGGTAGGTTAGGCTGGGAGGCAGGGATTGGCCCAAGGTAGGTAAAGGAACAAGGGACGCGGGTGGCGCTGTGGGTTAAACCACAGAGCCTAGGACTTGCCGATCTGAAGGTTGGCGGTTCGAATCCCTGTGACGGGGTGAGCTCCCGTTCCTCGGTCCCTGCTAGTGCCAACCTAGCAGTTCGAAAGCACGTCAAAGTGCAAGTAGATAAATAGGTACTGCTCCAGTGGGAAGGTAAACGGTGTTTCCGTGCGCTGCTCTGGTTCGCCAGAAGCGGCTTAGTCATACTGGCCACATGACCTGGAAGCTGTACGCCAGCTCCCTCGGCCAGTAAAGCGAGATGAGTGCTGCAATCCCAGAGTCGGCCACGACTGGACCTAATGGGCAGGGGTCCCTTTACCTTTACCTAGGTAAAGGAAAAGGACCCCTGGACGGTTAAGTCCAGTCAAAGGCGACTATGGGGTTGTGGCACTCATCTCGCTTTCAGGCCGAGGGAGCCGGTATTTGTCCACAGACAGCTTTCTGGGTCATGTGGCCAGCAGGACTAAACTGCTTCTGGCACATTGGAACACCGTGATGTAAACCAGAGCACACTGAAACGCCGTTTACCTTCCCACCGCAGTGGTACCTATTTATCTACTTGCACGGGAGTGCTTTTGAATTGTTAGGTTGGTAGGAGCTGGGACAGAGAAACGGGAGCTCACCCCATCACAGGGATTTGAACCGCCAACCTTCTGATTGGCCAGCCCAAGAAGCTCAGTGGTTTAGACCACAGCGCCACCCGTGCCAGGCCCAAGGACGCCCACTGAGCATCATGGTCACCAGTGGGGATTTGAACCCTGGACTCCCACTCTAACAACTGCATACTGTCACCTATCACCATAGAGCCTTGGGCTGCAAAATTCAGAGAGATATAAGTGTTTTTGCCCATAGCTCTGTGTCAGGGAACTGACATCAGAGGCACGGGAGAAGGAGAGGGTCTCTGATTCTGCAGGAGAAGGTCCCAGCGCTAGGGGGAGACTCGGCTGGGAAGAAGGGGAAGGGAATAAGTGTAACACCAGGGATCCAGGAGAGCAACGGGACCAGGAGGTGCAGGGGCTCCAGGACTCTTCGCTGGAAGTTAGTGAGGAGAGCCCAGGCACCCCGCTACCCACGCCCACCCTGCGCAGGAGATTCCCGCGCAGTGAGAGGCGGAGACGCTTAGGCGTCAAACAGCTCTTATGTTCAAAATAAAAAAATTCCTTCCAGTAGCACCTTAAAGACCAACTAAGTTAGTTCTTGGTATGAGCTTTCGTGTGCATGCACACTTCTTCAGATACACTGAAACAGAAGTTGCCAGATCCTTCTATATAGTGAGAAGGTGGGGAGGGGTGTTACTCAGAAGGGTGGTGGGAATGGGAGATAGGCAGATAGCTGAGAGAGCCTGTTGACAACTCTTAACGACTGTAATAGGTCTTACAGGAAAAGGCAAGGGGTGAGAAGGTGAGAAATGGTTTAGTCATGTATAGTGAGATAAGAATCCAATGTCTTTGTTCAGCCCAGGTCTTTCCATGGTTTTAAGTTTGGTAATGAGTTGTAATTCAGCAGCTTCTCTTTCCAGTCTATTTCTGAAATTCCTTTGTAGTAAAACAGCTACTTTGAGATCTTGTATAGAATGTCCTGGGAGATTGAAGTGTTCTCCTACTGGTTTCTCTGTTTTGTGATTCTTGATGTCAGATTTATGCCCGTTTATTCTTTGGCGTAAGGTTTGGCCTGTTTGTCCAATATAGAGAGCTGAAGGACACTGTTGGCATTTGATGGCATACACAATGTTAGACGATGAGCAATTAAATAGTCCCGAGATGGTATGTGTGATGTTGTTGGGGCCAGTAATGGTGTTGTCCGGGTGTATGTGGCAGCAAAGTTGGCATCTGGGTTTATTGCAGGCTCTGGTGCCAGTGTCTGTGTTAAGTCTGGTTGTAGTATTATTGTGGGTTAGGAGTTGTTTAAGATTGGGTGGCTGTCTGTAGGCAATGAAAGGTCTTCCTCCCAGAGCTTGAGAAAGAGAACTGTCATTGTCCAGGAGAGGTTGTAGATCTCTGATGATGCGTTGTACTGTTTTAACTTGGGGGCTGTATGTGATGACTAGAGGTGTTCTGTTATTTTCTTTTTTGGGTCTGTCTTGCAGCAAGTTCTCTCTGGGTATCAGTCTGGCTCTGTTGATCTGTTGTCTAACTTCATCTGCTGGGTATTTTAGTTCTGAGAAGGTTTGTTGTAGATCTCTTAGGTGAGAGTCTCTGTCTGTAGAATTGGAACAGATGCGGCTGTAACGTAGTGCCTGGCTATATACAATGGACTGTTTGGTATGTTTGGGATGGTAGCTAGAGGCATGTAGATATGTTTGTCGGTCAGTTGGTTTGCGGTATAAGGTGGTGTCTATGCGCCCATCCTGTATTTTTATAGTAGTGTCCAAAAAATGTATTTCTTGCATAGATTGATTCATTGTAAGGTTGATTGTGGGGTGAAAATCATTAAATTTCTGGTGAAAGGTGTCCAGGGTCTGTTGACCATGTGTCCAGATGATAAAAATATCGTCAATGTATCGCAGGTACAAGAGAGGTTTGAGTGGGTAGGAGTTCAGGAAACGTTGTTCTAAATCTGCCATGAAGATGTTGGCATACTGTGGGGCCATGCGGGTGCCCATTGCTGTGCCGCTGATCTGAAGGAACAGGTCATCACCGAATTTGAAGTTGTTGTGGGTAAGGACAAATTGGCAGAGTTTGGTGGCAAGGTCCGCTGTGGTTTTATCTGAAATGGTGTTCCTTATAGCTTGTAAACCATCGTTGTGTGGGATGTTGGTATACAGAGATTCCACATCCATAGTAGCTAGTATAGTATTGTTGGGAAGATTATTTAAAGATTGTATTTTCCTCAGAAAATCTGTGGTGTCACGTACATAGCTGGGAGCACTGATGGCATATGGTTTCAGAACAGAGTCCGTATAACCGGAGACACCCACTGTAACAGTGCCAATACCTGAAATGATGGGGCGTCCTGGATTTCCTGGTTTGTGTATTTTAGGTAGAAGATAGAAAGTTCCTGGTCGAGGTTCTGTTGGTGTGTTGGTGAGGATCTGTTCTTGGATGTGTGGGGGTAGCTCCTTAACAATCTTGTTTAGTTCTTTCTTGTATTCTTGTGTGGGGTCTGAGTCCAATTTTGTGTAAAAGGCGGTATTGGAAAGTTGTCTGTGAGCTCTTATGTTGGCAGCGCTTTAAGAAACGCCCACAGACAGATTCTACGAGTGACTAAGGGCAGCCATGCTGAGATGGGCTGTGCAGTCCGAAGGGTTTAACCAGGCAATCTAATGCCCAAACGGGGCAGGATTACGCACGAGTAACTCCCAACCACTACACTCTGCCCGAATCACACTGGTTATCAGAATTCACAAATAACTAAGCATTTGCAACCCCCTTTCTTTTACATCTGATCCTTCCATGTTTCCAAGATCTATGTATCATTTTCCCCATTTCCTGCCTTGTCCAGCTGGTCTGAAAAGGCCTGTTTATAATTCTCCTCTGTCCTAGACCTTTCCCATGAATTCCCCCAGCGGATCCCCTGCGAGTGACAAATGATATATTATTTCTCCCCCTAGGCACAATATTTCTTATTTCTGCTGAGCAACACAGCTATATTTAATACGTTATCTTTGCTCATTTCCCGGCTAAACCTCTGCTGGAAGGAAAGATATCCTTTTGTCTGCTGTTCTATTTCTAACTGCTCTGCTTTGCACAGGAAAACAGAGATTTCTGGGCCCATTTATTAAAAAAAAATTTTTTTAAGTGTTGTCTCTTGCAAAACAATGCATGCTGAATGCGTTATTTAAATAACAAGGACCATCCTCCACGTTGGAACAAATAGCATTCATCCCATCTGGGACTCTCCGAGGAAAGATTGTCTCCAAATGTCTGATGGTAGCCTGATTAAAAAAAGGAAGCGACTGTTATCTGGGATTCGCTGAATAGCCCAGCTGAAGGAATTATCTTGTCATTGATAACAAAGACAAAATTAGCTGCTTAAAAATTGAGACGGGATAAAGGGCTGGTATTTAAATATAACTTGTGTTATATTGTGGCATCTGAATATAGACTGCATTTTTAATCAAGGCATATATTGGCTTATATCTTGATCAGGTTCCTAAATTAAATGGGCTTAGATTTTCAAAAGTTTCATGCCAGGCAGACCAGCTGTTTAGAGAGCCTTGGCAAGATGTTTATCCTCCTGGAAAAGAGGGCCCCTTTGGTTTATTGGTTTATTGCGGTCATAAAAAGGCTGAGAAGCAGGTCACTAACCTTGCATGCTGTAGAGTACAACTAAGTTGTAAAAGTGGTAGGTAAACAGTAAAATAAAACCATGTGCCTTAAACTTGAGCCACAGGACAAAAAGCCAAGGGCACATGGAAAACAAAGGCAATTGGCTTGGCTGGGGAAAAAGAAGCTTCTTCCTATTTTATTTTGAGGCTGTAAACTGTTCCTTCCTTTTTACTTTGAGGAAGTTTAAATATGCTGGCTTAAATGTAATTATGCAAAGGATTTAACAAATGCTAGATTCTTATTTCATATAGTTGTAAGAGTTGTATTTTGAAATTAAGTCAGCCAGCCCAGCCTCTTGCCAGACAAGAAGACGCCATCAAATGCTGTCCTGATATATTAGCTGCCAGACATTTGTTTAGAAACCTTCAAATGAAGGATATCTTTCAATGTTGATGTGAAACTCAAGATCCTTTACATATGTTTAAGATAAAAATTTAAGATTAACCATCTGTTTTGGAGGGCAAGGAAGGCAAGAGGTGAGCTGGTAATTAAGATTCCTTGTTGAGACACATGTAAGATATATTACTACTTATTTGTCATTTATAGATGTAACAATATATAGCTCTTTGTGTTCCTTATAAGGACAGGAGAATATGGGTGTATCTTTTAGAATTGGATATAGCAATCAGCCAATAGGAAATTCAAGCAGGCTGATTGAACAGAGGCAGCCAAAGGAGGAGCAAAGGGGGCTGGATTAAGGAAATATAAGGGCTGGCCATAATGGCAGGAGGCAGGCCAGAGCTTGGTAACCATATACCACTGTGCCTCTTATTTATTTGTCTGACAAATAAATTATTTTTTTAATTTCTCTGTTGCTGCGTTGAATATTTCATTCCAGCTAAGCGTTAACCACAAGCAGGGTGCTACAATATTTGTGTGAGAGTGAGCGCTGAAACAAACAGTTCCTTAAATTTGGAGTCTGGGAGATTTCATTCTCTCTCAAATGAGCCACAACCCCATGCAAAGTTCACTGCAAAACAGCTCACCGTGGAGATCTTATTTTTTTATATTTTCAAGATGTGCATTTGCCACAGGTGCATTTGATTGGCCATGGCTGCCAAGGCAATCGACGGATCAGAGGGATTTGCAGTTAGGTGGGTCACTAGGTGTGGTCTTGCACGGCATTTTCCAAAATCTTCCTGCATGGAGAAATGTTGCCATGCTTGAAGCAAGCCTTATATTTCCCCAAAACAATGGGGCTTAATCCCCGGTGTGTGTTAGAACGATGTCAAATAATGAGGCAAGTTTCTGTGCAAGATCGATCGGCCCCTAGTGACTCGGTGAGCTGTGGCGGGATTTGAACCCTGCTCTCCCAGCTCCTGGCGCAGCGCTCTAACCACTATGCAACACTGTCTTTTCATTCTCTCCCTTCCAGATGGCAACAGCCGCAGACACACTCCCCTCCCACCCAGCTCAGGGCTTCCAGGAATCACTGCAAAAGCTGTTTGCGGAAAACATTCAGATGGCTAAAGCAGCTGCTGCCTGGAGCTCTGAGAGTGTCCAGCTCTCGCCCCAATCTCAGGAATAAACAAGCGATCAGTTCTCGGGTGAGACTTGGCAAGACAAGAACATTTCTTTCTTTGCTTTCTTTCTTCCCCACTGAGGTTGAGTCATTTTTCTCCCCAGGATTTTTTAATTTTTATTTTTTGGGGACTAATGATGAAAATTGGCTGCAACTGCTTCCTCTTTGATATATGTCCAAACACATACGGACAAGAGCTGTGTGCGTTTGTTAGTCCAGCCACGTAGATTCCAGTTGTAATAAACGAAAATCTGCCCTTATTCCCTTATGGGGGGACACAAGAGCCCTTAGAGAGACCTTTGCAGGTTCTCCATCGGTCGGAGAAAATAACAGAGGCCAACCAGAGAATATTGAGAAGCAAAGCAGCTCGTAAGCCTGATCTTTATTGAACTGTTGAAACAGGGTGCCCCCTTCACACGCAGGAAAGGAAGAGGACCCCAAACAAAGGTGTGCCCGTCCTTATATAGACATTTTAAATTGCCCGCCCTGGAGTCCAAGACCACCCCCAGATACATCATACCTACATCACAGAAAGGGCGGCCTACAACAGAAATCTGAGTGCATTGTTTACCTCCAGGTTACCTGTTAATGCTTACTTGATTGGATACCCTGGGGAGCCTGGCCAGGCTTTTGTAATGGCAAATACTTAGTTACTGAGCCAGGTCACAGGCTCACCCTATTCATACACAGACATACCCCTAAGACAGGATTTGTGAAGGAAAAGACAATGGGGAGGCTTTTCCATTTCCTTTGACCTTGCAGAGAAATATTTGAGGTCAATTTGGGAGGGACAAAATGGTTTCAGGACTTTTTCTGTGGGGTTTCAGACATGTGGTTTATATATTTATGTACATGTTTGCTTGATACATTTATGAACATTTAATATATATATATATATATATATATATATATATATATATATATGACCTTAATTTTTTTATTTCACAGTGCTCTGTATATACAAAGGACAGCCCTAGTTTTCTGACCTCTGCTCATGGCTAACATTTTATTGGTACATACAAACTACAGGTTAAGCTCTTTGGCGGAGGGTAAGCTTGTTATTATAAGATTGGGAGAAGAGAGTTGTAGGTTTGAGATGCCCTCGCTGGGTCCCCTCCAAGCCCATAATTTTACAATTTTCTGAAGTTGCCTGGCATATCTCCTGAAAGTCTCCTCTATCCTGTCTATCTTCCCACCCACCTGCCTACCTAACAGTTGAATTAAACAATAAAAGTAAAACAATATAATGACAAATAAAAACATAACAGTGCATCAACAGCAGAATAAAACAAAACAAAACTGGAGAGCAAAAGCAGCTGCTAATCCCAATTTCATTTCATTTGAAGAGCGAAAACGTTTACTTCTCAAAGGTCTTCAGGGGCAAGTTTGGGGGCAATTTTAATCAGGAAGGGGAAATCAGACTGTTATGTACTGAAGTTCTCACCTTGGGCTAGCAGGGGATACTGTAGATAGTTTTCACTCAGGTCCGCATATGCAAATAAGGAATTGAAAGTGACATTCAGTGATTGGATAGTTACAGAAAGTTGTTACTGTTGCTTTGTAGTGGAGCTCTATATAAGCAGGTTGGCTGAACCCTTCAGCTCAGTTCTGTTCTGGCCTGTGAATAAACAAGAGCTGTCTGAAGAATCGCTGTGTCGTCTGATATGTTCACCCACAACTTAACACAGACCCCTTCTCCTGAGCCTTATTGTTCCAGTGTTGACTAAGGGATCGGTGGATGAGAGGACAGCTCCAATTTCTTGAAGAAGAAAAAATCTCAGCATCTGCTCCTACACTCATACACATCAAAGCGGCTGCTTAAAAGCACAAGAGCAGTCTAGGCTGAGATTTTTGTGGTCAGTTGGCAACCTTATATGTTGGGTAAAAAAAATAAAAAAAGCAGTCCCAATTAAGCAGCAGTTCGGAGTGCCAGTGTTTTTACTGGCCCCGTGGCTGACACAATAAAATATTTCAGGGCTGTAAGCATACACACCTAAAAGATACCATCTGCTGGGAAGGCTCCAAATAAGGTTGGCGTAGATGAATTTAGATTACAAGCCACTGTGTCAACAACAGCCATGTTTGTCCCCGCTGTTTTATTTGCAGGCGCAACTGAGATTTTTACTAAACAAAGAATCAATTTCCTTTTTGTTTTGTTTTTCCAATGGGGGAAAACCAAATTGCTCAGCCCCCAAGTGCTCAAGGTCCTTTGCAGCCTTCGCTGCTTGAGGTCAGGCGTTCCCCAAGGATGTGTACTTAACCTAGATTCTGCGGCTGCATGTCGGAGGAGAACTAGGTCAGGAAGCAGCGGGAAGAACCGGTAATCAGCATCTAGCTCCTTTCTTGTCTTGCTCCCCTTCTCTTTGGGGGGAAAACAGCTCTTAATGGAATACCTGCTCAAAATTCTGCGATTCTAGGGTTCCCCCCTCCCAATATTTTTACTGGTGTAATAAACGAAAATCTGCCCTTATTCCCTTATGGGGGGACACAAGAGCCCTTATAGAGTCCTTTGCAGGTTCTCCATCGGTCGGAGAAAATAACAGAGGCCAACCAGAGAGTATTGAGAAGCAAAGCAGCTCGTAAGCCTGATCTTTATTGAACTGTTGCAACAGGGTGCTCCCCTCACACGCAGGAAAGGAAGAGGACCCCAAACAAAGGTGTGCTCGCCCTTATATAGACATTTTAAATTGCCCGCACTAGAGTCCAAGGCCACCCCTAGATACATCATACATACATCACAGAAGGGGCGGTCTACAACAGAAATCTGAGTGCGTTGTTTACCTCCTGTTTGGCAGGTTACCTGTTAATGCTTACTGAATTGGACACCCTGGGGAGCCTGGCCAGTCTTTTGTAATGATAAATACTGTACTTAGTTCCTGAGCCAGGTCACAGGCTCACCCTATTCGTACACAGACATACCCTTAAGACAGGATTTGTAAAGGGAAAGACAATGGGGAGGCTTTTCCATTTTCATTGACTGTGCAGAGAAATCATTTTGTCAGTTTGGGAGTCAAAATGGTTTCCGGGCTGTTTTCCTGTGCTGCTTCAGACATGTGGTTTATATATTTATGTACGTGTTTGCCTGCTACAGCCTCTTCTCCTCCTCATCCGCTGTCCAGCAACCACTTTGAGCTGGCCAAAGGAAGAGGTTTCAAGCCGCAGCCATGGAGAGGCCAAGGAGAGGCAATGGGATTCTCTCTCGCTGGTGTTGCTGTAACTGCAAGGAAAATAGGGGCATTCCGGGATCAAATCAGAAGCTGGGATAGCTTTCATAATTACAGGACTGCCCCTGGAAAATTGGACACCTGGAGGGTATGGTTAATATCAGCTGGACACACCAAAACTAACCAGAAGCCTTTTTCCTGTTATGGGGTACTGCCAGACCCTCCAAGTGACTCTACTTTCTAGGGACAGTCCCAGATTTACAGAAGCCATTCCAGTTTCTGAATCGATCCTAGATCTTTTATTTCCCCTCCCTTCCCTCTCCCTCCCCTTTTATGGAAATTACCCACTCTGAGACCCCACAGCTAATTCTCCCCTGACCTCCTCGCTGGCCCAAGTAGGACCAATTCAGCCAGCTAGCCCTAGGGTTTATCTAATTGATTTTTGATTTTTATTGCTATTCATGTTTTTCTACTGTATTTTATGCTGCTTTTATAATTGTTTTAAAGTGTTTTAAATTTGTTGTTAGCTGCCCTGAGCCTGGTTTTTGAACCGGGAAGGGCGGGGTATAAATAAAAAAATATTATTTATTATTATTATAGAATGTCCCACTTTTCCTTAGAATGTCCCTATTTTCATCAGAGAAATGTTGGAGGGTATGGAGTTATATGACCCCCCAAACCAAGGAGATAAGTAACTACACAACCTTCAGAATACATCTGGAAACAGCCCTGTATAGGGAAGGTTTTTTAAAAAAAATGTTTAATGTTTTATTATGTTTTTATATGTGTTGGAGCTGCCCAGAGTGGCTGGGGCAACCATGTCAGATGGGTGCGGTATAAATCATGAATGATGATGATGGAATAGGACATCTCTATTTTCACTGGAGAAATGTTGGAGGGTATGCCCTGCTTATAACCCAGTGTTCTTCTGTAGTGTCTGGACCAGCTGTAAGGGATGCCTCACTTAGGACACAATACAGTGGTCTAAAATTAAGGTTGCTCATAGATAACTAACAGTAGCCAAGCTATCCTCATCCAGGAAAGGACGTACTGTAGTTGATGCACCAACGAAAGCTGTTGAGATCGCCACTTACCTAGGAGTAAGCCCCCTTGAATTCATTAGGACGCTGCCGAGTAGATTTGGGCAGGATTGCAGCCTGAAGACATTTACTGGCTGACACAGAGGCCTCTTTGTGAACCGAACACTCGCTCTGCGATTGCTGGGGTGATGCCAGGGCAAAACGCCTTTGTCCCTCGGCTGGTATAATGACAAGATCTGCAAGCTCACAGATTCAGCTCCGTTGAATAATCGGACAGAAAAGGAGGCACGGGTCTTTCGGCGGTTAGTAGGTCAGAGGCTGGGCCCGAGGTTACGAAGCGGGGTCTTTGGTAAAGGTAATGGCTCAGCCAACCTCAGCAGCTTAGTCAGCATCAAGGGAGACAGACGTGTCATGGTATGGCAAATCTTGCACATTGCAGCAGCATTTATTCTTCCCTGACTTGATGGAATGGCCTCTCCAAGGTAAATTTCTTTTGGAACAGGGAGCATAAATAAACAGCAGCGTAGCGTGAGTTGTCAGCACCCGGGGCAACGCAAGTAATTTGCGCCCCCTAACCCGGGGCAAGGCAAGTAATTTGCGCCCCCCCTACCCCCTAACCTGCGAGTTGCCGCTGGCGCTGCCGCCCAAACGACGCCGCTTGCCCGGAGGAGGAGGGGGGCAGAGAGGCGAGGAAAATGCAACATGGCCCAGCAGCCCAGCAGCAGCTGCAGCAGCAGCGGCGGAGGCGGGGCTGTGAGGAGGGGCTGCCTGGCGCGTCCTCCGCGGCGAGCGCTGAGAGCCGCTGCCTGCCGGGCGCCTTCAGCCCGGACGCGCGCACAGCTCGTCGGTTCCGCGAGACATGCGGCTCCGCTACAGCCTGCGCCCGAGGCTCTTCAGCGACTCCGGAGGCAGCGAGCGCGCCCCCCCCCCGATGTTGCGCCCGGTGCGGCTGGCACCCCTGGCACCCCCCACGCTACGCCACTGTAAATAAACCCTTTTTGTGTGTGTGTGTAGAACTGCCTTCTTAATAAAACATAACACTCTCCTGTGCAGGTCAGCCAACACACACTGCTTATTGCTAGAATAACACTTGCATAAACTGAAAGGAACTGTAAAGAAAAGTCTAACCTGGTGGTGATGGTGTTTAGATCCAGCCCATGATAACAGGACGTTCTAAATTTAACTCTGCAGTGGTTCAGATTAGGATGATCTTAATAACCGCCTGTGGATCTGATGCATGCTTACAGGAGCTTATGCCTCCAATAATTTAATTTCTTAGGAATTACATCTTATACACAGAGCTCTCTATTGCCAGGTTATTTAATGCATTGGCGACAGGTTAGCTAGCAGCAATATTGTATTAGCAAAGTCATAGCTAAAGAGAGATGATATCATGCTTTCACACTCTGTGTTATCAATTTAGCAGAAATTATTAAAAATAGAAAACCCGAAATTCTAAAGGTGGCCTATTTCAGACTGTCATCCTCTGGACGTATTATGGGTGATGCTTTTTTCCCTGAGTTAAAACCACAAAGAGTCCCATGGTACTCTGCAAACTAACACAAACTTATTGTGGATTAAGCCTCTCTCTCTCTGTATATATACACAGTAAGATAATGATGGTAGGGATGTAATAAAAATATGACATATTCAAGGGAGTGCCATGAGGGGTGTACACTTTTATATGGGTACATAGTGGCACAGTCCTCAGTACAACTACTCAGAAGTAAGTCAGAACCCCAGCACATTAAGGACTGCCTCTCCCAATATGAACCACCCTAGACCCCATGATCACGATCCGAGGCCCTTCTCCTGTGCTCCCTCCACAAAAGTACCGGGGGGTCAAGGGCAGACTTTCATAATCTTTTGTAATATGGCATCCCGTGTGAGGCCAACATTTGGCGTCTCCAAATGGATCTTCTCAGTTATGGGTCTTCTCAGATTTATGCCCCTTGGGCTTGGTGCCCTGTGCGGGGGAACTGTCTCCACTGCATTAAATCCAGTGCTAGGAGAGCGGCAACATGAAAACAGGGCCTTCTCAGTGGTGGCTCCGTTTGTGGAACAATTATCTTTACAACGTATCTTCAGGTGCCTAACCTTCAAAGCCGGCAGGATGTTTTAATGTATTCCGCCACAGACACGCCCCGCCAGGTTTTAATGTATGTATGCACGTTTTTGTTTCTTTGTTAATCCTTTTTGGCGAAAATATAAAAAAGTGAATAAAAAAATAAATGAATGAAATGTGTAAGGGGCTGACGGAACTTCCTCCTCATCTGGGGCTCGCCCTGCAGGTATAGGGCGGTATACAAATTTAATAGCTAATAATAATAATAACAATAAGGAAAGTGAGGCAGGGCTGGGCGCCCCCTTTCCGCTGAGGGAGGCCTAGCGCCAGCCTCGCAGCCCCTGTTGCTAAGGCGACATCCTGACGACGAGGGCCGTTGCTAAGGGGAGGCCCTTCTTCCGCGTTAAGGAGAGTGCGCGTTGCCAGGGGGCGGGGCTAGGCGGCGCGTTGCCCGGCAACGATTGCCGCGGGGCGGGGCCGTTCCGCGCCTCCTTCCTCCTCCCATGGAACAGCTGGCCCTGTCGGGACGTACCATTGCGAGCGAGCGAGGGGGGGGGCGCAGCGAGAAGAGCCGGCGGGCGGGGGGCGCCGTGGGCGGGGCGGAAGGGCAACGGCTCGCCTCTTTCTCCCTCCAGCTGAGGCGGAGTTGGTGCGTTCCCCGCTCCTACCCCCCCCCCCCGCCGCTCGGTGCTGCAGGGAAGGCGAAGCGGAGGCGGCGGCGGGTGCTGGGCTGACAGGACAATGGCGCTGCTCCCCTCGGCACGGAACCCCCTGCTGCTGCCCCCGGCCCGAAGGGGGCGCCCCAAGGCCCGAGGAGGGGCCCAGCCCAGCGTCAGGTGAGGAGGGGTGGGGGTCGAGGGAGGGGGAGGTGACAGGGGGGCTGCCCTGGGTGGGGTCTGAGGAGAGGAGAGGGGCAACGGGAGGCGGGGGGAGGGGAAAATGAGAGGGGTGGGGGACAGGGGGTGGGAGTGAGGGGTCGTGGGGAGACGAGGAGGGGGACGCGGGGGGGGGAGGGGAGGGTAGCAGGGGGTGGGGTGGGGCTGTCCTAGGTGGGGTCTAGAGGGAGTGGAGGAAAAGGTTGTGCAAAAGTGGGGGTGGAGTGAGCATGCATTATTTTATACATGCATGTGAATATACACACATATGCACACACATATGTACACACACACGCACATATACACGTATATGTATATATTTTCTTCTCCACCGTAAGGTCCCAGGGCAGGTTGCCACCGCACAAAACCAAAAATCCAATGAAACAAAGCCAGAACATGTGGCCTTAAGCAACAAAGGCGGTGGCCTTGCAAAAAAAATCGCATCTTCCTGAACAACTGTCAGAGGGTTAGGGTCGTGTGGGGTGTAAGGGGTGGGGAATGCCATGATGCAGATATTCGGGGGGGTTGCTTTGGTACAGAATCGGTATGCATCATATCTCGGGGTGTCAATAAGGGCAAGGGGTATCTGGGAGGCTGGGAATAGGGGAGTTGTTGTGCAGGCAAGAGCTGACGTTGGGAAGGGTTAGGGGGCGCTGGCAGTAGGTGCTGCTTGAGGGAGGCAGGGCAGGCAGTGGGGAAGGGCTACAGGAAGGTGGTGAGGGGCCTGGTGGGGGGGGTGTGGACATGAGCTTTGGGTTGAGCTGAGGTGGGTTCTGTTGGAGGGTCTGCCTTGCTGCAGAAATATGCAGAGGGTCAATGAAGGAGAGGGGTTGTTGGGTCCAGGTGGAGGATAGTATGGCCAACATGGGGTCACCTCAGCACAGAATATGCAGGGGGGTGAGTAAGAGTTGTAAGGAGGCTAGAGGGCAAGATGCGTAGGGAGTGGGTCATTGGGTGGTGGGTCCAGGAAGGGTAAGGGCTTTGTTGCAGATGTTTACAGAATACAGGAAATTGGTGTGGGGTAGGAAGCATAGGGGGCACCCAGAGGCAGGAAGGGTGTGGGTGCAAGACTGGGGAGCTGCCTTACTAGTTTGCATTTGGCCCTCTCTGTCAGGGCTCACATTGGTTTTGTGGCACCATTTTTCAGGGACCAAATAATTCAAAAAAATTAAAGTCTCACCTGAGCATACCCTTGGGAGCAGATCCTGTTGATTTGGGTTCCAGGCAAGTTTAGGGTAGTAGATCAAATTCCTAGTTATTCTTCCACCCCCACCCCCCGCCAAAGTGTATTCAGAGGGCTAAGAGTTTGCCCAGGGCCCAACCCCTATGTGGATGAGTAGTTAGGTTGATAACAGAGGTTGGAGATAAATGTTCATTGAGATACCAGTTACTGAAGGCAGCTAGTAGGTTGAGTTGTGCGAGTGACGCAGTGTCTGGGCCAGTAAGCAGTGCCCTGTGGATGCATTTGAGCTCTCCTGGCACCTTTCCGAGTTGGTTATCAATCTAGCAGGCAAAAATCATAGAATCATGGGTTGAGGAGAGAAGAGTCTTGGCTGGATGCCTTGGGTCCAGTACAGTTTCAAGACGGAAGTCTTCAAGGGAGTCAAAGAGTGTGATGGAAAATGGCTGATGTTGGTGTGGGACTTAAAATAAGACTTGGGAACACGTAGTCTCTTGGATTATTCCCCCATTCTTCATGCAGGATAGGCTGATGGAGGAAGGTGGAGAAAGCTGTGGTGGTGGGTTCACAATGTTTGGGGTATGTCAGATCGGTGGAGGCTCTATTAAGGAGGTGGCTTGTGGTGGTGATGGGACTGTAGGATGGGGCAGTTTGGGAGGGTGCATGTTTGAAGTGGTTACTTTGAGGGAAAGGATGTAGAGAGGATAGGCTTTAGGGGAGAGATTGTAAGGACAGCATGCAATGAAAGCAGGAGTTCTTTGGAACCACTGCTTCTCCTCTGTCATTTGGATGAACGTTGAGTATGTTGGGCAACAATATTATGAACTGGAATATTGAACACAATGACATTTAAATACGCTTGCAGAGAGCTGGATGAGGTCTTGTACCACTGCAAAAGCAGGGCAATGCATCCTTTAAAGCAGGCTAAGATAAAAGCCAAGGCGTTTTGGTGAGATACCCCTTTGGAGTCTTGGAACGTGCGAAAATATTTCCCAGCATCTTTTCTTTTGTTCCCAGCCTCCCCTCTCCTTTCATAGCAAATCCACAAAGCGAGGATGAGATCAAATTCTTAAAAGTGTGTGTGCGCATGCCTCTTAAGCCCTCCCAGACAGGCACAAAGAATAGCAGCCTTTCTCTTTGCAATATGTTTACATGGCTGCCTGTGTGAAGGTTAAATTCCTCTTTCTTGTGGGGTGGCAAATTAAATTAGTCACAAGTGTGTGCGTAGGGGGGAGATGCCTAAGGGGGGGAATCGTCTGCAGGCCTGTGTTTTACAGTTGTTCGTGTGAGAAAAGCCCCGTCTCCAAATAATTCCTGTTCAGTAATTGGAAAGAATGCAAGACTTGGCTTCTGATTTTTTTTCCTTCTTCTGAGTTCTGATTATTTAAGCTTTTTTTTAAAAAAAGAGCAAGCAAGCAAATGGCTTCTAATGAAGCTCTATTAGCTTAGCAGAGCGAATGACCTTGGGAAAGGAGCTGCTGTTTCAGAGCTACCTTGGGGATTTGTTCTGGAGAAACAGATGTAAGTAATGAGCAGCGTACAATATTTGCCCGCCCCTTAGAATGTCATCTGTTCACATTCTCCTCCCAGATCGCAATGGCATTCCATTCCAATTCCACCCCCCATTCCTTGTTTAACTTAACGGTACTTTGCAAATCAAATGGTGCTAAGAGAGAAGCAGTTGCCTCACTGCAGAAAATGTACTTCCTGGGTTGCTAAATGAGCAAATATAACAGTGTTTGCACAAAGACTGGCTGTGTTTCTCTGTGCCTGTCTTCCTATGCTACAACTGGAGAAATGTCACAAGATGATATTTCTTGTGTCTCTTTCAAGCACTTCAAAATGAGCGGGCTGGAGCTAGAGTTTGGCACGCAAACAACCAAAAGCCCTGGCTGCCTGTCAAAAGGGAAAGGGAAACATTTTCCATGTTCCTTAAATAAAATTCCGTTAAACCGCTGAATGCGCAGCTCCCATAAAGCATGAGAGCTTATTTAAATTTATAAATTCCCTCTTCAAATGACAGTAACCGTGAAGACATTTGGAGCCCAGGAGAATGTTACAGTGGCGTGTCTCCTTCCTTCCTGCATACAGGGGCTCTCTAGCAAGCCCACCCTGGTCTACATGGCTGGTGTCCTTTCCTTAATGAGATCTTCTAGGCCTCAGTAAACCAGTCCTGCTCAGTTATAATAAATACCCTCCCATTCTTTGCATGCTCTCTTTGCTGCTGGGAGTGGAGTGGTGGATATAGCATTGAGTTTGGGCCTGGAGGTGGGAGAAGCATGTTCAGATCTCTGCCGAAGTTCAAATGTGTGTTCTCTTTTCCCAGACCACCTCTCCACCCAGTGACTTTATGGGAGCTATAGCAAAAATCAAATATCTTTAATACGGTCAGTGACCAGGAAGCAATTTATAAAATATGACATTAAGAGTAGTATTGTGCTACGAGTAGCAGTAAAAAATGGCCAATTCTCAGAATTGGTGCTTATATTTATGACCAGGTTTCGAGTTTTAAGTTTTAAAATTCAGTTCAGGAGTCGCTACTGTTTATTATCGTTTCTTCGATGTTTACAGTTTGGACTCCTTTGTAGACATCATTGCTCGTCTTATTCTTGTTGCAATGTAACAGTACTTTGCCACGGACCTGTTAATTTCGGGCTCTTTGTCACCTAAGAGGTGTCTGATATAGGTGTTGTCTGTACTACGAGGTATTTTCCTCAGAATCGGTTCTATCAGCTCTTTTCTTGAGTCTCGATATAATGGGCAGTATAAGATGACATGCCCAATGGTTTCGATTTCATTGCTGTTACAGGGACAT
The DNA here is from genome assembly GCF_965112155.1 of Podarcis liolepis. NCBI lineage: Eukaryota > Metazoa > Chordata > Lepidosauria > Squamata > Lacertidae > Podarcis > Podarcis liolepis. The sequence continues at coordinate 5,282,595 of NC_139564.1, forward strand.
AAGGAGCTATAGCAAGATAAGGGTCCATGCTCAGTCCATGGTCAACTCATACCTCTTCCACTCGACCCATATGTTGGTTCGCTCCAATGCTGAGCTGAATTGACTCTGTGAGCATCTTGGATGTTCATTCTCTTTGTCAAACATATCCCTTTTCGTGTCTCTTTGGTTTTCCTTCTTTGATGGTCTCCTAGGCTGCAACCCCACCATTAGACCTGGGCAGTTCCACCACCATACTTCTCCCTGTTCTTTTCTAGGATTGCTTTTCCTCCAGCTTGGCATCTGATCTTAGGGATAGAAGCTGCTATGTGGAAGCCCCTAACTAGAGGAGTATTTCAATGCAATATCTGCTGCAGCAGGGGAAGGGAGACTTTTGACTTGCAGTGTCTACTAGACATCCCGAGATCTACTAACTGGTTTTGGGTGCAAAAACTTTAAAAAATAAATCATTTCCTGATTACCCCCGGGGAATGGCTCAGTGCCTGGGGATCTTCTTTGTATGCAGAAGGTTCCAGGTTCAATCCCTGATCTACTACAAATCACCCAGTGATCCAGTAGTAGATCTTGCCCTATCTTCTGCCTTTCCCTTTGCTACAGAATGGCTTTTTGGGGGAAGAAGCACCCCAGATTCTTTTGTACCCCTAGTATGCCCTAGTAAAACACCCTTGCAAACAAGTCCACAACTGTTGCTAGCTCACTTGACCTCGTATACCCATAGGTGTGGTGTTATTTTTCCCAGGCAGTCTAGATAGTGCTGTGGCCATCCGTATCAAATGTAGCACAGCCTGTTGGCTGACTTTATCCGCACAAAGACTTGAGATGAAAGTGAGACACACTTCTTGCCGGCTGGCTCTGTTGATATCTCCAAAAACATCTCTCTCCACCCTTTCGTTATATATCTCTGCCAAGGGAAAACAACATGGAGTGCATCTGATGAAATGGACTCTATTCCATAGAAACTTCAGCCACGATAAATTTGTTAGGGCAGTATTTGGTGTTAGTCATACTCAGAGTAGACATACTGAAAGTAGCTTAAGTCAGGGATCAGCAACCTTTTTCAGCAGGGGGCTAGTCCACTGTCCTTCAGACCTTGTGGGGGCCGGACTATATTTTGAAAAATATAAATACCCTGCAAGCCGGTCCCGCAGCTGCCTCCGGACCTGGAGGAGGAGCGCACTCTGGACGCTTCAGGTTACATACGCTTCAGGTTACAGACTCCGCTAACCCAGAAATATTACCTCGGATTAAGAACTTTGCTTCAGGATGAGAACAGAAATCGTGCTCCGGCGGCGCGGCAGCAGCTGGAGGCCCCATTAGCTAAAGTGGTGCTTCAGGTTAAGAACAGTTTCAGGTTAAGAACGGACCTTCGGAACGAATTACGTACGTAACCCGAGGTTCCACTGTACAATATAGAACTAGGAAATGATGGTGAAATGTTTTTCCCCCACTAACTTCCAGTGCGAAGAGATCTGTGCAATACTTTCCTCATTTACTTAAAGCATGGAACAAGTGAGCATAAGAGACATGCTAGATCAGACCAAAGGCCTTCCTAGTCTGGCGTCCTGTTGTCACAATAGCTAACCAGACAACCCCCCAAGGGGAGGGCCTCAAGCAGAACATGAAGGCAATAGCCCTCTCCCATTGTACCCCAGCAACTAGTATTCTCAGCCATGCAGCATCTGATGTTGCGGGAAGTGTGAAGCCATCAAGAAACTAATAGCCTTATCCTCCATGACTTGGCCCCCGATATAGCTTTAAAAGGGGAGTAAGGAACCACCGCAGCTTGTGGTGGCGAATTCTAACTTTCTTATGTGAAGTACTTCTGTTTGTCCTGACTCTTCCAGCATTTAGCTTCATGGGGTGATCCCAGCTTCCGTATCTTCTCCTGCACCATCAGACATTGAGCATGCACCTTCATCCCATGATCTAGTGCAGGCATAGGCAAACTCTGCCCTCCAAATGTTTTGAGACTACAATTCCCATCATCCCTGACCACTGGTCCTGTTAGCTAGGGATGATGGGAGTTCGAGTCCCAAAACATCTGGAGGGCCAATTTTGCCTATGCCTGATCTCCTTGCTGCAACTGTGCTGTTTGGCTTGTCAACTTTGCAAGCAAATTCTTTTGTGTGCAGGATGCTGTTTCTGCATAAACAGGAAGAAACATGTCAGTGACTCCTTAACCAGGCCAGCAGCTCATCCAGCTGACTGACTGAACTTTTCAGTTAGGGAAGTTCACAGGAAAACCCCTTCCTCTAAGCCTGTATATAACGCTGTTTGCTCAGAATTACAGCATTATTTTTCCCGCCTTGTAGATAATTGAATAATAGCAAATTGTATACATGCTGATCAAACGATCAGGTTTTGCAAATGTTAGATAATGGTTGTCATCCGGGGACCTCACAGCTAACTGTGGTTGTCTGTAGAGATGATCGCAATTCAGCAATATATAAATGGTTGAAGTAATAATTACTTTTGACACTTTCCCATAACTCTTTCAAAAATCAATAATGGGGCAAGCATGGAGGGCCCCCTCTTTGCAAGGGGGGGGGGAGTCCAGTTGGACATGCCCATGCAGTTTTGAACTTTGTCTGATGAATGTGAGAGGTGGATGATAGCCATAACTCTCTGTTGCTAGTTTTATGGGCTGCTCTTGCATTATGTTCGTTAGCTCTTTGCATTCAGAACAAAGGTCAACTCTTTGCATGTCAAGGCTTGCCTGTTTGGCCAGCCTGGTGTGGCTTGAGAGTAAAATCATGCACTGGTCTGTTGACAGGGTTACTTGGTGTTTATGATCAAAGGGAATGTGTTGCAATTCAGATTAGGAATGAAACTCCTTCTGGAAGTACTCAAAGAGAAAGCCAATCCTCCGGACCTCACAGGCCAGCACAAGGCACACCCTGGCTTGCAGTGGACGCTCAGCATGAGTTCCAGTGCACAAATGTGTCGGTGACCTCCTGGTGGCAAAATGGTGTTTTGGTAGCAGTTGTGCTGCCCACGTGATATCTATCGCCTACTTTGCCAAGTGCCCTGAACTGAGTGAAAAATACTTTTGTTTTCAGCAGGCACAAAAGGTGGAAGATAAGTTCACCCAACTGGTAGAAACGCTTTAAAGTGATGAAGCAGAAATCACAGAGGAAAAGTGAGTGGGCTGATAGCTGGAGACAGAGAGAGCTTTTTGCAAAATGATGAGGAAAGAGCAAAGGCCTGCTTCTACTAAGTGTATATGAATACTGACAGTTTCAGAACTCCTGGTACAGTACTGGTTTGCCAGAAGACAGATCTCTTTCTGCAAGCCTTGGCTCCCAACAGATTGAAGTCCTTTTTTAGCATCGCCTCTAACCGTCTCCCGTTTTTCTTCACAGTTGTAGCCGCCTTCGACAAATTCAGAACATCCTGACGCAGAGCAGCAAATCCCAGCCAGATGGAATACTGTGCATTTTGGGTAAGTTCTCCCTACTTATTCAAGTGCACCGACAGCATTATTGAAATGTGCAAGCTAAAGCCAGAAGTTGTGTTTCAGGATCCTGGAAATATTCAAAGAGGGCTCAAGCATTTGAGGAATGTTACTTGCCCATAGCAGCTGAAATGTGTTGATGAGTTGAATGCAGAGCCCCTTAGAAATGAATGGAACGAAGAGGTCACACAGTTTTAAATCTCTGGCTAATGCCAAGGACCCATGTGCTTTTAAGGATTTAGTGGTCTCCTAAGAAGCACATAGAGACAAGGCAAACATTGAGGATGGGCTGTGGCTCCATGATGGAGAACATGCTGGGCATTGGAAGGCTCTGGGTTCAATCCTTGTCATCTCTAATTGATGAAGGGTAAGGTAGGGAGATGCCTGGCCTTTTATCCCTGGACTTGAAACTGGCTCTTCCCAAAAGACCAGTGTGCGGAAATGGAAAGAAGTGTGTTTGCTGCTTCAAGGACAGCGGAGCCCCAGATAAAATAAGTCAGGTGTCAGGGACTTGCTAGATGATGAAGAATGGTGGGCGGCTTCTGCCAGAAAACCCCCTGCAGGCATGGCCAAACTTGGCCCTCCAGATGTTTTTGGACTAGAACTCCCATCATCCCTAGCTAACAGGACCAGTGGTCAGGGATGATGGGAATTGTAGTCCCAAAACATCTGAAGGGCCAAGTTTGGCCATGCCTGCTAGGGAAACCTCAGAAGAGGAAGGCTCAGAGCCAGGGAAGTGGTGCTGGGACATGGAAGACAGGTCACAGGATGAAGTGTGGGGCCAGAATGCTTGAATGCTGAACAAGCCACAGACTTGAGTGAGACAAGCCTTACAGTCTGCATACCTGGAGCAGCCTTCGTTGTTGAAAGACAGATACAGTGGACGCTTGGGTTGTGAGCGTGATCCGTGCGGGATGCGCGTTCGCAACCTGCAGCGTTCACAACCCGCGTCTATGCACGTGCGGGTTGCAATTTGAAGCTTCTGCGCATGCGCGACCGCCGAAACCCGGAAGTAATCCGTTCCGGTACTTTTGGGTTTTGGCAGTCCATAACCCAAAAAAACGCAGCCTGAAGCGGATGTAACCCGAGGTGTGACTGTACTACAAAAAAGAGTGAATCTCTCTTGAGTACTGGAGGCTGAATAATGTGACTGGCCTGAGAGATTTGTCTCTAAACGTGGAGGCAGCGCTGGAAAATTTTCAGGCAATCTGGTCATGCTTCCTGGACGGTCGTGAGTAAGGCTGACGGTGGAATGAATTGGGATGTGAGACACTTTCCTGCTTCCTGTCTCCCTCCCCGTCCTCATTCAAAAACGTATCATTAGGAGAAGGCTTGTTTTTCGCTGTCTTCTTCTGTGTTTCAAGTTTGTAAAATTTATGTGCGAACTTGCGTTGCGTTTAACTGTGAACATGCACCAAGGACTGGCTAGCAGATGGGTTGGAAAGAGGAGGATTAAATGAGTTGCAGCTTGGAAGAAAAAAAGAGGCATGGTTTTGTCTGAGTAGTTAAACACTCTGGGCACTGTATATTATCCATCCATGAGTCAGGGAGAAATCTCTGTGGTAAGGGAAACGGCTAAACACAATTAAGCAGGCTAAGGCTCAATTTAGGAATGCCTTGGGGGAAAACTTTGCAGTTTGCATGATGTGCCACTTCTAGCTGGCCCTGGATTTCTTGGTGAAATCTAAGCCATGCAGAAGGGCGCTTGCCTGGACCCTAACCAGAAAGTTGCTTTTAGGTGGCTTAACCCAAACTTTGATAACTCTCTGAAGTTAAAGCCATTTGCAGGACACTAGGAATGTGACAAGAGGCTTTGTGGAGACTGAACTATAATTACTCTAGTAAAAAATAACTGAATGCTGTGAAGAAAACTGACAACCCAGGAGGACTGCTGTTCCGCCTGGCCTTTGGCTTGGAGTCAATTTGATTCCCTCCCCCTCTTCTTTTTTCCTTTCTGCTCCTGTGATGAGGCTGCATTTTAATGTTTTAATGTTGCATTTAACCTAGTTTTTAAAGTTGTATTCCAATCAACTTGTTTTTATTATTGGTTGTTAACCGCCCTGAGCCCAGCCTTGGCCGGGGAGGGTGGGGTATAAATAATTTTTTAAAATTATTATTATTATTATTATTATTATTATTATTATTATTATTATTATTATTTTGCAAAGTGCTAATGGGCAGCACAGGAGAAGAAGGCAAGCAGGGCCACTCCACCATCTGCAGTGAGAAGCCAGCTGCCAATCAGGTTGCTGCCTGTATCAATTGCCACCTGGCGGTAGCCATTCCATCAGGCTGCAGAGGAAGGGAAGTGGGGCCACTGTGTCAGCTCAACTGCAAAACCAGCAGCTTTTGATTCCTCCTCTTCCTTGAACTGTTTCATGCCAGCTGGTCACTGTAAGCGCTTTGCAGCTAAGCCTTAAAAGTGTGCTATTTTTCTTGACTTGTATCTTAGCACCTCTGGAAGTCTTTTTTCGTCTGAAGAGTAGGGTAAAAATGCTCTTAAGTCAGGGTTTCCCAAACTTGGGTCTCCAGCTGTTTTTGGACTACAACTCCCATCATCCCTAGCTAGCAGGACCAGTGGAGAGGGATGATGGGAATTGTAGTCCAAAAGCAGCTGGAGACCCAGGTTTGGGAAACCCTGCTCTAAACAAATAAATAAGAAGGTGTGCCTGTATTCACATTTTTCTTCCACCCTCAAACCCTTTTTGCATTTGTGTCATGTCTTTTAGAGTATACATGTCAAGGCAGAGGCTGACTTACTAATCTTTGTCAGCTGCCCTGGGAGCCTTTTCAGCGGAAGAGCAGCCTAAAACTGCTGTCAATAATAAAATCCATTCTTCCCCAGCAATGACCTCTTGTGCCCCTTCCCTTCCCGGTATGGGTTATCTCTAGAATTGCCCCCTGGCACTACAGAGTTGCTTTTAGGTACTTCCATGATGAAAGGAGGTTGCACAGCCGACCAGAATTAATTTGCAAGGCTTGCCTCTGCAGATCTGTATATTATGAACGGTGCAAATGTTGCTTAGATCAGGAGTTAATAGAGGTGTATCAGGACTTGGGAGCCTTAGCTAGGAATAACTCAGCTGTATCTCTGGGGGGCAAAGACCCGAAAATAAGTGGAGCTGCTGCAGTATCAAGATGGGGAGAACTTCCTGAACGTACAGCATGAATTGCAACGATAAAATTAACGCAGAGCTGGGCTGGCAACATTGCAGAAAAAGAGTGCTTGGCATGTATATACGTGGGAATGTTATAATTATTGCTGCATTACAGTCATACCTCGTGTTGCTTTCTGCTCTTGTTACGGACTTTCAGCTTACAAACGCGGCAAACCTGGAAGTGTTTACTTCCAGGTTCGCCGCTCGCGCATGCGCAGAAGCGATCTGCGTGCTTTGCACATGCTCAGAAGTGCTCAATCGTGCTGTGCACATGTGCAGAAAAGGCGCTCTAGTTGCGGACTTTTCAGGGTATGAACGGCACCCCGAAACAGATTAAGTCCACAACTAGAGGTATCACTGTATTGTGATAGGTCTTAATATTTTTTTTACGGCTCGTGGATTTCCTAGGCTCAATTAAAAATGGGTGGGAGGTAGGAAAACCAGTCAGGTGTCAAGCCCACGCCTGGGGCACGATGAATGAGCAGAATATAAAACCTCCTAACTTGTATATAAAGATTCTAACTTCCGTGCCCTGTGCAACTCTGAGAGGCACCTGAGTGCCCTAGATTTCTTGCCATGGTCTTCCTGGGCTTTTGTCTGGCCCCTGCTTATAAGTCTGGATTTACTGGCAGCCCTTGAGTTGTATCCCAGCGTAACCCCGTGTGAAAGCCGAGACAGAACAGTGACACAGGAAGCCAGGCTGTTGTGAGAGCTGCAGCTAGTTCCAGCCACGAAAGAGGCCGCCAGATATTAACTGTGATCAGATCTTGGACAGCTTTCATCCTTTCTCGGGTAGCACAGGCTAGATGGGCTAATTGAATGCTTACGGCACAACATATCAAATTTTTCTGTGCTTGGTCCCATCTGAAACCCTTTTGTGAGCCGTTCCCCCAAATGCACCCCTGTTGCATTTCCAGCTAGCTTCTCCTGAAAGAGGGGGAATGTCAACCCAAGCCTGGGAATTTCTGCCCCCTTCTGTTCCTCTCCTCTTAAGCTGGGTTTCATTTTTCTATTCTTTTCTTTTGTTTCATTGGGGAGGATCTGCTGCAGTCTGCAGCCTTAGGGAAATGCTTCAACTCGAAGCTGGAAAATGCATTTTGAATGCATTGCGGTCAGTATCAGAATTGTAGCAAGAGGCGGATTTAAGGGAGTGCGTCAGGTTTAGTCGCACCAGGTGCAGACCCTCGAGAGCGCTGCAACTATGATGTAGAATGGAAGGTGGGGGGGCACCAAATTTTGGTGTCACACAGGGCACTGCGGAAATTTGAGACCCCCAAAGTTCTGTTACTGATTTTAGGTTACCTGGGTAACCGTGTTCTGGAGGTATTTCCCCTAGTCATAATCAAAATAATTTGCTCTAGCTAACCAAGCAAATAAGCCTTACACTAACGAGTGGCGCGCTCTCTCTCTCTCTCTCTCTTTCTTTTTTGGGGGGACGCAGATTTGCTTACTTAGGTATGTGTACAGATTTGCCAACTGAGATATGTGTACGAAATAAATTTAAAAATTAAAAAACTGTCCAGTAGCACCTTAGAGACCAACTATGTTTGTTCTGTGGTATAACCTTTTGTGTGCATGCACATTTCTTCAGATACCAATATGTGTAGATATGTGTAGGTAGACTGGCTAGTAGACCTATTGGCAAGGCCACCATATTTGATGCTGTTTCGTGGTGTGTGCCCTTCAGTACAGTCATACCTTGGGTTACAGCCTCTTCAGGTTGCATTTTTTTGGATTGCGGACCGCTGAAACTCAGAAGTACCGCAATGGGTTACTTCCGGGTTTCGGCGGTCGCGCATGCGCAGAAGTGCTAAATCGCGCTTTGTGCATGCGCAGAAGTGCTGAATCACAACCCGCGCGTGTGCAGACGTGGGTTGCGAACGCTGCAGGTTGCGAACGTGCATCCTGCACGGATCACGTTCGCAACCGAGCGTCCGCTGTATCTGTGTGTCCATGGAGGATGGCATTGTGTGGTTTGACGGGCTTGTTTGAACGATTTAGACCTGATTTATAAAGTATTCTTTGCCTCGGTGTTACTAACATGTGGGCAAAAGCTGCGGTGAAATTCCTGTAAATATATTCTGTAAGCATGGATGGCTTTCTAATCAGTTGGGCTACTTCCTTGGCTGCCATCCTAAAGCTGTTGGTAGCTGGAATCCATTATTTCCTCCCCATACGTTGTTCAGTGTATTTCTGCAAGTGAAGATACCTCCCTCCCCAAAAACAAAGAATGAAGCTCTAACTAACTGTGGAGTGAAAGGCCCCCCCTTTTTCTCCAGGCCCCCCTCCTCCTCCTGGTACCTCTTTGCTTTTGATTCCCCCCAGAAATATGGAGGTTGACATTAACCTAATGTTCTGGTTTTGTGATGCCACAATGGGAAATTTCTTCCATTCATGGGGTTGTTGGTTTTTTTTGCATAAAATCAAAGCAGTTTTGGAACTGTATGTTTGAAAGGATGGGGGAGGGGAGCTTTCCACCACATCAGAGCTACCATTAAACCCCCCCCCCCCAATCTGCTTACTAAATTTTGTAAAAAGTTGATCCCTTTATTCATATAAGATCCAGATTCTGCATGTTATGACTACTCAGGGCTGTTACGGGCCAAAATGTGGGTAAGTTGCATGCAAACCAACAGGGCAAAGATATCATCAGGGGGAAAATGGAAACAACTGAACCTGATTAAATTGTCAGTGGTGTTGAGGAATGGGATTAATTATCTAGAAGAAATGAATAACGGAGTCTGTGAAAAGTGGTATTTTAGGTGGTGGTGTAGACTGCTTTGTGTTATAAAAACATGAGTTCAAGAAAGGACAGCTATGAATGAAAAATGCAAAGAAAATGTTATTGGCAGTTGAAATGTGTGTGAGGTGCCATTTTAAAAAGGATGCTTTTCTTCTTTTTTGATGTATACTATATAATAAAAATAAAAATAAAAATATATTTATATCCCGCCTCCCCAGCCAGAGGTTTTTGTGTGTGTGTAATATTTGTTGTATGCTCTATTATATAGTGTGTGTGTGTGTGTGTAGCATATGTATATAAAAATGAAGTTTGATTATTTAAAAGAAAAATCTGAAATTAACCTGAAGTGGCATGCTGCGAGTGGGACTAGATTCCCTTGGGGGTCTTTCTCCCGAGCCTTTGACTCTCACCTTGCCCCCTCAGCACGGCCAGCCCCTTGCGATGATTACTCTTAACATTTGCCTTCTGCAAAGCTGGAGGTTATTTCTTGGAAAGCTGTCAGCTCCCTCCTGCCGTGACTCAGGGATTTATTCCATAATTCTCATGGGCTCATGTTTTAATCATAAATCTTGCGTTGGAAGAATTAGGTCACCAGATTAGCTTAATAGGAAGCTTCAATCAGCAGCATATCAATTAAGGAGAAATGGTATTTTCAGAAGCAGATGTGGGGCGATTAAGGAAGCGTCTCCGGTGCCCTGCTGCTCAGCACCATGGTTTGGACAGTCTGTAGCATCCTGCTCTTCTCCCCACCGTCTGGGGAATTTAGTCAGTGATAGGATGGGTAAGGTAAAGGTACCCCTGACCATTAGGTCCAGTCGCGGACGACTGGGGTTGCACACTCACCTCGCTCTATAGGCCGAGGGAGCCGGCGTACCGCTTCCGTGTCATGTAGCCAGCATAACTAAGCTGCTTCTGGCGAACCAGAGCAGCGCACGGAAACGCTGTTTACCTTCCCGCCAGAGCGGTACCTATTTATCTACTTGCACTTCAATGTGCTTTCGAACTGCTAGGTGGGCAGGAGCTGGGACCGAACAACGGGAGCTCACCCCGTCGCGGGGATTTGAACCACCGACCTTCTGATCGGCAAGCCCTAGGTTCTGTTTAAAGCATATATTTAAAACATGAGGATCGTGCAGATAACACTAGCAATGGGAAACGGGAGGATGTGCTGGGATGCATATTGCATCCTGTGTACTGCAGTAGCATTTGATCCGAGAGACGACTTAATGGACACAGCTGTTTGGAGTGTGATATACATAGAATCATAGAATTGTAGAATTGTAAGGGACCCTAAGGATTATCCAGTCCAACCCCCTGCAATGCAGGAATATGCAGCTGTCCCATATGGGGATTGAACCTACAACCTTGGTGTTATCAGCACCACGCTCTAACCAACTATCCGTGAGATGTATGTTGGGAAACAGAGTGGAAGCATCTCAAATATCAGCCCCTGCAATTGATGGGCACCTTGAGGATCCCATAGTGGGACGCAGGTGGCACTGTGTTCTAAAACACTGAGCCTTGGGCTTGCTGATCAGAAGGTTGGCAGTTTGAATCCCTTGACAGGGTGAGCTCCTGTTGCTCGGAGTTCTGGTTTGGAAAGCAGGAAGCTCAGATCTGGATTTGTGTCTGGCAATTCCCAACATGACCCAGATAGGTAATGGTTTTGTGTCGCCTTAATCCACGTGAGAGTGGAAGCCCAGGGCAGGCTGCCCACAGATCTCCAGTTACTGATACCTGTCGGTCGCCAGCCAAACGTTGGGAGGAACTTCAGAAGCAGAGCACAATGGAAGCAGCCATCCTTTGTCCTCAGTGGCTCGCATCTAGCAATTAAGGGCTGGGGAGCAGGAGAAAGGAGAGGAAGAGAGACTGGGAAAATGGACGTCACTCTCCTGGGTATCTTGGCCAGTAGCCACTGATGGACCTTGGGTGAAAAAAGCACACAGCCCCACTTGAACTAGATCAACCGTCGAAGAAGGCAGAGAGATCCAAACACACAGGGGACCAGTTCTGTGCCTCAAACGGCAATCGCAAATGTTGAAGCAAAGGCTGAAGTATTTTGGATTTGGGGACAGATTATTCGCACACAAGGAAAGGTGGGGCATGACCTTGGCAGCACCGTTCAAAAATGCTTTTATCCTCCTCTTCATTTGTTCCTGACACCATCTGTTGCTCAGAAGCTCTCTCCCCTTCCAAACTGTCCTCCAGTGCTCCCTGGTTGACCTTGCCGTCCCAATTCCCAGCTCTGCACTCGCCGTTCTTCGGCTTAGTGTATCATAAAGGGATTTTGGGGGAAAAATGATGCTCAATTGTTCCAAACTGGGTAGTGGCCTGAGGTCAACCAGCGTTGCCAATCCCTTTCTGAAAGGGGCAGCTCTGGGCTGGATTTGTGGCTTAGTGTGGGGGAAATAAATATGAAGTGCCGCCCGCCTCCTTAAATTGCTTCTGTAGCATTGTGCCACAAGGCTTTTCTGCTCATTGTTTTTCAAGCAGCTTGCACCTGACTGCATCTCTGTTCCAGTCTCCCCTTTCAGCTGCTCTTCATTCTCTCTTTTGGCCCACTGTCATCCGTTACGAGCATTTTGTGGCTGCTTCAAGCGTTATAGATATTTGAAGGCCTGATGCCACCACAAGAGCTGTTCTTCATGACTAGGCTTTCTGGGAACCTTGGTTTCCTAGCTTCTTGTAGGTCCTTGGCTTGCCCTCTTGATTTCAGGGATTGCTTACTGTCGGCTTGCCTCGCCTTATGCAATCAGCTGATTGGCTCTGGGAGCGTGCCTTCAAAGTCCCTATGGAACAAGCAGTTTAGATCAGGCTTCCTCAACCTCGGCCCTCCAGATGTTTTTGGACTACAACTCCCATGATCCCTAGCTACCAGGACTAGTGGTCAGGGATGATGGGAATTGTAGTCTTAAAACACCTGGAGGGCCGAGGTTGAGGAAGCCTGGTTTAGATTCTGCCGAGGGGTGGAGCGAGCCACTCCATTCATTGGAAGCACATTGAATCCAAATTGATGGTTTGTTTGGAGCAAGTGGTTTGGGAGAAGAGTCCCTCATAGGGAACACTCGTAGACAGCAGCTCCACATGGGACTTCCCCATCAGTGGCTGTTAGCTGACAAGGAGCCCTGATTTTGCAAAGCAACCATTAGGAGCTCAGTTGAGGCTCCCAATGGTTCCTTGGTTGCTACATCAATTCACGTACCACTCCTGATGTCACAAGTTGGGACCTGTGTCAGACCTATATAGTCATACCTCGGGCTGAGCATTTTCAGGTTGCGCTCCGTGGCAACCTGAAAGTAACGGTACACGTTACTTCTGGGTTTCGTCGTGCATGCGCAGACGCTCAAAATGACATCACGCGCATGCACAGAAGCGGCAAATCGCGACCCGTGCACGTGCAGATGCGGGTTTCATTCGCTTCAGGATGCGAACGGGGCTCCGGAACGGATCTCGTTCACATCCAGAGGTACCACTGTATAGGCCCATGGGCTAGAGATTCCCCCTGCTGCTCTTCAGGACCTATTGCAGTTTCAAAAATTAATTCCCACCACCACCACCCTCATGTATTCCTTTGTTTTAGTGGTCAGGGTATGTTGGAAGCTGCAACCTGCTTCCAAAGCATAGGAGACTTAGGAGGAAGGCAGGGACTCCAAACATTTCCCTAGTTTTAGTTGGTTATTCTGTGATTTGGAATTGGAACTGTTGGTTCTTTCCTCCCTATGACCTTACTGTGCATTCCTTACGCTTCCTTCTGCAGGGATTGACAGCCGATACAACGAGGGCTGCCGGGAACTGGCAAACTACCTTCTCTTTGGCTTGTACAACCAGAGCAACAATGAATTTGAAAGATCGGGGTTTCCTGAAGAGGTCCTTGACGGTAAGGGAAAGTGGTGCTGTGTGCTATTTTAAGATGAACACTCAAGGGGACAAATAAGGCTGGTCTTCTTTCACTTCTTTCCTAAAGCGTCTTTGTGGACGTTGATACAACCCTCCCTCTTCCACTTGGCTCCCACAGGTATTCCATTTTATTTAGTTAATTGTTTTTATTTGTGGCATTTCTGTGTTGTCCTTTAACCGAAGTTCTCTGGATAACATACGTTAAAAATGGTTAAAATGTAATGGAGACAATTGAACGCAGGCAGGCCTTAAAATAGGGGGGGGGGATTGTCAAGACACCAGAATCCATTCAAAAGCCCAAAGACCACCCCAAAAAGCCTAGGAGCACTAACTTCCAGGCGGACTTGGGGCCACCAGTGCAAAAAACAAAATGCGGTTGCTCCACCATGAACTTTTTGGGTGGCCTTGAGCAAAGAGCTCCCTTGGGTTGTTTCCTACATAACTGCCTCCTCCACCTCCTTTGTAGGTGATTGTGCCAGCCTGGATACTACATGTGATTTTTACACATGCCAGCACATACCCTTTGAACATCATAAAAGGAAAATATTGAGTGCATAGTGGCCCTCTAACTCCCCTGCCTGTTCCATATTTTGTCATTTAGAAGGGAGGGATCACAAGGACTTAGAACAAAAAACCCAAAGTCCCTGAGTTTGTTTTCCTTTACCCTCCCCCAGCGGCGTAGCGTGAGTTGTCAGCACCCGGGGCAACGCAAGTAATTTGCGCCCCCTAACCCGGGGCAAGGCAAGTAATCTGCGCCCCCCCAACCCCTAACCTGCGAGTTGCCGCTGGCGCTGCCGCGCAAACAACGCTGCTTGCCCGGAGGAGGATGGAGGCAGAAGCAGCCGCCGCCTGTGGCTGGGCCGAGGGGATGGCGGCGGCGGCAGGGTGCAGAGGCTGCCCGTGCCCGGCCAGGCGTCGGTGGCGGCGTCGGCGCTGCTGCAGCGGCTGCTCCTCCTGCGAGCAGTGAGCGGAGCGCAGCCACAGCGACGGCGGGGGGCGCGCGCGCTAGGGCGCAAGGCTGGCGGTGGCGGCGGGGAGCCCGGCGGAGGAAGGAACTTGTCCCTTCCCTCTGGACTCGCGCCCCCCCCAGATGTTGCGCCCGGTGCGGCCGGCACCCCTGGCACCCCCCACGCTACGCCACTGCCCTCCCCATCTCTTTTTCCTTTTGTGTCACGTATTTCCAGTTACCATATGGAGGGGAGACACTATATTGTTTGTTAATGATCTTTCATAAATTGCTCTGGGAACCCCATTAGCTGAAGAGCGAGTAAAAATGTATTAAATAAGTAAGGACTTGTGTGAGCGTTGCATCGGGAGGACAAACAGGTTAGTGACTTGAAAATAACATTAGGTTGATTTCTTGCTCCTTTTAGATGTGATCCTACTAATAAAGCCAGACAGCGTCCATCTCTATTGCAACCCTGTCAACTACAACTACCTTTTGCCATATGTAGCATTCTGGAGAAACTTGCATTTCCACTGCCTGACTGAAAACGAGGTGAGTGGCCGAGTAGCAAACATAGAAGGAACAGCATTTGTCTGAGGCCGTCCTGAGCTGCAGCAATTCTGGCTTCCCACGGAGGCCTTTGGCGTTGCAGAAGATCTCCTTATTCTGTGGAATTGATATGATCCAATGAGACGCTGTTGCAGTGGTCAGACTCCCGACTCCCTTCTCTTTCGTGGAATTTAAATTAAAAATGGCTAAAAAATAAAAACGGAAGATTTGCCTGACTTGCAGCTTGATATTGTGCAAGTTCACGTGGAGGTGCCCCTGGGTTCAGAGGGGCTTACTCTCGAGTAAGCGTGCACAGTATAGCAGCCGTGATCTCTGCTTCATATCACCATTACGTCAAGATGGTGACTTTGAAAAAGGCATAGTGAACCCCTTTCTTGTTAGTTCTGGGTATAAGCTTCTTCAGATACGAAAGAACTAACTTGGTGCTTTTGGACAATTTTTAAAATTTTTATCTATTTATTTCATCTGCGTCAGACCAACACGGCTACCTACCTGAACCCTTTCTTGTTGCCATTCCACAGTTCTTGCCATTTGGGTCATTTTGTGAGAATACAGAAAGGGAAGAAAGAGACCAAATAATTGAGTCTGAGCCTTGATCTCATCTGGTGGTTATGCTTCAATTCTCAAGTTGCTCAACAGCTGGGGCACCCATACATGTCCCATACATGTCAGCAGAACAATCCTTTCTTGCCTTGGTAGCTGCATCAAAACTCCATGGAGGGGGGCTTAAAACACCCCTTTCCTGTCAAAATAACCCCAGTGCAGCAGTTAAGTGAGCACTCTCAACCTGGGGCTTAAATACTTGCCTTTTGGCCAACACACCAGTAAGCCTTTGAGCTGCCAGACACACCCAGCTTCTAGAGCTCCGTGTGATCTGAAGTCCAACCCGCTCATTCGTCATTTGGGATTTGTAAAAGAACCTTTCCAGAATAAAACTACCCCAAAATGCCTTGGGTGTATGCACAGGGCTCCCCATTCTGCATGGCCCACAGGAGAGAATAAGGAAGCTTCTGCACACCTAGGAACTGGTGGGTTGCGACACCAGTTGATCTTCTCCTTGGAAAGGACCTGGAGGCTTGCTGCAATTAGATCAAGTGAAGCACCTTTCACATAGTTCACAATGCTTTTGCCTTTGAAGCCTGGTGGTTCTGGACCGAAAACCATTACTTGGAGCCAGGCTCATTATGTTCTAGCACCTGATGAAACCAAACACCTCTCCAGGCCTGTTGGGATTTAAACGCCCACAGCCTTCAGAAGAGGCCGGATGGGCTCCCTCCTTTATCTGCATATATACTCTCTCGCTGTCTAGATTATCCAGCGCCTCCCTTAAAACTCAACAGTGCTGTTCGTTCTTTTGTCCTGTGATCTGGCTCTGCCACTCAGAGAGTGAGAACAGAACATGATCTGCATAAGCGTGTTGTACGTTCTGCTCGTCTGAGCCAAGCGCACCCTGTGGTGTCTGTTCCCAGTACATTTCTGAGCACAATTCAAAGCGTTGGTGTTGAGCCCTGAATGGCCCCAGCCCTATATACCTGAATACCTGTATACCCCCATCGTCCAGCCTCAACATTGAGGTCCAACTCCAATGTTCCCTCGCTGTGAGAAGTGAGGTTACAGGGAAGCAGGCAGAGGGCCTTCTCAGTGGTGGCACCCGCCCTGTGAAACGCCCTCCCATCAGATACCAAGCAGATGAATAACTATATAACAGTTTAGAAGACATCTGAAGACATCCCTGCATAGGGAAGGTTTTAATGTTGGATGATTTATTATGTTTTTTAAATATTTTGTTGGAAGCCACCCAGAGTGGCTGTTACTGTAAGAAACAGTAAACAAAATCATTTTAAAAAATCACAAACCTGAAAAACAATTTAAACAACACACTTTAAAACTTAGCTGCCATCTCAGTGTTTCTTCCTTCTACCAACCATACATTTTAATGTTCTG
Organism: Podarcis liolepis; assembly: GCF_965112155.1. Taxonomy (NCBI): domain Eukaryota; kingdom Metazoa; phylum Chordata; class Lepidosauria; order Squamata; family Lacertidae; genus Podarcis; species Podarcis liolepis. The sequence continues at coordinate 5,299,304 of NC_139564.1, forward strand.
TAAAATAATTGGGTGGCATTCAGTGAAATTTTACTAACAGTGGACTCAGTGACTTGGTCATGTTCGTTAATTGCAGTGAGCGTACTCTGAGTAAAACTTAGCCCATTATTTATTGTAACATACTAGTTGTAGTAATGTAACGCAAGAGTTTTCTGCAGAGGGCTGTATTCTGTTGGCTGGTTCTGTCTCCTGTTCCAGAGAGAGATGCCGAGAGTCGATCTGTGAGCTCCTCTTTCCCACTGATGTTTCATACGTTAATGATTTAGGTCACTTCCGTACCATGTATTCAACACACACTCTTATCACACTTGAACCATCATGGCTTCTCCCATGGAATTCTGGGAACCCTAGTTTTTTAAGGGTGCTACTTTGCTTCGAGGACTCTTAAATCAGGCTTTCCAAATTTGGCAACGCCTTGAGAGTGAGCAGGACCCCTCTCTGGTTGCTGGGCTTTGTTTTGCAAGCACTTTAGAAATTACTGGTGCAATTACTGTGTTTTGCTTCTTGTAATTGGGTTTTCTCGTATGCCGCAAAATAGGCACCCATGTTGGGTTGAACCAGTCGGCTTTTTGCAATACGAATGTTTCTGCTGTGCCTCTTCTCCCCCACTCTGCCCGGTGCTGCACCACATGGTTTTTTAAGTTGGCTGACTGGATAATGATGTACTAACCACAATGAAAACGAGTTCTTTCATGGAGCTTTGGCACCCGCAGAATAGAGACCCAGCATATGATAGGCATATGATTTAACTGAAGAGACTCCCAGTGTTCCCCTGGAAATAGCAAACAAGCTCTTTTTGCCTTTATCCTTTCTCTTTAAAACAACACCATTAACAGCCTCATATAATTCATTTTATATGGCAGTAGGCAATGTTCAAAAGGCAGTTTCTGAGCTTTCGAGGTGCCCTGAACTCCTTGGTTGGAGGGAAGAAAACAGAAAAACATGGTTGTGCTTGAGAGAAGATTCTTGAGCCGTGCCTACAGCTTGGTCTGTTTTCCAGTCTTGAGAAGGTGATAACAGAAGAAGCTTCTTTCAGATTTAACTGCAAGAGAATTAGTGCTCTGGACTGAGCTCATAAACTGACGTGCATTTTGCATATGGCTGCCATGGCTTTGAGTTGGTCTCTGCTGACTTCAGGGAGAGCCAGTGCAGCACAGTGGTTAGAGTGTAGGACTAGGACCTGGGAGACCAGGGTTCAAATCCTCCCTTGGCCTTGAAGCTCACTGGGTGACCTTGGGCCAGTCGCTGCCTCTCAGCCTAACCTACCTCGCAGGGTTGTTGTGGAGATTAAATGAGGAAAGGAAGAACAATATACGCCACCCTGAGCTCCTTGGAGAACAAGGTGGGATATAAATGCGATGAATAATAATAATATTTGCCGTGAGCTTGCAGGCACCATGAACTAGGAGTCTTGGTTGATCACAAACTTGACATGAGCCAACAGTGTGACGCGGCAGCTAAAAAGGCCAATGCAATTCTGGGCTGCATCAATAGGAGTATAGCATCTAGATCAAGGGAAGTAATAGTGCCACTGTATTCTGCTCTGGTCAGACCTCACCTGGAGTACTGTGTCCAGTTCTGGGCACCACAGTTCAAGAAGGACACTGACAAACTGGAACGTGTCCAGAGGAGGGCAACCAAAATGGTCAAAGGCCTGGAAACGATGCCTTATGAGGAACGGCTAAGGGAGCTGGGCATGTTTAGCCTGGAGAAGAGGAGGTTAAGGGGTGATATGATAGCCATGTTCAAATATATAAAAGGATGTCACATAGAGGAGGGAGAAAGGTTGTTTTCTGCTGCTCCAGAGAAGCGGACACGGAGCAATGGATCCAAACTACAAGAAAGAAGATTCCACCTAAACATTAGGAAGAACTTTCTGACAGTAAGAGCTGTTTGACAGTGGAATTTGCTGCCAAGGAGTGTGGTGGAGTCTCCTACTTTGGAGGTCTTTAAGCAGAGGCTTGACAACCATATGTCAGGAGTGCTCTGATGGTGTTTCCTGCTTGGCAGGGGGTTGGACTCGATGGCCCTTGTGGTCTCTTCCAACTCTATGATTCTAGGATTCTATGTTCACAATGGAACATGGGTCAGCTTTTCCTTGCACAGTGATTGCTCTTGCTTCATTTTATGCAGAGCCATCCCCTGCTGGCTTCTGTGCTTGTTATCAGTGTGAACATGGTCTTTTCAGCCCAAAATGGCCGTGCTTAAAATATAGTGTGGATCGACTAAAGATGGCGACTGCTGTGAGCTGAGAACGTTACAGGCAGAATAAGAAAGGCATTGCAACATGGGCATTATTTTCCAAATCTTTGGGCAGTGGTTTGAGTATTGATTTGCTGGGTTTTCTTTCTCCTGGTCTGTTTCTTTTAGTACGAAGACGAAGAGGCTGCGGAGGAATTCAAAATTTCCAGCTTCGTAGACATGGTTCGTGACTGCAGCCGAATCGGCATTCCCTTCAGCTCACAAGGTAGGTTTGAAAAAGCCATGCGCACCTTGAACAGCAGTACATGACGTGCCAACTCCACAGTTCTATGCTCCTATAATACTTTTAAGTCAGTAGCTGGGGTCCATTATTTATATTAAACATGGTATGTGTGGTTCAACAAACAAAGCTCTCTGTGCCACATGAGGAGTTCTTCCATGTAACTCCTCCTTTATGTAGGGAAAGAATAGGCACCCTTTTTAGAACAGGAAACAAACCTTCCTGTTAATTATGTGAAGCTGGGATATAAAGCCACAGCACAGTCTTGATTTTGTTTTGCTGGAAATAACCAGCAAACATGCTGATGCAAGAAAGCTGCAACAAGCGTCTTGCTTGTAGTTCCATTAAAGAAAGAAAGAACTATGAACAGAGAGTATATTTATAGTTGCATCAACTGTGGGTTTCCCCAGCAACGGGCTTCCCCTGGTGACCATCCTAGCTATGGGGCTGAGCCACTGAGCCGGCTCCAATTCCTCGCTCCTGTTTTTCAAAACTAGGCATTCCACTGGTCTCAACGAGAGGCTTTTTGGCACCCTTGAGGGAAGACAGCTGCTTTTTGTAATGGTGCAGGGAACATTTGAGCAAATGCCTGGAATACAGTGGTTGTGCTGGACGTTGTTCGGTTTTTTTTTCAGTAGCGATTTTTTGTACAGTGATTTTCTCTCTCAATGACTCGTATGCCATACCAGTTGTCTCCTCTTTGTCTTGCAATGGACTTTGAGAAATACCTGTGAAGTTCACGGGAAATGTGCAGTTAAAAAAAAAAGTTACAGAAAAAAAGTATTGGGAACCATCAACTTCAGAATTAAGCATCTTCTAGTTGAGTTGGCCTTAGACTGCAGACTTAAATTACTGAAGTTACATTGGCACACAGTGGTCTTTCAGATGGTGATGAAACCCAAGAGGCAAATGATATCTGCTTTTCAAGGTTAAATAGATGGGGAATGGAAACTTGGCTGCTGACTGGAACTGAGCTGGTCTCAACTAGCAAAGGCATCTCAGTCCAGAACATGCACAAACTTAGCAATGCCTCCTTGCTGAGGACCTGGCAACGCAGTGCAGCTGCGTTCTGTGCATATGTGTCACAATGTAGGAGAGGGTCTGTGTTTTACCTGGGAAGACTTCCAAGTGATTTTCAATATGGCAGCCATAAGGAAGAAACATGGAGTCATGCGTCAGCAGCAAAGAAACCAGAAAGGTAGTCCACAATAAACAATTGCTGCAGCATTCTAGATTTAAAAGCGTTCTTTATTGGAAATGAAATATGCACGTAAGCAAAAATGAATAAATAAGCCCAAATCTTTTTTTCCCTGCCACATTTTTCTAATCTCGTAGGAAGCTGCTTTCTACTGAGTCAGAGTATAGTGGTCAATATAGCAAGGTATTGTCTACACCAGGGGTGGGGTGCTTGGCCAACCTTTTGGGAGCCATATTTGAGTGATGAGCAGGCCAGAGTGCTGCAGCAATGGACGTGACTCTTCCTCTTCTACAATTGGCACCATTTTGACCACACACATCAGCGGGTTCCATACACAAACATCACCCTCTCTTCATCCTCCACCCAAGCAAGTTAGATGCATCATCACAGTTGAAGGCTGCTGTGAGGGTTTGATTAGCTGCTTGTGCATGAAAACGTGCTCCCTCAGAGTTTGTGCGACCCCACAAACCTCCGTGTGTGACGGAGCTCCTCAGACATGTCTGCTCTAGTCACTAGTAGAGTCCGACAGTGGCTGTCTGCGGAAGCGTTTCCAGCAAAGAAGTTCCTTAACGGAAACGCGTCTCCTGGACTCACGGCGTGACAGTTTCCTGCGAGGTGTGGGTCTCCCTATGGGAGACTCCGATACCTCCCCACTGTTCTCGCTGGAAGCCTCCCTGAGCCCTCCCTCCTGCTCGCATTCCCTCAGAGACCCACTCCTCCCCCTGCTGGTCCCTGCTTCAGCAGTTGAGTCTCTTTCATCCTGCCTGAGTCCCTCCACCACCTGATGCTCTGATGGCAGTTCCCTGACATCCACCTCCCCTCCAGGGCCCCCCTCACCCCCTCCCAATTCCTCCCCCCTGGGAGGTGAAGGGCTAAAACCCCGAAACGAATCTTCCTCATCTTCTGACGTCTCGAACAATTCTCTCCATCGATCGTCGTCCTGGCCAGCTGAATCCTCCTCCTCTTCAGAATCTGGGAACCCCTCCAACTCCTCTTCCTCGTCGGTGGTGGCAAAGTATTCCCTTCGGAACCTCGCTACAGGCTGAGGTTTACGTGGGAACCTCTGATGAAAAGTCTCTATTAAAACCTCGTCATTGACATCCTCTGCCCTAACCCAGGTGTTTTCCGACTCCGGTTCCCCTTCCCACATTACCAAATACTCTACTTGATCTCCCTTCCACCTGGAATCGAGGATCTCCGCTACATGGTAGCTGTGTTCCTTCTCCTCCATTGCTGGTCCCCTAGTGACCCTCCCCTCACTGTCTCCTCTATACGGTGACAGCAACGACCTGTGAAAAACTGGGTGCAGCTTCATGTGGTTCGGTAACCGGAGCCTGAAAGCCACTGGATTGACCTGCTGTATGACTTCAAACGGACCCAGCCTTTTGGGTCTTAATTTCTTACAACCTCCTTTGAATGGCAACCCTTGGGTTGACAGCCACACCTGGTCCCCCACCCTGATGCTTTCACCTTCCCTTCTGTTTTTGTCTGCCTGCCTCTTATATTCCTCCTTAGCCCTGTTTAAGTTGAGTTGGAGCTGGCGATGGATCGCTTCCATTTCTTCCACGAACTGTTCTGCAGCTGGAACGCTCCAGTTCTCCCCCTCCCCCCCTGGGAAGGCTCTGGGATGGCACCCGTGATTAGCCAAAAAGGGGCTCATCCCCGTGGACACGTTCTCTGCATTGTTGTAGGCAAATTCTGCCAACGCCAACTTCTCCACCCAATCATTCTCTCTGTCATTAACATAACACCTCAAATATTGTTGGAGAACCCCATTTGCTCTTTCCGCCTGCCCGTTGGTTTCAGGATGACGGGCCGTCGAGAAATTAACCTCTACATGCAGTAAGCTCATGAGCTTCCTCCAGAACCTGGAAGTAAATTGTTTCCCTCGGTCTGAAACCACCCTCAAGGGGGCGCCATGCAACCGAAACACATTCTCTACAAACAATTTGGCGGTTTCTTCTGCTGTAACCGCATGTGAGCAGGCTATGAAGTGGGCCATTTTAGTTAACAGGTCTACTACAACCATGATGGCTGTTTTCCCTCTAGACCTTGGCAGATCAGTCATGAAATCTATTGCCACTGCTTCCCACGGTCTCTCAGGTGTGGGCAGTGGTTCTAATAAACCAGCCGGCGCCTGCCTCTCCCCCTTGGCTCTTTGGCATTGTTCACACCCTCTCACATACTCCCGCACATCTTCCCTGACCTTGGGCCACCAAAATTCCCTGGTAACCAGCCACATGGTTTTGTGTTGCCCAAAGTGCCCTGCTGTGGGGCTATCGTGCAGCTGCTTGAGTACCTTCTCCCTCAATTCCCCTTCAGGTATATATAACGCTCCCTTATAATACAATGCCCCATTTCTCTCCTCAAAACCACCGGATTTGTCTTCCTCCCCTCTGAGATCCCTGAGTTTCCCCTGGGCGTATGCATCCTGCACCGTACCCTCTACCAATTCCCTTTGCCCCACCAAAGTCGCCCCACACACCCAGCGGTCCTCTGGAATGATATGGGTTTCTTCGGGTGCTCCCTCCCCCTCCAAATATTCAGGTTTGCGTGAGAGAGCGTCCGCCCTAACATTCTCTGGGCCTGGCACATAACAAATCTCAAAGTTAAATTTGGAGAACTCTTGGGCCCATCTCAACTGCCTTTGGTTGAGCACTCGCGCCGTTCTCCAGTACTCTAGATTTTTATGGTCCGTGCACACTTGCACTTTATGTTGTGCACCAACTAGCAGATGCCTCCATCTCCGGAACGCCTCATGAATAGCAAGCAGTTCTCGGTCGTACACCGTGTAGTTCCTCTCGGATTTGTTCAGCTTCCGCGAGAAGAAGGCACACGGACGCCACTCTGACTCCTCCTTCCCCGGCTGCAGAAGAAGCACCGCCCCTATGGCTCTGTCAGATGCGTCTGTTTCAACCCTTAGCTTCTTTCGTAAATCCACATGCAGAAGTTGTTCTTCAGAGGCGAAGGCCCTTTTCAGTTCCTCAAACGCTCGCTCCGCCTCCGCCGTCCATACAAACTTCTTTTTACTGCTGAGACAGTCAGTGATGGGCGCCGTCAGATGGGCGAAGTTGCGGATGAACTTACGATAAAAGTTTCCAAACCCTAGGAACCTCTGCACATCCTTCTTGGTTTTGGGTGTTTTCCATTCCAGCACTGCCTGTACCTTGCCGGGATCCATGGCCAATCCCTTGTCTGACAGGCGGTACCCCAGGAATTCCACCTCCTTGGTATGGAACCGACACTTCTCCAGTTTGACCCACAGCCTATTGGCTTGCAGTCTGCTCAACACTTCTCTGACGTCTCTCACATGTTGCTCCTCATTCTCAGAATACACCAACACATCATCTAGAAAGGCAACGCAATTCTTGTAGAGCAAAGGGCCCAGCACGTGGTTCATAAAAGATTGAAAACACGCGGAGCCTGCTTGTAATCCAAATGGCATAACGAGGTATTCAAACGCCCCCAAAGGGGTAAACATGGTGGTTTTCCATTCATCCCCTTTCCTTATGCGTATCAGGTTGTACGCCCCCCTTAGATCCAGCTTTGTGAAAATCTTTCCCTTCCTCACCCTGGTCAAAATATCATCAATTCTGGGCATAGGGAACGCCACCGGTTCAGTCACTGCATTCAGCCGCCTAAAATCACATACAAGTCTCGGCTTGTCCGCATTTTTTTTGTCCACAAAGAACACTGGGCTCCCCCCTGCTGCTTTGGACTCTCTGATGAAGCCTCTCTTCAGGTTCTTGTCAATGAACCCTCGCAACTCCTGCATTTCCCTGTCTGACATGGCATACAACTTGCCCACGGGAAGCTGTGCTCCTGGGAGTAAATTGATCTGACAATCAAAGGGTCTATGAGGTGGTAGTTGGTCAGCTTCCTTCTCGCTGAACACGTCGCTGAGATCTGCATACTGTGGTGGTACCTTCACCTTCCCCATTACTTCAGTCCCTGCTAGGGTGGCTTGGGCCCCTGCTGAACCCTTCTCCCCTTTGCAGTGTTCTAGGCAATGTGCTGAACCAAAGGACACCACTCTTTGATGCCAGCCAACCAGCGGATCATGTAGAGCTAGCCAGCTCATTCCCAAAATAATGGGAGCGCCTCCCAGGGTGGCCACATTAAACGCTATCAGTTCTGTGTGCCTTGCCACCCTCATTATCATTGGGACAGTCTGCAAGCGGACTCCTCCTCCCAACAACTCCCTGCCATCAATCGTGGTCACCTGCAGGGGGTTGCTTAAAGGGATGGTCTGTATCTGGTGTTCAGCAGCAAACTCCTTGCTCATAAAATTGCAGGAGCTGCCTGAGTCCAATAGCGCCTTTATTTTTAGGGGGTGCCCATTCTGCAGCTCTAGCGACACTTCAATCACTAGAGCAGGTCGAGGAGCTTCTGGCACGGGCACTTTCACTGCTCTTTGGCCTGGCTGCAGTGCCCCAATTGTGGCAACCAGGCGTTGGCTTTTACCTGCTCCGCTCCCCCTTCTTCTCCCCCCTCAACAGCTCCCACCATCCCTTGCCATTCCTTCCTCTGGGGGCAGACTCTGGCAAAGTGGCCTGGCTGTTGGCAGAGATAGCATTTCCGGGGGCCCTTTCCCTCCTTCTTAGCTCCCTCGCTGGTTTTTGAAAATGCGCGCGCGCGCGCTGTTCCGATTTCCATCGGCTCTGCCGGCGGGAAAGCTGGCTCAGGAATGTCTGGAATGCGGAACTCCTTCCAACGTTCCCCTCTCCCTTCCCGCCTCTCCAAGGCTCTTGCCTCCTGCCGCGCTCCTATGGTCAGCGCAGATTTGGTCAGCTGATCCATAGACTCCGCCCTGGGGCTCCGTGCCAGCTCGTCTTTCACCCCCGAAGAAAGACCTTCTTCAAATAGCATTTGAACGGGTGCCGCCGATAAATCCCAACTCAGTCTGTGAATCAGCATGGTAAACTCAGTCCAATATTCACGGACAGATCGACTTCCCTGCTTACAAGCCATTAGCTGTCTGCGCACCACCCCTTCCTCAATATCGCTGGAAAACATGATATCCATTGCACGAAAGAACTTCATTGTGTCCTTTAGTATGTCATTGTGCGTTGCCATTAGGGGTCGAACCCAGTCTCTAGCCCCTTTCTCAAGATGCCCAATTACAAAAGCAACTCGCGATTCCTCATCAGGGAACTCATCGAACTGCACATTAAGGGCATATTGCATCTCTGTCCTAAAAGCATGGTAGTCCTTGGGGTCCCCCCCAAATTTCTGCACCAATCCTGGTACCTTTCTGGGGAATTGCGTGGCTCTCCCCTTCTTGTCTGCATCCTGAGCCCTTCTCTCCTCCAACCTCGCCGTCTGCAGGGCCAGTTGAACCTCCAACGCTCGGTATCTATCTTCCAAGCTTGGACCAGCTCCAGCCCCTGCTCCTCCGGTTCCGGTTGGTTCGCTCATGATGCCTTCTCTTGCACAGGCAGCGTACAAAGACTGTCGGACTGCTGTGAGGGTTTGATTAGCTGCTTGTGCATGAAAACGTGCTCCCTCAGAGTTTGTGCGACCCCACAAACCTCCGTGTGTGACGGAGCTCCTCAGACATGTCTGCTCTAGTCACTAGTAGAGTCCGACAGTGGCTGTCTGCGGAAGCGTTTCCAGCAAAGAAGTTCCTTAACGGAAACGCGTCTCCTGGACTCACGGCGTGACAGTTTCCTGCGAGGTGTGGGTCTCCCTATGGGAGACTCCGATACCTCCCCACTGTTCTCGCTGGAAGCCTCCCTGAGCCCTCCCTCCTGCTCGCATTCCCTCAGAGACCCACTCCTCCCCCTGCTGGTCCCTGCTTCAGCAGTTGAGTCTCTTTCATCCTGCCTGAGTCCCTCCACCACCTGATGCTCTGATGGCAGTTCCCTGACAGCTGCATTCCAGGTGGGCATTTGAGGAGGGTCTGGGAAAGAAGGATGTTGACCAAGGGCTGGGCAGAAAGGCCTTGGGGTGTGTGATTGCTTTTGTCCCCCTCGTCCTGAGGTTCCCGGCTTTTGGCTTTCACTGACCAGCAGCAGCTCTTCATAGTCTTGGCTGAGGGTCCTTTGCAAACTTTCATAGAGATACCAGGAATTGGAATTGAGATCGTCTGCATGCAAAGCAGCTGCTCTGCCAGAGATCTAGGGCGTTTCTCCAAGGGTGGGGAATTATATTTTCCCCCTTTAAGGAGAGCATTGCCTAGTGTATTATTGCATTTACTTCCACATCCTCTTTTTGGCCAGGAGGCATCCTGTGTGTCAGCTTCATGCTTCCACACACACTCACATCCTAATCCCATGATCTTCTGAATATATTGATTCAGCAAAATGGAAAACGTTAGGGTTTTTTCCCATGTATAAATGCTTCTCCCTGTTGAAAGGTTGCATTTATTTATTTATTTATTTATTTTCATATTTAAAGTTCTTAACATGGTTGCATGGGGACCCTGTGGTGCAATGGGTCAGTGGGTCTGGCTGTTAACGGGGACAGCTCTGTGATTCTAGGAGTATGTCTTTGTTGACATTAATAATAATATTATAATAATTTTATTTATACCCCTCCCTCCCCAGCCAAGACAGGGCTCAGGGTGGCCAACACCAGACAAAAAACAATTGATTAAAATACAACTTTAAAAAAACAAGATTAAAATACAACATTAAAATGCAGCCTCATTTCAGTAGAAACTCAAATCAAAAACTTTTTGGGGATGAAAACGTCAAATCTTCACTAAGGCCAACTATCCAGACTGGTCCTACATGGACCAGAAAAAAGCCAGGGAAGTCCCCAAATAGGAGTTCCATCACAGAAAGAGAAAGGAAAAAGGAAAGAGGGGCAGGGGATCAAGTTGATTCCATTAGAGCATAAGGCAGCCTAAAATCTTTATATATAACCAACAGAACCACACCAGCAAGGGAACCCTCTCTAGATAAGCAGAACCATTGCATTAATATACACGGACAGTGCTGCAGTTGCATAACAAAAGCTGAGGAATTGCACACCCACCCAAATAAAATTGCTTTGTTTCTTCAGGACATCTGCAGATATTTGACATGTTCATTGTTGAAAAGTGGCCGATCGTGCAGGCCTTTGCCCTGGAAGGAATCGGCGGCGATGGCTTCTTCACAATGAAATATGAGGTAAGAGGCTGGAGGGAGGTTTCCTAGCTGAACAACAAGCCCATCACGAGTCCCCCTAAGCCAGGACTTTTCTCCCTGCTGTGGTTCATTGGAGGGGCTGGAAAGATTGTGACCGGGGAAGAGTTATTTTATAATCATTGTATTACAGAGCACTCCAGACCTCTTCATTTTATTATGGAGTCCCTAGTTTCAGGCTCCACACTTACACAGCATCTCCCTGTTCCTGTTTTAATGTATATATTATTTTGCTTTGTGCAAGCCAAAAGCACGGAATAGGAATCTTGTGTTGCTATGTCTTGAGTGTGCCACCGTTCTCAGGAATGTCCACTGAACAATTTTTTCAACATCTATTTTGGAAACCCCTGTGTTATGCTCTCCTTTTCCCAAGCCGAGCAACTGAGAAAAACCCTAGTAAAAGAAATTAGCTTTTATTATTACTCTTCCAGATTGCAGAGTTACACTTTCATCTCTGCTGTGAGCTGTCGGGGCTGTTGTCTGCCGTGGCCCCAAAGGGAACATAGCCGTGTAATAGTTATTTTACAGAAACTGCCGGGTGCTGAGGGACACAACGGCGCTTCACGTTCATGGCACTATTCACCAGCCATAATGGCATATTGTGAACGTTCCCAGCTGAATGGAGTCTCTGTGAAAGGAGATTGTGTCATACGGGGCAACTTCTTTCCAAACGGAAAGGAAACCAAGAGCCTTCTCCTTAAGCACTTTTGGTGACTGCTGTGTGTTCTTACTGCCCCTTTCAATCATCCTAGCATTGTTGCCTGCTTGGCCTTGGGAAGAACTGTAACGCTTGAGCTGCCTTCCCCAACCCGGCACCCTCCAGATGTTTGGAGCTATAATTCCCCGTTCCCAACCCAGCTGTTGAGGAAGGCAGTGTTTGAGAATAGAAGGCCTCGGTCCTGTATACCTGAAGGAGCGTCTCCACCCCCATTGTTCAGCCTGGACACTGAGATCCAGCTCCAAGGGCCTTCTGGCAGTTCCCTCAAGAAGTGAGGTTACAGGGAACTAGACAGAGGGCCTTCTCGGTAGTGGCACCCACACTGTGGAACACCCTCCCTTCAGATGTGAAGGAAATAAGCAGCTATCCTATCTTTAAAAGACATCTGAAGGCAGCCCTGTTCAGGGAAGTTTTTAATATTTAATGCTGTACTGCTTTTAACATTTGATTGGGAGCCACCCAGAGTGGCTGGGGAAACTCAGCCAGATGGGCGGGGTATAAATAATAAATTATTATTATTATTATTATTATTATTATTATTATTATTATTATTATTATTATTATTAAAAGCACGGAATGTGCAAGCCCCTTTCAGAACTCTCTCTCTTTGCAGCTGATGGATGTCAGCGTGGACCTGTGGAAAACTTACAGCAAGATAGATCCTGTTTCTCTGGAGAGTTTACTGTACGAGGTAATGTGCCAGACTTTTCTTCCCCTTCACTGCCACTCCCAAGGCAAATTTGACCGAGAATAAGCCCATGTATTTAGATGTATGATTGCATGGAGAGAGGGGTGCTGGTATTCTGATGGTTCATCATGCTGTGGTTTATTCGGTTTCCCTTTTAACATGTTTAGAACTAAAATGACTTTCTACAGTACAGGAAATGGCTTTTGTGTGGACCTTCAGAGAAGCCTGGGGTGCCCTGGGACATGCTGTGGGAACTGACCCCACCCTACAGAGTTCCACAAAGTGCTAGCAAGGCCTGTTGGGTATCAGTGTGAACGCAAGACTACACACTGCATCATACCTGACGCTCACCTGTTACACACATGGCTGGGGAAGATCGGCGGTAGTAGGCAATCTGTCTCTTGAGAAACTGTGTCCCTGCTTGCGGATGATCTTGGCAAGATGCCAAACGTCCATGGTTCTGAGAAATGCTGAGTCATTTCTGCATCCCATAAAATGACATTGGGTCGGTTCAAATGTCATGAAAAACCATAGTTCTCCCCCCCCCCCAACCAATGATTGCAGTGAGTTTGGAGCTTTGTGCTTCTCCCGTTCTGTTTCTTCACATCATTTATTAGCCTCAGTTTGGGGTTATTTCTGAACCAGTGTTCAAAACTCCCATTGTTCTAGGCGCATTTTGCAACATGGAATTTCATTAGCGCGAGCAGTTTCTAAGCTCTGAGCGCAGTACTCTGCCTAAGATTTCAGATTAAAACTGCAGAGTTGAAGGAAAGGAGGACCTTTTTCTGCTTCCCCACTTCCAGCTACTCTCTGAAGACTGGAGAAGAGACCCTCTTAAGAATATTAGGGGGTAGGCAGGGGAAGGACTAGACCATGTGGAAAAATGAACATAATATTTTAGCTGCGGTTCATTCATTTTCAGCTTTGTATTCTCGTTATTCAAAAAGCGTGCCTGTACATTTTGTTGTTGCACCCATAACCTCGGTTTAAGGTGCTATTTAGCTCCTCGCTTTCATATCTTACACTGTTCGGAACCCCACACTGTGGTTTGTTGAAACAAGCCATCTTAATAATACATGGTTTTAAATTGGCTTGTAATACATGGTGTTAAATTGGCTTGTTTCAAACGGGTCTGTCATGTTCAGATACAGAGGGGGAAAGCTTCTCATCGCCTCATGACCACACGGGAGGAAGAGTCGGGAGAGGAGGAGCAATTGAGCCTAAGGCCTCCCGTTATCTCATTCCCGTTAGGATCAATCACGTTTTATTGCGATATCTGAATTGGCTCATTGTGTATATACTCTGTGGCTTTGGCCTCATTACTCCTAGACAGCATGGGCAGAAGCCACCAGGAATGCCTTGTGTGCAGAACTTTATGGAATGAATGAGATCCTGTGCAAAACCACAGAGGGAGACGTCACCAGTGATCTGTCTTCTTGCTTTAAAAGGCTGATTGTGTGACTAAGCCTTTCTACCTCTCTCCCACTTGCCACAATGACCTTTCCATATGTAGCACCCTGCTTGTGGTTAACGCTTAGCTGGAATGAAATATTCAACGCAGCAATAGAGAAATTAAAATAATTATTTATTTGTCAGACAAATAAATGAGAGACACAGTGGTATATGGTTACCAATGCTCTGCCCTGCCAGCCCTCATGGCCAGCACTTATATTCCCTCAGCCCAGTCCCCTTGCTCCTCCTTTGGCTGCCTCTGTCCAATCAGCCTGGTTGAATTTCCTATTGGCTGATTGCTAGAACCAATCATATAAGATACACCCATTTCCTATTACCTTTTATGGGAGACAGAGAGCTATATTTTCTTCTATTTATAAATGGCAAACAAGTAGCCATTAACCTCTACAAGGCACCTTAATTACCAGATAACCTTTGGCCCCTCTTTCCCTATTCCCTACAAACCAGATGGTTTTTAATTTCATTTTAAACAGAGGCTCGGCAACCAGATGTCAGGAGTGATAGTGCTTCCCGTTTGGCATGGGTCTGTGGTCTCTTCCAACTCTAGGACTCTATGTCTCTATGAAATAAGAATCTAACATCTAAATTTCATGCTTTCTAAATCCTTTGCATAATTACATTTAAGCCTATATATTTAATACATTAATATATATATATATTTAGAAGAAAGGGAACTTAGTAAAAAAACAGTTTCCAAAAGCAACTTCCAAGAGAAGCCTCTTAGTTTACAGCCCCCCTTTTGCTGCTAAAACAGCTGCTGTTCTAAAAGCAACTTCTTCAATTTACCCTTTGGGCTTAAGTCTCAAATGAGAGGCATAATAAATGTTTTTGCAACTTGATTATTCTGTAATTTGTAAGGTCAGTGACCTCGCTTCTCAGCCTTTTTATGACCACAATAAACCAGGGGCCCTCTTTAAGATGAGCACATCTGCCGATGCACTCACTGCCTGGCATGAGAGATGCTGCCTGGCATGAGAGATACAGATATTTTAAAATATATTTTAAGCTCATTTTAAGAATACAGGTATCTGATCAAAATATAAGCCTTGATTAAAATGCAGACTATGAACAGATGCCTCACATAAGCTCAGAGCATTCAGGGTGTGTATTGGAGCTCCATTGCTGTTTTTTCTCCTTCAGTTCCACACATGCAATGATCCTTGCGCTTTTCTTAAAATGACTACTGCAAACCCAGAGGCCTTCTCATTCTGGTGTCTTAACAGTCTGGACAGTTTTACTTGTGAAAGAGTGGCTGTTCTTAAAGAGGGTTAAAAATATTCTTCTTCTTCTTTGGCGATCACTCATGAGTCTGTAAGTGACTGTGGAGGCCAATTCTGGATCCACACTACCCCCTGCTCTGTTTAATTGGATTTTTGTATGCCGCAGACTCTGTCACAGATGCAAAGTAATCTCCTTTAACGGCTGATATGTTTCTCTCCTCAGGATTTGATGACTTTCGAACATCAGTGGACCAATTTCTTTGCCAATTTTGACACCGAAATCCCTTCCATCCTGGAGCTGTCAGAGTCACAGGCAGGAGAGGTATGTATCTCGTTACACGAAAGGGGAAACTCTCTTTTTCGGAAACCCATTTTTGGGGAGGAGGAGGGGTACCTTTTTGCCATTGCCACTCTTTTTTTTAAAATAAATTTTATTGAGATTTAAGATCACCCACCAACACCAGTAAAACATCAAATCTTATTACATATATCCTACTTTATGCTCCATAGAGCTGTTGACTTCCGTCCTTCCCTTCCATCAGTTTTCCTATTCTATTCTATAGTTCACAGTTTCTTTGATTAGATATTACAACATGACATAAGATTTACTTCAATCCTGCCAAGATTTTCAAATTTGTACAGTTCTCACTTATATAGATCAAAAATTTACACCATTCTTTTTGGTACTTTGTCTCCTCCTGATTGCGAATTCTGTGTGTCAATTTAGCCATCTCAGCGTATTCAACCAGCTGTATCTGCCCTTCTCTTATCGTCGGCATCTCCTGTTGCTTCCACTTTTGAGCTATCAGAACTCTAGCTGCTGTTGTTGCATACAAATCTAATCTTTGATCAGTCTTCTTAATATCTTCTCCCACCAAACCTAGCAAGAATTCTTCCGGCTTTTTGGGAAAGCTATACTTAAACATCTTTTTTAACTCGTTATAAATCGATTCCCAGAACTCTTTTAATTTATTACATGACCACCACATATGAAAGAAGTCACCATCCTTTTCCTTGCATTTCCAGCAAGTTTTACTACTAGTTCTGTACATTTTTGCTAATTTGGTGGGAGTAAGATACCAACGATAGACCATCTTCATAACATTCTCTTTTAAGGCAGAACAAGTGGTGAATTCACTGCCATTGCCACTCTTCAACAATTCAGACAAAGAAATCCTTGCTGAATTACAGCAAGTCACCCAGAGATCTACCAGTGGACTGTAGGTCTAACCATCTGCCCACCCCCAAATTATAGTGCACACATAGTATTTAACAAGTCTTTGTAGGGAAGGGATTTAGCTATCATGCATCACTGGGAAGGGAATCATTTAAGGGAGTTACTCTTTTGGCCTGCCTCTAAATCTTACAAGTTCCATTGATTGCAGCTAAAGTTTTTGATCTCTAATTTGAAAAAAACATACACTAAAATCCAAACTATGTGAAAGGGGGGCGTTGTTTAAAAAAATCACATTTCCTAAAATAACATGGGCAAGAACAATATGCCTCTCTTATGCAAGGGTTAGCAAACTTTCAGCAGGGGGCCAGTCCACTGTCTCTCAGATCTTGTGGGGGGCCGGACTATATTTTTTGGGGGGGAAAGGAATGAATTCCTATGCCCCACAAATAATCCAGAGGTGCATTTTAGATAAAAACACACATTCTACTCATGTAAAAACACCAGGCAGGCCCCACAAATAACCCAGAGATGCACTTTAACTAAAGGACACATTCTATTCATGTAAAAACATGCTGATTCCTGGACCGTCCACAGGCTGGATTGAGAAGGCGATTGGCCCGCATCTGGCCCCCGGGCCTTAGGTTGCCTACCCACGCTTTTAAGCCTCCAAGGCGTCACTGGTGCCTTGTGAACACATTAATGCTTGTTGGGGGGGGGGTGGAATTAACCAGCTGGTGTACATAAGGTCATGGCTAAAGTAGCACAGCAGTTGATCGAGAGACTATAAATTTGTTCTCACAATGAGCAAACTTTCATCCGGGATCCAAAAGAAAGTACATTTTTAGGTATAGAGAGGTGTAAAACCCTTGTACATTAATCAGTTGGCTGACAAGTTATGAACCAGGCAGTAAATTACCTAAATTTTACTCCAGCAATCGCCATAATGTTTCTGCCACTAATTATGTGCATGAGATTGTCATTATATTTTGGGTGGTATAAATGCCATGAGCGTTCATTGAATAAGAAAGGGGAGAAATAAATATCAAGGAATTATATGCCCTATGCACAGTCTGAAATAGTTTGTAATGCACCACTACACATTTCTGTTGTTCCTTGGATGTGTCAATTATTTCTTACAAGCTGCTTTTTTTTTAAAAAAAGAAATTTCTAATATTTATCTTTTCTTCCATAGCCATTCCGAAGTTACTTCAGCCATGGGATGATTTCCAGCCATATCACGGACAACAGGTACTCTAACTGACAGGTTCTTGAGCAAATGCAGTACAGCATAATGCATTTCATGAAAGCACAGCATGTAAAAGAGTGTTTGCATCTCTAAAACCGAAAGCACTCTGCTATAACTGTGATTATGTATTTTTCCCATTCAGCTGTTGACAGTCATCTTAGTTTCGACAATAGCCAAAGCCAGAGTATCTATTAGCTTGTCGGGGAGTCTTTATTTATGTGGCTTATCTTTCTAGCTGGCAAACATTCCAGAGTATAACGCTGATACAGCCAACATGCCTAGTCAATTGCTTCTGCAAATAAGCCTCTACTATAGGAACTTAGGTATGCATACCTGACTTCCAGCAGCTCTCTAAGTTCTTAAGGAACACGAGAAACTGCCTTTCCCCCAGTCATAAGAATCATAGAATTGTAGAGTTGGGACCCAAGGGGTCATCTAGTCCAACCCCCTGCAGTGCAGGAGAAGTCAAATCCAGCTCAGGATCATCTGCTCTAACTGTTAGCCATTCCCCACAATTTCAGACAAGGGGTCTCTCCCGACCCTGCCTGGAGAAGCCCAGTGTAAGGCAGATATCCTATGGCCCTTCCCCAAATAGCAGGTGATACGAAAAAAACTGAGGTTTTCCATATCGTTTGCTACCTGAATCTTTTAACTGGAGATCCCCGAGTTTGAATCTGGCAGCTTCTTTCATGCAAAGGAAATGCTCTACCACAAGCTACACGCTCTCCTTTGTTTGAGCTGTGTGTACTTTGCGCTTAATAAAAATAAAAACTGTAAACTCTGCCCCGGGAAAAGCTGATTCCTGAAACTGCAATAAATGGTGCAAGTGTGTTGGTGGTGATGGCTGTTTTTGTGTGTGTGTGATTAGCCCCAGCAGGCAGCCATTTGTCCTGTTTGGCACCCATTCCTCAAAAGAGAACCTGAACTCTGGCAACTTCAATTTTCCGTCTGAGGGGCACCTGCTTCGCAACACGGGTCTTGGCGGAAGCACTGCCAAGCACATGGTAAGCATCACCCGGTGAGGTTTTGATAGGCACCTGTTAAAATAGCTCTGCAATAATGCCACCTGTGAACAGTTCTCCAACCCAAGAGCTACGGGATCTTCCAGACTGGTGGGTTCTTTCTTTACATGCACATATATTCTGCAATGTACCATTGGCACAAGGGACGCAGGTGGCATTGTAACTTAAACCACAGAGCGTAGGGCTTGCCAATCAGAAGGTCGGCGGTTCGAATCCCCGCGACGGGGTGAGCTCCCGTTGCCCGGTCCCTGCTCCTGCCAACCTAGCAGTTTGAAAGCACGCCAGTACAAGTAGATAAATAGGTACCACTCCTGCAGGAAGGTAAACAGCATTTCCGTGCGCTGCTCTAGTTCGCCAGAAGCGGCTTAGTCATGCTGACCACATGACCCGGAAGCTGTACGCCAGCTCCCTCAGCCAATAAAGCGAGATGAGCACCACAACCCCAGAGTCGGCCACGACTGGACCTAATGGTCAGGGGTCCCGTTTCCTTACCATTGGCACAACAGTGAATCAGTGGAGGGTTTATACAGGGCTGACCACACATCCTCCCATGCCATTCATTGTTCTGTGATGCTTCTCCAGTTTCACGGCATCGTTGGCAATGGGAGGGCAGCTCTGGCACTGGAGCATGACAAAAGTGGAACATTTGCGGTATGATAAGTTAACAGAATTGCAGCAGGAAGTTTTGGGGTGTGCGGTGATGAAGCAGTATGACCACCTTGAGACCTTCGCAGGCACGAACAGTATCACAAGAGGGGTTGGTGTGTCCCTGAGATGCTTTTGAAGTGGCAACAGGCCCTAAATGGCAACCATGGGCCTCACATTGGAGCTTGGATCCTCACCCTTTAGGGATCAGTTACTTACGGTTCAATCACTGTTCATAGCAGTTCTTGGGGCACAGAGCATATAACCCCCTTTCCTTTCCTGATGCCCTGCAGAAGTTGTCGGGCTCCAACTCTGATCGTTCATGCTGTCTGGGGCTGGGGGGAGTTTTGCTTCAGATGCCAAACTGCGTCAGGTTAGGGAAGGCTAGCGTATGCAGTACCCTTCATTCTTGTCACCCACCTGTGCGTTTTGTGTTTGCTGGCGACCAGGTTGTGCAGTGTGTCTCGCCCAAGGGACCTCTGGCTTGCTCCAGGACCTATTTCTTTGGAGCCACTCACACGCCTTACCTTGGTAAGTTCAGTTTCGGCTGCTTTTTCTGTTTGTGCCTTAGTGTGTCTGTCCTTGTCCGTACACACACACCCTGCTAGCCTTTGTAATTCCTGGGCCTTGGGGTGGGTTGCAGTCCATACAAACGCACACACACATTTCCAAATTAAAATAAGAAGAAATGGGTTGAAACAGGAATGGAAGAGAACGGATAAAATTTAAGGATGTAGATATTGCAAGAGGATAAGTCATCCTTCCTCTATTTGGTGCGCTCCGGATGTGTTAATTATTCTGTATTATTTATGTTGCGTTTGTGATGTCCTTTTGTGTTATCGTTATTTATTGTTTGCAATTCATGTGAATGAAAAGCAGCATATCTAACAAATCAAAAATAACGCATCCCTTTGGCTCATAACAGGCAATGACAATGAGATGGAAAAGAAAGCCGAACAAGTGTAAGTTGGTTTTTAGTTTTAGTTTTTTTCATTTATGCTGCTCTCTTGCCTGTTTCAAAAGTTATTGGCTCATCAGTTTAATACAGTTAGAATGTGAACCAATTTCTGTTGCATTAATGAAGCCTTGACGGCTTTTTTCACTTTCCTAGCCAGTGGGTATGTTCCACAACTAACATTCTGATGCTTCTAGCTTTCAGTGTGACTCCGTTCAGCTACTTCATGATTCTAAACTCTTATCACTGCTGTAAACAGTTATTTTAATCCTTCGTGAAACTTACGTATGTGTCCCTGTTGTATTTAAAGTATTCAGCTTTGCGTTAGGTTAGGAGCCTGTGTCTCAGTTGAAATACCCATTGAGTGTCATAATTTGCACTGCATTTCCTTTTTTATTTTTATTTTCTAGCAAGCTGCTCTCTCAAATCTATGCTGCCGCCGTAGAGGCTGTCCTGGCTGGTATAGACTCCTATTCAAGAACATCCAATACCAGCAAGGTACTGATGCTTCTTCCTATACCGGAAACCGACCCTTCCTCCTTTCCTCTAACTTCCTCCAGAGGTTTTTAAAGAGGTTGTTGGGCATGCTGGAGGCAGCGCTTCAACAACCTTGGAATAAGTTTGGAAGAAAGGATGCTTGCTTTTCCACTGCCTGGTAAGAGGTGGTGGGAGAATGAGACCCTTTTTCTTTCTGGTGAGTGAAAGAAAAAAGACGCTTATGACCCCAGTCACCGCAGAGTGGATGAGGGGAAATCGGAAGTAGTATGGCAGGCCCTGCTTCTCAAGTCCCCCTAAACACCAGCGGCATCATTGGGGCTCGTTATCCTTTGATTTCCTTGCTCTCAAATAGCTGCATTGTGTGACTTTTTCATATCTCCTCCCCCTTATTATCTATATAATTTGTGGTGATTAGCTGTTAATGCATGTGCTGCATTATACCAAAACAGGCATCTCAGTTTTATTTTATTGTAAGGTGTAAGGTGGGAGTGTGGACATGTTTGAAAGTCCTCTGGGCCTTGGATCTCAGGGAATGCTCCTCTTTCCCCGCTGCTTCTCACAACTTCTTGGTCAGAGATGGTTTGACGTCGCTTTCTCTGCCTCCCCTCTTTGTCTTTTGCAGGCAAAGGAAGTAGCCGAGCAAACGTTCTTCAGTATCCTCGATGCCTTTGAACTGGCTTACTTTAAAACTCCATTGCGGTAAGCGAAATTTTCTTGAGATTAATTAATTTTTTTTAAAAAAAGCAAAAGGCGTTTCTCATTGTCTGGGGGCACCAGGGCAGATGCTGCCCCTAGGTCTGCTTGTTGAAAGGCATGGAGAGGCTGCAGACGGCGCGACTGAGAGGGTGTCTTGTATGAGGCAACAGCTGGCGCTGCCTGCTCCACCTCCAAGCTATACCCCCGGGTATAGGTAAAGGTAAAGGGACCCCTGACCATTAGGTCCAGTCGTGGACGACTCTGGGGTTGCAGCGCTCATCTCGCTTTACTGGCCGAGGGAGCTGGCGTACAGCTTCCGGGTCATGTGGCCGGCATGACTAAGCCACTTCCGGCAAACGAGAGCAGCGCACAGAAATGCCGTTTACCTTCCTGCTGGAGCAGTACCTATTCATCTACTTGCACTTTGACGTGCTTTCGAACTGCTAGGTTGGCAGGAGCAGGGACCGAGCAACGGAAGCTCACCCCGTCACAGGGATTCGAACCGCCAACCTTCTGATCGGCAGGCCCTAGGCTCTGTGGTTTAACCCACAGTGCCACCCGTGTCCCATACCCCCGGGTATAGGGCGAATAATAATAAAAATAAAAATAAAAATAAAAATAAAAATAAAAATAAAAATAAAAATAAATAAAAACAACTTCAGAGGTGGCTTTGGTGATCCTGCTCTTTGCTGGCCTTGGGTGGGCGAAGAGTTGGGGGGGGGGCATGTAGCAAACTGCCCTGTGATTCTCAGATGAAGGGTGGTAAATAAACTTATTAAATAGCAACAATAAATAAGCTTTGGGAAATATTTGCATTCACAAAAATCAGCCTTGTTTATTTATTTCATAAGGTTGGCACACTTGATTTGTACACGCTTGCAAACCACTTTGAGGTGTGTGTTTTTTTACAAACAGAACAAAACGATAAAATTCTCAGTAAAAACAGTTAAGAACGACCGTTGGAAGCACTCTGAAGAAGGTCAGCAATGAACTAGAAATAGATTAAAGCACATATCAACACTCTGAGCCTCGGGTAGGCCTGTCTAAACGAAACTGTTTTTCTCAGTTCTCAGAGTATCTTTTAAATCTGGGTGTTCGTAAGATATGGATGTATTCCTATTATAAGACGAGAAGTCTTTAAAAAATATTTAAACTGCTTTGAGTTTATATGGTGCTGTATTCAACAGACGCCTGTGCTTACAGGAAGAGTATGCCACACAATCCTATTATAATTATAAGCATGCATTTCGCAGGAGTAAATATGTAGCTGGAACTTTTGGGGAAAGGTTTTGGTGGAATCTGGAGCAGAGACATGTGGTGCCCTTAGGAGGGCAGTTTCACAAGCCTGGCAGTGTGTAAAATGTGGTTTGCCCTTCAAGCTGCACCAATGTCACTCGTTTGAGTATAAGCCTTTGTAAAAAAAATTGATATTCTCTTGATTTCCCCGCTTTTCTCCTTTACAGCACCAGAATAAATTTTCAGATTCAAGCTGTGAACAACCATGGAAGGTCAGTTCCTTTATGCTTCACTTTCAGAAGGCTGCTTGTCTTTTTGAACCGACAGCTTAATAGAGAACAGAGTTTGCCTTTAGTCTAACCAAGCGAAGCAGAACAAATAAAGCGCTTGGTGCCGTGATACCTGTGGTTGCCAGATGAATAGCATGGGTATTCTTCAAACCACTTAGTCATCTAGAAATAAGACAATGGGAAAATGGAAGCTTGCATAGAAATATCCTTGCTTCGTGGCTTCAGTCTTGACTGAATGTTCACACCTTGAGATCATAGTCATATTATAGTAGTTTAAATGTGCCGTCTACAATTTCTGGAGGACTTGGGGTGGGTCACAGTGTAACATGAATGGCTGCATTCATTCAATCATATCTTGGATGAGTCTCTTGTACACGTCTGCAGCTCCTTTGCTTTCCCCCCATAAGCTGCAGTTAATTCAGGAAGTTCCTAATTAGCCATGGTTTCCTATTTCACCTGCTTTGAAGCAAGCCAGCATGCTAAACCAAAAATCAAACAGGTTCAATATCCTGTTTTGTTCTGTAGATGATAACCATTGCTTCCCAGTTCTGGTGAAGCAGGGTTAATTGGAGGCTTTCTTAATTGATTTACAGCATGTATGAAGAGAGAAGCAAAGCATCTCTGCGCTCGAACAAAATGTCCCTACATTCCTTGGCTTAATCATGGTCTGAACTGGGCAAATATGTATTTACCTGCAGCATTTCATCCTAAGCACTAAAATGTTTGTAAAAATGTATAGGGGGAAACGGCAAAAACCAGTTTCTTTTATTTATTTTTATTTCAGAAAATATATATACTGCTTGATTGTAAAAGCAAACAAACCTCAAAACGATTTACATTACGTTTGTTAATAGGGAGTTGAGCAGCAGAATATTAAATAGTCTCAAAGGGCTCCATAAACAGCAAAAAGGTGAGCAGTGATTGAGCCAAGTGGGCCTTCCTTGGGTCATGACAAGATTTTGAACTCTGTGCTTGATGATTTACTGCTGGAGTCTCTAGGGCAGCCTTTCTCAACCTGTGGGCCCCCGGATGTTGTTGAACTACAGCTCCCATCACCCCTAGCTAGCAAGGCCAGAGCTCAGGGATGATGGGAGTTGTAGTCCAACAATATCTGGGGACCCACAGGTTGAGAACCGCTGCTCTAGGGCCAGTTCTCTGACTGCATATGATGCTACTCAGACGTCTCTGGGAACACACTCGGCAGATACAATTCCTTCTGCTGCTGCTTCTTAGTAATGTCCAGAGAGGTCTACAAGCGGTGGCTCGTTTTTAAGCTCCTGCTATCATGAAACGCTCCCAAGGGGCAGCAGTACTTAGACATGGACAGAGGCTGGCTCAGGTGATCCTATGACTCCATTCTCTGAATGTATTTTTTAAAATGTTCCTCATTTGCCGGCAACTCCTGCAGCCAACTGGTGCCAAACATATTGCTCTGCCTTCCTTTGGACCACATCAGCGAGGCCGAGAGAGAGGGGGGTCTTGTTGTCTGAGCTGCTCCGGACCTCCATCCACACTGTCCAGGCTCGTGCTCCAGATTGGTCATTTGGTGCTGATAATGCAGTGGTTTTGCTTCACCTCGGAAGGCACACTCCATTGCCTCTCAAGACAGACGGATGCCAGCATCAAAAAATTGCCTTGTTGGTTTTCTCAATTTTTGCTGGTAGGGCAGTTTCAAGCTGCAACGGAAGTTTTCTAACAGTGTGTTTATCCTTCCAGAATTATTCCGCTGGATAATGAGGACAGCCTCTACTTAGTGAAAACAGTGAGTCGAATTTAAAGTTTGCTGCTTCCTAGATGTTCATGTCCTTTTACCAAAATGCCTTGAGAGGTATTGGCAAGTTCAGGAAGGCTCAGGAGATCCTCCGGCCTCCTGCCTGAGCTACATTGTGCACAGGGGCTTATACCTGGCAGAGGTGCAGAGGAGGTGCTATGTACCCCAAGGAGCCTCAAGGCTGGGAGCCAAAGGCAGCCCCCCAGGCTTCTCTCTCTGTCCCCTGGGACTCCCCCCAAGCCACATCCTTCACTGGCCTTGCTTCCACCCTAGTTCTTGCCTAGTGGGAATGTGTCTCTTAATACTTGCCTGCATGGAGGACATAGAGATAGTTGAGTCTGCAGAAACCACATAGTCACACAAGAAGAGGCGGCAGGATCAGGCCAGTGTTTCATCTGGTCCCACGTCCTGTTCTCACGGTGGCCAATGGGAAGCCCAAGCCCTGAGTGCAAGAGCAGTCTCGCCTCCTGGGCTTTCCAGCAACTGTTACTGCTTCTGACAATGCAGGTAAAGGTAAAGGGACCCCTGACCATTAGGTCCAGTCGTGACCGACTCTGGGGTTGCGGCGCTCATCTCGCTTTATTGGCTGAGGGAGCCAGCGTACAGCTTCCGGTTCATGTGGCCAGCATGACTAAGCCGCTTCTGGTGAACCAGAGCAGCGCACGGAAACGCCGTTTACCTTCCCACTGGAGTGGTACCTATTTATCTACTTGCACTTTGATGTGCTTGAACTGCTAGGTTGGCAGGAGCAGGGACTGAGCAACGGGAGCTCACCCCGTTGCAGGGATTCGAACCACCAACCTTCTGACTGGCAAGTCCTAAGCTCTGTGATTTAACCCACAGCGCCACCCACGTCCCTCTAGTGGAGGTAGAATATAGCTATAGAATATAGACAGTGCAGGTAGAATATAGCTATTCTGGCTAGTAGCCGCTTTACCTCCATGAATTTGTCTAATTTTTTGGAGCTATCCAAGTTGGTGGCCTTCACTGCCTCCAGACTAGCCTACGGTACCAAGATAAAATTAACATTCATTGCTTTTCCCACTTATGCCTTTGGCCTCAGCACTGACATGTGGCCCTCAGAAGGTTGTTTTCTGAAGGGAATCTGGCCCCCAGGCTGAAAAAGTTCCCCACCCAGCTGTTCCGTAGAATTCCTTCAGTCACAAAAATGTGAACTCTATTTTAGCTGGGGACTGTGATGGATAAAAGTGGGAGTATTGACCCAAGCTCTTTTTTGCTCCTCCTTTTCTCCCCACCCGCGGTTTGCTGCAGGTGTCCATGACAGTATATGACATTCCTGACTTGCTTGGCGGAAGGGGTTGCCTTGGGTCGGTGATCTTCTCAGAATCATTCCTGGCGTCACAAATTCTTGTGAAAGAAAAAGGTATTTTTGTCGCCCAAGAAAACCTGCCGGGGGGGGGGGGGAGCTCTTTCAAATGCAACGTCAAATTACATTGCGTGTGGAATGGCTTTTGGATCACGCGTAACACCAAGCCAGCTTGGACAGTGTGTGATCAAACTTTGGGCTTGCAGACTCCTCCTACCCCCTATTATTTTCCTCTTGCGTATTTGGATTGCCTCTCTTTCACAATAAACTACGGCTTGCTGTTACACCTATAGTTTGACCATCCTGGTATAGAAGGCTAGCACAAACTACAGGTTGCCTGTTTGGGTGTTACAGCAACCTATAGTTTGACAGAAGAGAGTGGACATGGGAGGGCAGATTAAGCAGAATGGGCGTCACATGACCCCCAAGGCTCTTCCATTCATTGGCTGATGGCTTAGCATTTCATGCAAACCAACCCAATGAGTAAATGCTAAATTCCTATCAAGCACACACTAGCAAATGGCTCAGCTTTACTGTGAAGTCTGCATATTATTTATCTGGGGAGGCATTCCCGCCCCCTGCCCCCATTTGCCTTCACAAGCCTGTCCACACCAAGCTAGTTTCTTGAACTTATCGTGGCACGGAGTTAGAGCACGTGATAAATTATTTTACCTTTAGGGACCTTCCACTTACGGGTACATGAGCCAGGAGGGAAGAGTCATAGTGGTAGGACATCTGCCTTGCATGCAAAAAGACCCAGGTTAAGTCCCCAGCATCTCCAGGTATGACTGGGGAAGACTCCTTGTTTGAAATCGTTCTGCAGTCATTGTACACCAGCCTTTCCCGGCCTGGCTCTGTCCAGATGTTTTGGACCATGAATTGGTCCCAGCCAGCATCACAAAACATCTGGAAAATGTCATGTTGGTGAAGGTTGGTGCATACAGTACTGAGCTGAATGGATTGTTGATCCAATCACATCCTATGCTCCCAGTGGACCTAAGATCTCCGTCTTGGCAACCTCTCTGATTTGCAGAGTTCGCTGGAGGCAACATCTACAAACTGTCCCCTTCCTGTTATAGTCAAACCTCGGTTGTCGAATGTAATTTGTTCTGGAAGGCCGTTTGACTTCCAAAACATTTGACAACAGAGGTGCGGCTTCCGATTGGTTGCAAGAGCTTCCTGCACTCAAGCGGAAACTGCGTCAGATGTTCAGGTTCCGAAAAACATTTGTAAACCGGAGCATCTACTTCCGGGTTTTCGGCGTTCGGGAGCCAAAATGTTTAAAAGTGGAGCCGTTTGAGAACCGAGGTTTGACTGTACATGGCTTAGGAAATGAATCCCTCCAATGAAACAGCTCCACTGAGCCACAGGCATGCACGATGTTAAATCTCCGGACGCTCAGGAGTTACGCTACTTATGCTTTTCTTTGCTTTCCTGCAGATGGCAGCATTAGCACAGAAACCAGCTACGTCATTCTCACTGCAGCTATCCCGAGATCTGTTTCTTGGCTGGTAGGTATGACTTCATTCCCTTAACCCCCCCCCCTTTTTTTTTCTTTTAGTGATATCATTGTGGAACTTTTTCTTACGAATGTGCCGAAAGCAAGGAAAACTACTCCAAGTGCAACTGTGAAATTGTGCTTGAAATGGATTCTGTACTTGGCAATCTTAGTCAATGATACTGGGAGGTGGAAAGCTGATTAAATAGGACCGAGGACCGAATTGTGTTAACTTTTCCTGCGTGCAAATTCAGCCAAAGTGCTTTTGTCCAGTAGGAAATGAAAAGTAGAGGGGATTCCAAGATAGGAGGAGACTTTGGCACAAAGTGTGAGAATCACACAAATGAAGAGATGCTCTGTGGTGTGGCACATAGAGAGATGGACTAGGACAGGCATAGGCAAACTCAGCCCTCTAGATGTTTTGGGACTACAATTCCCATCATCCCTGACCACTGGTCCTGTTAGCTAGGGATCATGGGAGTTGTAGTCCCAAAAACATCTAGAGGGCTGAGTTTGCCTATGCCTGGACCTAGGACCCAGGAGAGACTCAGCCTTGAGAATCACAATGTAACAACACTTTGGAGGTCCCATGCCTCAAAGAAGTTAGATTGGTTTCAACTAAGGCCAGGGCCTTTTCAGCACTGGCCCCAACGTGGTGGAACGCTCTGTCAGAAGAGACGAGGGCCCTGCGGGACTTGACATCTTTCCTCAGGGCCTGCAAGACGGAGCTGTTCTGCCTGGCCTTTGGTTTGGACTCAGTCTGACCCAAACTCTTATGTTTCCCTGCCCTTATGGTCTTGATTTATTGGCTACTTTAAAATGAGACTGCATTTTAAATTGCATTTAAACCTGTATTTTAAATTGGTTCCCTCCCCTGTTCCCCCCTATTATGTTTTTACTGTGATTTTATTGGTGTTAGCCGCCCTGAGCTCTGGCCGGGGAGGGCGGGGTATAAATAAAATTTATTATTAAGGTTACCTTCGCCCAGTCACTGTCTTTCAGCTTAAGCCCGACACCCGAGTAAAACTGTCATATGGCACTGTGGCTGAAGACCATTTTATGCTTGCTCCATAAAACTGGGGCCATGGATGATTGCCATAGTTGAGCCCATGAAGTCCAAAGGGATAGCTCAGTTGATGGAGCAATCAGCTGTTGATCTCAAGGCTATGGGTTCGAGCCCCACGTTGGGTGAAAGATTCCTGCACGGCAGGCAGTTGGACTAGATGACTCTCATGGTCCCTTCCAGCTCTACAGTTCTGTCGTTCTAAGTTGCGCACCTTGAAACAGTTCAGGCGGCAGAAGCTTGCAAGAGATCCACTGCAGCTACATTACAGGATTTCCAGTTTGCAAAGGAAATGCGCTGAGCTGAAGCAATTGTTGGCTTTGTTTATAGGTTGAAGATAACGAAGTGAAACTGTCAGAGAAGGCCCAGCAAATCCTGAAGGTTTGTAACGCAACTTGGCTGGCTGATTAAGCTTGAGGTCGTGTTAGTGTGTGAGTGTGTCTGAGTCAATGCTACGCTGGTGGAGGTTCCCAAGAATGTTAAGCTTTGTGTTACATTGTCCGTTTCTGTCTCAGTGCTTGTCCTCTTCCTCCCCACCACTTGTTTTGCAGATTTAGCTCTTTAGATGTGGTTTGCATGCACAATGAGAAGGCTAAAAGCAACTTTTCTGAGCCTGTCCTTGAACGAAATGAGGCTAAAGGGCCATCGAGGGTGCAGACCTCTGCCCTGCATCCAGTTTAGATGAGGGGACATTCAGTCCACTTTTATGCACACGCAGTCCTGCTTGATGGAGGCAGAAGACAGCCCTAGCTTCAGGACGTGACCTCTCTCTAAAACCCAGCACTCCTCCCTCCAGGTGCCCCATACCTCCTAAGGGGAGGCCTTGCAATCATTCTGAGAACCACTGGGGCAGGGATAGGGAATCTGTGGCCCTGCAGATCCTGCCCATCAAACGTGGCTGAGGGTGATGGGAGACCAAGAGAAAACCAAGGGCCACTGGTTGCCCATTCCTCATGTCGGGTACAGTCAGAAAAGACAAGAGGTTTTGCCATTGGTTCAGGGATGGCTCATAGAGCATGTACTTTCCGTAGCGATTTGAAAGATCACATAGCAACTGAGAAAACAACTCCTTTGTGCCCGAGACTCTGGAGAACCTCCTCCAGTCAGACAATGATGAACTGGACGGACAAATTGTCCGAGTTGGTACCAGGCACCTTCCAGTGTTCCTAAGGGGTGTTGTGGATCAACGTTCAGCCGATAGGGAGAGAGTATCTTTCAGATATAATTGGTCCAGTTCAGAGACTCTGTTGCCATTGTTTGATCCTGGAAAAACTCCCCATCTTTATAGGAAGAAGAATCTTTCCTGGGAACCTTTCTGACGGGAGGCGACGGAGCCTATATTGCTTCCAGCAATTCCCTGTGTAGACCAGAGGAAGGTAAGCGACCTGCCCTGAGGGGACATTTGAATGAACAGGCAGCGAAAGGAGAGGCCCACACACACACACACACACACACACACACACACACACTCGCCTTGGGTTTCTCCAGTTCCCTGCTTTTTGATTCTCCCTCCGTTTTGGAAAGTCTGCCATTTTGTTGACACCCGCGAATTTGAATCTCAAGTGAAATGTAGCAGTCAAGATTCAAAGGACCTCACGTCTAGCCCTGTGCCTGGACATGTGTGCCGGTTTCAGGAGCAACCCCTTCCTTGTTGAACAGCAAGCCTCTTTTAAAAAACAGAGAGCTTCAGGCACAGCTTTTGACGTGGCAGGAGGTAATAAAATGCCATCAGTTATTGACACATCTGAAATAATTCTTAGGTCCTAGTCCTCATCCTCAGCTAGTGCTTTGTCTTTATTCTTTCCCGTTAGAACAATTGTTTTATTATGAAATGAAATCCTCTCAAATAAACCCCCTTGTTGTGCTGCTAGTTGTATCTTGTCATCTCCCCGTTTCAGTATGAAACTGCTCTGAGGTTCAAGCTCAGCGTTGCCACTTGTGGCGACATTTCCTTGGGGGTGCAAATCAGCCCCATAGATCAGCAGAGCCGCTCTGTCCCTTAACCGTAAAGACCTCCCTGAGTCACCTTTCAGCTTGAGTCAGTCCCAGATGCCTATCTATTTACGCCATTCTGGCGCTCTAACTTGGATTTACACAAACACACACACACAAATACACACATGGTGTACCAAACAGGGCTGCTTTCAGATGTCTTCTAAAAGTCTGGTAGTTGTTGTTCGCTTTGACATCTGGTGGGAGGGCGTTCCACAGGGTGCCACCACCGAGAAGGCCCGCTGCCTGGTTCCCTGTAACTTGGCTTCTCGCAGCGAGGGAACCGCCAGAAGACCCTCGGTGCTGGACCTCAGTGTCTGGGTAGAACGATGGGGATGGAGACGCTCCTTCAGATATACTGGACCAAGGCCATTTAGGGCTTTAAAGGTCAGCACCAACATTTTGAATTGTGCTCGGAAACGTACTGGGAGCCAGTGAAGGTCTTTCAAGACTGGTGTCATGTGGTCTTGGCAAAAAGATCTGCCTGGCTCCTTATACAGAGGAATTTTAAGCCGATGCATGAAGCACCTCATATATTCTTCTCCTCCCCACCCCCACCCCTGCTTCCCTTTGCAGGTAAGCTCTATTTCTTCTCAGAGGGCCTTTTGTTCTGCCACCCGCACTACGGAAGCATCACCATTTCCAAGGCTCACATGACATCTATCAGGTTCTACGATGGGGTGAGTGCTGGTCCAGCCCAAGCTCTGTTCTTGCCGCAACCGGTCCATGCAGGCGGAAAAACTTTCTCCAGACTCGTGCAATCCAGAATTCTACAGGGCAGAAATACCCCCCCCCCCAAGCTTGGGAATAATAAGGACCAGAAGTTGGCCAGACTCTCCTCTGTCTCAGGTGTAAGAAGAAAAACAGCCTTGAAAACTGGGGAGATGTGGGGATGAATTGCAATAAAATGGGGAGCGGGGTAGTGGTGAGTGTTGCTGTCCCACAACATCAGGTGGTGCCAGGGGGGCTGCCTGCTGTAATAATAATAATAATAGTAATAATAGTAATGTTTATTTATACCCTGCCCTCCCCGGCCAGAGCTGGGCTCAGGGCAGCTAACACCAGTAAAATTACAGTAAAAACATAATAGGGAAAAACCCCAATTTAAAATACAGGTTAAAATGCAGTTTAAAATGCAGCCTCATGTATTAGGAGGACTGGCATGGCAGTGGAATCAGCAGGGATCGTGTGCTCATTTGCCCTGCACCCAACAGCTTAAGTAGGGAACTTTTAGACGTGCTCAAAGTATGTCTGTGTTTCCTTCTGCCTCGAGTCTTCGATTACATCACCACTCCACAATCTGCAAAAGCATTTGGTGGAAGCGTGGCTTATTATACGTGAAGAACAATGCATAATGGAGGGGTTAAACTTGAAAAGCTCCAGATTCAAAGACTATGAACGCACATGCCCCTTTGAATCCTTTCTTCCCCCTGCCTGCTTGCCCCTTTGTGCCGTTGCAAGCTGTGTGGGCCCTGACCTTCCTTCTATTGTTTGGCTTCAAGACACCCAACCCCTATAAACCTCTGGCTATTTATGGGGCCTGGGCTATCGCTTCTGAACGGCTGCCAGGTATTCTGCGCGGAGCAAAAACTCCGAAAGGGAATTTGCATTGTTTCACTGACCTGGCAAGGCATGAGGCTGGAGAGCTAAAAATAACACAAATGAGATGAGAGGTGGCGATAGTTGGGAACATCTGTAGCCTAGCAATAATGCAGATATACAGGAAGAGATAAGCATTTTAATCTCTAAATGAATCAGCGCCCTGGCGGCATATTCTATAAGCTGCCTCCCCCCCACTTTACGCTGACCATTTCTCTTGATAACCATCCGGGAAAAGGGGGGTGTTTCAGAATCAGCAGTGCCATATTTGAAGTGTTTGCACATTGCCGCTGTGTTCCAGAAACCAACTTTCAGAGGGAACCTCCAGGATGCTAAAAACAGTTTCAGAGAATCTGCTTGCAAAAGCAATTATAAGCTCCCGGTCGGTTTCACTTTGGTTCAGTGTTGGTTGGTTTTTCTTCTTGACCAGGTTCAGACATAGGTAAAGGTAAAATGGGCTGGTGGCAACTAAACAGGGGGCTTACCTCCCTGTGCATCTCCCCCATCAGGGAGCTAATCCAGGATCAGGCCATTCAGTCTTTCATGGACTCAAAAGCTGTACTGCAACATCCCTTTTAAACAGAGGTAGATAGTAGTGTTGCATTCTTGTACAAAGTCTCTTTCTAACCAACTGTTTTCAAACCTTGGAAGTATATGCAAAAGGATGTCCATGATGTCGGGTTTTTATATATGGCGGACGTCCTTTGGGGTGGGCAAGGGGCTCTTGGATAGCCAGTTTCCCACCCGCCTCCTTTCAGAAGTGGTTCTCTTCCTTCTCCTGTTCCCTAGGACTCCACGAGTGTTGTTGCCGCTCTCCTTATCGACTACAAGAGCTCCCTGCTTGCTCACCTGCCAGTCCAGCTCCACACTCCAGGCAACTCTCTGATGATCGCGCTTTTCCCAAAGTCAAAGCTTTATAAAGCTTTCTACTCACAGGTGACATGAAGAAGAGATCGGTCTAGAAGTAAAAAAATGCCCTTTTCAATACGGTGGGCAAGGGGCGCCCCGTAGAGAGAGTGTCGTTACGATGTTCTGCCGGCCGACTCCCCCTTGCGGTTGGTTTCCCCTGGTCAGGAAGGTTTGGGGGGAGGGATGAAGCCATTGGGGGCTCTGCCCTTTCCTGCCTCTCAGCCGGGCCCTGATCCGAGCAGCTGTTTCCATGTACATCCTTTTTTCTCCCAAGTAACCTCACAGAGAGCTAGCCATGGATTTTGGCAGCTGCGGCTCTGAAGTTCTTTCCTGGCTTCCCACCTGCTCTGCTCCTGTGGCCCTGGGGGTGATGGGAGTGGTCCGAGAGGCAGCCAGAAATATGGGCAGTTGGCATGGGGACTTCCAGTTTTGGGGTTGGCATATCCAGATCCACTAGCTTGAGGGTAACCAACGTGGTGCTCTCTCTCTCTCAAGATGTTGCTGGATTCCATCTTCCATCAGCGAGCAGCCAAAGATGATGGAAGTTGTTGTGTCTGACACCACTGCAATTCCTCTTCAGGGTCACAGTGAAAATGCATCTTCTCCTCTGTGCAGACCTCAAGTTTGAGGTCTGGGCGGGGCTGAACCCTGGGTCTTGGCTTGGTCGAAATGTCTCTGGTTTACTCTGACACAAGCGAGTGATGAACCTCCTTTGCCACTGCTGTTTGCCTTCTCTGTCGTTGACTGTCTTTTGAAGTCACACAAGATACTGTGTTCGCCGATGGTCTGAACGTGCAATAATTTGCACACGTGAAAGGGTCATTGCAAGTCAGACATCACTGACAGCGTGTTCACATTGTCTTCAGAGCGATGGCTTTTCAGTGGAGGCAAAAATCATAAAATTGTTGAGCGGTAAACTGTGTGGTGAGAGAGTAGTGTTTGTATGGTTTTGTGTGTATGTATGTGTTGTGTGTGTGAGAGAGAGAGAATCTGCCTTTGGCTCTATGGAGAAGAGGCAATGTTTTGTATTAATAGAGTTTTGTTAAACAAAATGCATGGCAAATACCGAATAAAAATGGGTAATGAGTCAATTGAAGTAAAATCAGATTTTAAAATATTTTGGGAGTTACTAATCCACCAAAGCCCGAAATCCAAAGGGAAGTTGGTTAATATAGTACAGATTGTGCCATTTGTTTGTTGGGGGACGGTAACTCCCCCCCCCCAAAGCATATCTTGATGAGCATGAGCCATGCTGACACATTAACCTTCTTCTCCAGAGTAATGATTTAACTGCTGTTGATTACTGGTAGAGGAAAAGCAAAGCATAATCTCATTAATGCTGACATGAAAAATAGCTCATTTTCCTCGTTATTAAATAAACCATTTAAAGCGCTGCAGCTCTGTTCAGTTTCCATCTCTTAGTGTTAGCATTTATTACCATGGATGACAGCAGGCTCCAGTTGTTCTGGGAAGCCCAGTTCGGTTTTTAAACGCCTTCCACAGAGAGGATTCCTAATTACAGATGTTAATAACTTAGTAGTACCCCAGGAATCCTCTTGGGTTAGCCATCAGTGGCGGTTCACCTTCCAAAACAAATACCACCTCGTAGTTCTGCTGCAACTATTAAATGCAGCATTAAACTGTGTAATTTGAATGTTTTGTGTTCTTCCTTGTAGGTTTGCTCTGTCTGGCAACAGCGGGGAAATTCGGGAGTAACCTTGAAGATGACCCAGGATGGCTGCCTGCCTGTAGAACAGGAGAAATTGTGAGCAGATGGCCCTTCCCCCCTCTATAGAATGGCATGGAACAGGGGGGAGCCGCAAGAAAACAGGGCAAAGTGGAGTGCTCCTGTCCCAGGAGGCTTGCCTGCCAGCCATGCCCTTTTCTAGGATGTTCCATTCCATCCCATCTCCCCGCTCAGCTTTTCCATTTTTCACCATTTAGCCCCTGTTGAGCTCAGCCACCACTTGTCCCCGCCCCCAAGGATTTTACATTCATCTGCAAACCTTAGGGTTTCCTCCTGTCCCTGCTCATTCCTCCCCCTTGTGTGCAAGTGGTGCTGTTTTGGCAAGATAAGGATCCATACTAGAGAGCACATTCACTCATAATGTATCTGTAGAAGGTTCTGTGTGCTGTGGAGTCCCTCCATGTGTGTTTCACGCTGACGCAAACTAAATATCAAGCCATTTTCTGGTTTGCTTGGTGTGTGCAGTTGCTTATTCCTCTCCCGTCCCCTGATCCATTGCATTTATTCTCTTGTGGAGTTAGCATTACAAGCTTATATTAGTGGAGGTCCCTCTGGCCTCCTTTGAGGCCACTGGTCCTTCAGCTGGTGGGTCAGGACCCGCGAGAAAGTCTCCCTGCAGCCTAAGGTGAGTTGCAAGAGTGCCAAAGCCATTTTCCTTTTTGCATGGGTTTCTTTTTAAACAGCAGCACAGATGCAGAGAGAGAGAGACAGGTAACAGTGCAATGGAGGAGAGTCACTCAATAGTTTAATAGGAGTCCAATTATAGGTTCATCTTTTCTAAGCTGCCTCCCCCAATTCCCTCTTCTGTTAAAAGCTCTTAAAATTTCAGAGGTCTGCTGCCCTTTGCCATTCAGTCACCCTAAAAAGAAGGGGGGGGGGGAACGAGTGTGTGCATGAAGAAACCTGAAGTTTGATTTTAAAATGTGTGTCCTGGCTCCAAAAAGTTTGAAGGCTAACTGTCCTGATCCACGCTGATGCAGTCATAGTGCATTCGCAGCAGATTTATACTGTGCCGTCCACATAGGAGATACAGTGGAGAAAATTACAGGCTTCCAGTCTGAAGCTCCTAGGCTTGCACTGATTGGAAACACAGCAGGATTTCCACTCCTGAAGTTCTGCATGGAAAAACAGTATTGAGGGGGAGTTGCATCTTTCCACCCAGTGCCATCACGAGCACAAATCATCCTGCATGTAGAATGCAAAGGGTACCTGGAGGCGTTCTTGGTCGCAGCCTGGCCTGAGTGGTCGCTCCAGCAGAGCCACAGCTGTCTTTTGGCAAGAGGGAGGGAAGAAGTGAAAAGGAGAACACTATAGGAGGGAGAGAGGCTGAAGAGAGAGCGATTATATTACCTGGGCACAAGGCACAGGAGCAAAGGTCTCTTGTACAAAGCTGCATTGAATGAGTGGTGTATTTCACTTCCCTGCCAGACCATTCCCTTGGCCTCATGCTGAAAGGTGAGTTTGAGACGTGGTGGTTTGGCTTTGCAGCAGTGCACGTTGACTAGAAGGAAATGGAAACAGCATTTTCCTACGGCCAGATCCTTAGTTCTAAATGTGTGTCCTTGTTCCAGGCATACCAGCATGCAGAAGCTTTTCACCGTCCTGTCCTGTCCCCCCGGAGAAAGATGGAGCCAGCTGAGAATATCGGTCAGCCTCCCAGATCTGGACAGGTGAGATTTCTCAAAAATAGCCTTTGCGTGGCAAGTTCCCGCCTCCCCCCCCCCCGGTGGAAATAAAGACACATGGCACAAATACTAGGTTAATGGGCAAAAAATGGCCACAACTTTATTGGTTACAGGAATGAGCGGTATTGGCTTAGGCATTGGTCCTAAACAACTATCTGGCTTCAGCACGATTGTTTGAAGACCGGGAAGGGTTAACCACCAGTAGGGGGAGTCCTGCTGATGCACATCAACTAGGAACTCCCCCGGGGTCACTGCTCGGGGGCGTGCCTTAGGCCCTCACCTCCATAGGCTTCGGACAGGGCCACGCCCCCCGGAATCCTCTACCCTTCGATAGGCGGCAAAAGAGGGAGTTCCCCGGCTGCACCAGTGTGATATCGCGCAAGCCACGCCCCTCTAGGCCAGCTGAATGGCTGGTCAGGGGATGATGCGGCCGGGGATCCCCTCAATCGTGTGGAGGCTGAGAGCCAGCCCCCGCGCACGTGGAGAGGGTGTGAAGCCCGTAACTCCACCTCCTCTTGAGTTCGGAAGTGGTTTTGTGCTGACCAAAGGACAAGTTATCCCATGGAATCCCAGTTGTTTGTTAGCTGGGCACATGTCTCTCCAACTCTGGGTGGGAATTGGGTCTTGTTATGGAGCAAGTTCTTAAGCCACAAATTGGCTGGTTTTGAAATTAATGGGGGAATGTGCTTCGAGAAACAGAGATAATGGGATGTGTGGAGGAAGGGAGGCTGGTATGCACAAGCGCACGGCTTATACTTGGTCCAAAAAACTAAGGTTTATTGGACCGAGATGATTCCATATAAATTGGGCCTTTGCTGGATTCTCAGCAACTTTGTGGGCTCAGTGGCAGCCATGCAGGCCTCCAGGGGTTCCTCCTGAAAAGTAAGTATGGCCACGAACAACTCTGCGCTGTCTTCTTCCTCCAAAGATTTCTACAGCACTTTACGGTCAGCAGTGTAAGCCGTGAGCCAGTGATGAGAGCCCATTTGCCAACGTTGCTGCAGCAGTCCAAAGAGCTTCCTGACAACGAGGCGGAGAATGATAAGGTAAGACAGCCAATCTGAGACCTGTGACATTTCTTAAAGGTCCTCTGTTTGCATTACAGTGTTTTTATTTCATTTTCGTGCATTTTCCTCCAGTGTAACCCATCTTGGCAACCTGATTGCAAGGGGTTTTACGTACTTGTCTGCCATTTTTTAAAAAAACTTCTTTTCAAATTTGGCTTTCCTGCCCTTAAAATAGCCTCTTTCAAACATAACGTACACACATGATTACCTCGTCCTGCCCACAGACCCATTTTAGCCCCTTTGAAAACTAGCAGCGCAGTCAGTAATGATGGCAATGATTTAACTAGTTCTTCTCCTGCTTTGAGGTGGTGATCACCATCTTAACCGGCCTCCCGGGATGTCGCTCGAGTGATCTCTGTTCTTTCCTGGTCACTTTTAACAAAGAATATGGAAGGTTAGTTGCGATTTACTTTGTTGCTGTTTTCCTCCTCCTCCTCTTTGAAAAATTGTGGTAGCTGATGGGAAAGGATGTCCTGCTAAAGCTGTTCGTAGGAGAGCAATTAGTGGTCAGGACCTTCTCCAAGTATGACCTCTCTGCCTTGGAGCCTGGTTCTACTGAGGTGCTCGAATGGTCTATCCCAGTCTTTGCCAACCTGACACTGCCCAGATGTTACGACTAGCCCCCATCAGCCTCATGGTTCCAGACAGGGGTCTTTCCCTGCCCTCCCAGGAGATTTGTGGGGTGGATCCTGTGGCCACAAAGCTGCGGCCTTTTACTGAGGGCAACTCTCACAGAGTGGTTTTTCCTCCCCCCCCAGTCCTGATTTAGACAAAGCAGAGGTGGGTGGGAAGTATTATTATTTATCACCACGTATTCTCTAAAGGCATTTGTTTTACCACCTCCTATGTTAAGTCTCGGGATATGGGTGGCTCTGTGGGTTAAACCACAGAGCCTAGGGTTTGCCGATCAGAAGGTTGGCGTTTCGAATCCCCACGACGGGGTGAGCTCTCATTGTTCAGTCCCAGCTCCTGCCAACCTAGCAATTCGAAAGCACACCAAAGTGCTAGTAGATAAATAGGTACCACTCCGGCGGGAAGGTAAACGGCGTTTCCGTGCGCTGCTCTGGTTCGCCAGAAGCGGCTTAGTCATGCTGGCCACATGACCCGGAAGCTGTACACCGGCTTCCTCGGCCAGTAGAGCAAGATGAGCGCCGCAACCCCAGAGTCGGCCGCGACTGGACCTAATGGTCAGGGGTCCCTTTACCTTTACCTTATGTTAAGTCTCAATAGTGTACTATTAAATTGCAGGATGAAAGGGCAGGTGAAAAAAACTAGGGCAAAATAAATTACAATGTGCTGATGATAATGTACAGTGGTAGCTTGGGTTATGAACTTAATTTGTTCTGGAGGTCCATTCTTAACCCAAAACCATTCTTAACCTGAGGCTCGCTTTCGCTAATGGGGCCTCCTACTTCCGCCACCACACAATTTCCATTTTCATCCTGGGGCAAAGTTTTCAACCAGAGGTACTACTTCCGGGTTAGCGGAGTTTGTAGCCTGAAATGTTGGTAACCCGAAGTGTTTGTAACCCAAGGTACCACTGTACTAATGATATGTTTTTCTGCGGACGGTGTTGACAATGAAGCAGGCAACCTTGTTCTGACTTCGTTATGCTCTTTTAGGTGGCTTGTTTATCGCCAGACTATGGACAGCCCTGAATGTTTCAGCGCAGCTCATTTCCAACGGTTCCTGGCAAGCGTCCTTGAACCCCAGCACAGCCGAAGTGCCCGTCTCTCGGCTTACAGTAGGAAGAAAGTGAGGCTGGTGGTGGTTCTGCAAGGGTAAGAGACTGCTTCTAGATCTGCGTGAGCTTTTAGCAATCTGCCACTTTGAGATGCGTTTGACCTGAGATCTGTAAAGTGGGAGGTGGGTTTAGGTAGAATGGGATCTTCTGGTAGATCTCTTGATGATGTGCACTAGGTTGATAACAGTTTCTGGCTCCCACTTGTCTTACGGTGGCAGCAACTGAAAGTCACCTCTCCCACCCCACACAAAACCAGGATTGCTGAAAAATGATTGCTTGGAGCGGGGAACCAGGAGTGGATTTTTTCTGTGAAAGATCCTGATCACAGATACCTTGACTCTGAGGCATTCCTCTTATTTAATTCTTAGTGTATGTCTGCCCAGCTGAGATACTCTTTCGGCTGGTGGATCTTAGGATTCTAGTTTTGTTTTTTTTAATTTTAAGAAAGTGAAGTAATTTCCACAAGCCTGAAGCCTGCTCACCCCTGCAGAGAATGGTAGCAATACTCGAACAAACTATTCAAAAGTATAGCCAACATCTTGTAGGCAAAGGACACCTTCACCCCCACACACACAAAAAGAGAGGCACTTGATAGACTTTTCTCCTTGATATAAAGGGATGCTTTTAGAGTGTTCAGAAGCCTTTTGCTTTGGTACTGTCATGGGCTCAGGGACTGAGCCACAGGGGAAGGAGGAGATGGAGAGCGAAGGGGAACAATCTGAGGGGAGTTCAGGAGGGTATGCCAGTGATCAGAGAGATTCCATGAGTCTCTCCAGCGAATCAGAGGATTCCCAGAAGGGGGCCCCCAAAGGCAGGGCAAGGGGGGCCAGTGGGGAGTCTCCAAGCGGCAGCTGGAAATCAGGGGTAGCTTCCCCACCAGAGCGTAGCGGGGGGGGGGGGGAGAATCCCAAGGGTTAAAACAAGAGCCTCCTGCAGGAGGAGAGAGTGAGGCTGGACTGACCACGCCTCCGTCAGAGAGTGGAGGGGCGGAGGGAAGAGCAGGTCCGGCCAGCCTCCCTGAAGGAGAAAGCAGTGGGGGGAGCAGTGTAGCCGTTAGGAGGAAAGTAGGCAGCTGGGCGCGCGCGCCAAGTTCAAATGTGGAGGCGCGCGGGCCAGCAGAAAACCAGGATTGGGAGCCAGGTCCTAAAGCCCGCCGGAAGGGTGGGGAGGAGTCAGAAGAATCCGCCTCCGAAGAAAGTAGGAAGGAGGTAACCCCAGAGGGCAGGAGGACCCGGAGGAGAAAGGAGCAGAAGGAGGAGAGGAAAAGGTGGAGCAAAGCTCGGGTCTTGAACTGGTGTATGGGCGGGGAGGAGTCAGACGGAGCTTCGCCGGTCTAAGGACTCAAACGTAGCGCTGCGCGCCACGGATGTCAAACCAACAATGAACCACAATAAAGACTTTTGTTTATAAAGAG
Source organism: Podarcis liolepis (assembly GCF_965112155.1). NCBI lineage: Eukaryota > Metazoa > Chordata > Lepidosauria > Squamata > Lacertidae > Podarcis > Podarcis liolepis. Next base: position 5,339,794 of record NC_139564.1, read on the forward strand.
CAACTGGCATTGGTCCTCTGTGAGCTAGGACCTGAGGCAGCGCTGACAGGTACATGGCTACATGTTCCAGAAAAATCCAAAATAACACACATGAACGCAGTTGAACGCACACACACATTAAGTTTGGCGCGAGAGAGACTGTTTTTGTAACTTTTAAATAGCCCCAAGATAGCAAGCAGAAAGGCCTTCGTTGTCTTCCTTCCTGCCTAAAAGCTCCCACACAGCACATTTTATCGGACTGGGTGGCAGGAGCAGCCTTGGCAAGCATTGTTTTGGTCTTGATTCAAAGCATCATGAAATCGCTCTCCAAGGGAAGTGCTGCTCAGTTGAGGGGAGTTATGGACCCAACACGGAAGCCCTTTACAATAACGCACCAAGGCATTTCTATTAAGAAATGTCGGAAGTGAGGTCAAGTATACTTTGCCCGCCAACGCAGAACAAGGGATGGCAAGAAGCCTTTGAAAAAGCTGTTTGCAGCAGATCAGATCGTCACCTTTGGCATTTTGAGAAAGAGATGAACACAATGGAAACCAGGGGGGTGAGAGTGGGACACAAACCAATTGGTGCACGACCTCTTGTCCTTTTCCATTGCTGTCTCTCTTTGCCTGCATCTCGAGAATGATGCTCTTAAGACCCCTGCTGGCTGGAGTCAAGGGTCTCTCTAAGCCACAATCCTGCTCTGTGCCAGCTGCCTAAGGCGGTGGCACATGTCCCTGCTGTGTGTTCCCTGCTGCGCACCTGATGTTCAGATGTGAATGGCAGTCACCCCCCAGCAGAAACAGGTACCCTCTAAATGCTCCGCACTACAACTCCACCATCACCTCCTCCTAACCTGCGCAGCTGGAGGTTCCTCTTCGATATACTGCAGGGGGTGTCTTTTTGTGAATGACTGTGGGAAGGGAGAGGTGCCCTTGTGCAAATCACAAGAGAAGAGCCATTTTACCTCCCTGCCCCAGGACTTGGATAAGAAATGCTTTCTCAGAATCGAAGCTCATTGCGCCATTCATGTATACCCACGGTCTCTTTCCACCTAGGCTGGCAGCAGCCATAGTCCTTGTGCTTCCCCGTCGCATCACAACCCTTTGCTTTCGTTCCATCTGCAGATACACAGACGTGATTGACGTTGTGCAGGCCCTCCAGACTCACCCAGACGCTGACGTGAAGGCTGCTTTCGTCATTGGAGCCATCAGTACTTGCGTCGAGCCGCTGAGTTGCTACATGGAACACAGGTACCCCTTTGCAAGCCCCTGCATGCATGGCACAGACATTTCTTCCCCGTGTACCTGCACGTTGTCGTGCCAGATGCCTTAGAAGCCACAGATTTCTGTAGCCAGGGAAGACGCACCTTGCGAGCTTTCCTAGAGGAGATCAGAAAGGTCGCAGCATGTCTTAACCAGAGAAATGTCTTGGCTTGAAAGTGTCTTCCCTGCGAAGTGATCTTGCCTGAGCGCTGCGATCAGTTGAGGTAGATAACCTTATGCTTGAGGAACCAGTGATCTTCCTGAGGGTGTGGTAGCTTCAGGGGGCTTGGAAGACTAGCAGACGACATCTGCCTGTATCCCTAACGCTAAGACGTGTGTGCATTTGTATTTTACAGGCTTCTTTTCCCCAAGTTCCTGGACCAGTGCTCACAAGGTAAAATCTCTGTATGCAAAAGTAAGATGCACATTTCCTTTCAGGAATGAAGCCGTAAGCCTTTAAGGTGTCCTGTGGAGACTGCTGCTGTACGGGATGGTGTTGGCAAGCCATATATCTGGCTAGCGGACGTCGAGAATTAGGATGCAGCAGGAGACCAGACGCTGAAAACTTAGTAGCAAACAGCAACGTAGAGAGCTGCTCACAGAAGTGTCTGGTAGCTTAAGGAAAGCTTTAAAAAGTGGGTCCTGATGGACAAGAGGGTGGCAGCCTGACAAGCAATCTCTGCTGTCAAGCGAGCAGGAGAGCTGGATTGCTGTATGACAGCAGTTTCAGGGAGGAGCGTTGAGCTGACCTTTAAATACCCACAACAGAGTCTTGTCCTTTTGCTGAATGCCTTGGCTTACCACCTTTATGCTCTGATCTCCCAAGAGCACCTAGTGGCTGGTGAAGACATTCCCTAAGACAGCTGACCCTGTTTGCTTTCTCCCCCCCCCCCCAGGTTTGGTGAGCAACGTGGTCTTCACAAGCCATACAGCTGAGCAGAGACACCCACTCCTTGTTCAGCTCCAGAACCTCATCCGAGCCGCGAACCCCACCGTTTCGTTCATCCTGGCAGAAAACGGGGTCGTGACCAGGTAAGCCTGGATGTTTCCACCTGCCCTCTGCGGCACGTAGACCACTTATCCCGGAAGAGGAGAGAAACGCCGGTCCTTTTTGGGTGCTTTGCACAGGAATGAAGCAGATGTGAGAACTCTCAGTTGCCTGGGCCGCCATTTTGCAGACGAGACGCCTCCGCTGCTGGCGGCAAGCTGGCATTTTCCATATCCTCCGTTGCTGCTCTCCAACCAGATGTTCCCAGACTATGACTCACTGAGAGTTTTAAATCCTTGTTTACATTACATTAACAGGGCCGTGAGCTACACTCAAGCTCCCTTTCGGAGGGTTGTGGGAAAACGGGTTTGAAATGCTTTGGATCTTGAAGAAGAAAATGGTTCTTAGGGGTTTGAAGACAGCTTTTTGTTGTCTTCAGGATCAGGAAGACTAGAAGCCAAAAAGCACCTGCTGTTACATTAAAATGGCAAGCCAGAAAAGCCCCCCCCCCCAGGTTGATCTGACTCACCTGGTGGGTAAGATGCAGGTTTAAATCCTGACAGTTGCCTCTGCTTCTGGGAAAGTGCACTTTAAAGGTGACCCCCCCCCCCCAAACGAAACCTCACTCTCTCTCCTGCTAGGAATGAAGACATCGAACTAATCCTATCTGAAAACAGTTTCTCAGCTCCACAGATGCTGACGACTCGCTACTTAACCTACCCTGGCTGGCAAGTATCTCCTTTTGGTAAAAAGGTTTCAAGTGCAATATCCTTTAATAAACATGAGCATTATAAAGCACTACTAGATTTATTTCCCCCTCCGTTTAATCTGCCCAGATAAATCACTTCGGTAATGAAATGCTGCAATTAGTTTCTTAGAGAAATCCATTCAGTTGTCTTGTTGTTCTCCAGCCCCATTTTCTAATTAAAAGATGGCTGTCTGAACTGGAGAGCACTGTAGAAATTTCACCAAACAGGGACGGAATCTCTGAAAGGTCTCCTAGTCCATCTCTTTTCAGCATTGCCAGGTCTTCACTAGTGTGGTTTTTGCTGTTTGGGCAACAAAAGGGAGTTGAACACTTGAAAACCAGTTTGCAGTTGGGAGGCAGTCATGAGCTAAGAGGGAAATAAGAGGGTTTTTTGTGGGGCGTTCCTTACAGATGCATTGCAAGAAGCCAAATATCTTGGACATCATATCGCTTATTTCCCCCTCTTGATCTCCTGTTTGAATGCAGCGCCTTGTATTTAAATACCTCCAATACTCAAATTCACCTAGAATCAGAGTCAGAAGGGACCCTGAGGGTCATCAAGTCCTTTGCAGGAATCTCAGCTAAAGCGTCCATGGCAGGTGTCCATCCAACCTCTGCCTAGAAACCTCCAACGAAGGAGAGTCCACAACCTCCCAAGGGAGTCCACATACAGGCATCACTTGTAGATAGATAGATAGTTTATTACGGCCATAGGCCCACATTCAATACATCATACAGCAGAACAGGTGTAACAAGTTAAAATTAATAAATTAAATTACGTTTAAGTCAAGTACATCTCAATCCGTAAGTTTCTAAATTCCATTAAAATAAGAACAATATAGCGCTTAAAGTATCAAATTAGCAATATAAATCAATATTATTTAGGCAAAATCAATAATCATAGAGTAATCCATTTTTCTTTTTATAGGCTAATACTGTTATCAGAAATCTGGCAACAGAAAGGGACCTACTCGGATCAGAATCTTGCAATAAATGTATTAGCTGTGTTTCCAAGGAGTCACCTGAGATTTCCAATAATAAAGGGGACAAAAATCTGCTCCGAGAAACTGAATGTAGTGGACAGCAGAATAGTATATGTTGTAAAGATTCTATAGATCTATTATCACATACACACAGCATCACTTGCATGTTGCAATGAGAGGAATGATGCACATATTTATGCTCTTCACATTTGAACTCTTTGCCATTCCAGGGTTAGGTTTTTAACCTCACTCCGTGAACATACGTGAACATTAGGGCTGGTGGTTCCCCACCCTTGCTTTAACTGAAAATGCCAAAGATCTAATCCAGGACTTTCCATGCGCAGGTCATGTGCTCTTCCATGAAACTTTGACCCTCCCTCCAGCACATACAGTGGAACCTCTGCTTACGGACATAATCCGTTCCAGAGGTCCGGCCGCTGGTCAAAACAGGATGCTAGAAGAGGCGTCTTGTGCGCATGCACATTTGGTGGTGGCACACTTCTGTGCTTGCGCAGATGGCGGCAGCTGCTTCTGCACATGCGCAGACGGCAGAAGCCACTTCCGCACATGCACGAATCATGGCAAACCCAGTGTTTACTTCTGGGTTTGCCACGGACGCAACTTGGAACACCCGCAAGACGAGGCATATGTAAGTCGAGGTTCCACTGTACGTTCATGTTTTTGCTGGAGAAAGCAAGCAATCTAAGGAGCATGCATTGCTGTGTCATCCCGGACTAGCTGTGGCGCTTTGAATCACAGATTCGTAGCGTTGGAAGGGATCACGAGGGTCTCCAACCCCCTGCAATCTTTTGCCCAACATGGGGCTCAAACCCACAACCCTGAGATTCGGAGTCTCATGCTCTGCTGACTCAGCTACCTCAGGACTGAGCCCTACCCACAGTCTGGTTGGACACCTTCTTCTGTCTTGAACACAATATTTTTTTCAGTGCCACTAAAAATGTTTGTGACTCTCAAACTTCAAGGAAGCCAAAATCCTGAACGATTTTACTATTTTGAATCCTGCTTCTCATCCAAGTTCTGGAGAGGGATGTGTGTCTTCCCTTCCCTATAATCCTTCCTGCAACACCCCAGGATCCTTCCTCCCATTTACCTGCTCTCTTGCTGTTTTCTGTCTTTGCAACCTTTGTCGTTGCTACTGCTGCATAGTAAAAGGAGTCGGTGGGTGCCTGTTAAGAACCAGCAAAAGAGGTCTGCTTCATGACCTGATCCTCATCCGACAGCAGGTTGCAAGAGCTTTGGGACTGGACCAAATTTGGAAAATTGAAACACTGACATGATTCCTTTCTTCTCCTCCTCCTCTTCAGGTACGAGGGCAAATTCTGTGCAGGTTCCACCTTTCCCCCGATGGTTCAGATCTGTGTGTGGTTTAACCGTCCCTTGGAGAAAACACGATTTGTGGCCAAGTGTAAAGGTAAGAAGCAATTGAATGCAGAGATTAATTTTAGTGTGGCGTTTTCTCCCTGAAATTGCTAGCAAATGACATTTGTGGCCAGAATATCTCCCCCCCCACACACACACACTTTACAGTTGATTTTAGGTGTCATGAAATTTAATGGCTATTTTTTATTGCCTTATTTTTAATGACCCGGGTGTTGTCTTGAGTGCAAAAATATATTGACCCAGCTGAGGGTCCTGTGCCCCTTGATTTGGGGAAAGGGTCCTCTTTGCCTCTTCACCACCTGCTGCCAAGTGTCCTGGGCTGTCCTTGCCCCATGCCACCCCACCTACGCCCAGCATAGCCAGCAAAAACTTCACATCCTTGCACCTGCTCATCGTTTCCACAAGCAGAAGCCTGAAAATCTGCAACCGCAAACCTTCCTGCTGTGTCGCGTGCTCAAAGCCAATTATGTATGTCAAGGAAAGGGATGCCTTGGTGTTTGGTTTTTGCCCAAATTCAGTTTAGCACGCACATTTCTGCGATTAGGTACAAACGTTTCCTGAGCATTTGAAAAAATTGCTCCCTTAACCATGAGGGCTAGAAACTCTTTTAAGCCAAAAATGAGATTTGAGGGAGCTTTGGTTTCCACACCACCAGGTCCCAGATTTTGGCATGAAATCTCAAGCCCAGTAGTTTGTATGTATGACAACACACATCCTTGTACCATTTTATATACCATAATCTCTGCCTAGCAATGACATGTATTAAATCTCTGCTTTGCTCGTGTTACCTTGCTCACGTATCTGATCCTAGAAGACGCTTGCTTTAAAAGGGGATTGTTTTAAAAAAGCAAAACTTTCTTGTTTCCTGTATGTTTAATGCAGGCTTTGCCAATGTTGCCCCTGGCCTGATAGTAATTGCACCCCAAAACGTCTAGAGAGCAGTATATGGTCAAGGACTGCCTTTTTTCTTTTTCAAAAAAATTGTTTAATCATTTTTTCGATACAAACATCAACCGCAAAAGACACATACAACAAAAACCATAATAACAATAACAACATAATTTGACAATTCAGATTTGAATACACTGATATACCTATGACTACACCTTAAGGACTGCCTTAAAGTTTGCGGCATGCTGGGTGCTCAATAAAGGGTTACGCTAAAGCTATCCAGGTGTCTTATTTCTCCCATACATATTTTCTAGCCTCCGTAGAATTAATTCTAGGGTGAAATAGGCCTTGCAAATGTTTTTCATTTCCCACTGCACCGCCTCCTTAGTCAAGAAAGATTAAGTCACTTGCCTGCGTTTTCTCTGTGTCTTTCTGTTTTCAAACAGCCCTGAAGTCCTCCAAAAAGTCAAGTCCTTTCTCTGGAAACGTGTACCACATTTTGGGGAAAGTTAAGTTTTCAGGTAAGGGGCAAGTGATCGGTCGCCATTTATCTCCTTAGGGAAATGCTATGGGGTGGGACCCTTTGCTGCCAACCTCCCCCCAAACTCCGCTCACGGATACTCCTGCTGCAAGATGGGGGGGGCCTGAGGGGGTTTCCTGCCAATTCCCTTTTCCTCCTGCAGCCTCTTATGCCTCCCCCTCGCCCAAAGAAACAGGCTCCAAAGTGTTTAGGGATGCTTTCAAACAGCAGAGGACGTGATGATGGGAACTGCAAGGGGGAGCCGGTGAAGGTCGCCTCTCCTTCCAGCTTCCGTAGCACTGGGAGCCTCCCTTGGATTGGGATCCTTTCCTTTTACAGGAGGAGTCCTTTCATTTGCGTCCAAGCTTTTATATCTCAGCTTTTACAGCATTGTTTTGAAGTTCCTTGGACTGAAACTCCCCTGGAAGGTGGGGGAGATCTGTCTTCCTCTCTGTCTCTCTCTCTCTTTACTTATTTATTTTATTGTGCCGTGGAAGAAGTTTGTTTCATTAGAGTGTTGACGGAATTAATACCCTGCTCCCCTGTTTTTGTTTTTGTTTTTTGCTTTTTTTCTTAGAAAAAAGTAGTGTTTTGCATTTTGTGTAAAGTATATTGGGACGCGGGTGGCACTGTGGGTTAAACCACTGAGCCTAGGACTTGCCAATCAGAAGGTTGGCAGTTCAAATCCCCGCGATGGAGTGAGCTCCCGTTGTTCGGTCCCTGCTCCTGCCCACCTAGCAGTTCGAAAGCACGTCAAAGTGCAAGTAGATAAATAGGTAGCGCTCCGGCAGGAAGGTAAACGGCATTTCCGTGTGCTGCTCTGGTTTGCCAGAAGCAGCTTAGTCATGCTGGCCACATGACCCGGAAGCAGTACGCCGGCTCCCTCGGCCAGTAAAGTGAGATGAGCGCCGCAACCCCAGAGTCGTCCGTGACTGGACCTAATGGTCAGGGGTCCCTTTACCTTTACCTTTTATGAAGTCACATTACTAGGTTTGCCTGCTAGCATTAGGAAACATTTATACAGTGGTACCTCGCAAGACGAATGCCTCGCAAGACAAAAAACTCGCTAGACGAAAGGTTTTTCCGTTTTCGATTTGCCTCGCAAGACGAATTTCCCTATGGGCTTGCTTTGCAAGACGAAAACGTCTCGCGACTTTGTTTCCTTTGTCTAAAAACAAAGACATGTTTTGTTTATAAAGTTAATTTATTTTCCCTTCAATTTTTGAACTGCTCTTTACAGTATGTGTGACTTTAAAGAGCAGTTAATAAACTGTTGTTGTACCAAATTTGGCTTTGTTTGGACTTTTTTTGACCATAGGAATGCATTAATTGATTTTCAATGCATTCCTATGGGATTTCGTGATTCGCAAGACGAAAAATTCGCTAGACGACAAAACTTGCGGAACGAATTAATTTCGTCTTGCGGGGCACCACTGTATATACAGTGGTACCCCGAGTTACAAATGCCTCAGGTTACAAACTCTGCTAACCTGGAAGAGTTACCTCGAGTTGAGAACTTTGCCCCAGGATGAGAACGGAAATCGTGTGCCGGTGGCAAAGCGGCAGCAAGAGGCCCCATTAGCAAAAGCATGCCTCTAGTTAAGAACAGTTTCAGATTAAGAACGGACCTCCGGAACAAATTAAGTTCGTAACTAGAGGTACCGCTGTATAAATATTAAAGTGAGGCAGGGAGTTCAGTAAATCGAAATTTTGCTTAGTGCCGGCTGAGATGCAGAACTTGCTAGGGAGCAATTCGCCCACCGTTCCTCTCTAAATGAAACTGGGGTTCTTAAGGAATAACACCCCCTCCTGCTCTTCTGCATCAGATTCAGATCGGACAATCGAGGTCTGCCACAACACCTCGTCCAACTCCTTAAGCCTGGTGCCTGTTCAGGAGGGGCCAACCCCTTTCCCTCCTCCTGATTCAAGAAACGATGGCCGCGATCACAGCGGGCCTCAGGAGTACTTCCTGGTCTTTGTCGGCTGCTCCCTCAAGGAGGATGACATCAAGGACTGGCTGAGGCAAACTGCAAAGCAGGTGGGTGACCGTCTCCTTTTGGGAGAAAATTCCCTTTTGGGGGTCCAGCAACAGAGGCTCACATCTAACTCCCAATTAGTCAGACTTCATTAATGCATTACCAGACAGAGTGTCAAAGAGTCTCTGAAGGCATTTCCATCAGCACACAGCCTTTATACCAGCTTTTCTCAAACTTGGGTCCCCAGGTGCGGCTGGACTACCGCTCCCATCATCCCTAGCTAGTAAGACTTTGGTCAGGGATGATCACCTGGCCCTGCACATGAAGAGGCATGTGTGAAGCATGGCCTGCGCCCTGGGGCACCTGGGTGGGATGTGCTAGGGATGAAGAAGAGGGGGATGGGACAGGACAACGGGGCAGGGATGCAAAGAGACTCTGAACTCTATGCAGGGATGGAATATTTTCTTACTGGACAAAGAAATAAACAACTACAGTGGTACCTCTGGTTACATATGCTTCAGGTTACAGACTCTGCTAACCCAGAAATAGTACCTCGGGTTAAGAACTTTGCTTCAGGATGAGAACAGAAATTGTGCTCCGGCGGTGTGGCAGCAGCAGGAGGCCCCATTAGCTAAAGTGGTGCTTCAGGTTAGGAACAGTTTCAGGTTAAGTACGGACCTCTGGAACGAATTAAGTACTTAATCCAAGGTACCACTGTATATGACATTTAGAAGACATCTGAAGGCAGCCCTGTTTTGGGAAGTTTTTAATGACTGATGTTTTAATATACAGGGGTGTATTAATCTGCTTTTCTTTGCATTTGAACTTAATACAGTGCATGCATTGAATCGGAAGCACTTCTCTGTTATCATTATTTATTACATCTATATACCACCTTTATTTCCTGAGGATCTCAAGGTGGCGTACATGGTTCTCCTCCTCCTCCCCACTTCATCCTCTCAACAACCCTGTGAGGGAGGTTAGGCTAAGAGATGGTGACTGGGATTCGAACCCTGCTCTCCCTGGTCATAGTCCAGCACTCTGGTCTAACCATTACGCCACACTGTCTCATAGATGTTCATGTTAGATTTCCAGCCTTGGAGCATTGAAATACCGGAAGATTTATTTGTGTAGCACCGTCTGATTGCCAGGTTCTGGTAACCATAGATTCCTCTCCATTTCCGCTTGCCGTTCTGGTACACAAACTGAGGAGTGGGTGGGATCAAAGCGCAAGGGCTTCAAAGCACAATGCCTTCCTCCTGTTTTGTGGATTAGTTCCACAGTTGGGTTTCTTCCCCCTTCCCCCCACCCTTAAACACACACACACACCAGACACAGTTACGTATCTACCCAATTTGCATATAAAAGATAAAACACCCTTAGAAGCTTGACATTTTAAAAATTCATAAACAGCATTGGTAACAAGATCGCAATCCAGCAGCTGTGATTCAGATAATTAATGTTTGTCAATTCCGCATATCGCATGGAAATGAATATCTGCAACCTTAATCAAGTTAAAAGCAGGATTGCTCTGCCCTTGATGCATGTTAGGTATTTATTTTTTAAAAATAAAATCTTTTGAGAGTTTGCTGCATTAGGGCATACTGTGTACATTATTATTTTTAAAATAATAATAATAATAAAATTTTATTTATATCCCGCCCTCCCCAGCCGAAGCCGGGCTCAGAGCGGCTAACAACAGTAAAATGATAAAACATTCTAAAATCATTTCATTATCAAATTACTTCAAATCAGATTAATGGCAACCATTGGGCTAGAGTTCTGTGAGGATTGCCGAAGGAGGGAGTCAGACTGTGCCTTGGCCAAAGGCCTGGCAGAACAGCTCCGTCTTGCAGGCCCTGCGGAAAGATGTCAAGTCCCACAGGGCCCTAGTCTCTTGTGACAGAGCGTTCCACCAGATTGGAGCCACAGCCGAGAAAGCCCTGGCTCTGGTTGAGGCCAGCCTAACCTCCCTGTGGCCCGGGACCTCTAAGATGCTTTTGTTTGAAGACCGTAAGGTCCTGTGTGGGACATACCAGGAGAGGCGGTCCTGTAGGTACGAGGGTCCTAGGCCGTATAGCTTGTTCATAGATTGCATTTGAGCTATTCTAAGGGATTCTGGTCACATCTGCAGCATACATTTAAAGCACTCTTACAGCACTTCGACAATCATGCCTCTCCGCCCCCAAAAGAATCCTGGGAACCGTAGTTCTTTAAGGATGCCAACTTCCCAGCGCCTCTAGCAAAGCGCAGCTCCCAGGATTTCTGCACGGCTGCCCAAGAGTGCTTTAAATAAGTGTTGTGTTTGTGACCTCGGTTCAGTCGGCCCAAATGGTTTACGGTTCTAGGGTGGCCTTGGGTTTTTATAACTGCTCAGTCCTGAAGCGCTGGGTGCTGCACCGGGCCTCGTTTTCTCCATCCACAAAACGTGAACGAGGACACTGCGATGGCGGCTATTTGTATATAAAGGCTGCAAACCTACACAGAAGAGCCTTTGGGCTGAGCAGGGCTCCAGTGTACCCAGCATTGCAGTGTCGGAGATCTGTATAAATACCGTATTTCTTGTTCTATAAGACGCACCAGACCACAAGACGCGCCTAGTTTTTTGGAGGAGGAAAAGAAGAAAAAAAATATTCTGAATCTCAGAAGCCAGAACTGCAAGAGGGATTGCTGCGCAGTGAAAGCAGCAATCCCTCTTGCTGTTCTGGCTTCTGGGATATCTGCGCAGCCTGTATTCGCTCCATAAGATGCACACACATTTCCCCTTACTTTTTAGGAGGGAAAAAGTGAGTCTTATAGAGCAAAAAATACGGTATTCACAGTGATGGGGAATTGTGTGGCTTCTTTGAAATGATGGTCTTGTGAGAAGCAGCTTCTTTCAGTTGAGATGAAAGAGTAGGCTCTCCAGACAACATGTGAAGGGGGTGCCCCCGATAATCCTGTGGACAACAAGCACATCTGACTGGAAAGCCGCCTCACGTAGCTCAGGGAGCATCACCCAGCTTGCTCTGGTTTCCCTGATCTCTCCCAGTTGTCATTCCAAGTCTTCTCCTGACAGCTGTTTGGTCCAGAGAAGCTTTTGCCCTGTGTGTTTTTCAGCCTTAGCAGTTTCCCTTTGGTCGTGTTTGAAGCACACTTCCCTTGTCTTCCTCTAAGGCAGGGTTCCCCGAACTTGGGTCTCCAGCTTGTTTTTGTTGGACCACAACTCCCATCATTCCTAGCTAGCAGGACCCCAGTGGTCAGGGATAATGGGAACTGTAGTCCAACAGACAGCTGGGAAACCCTTGCTCTGATAATGTCACACTGTCAATTTCGGAAGCAGTGAACTGAGCTTTTCTGGTGTCTTTATCCAAACACAGAAACCACAGAGGAAGGCTCTGAAAACCCGGGGCATGCTGACCTCGCAGGAGATCAAGAACATCCATGTAAGTCAAAGCCAAATACGCCTTTCCTATTCATTTTTTAAAAATATTTTTTATTAGTTTTTTAACATATCATTTTCAAATAATTAAACATACTATTACATCTTATACAATTTTTGGACTTCCATCAATCACATCTGAAAATTTTCCAGTCTAATCACTTAATACACATTTCTTACTTTCGCTATTACCTTTAAATCCTATAACTAATCTCTCTTCTTTCTCTATTTTGCAATATTTCATGTCTTTTTCCTTACAAAACTTCTTGTAATCCTACTAGAGTAATTTGTTGATTACAATTGTCCTTCAAATAGTTCGTATATTTTTTCCAATCTTCTGCAAATCTCTGGTTTCGAATCCTTCCTGTCATTTTATCTAATTCTGTGTAGTCCATTAATTTTGTCTGCTATTCTTCTTTCATCGGGATTTATTCTTGCTTCCATTTCTGGGCTATCAATACTCTTGCCGCTGTTGTTGCATATAAGAACAATTTAACATCTTGTCTATTAATATCCTCGCCTATAGTACCAAGTAAAAATGCTTCTGGTTTTTTTAAGGATGTATATTTCAACATCTTTTTCATCTCATTATATATCATTTCCGAGAAGTTTTTTACTACGCCTTTCCTATTCAAGGGCAGGGGGCAACCTTAGCTCAGTGGGCAGGACTTTAGCTGAAACTCCAGCATTGCAGCGGGTTGGACTAGATGGCCTTTGGGTTCCCTTCCAACTCCACAATTCTATGATTCTATGACTACTGAGGGGAAGAGAGAAGGCAGCCTTTTACCACCAGTTGACACAAGGCAGCCTTAAAGTCCCTCCCACCGAAGCAGCGATTCCTGTAACTGCCTATTATTATTATTATTATTATTATTATTATTATTATTATTACATTGATATCCCAACCTTCTTCCAAGGAGCTCACTGTGGCCTGCACAGATCTTTCCCCTCCCCAACTTCATCCTCACAACAGCCCTGTGAGGTTGGCTAGGCTGAGAAGCAGCGACTGGCCCGAGAACACCTAGTGAGCCTCCTGGCCAAGTGGGGATTCGAACCCTGTTCTCCCAAGCCCAAAGCTCTAACCACTATGCCACATTGCCTGCTCTTTAAACACAGAGAGGGTTGTTCAGGTTTACGCTGAAATTAATGGACCTCCTTTAGTCACGTTCCTTAATTTCAGCGGGGCCTACTCAGGGCAGGATATCACCCGGAAGAAACAAGAGAGCCCCGCATATAGAAAGCGAAGCTATTTTTAGCCTCTGCGAAAGATTTCCTTCCTTGAGCATAGCTGCTTAGCTGTGCACATTTTTTCTCTCGCCGGGGACTCGCCCCATCAGCAGTTCTGACAAACGACTCCTGAAATATGACTGTGCGTTCTTGCGAGCTCAGAGAGCAGCTCTTGAGTGATAGCTTTGCTATTATTATTATTATTAAGACATCTGAAGGCAGCCCTGTTTAGGGAAGCTTTTAATGTTTGATGTATCACAGTATTTTAATATTCTTTTGGAAGCCGCCCAGAGTGGCTGGGGAAACCCAGCCAGATGGGCGGGGTATAAATAATAAATTATTATTATTATTATTATTATTATTATTATTATTATTATTATTATTATTATTCCAATGCAGGTGAAACGCCACTTGGATCCTCTTCCAGCTGGCTACTTCTACAACGGGACGCAGTTTGTGAATTTCTTTGGCGACAAGTTGGATTACCATCCACGTATCCTTTTAAAAAAAGAAAAGAAAAGCATGCATCTGTGCACTCTGCAATCTATTCAGCTCTTCAGACCCTTTGGAGCTATATTGTACCAGTAAAGCTTTGGACTGTCTCTAAAAGCAACTGGGTAACAGCAGGCAGCTTCCTAGGTCAAGGGACCCCTGACCGTTAGGTCCAGTCGTGGCCGATTCTGGGGTTGCAGTGCTCATCTCGCTTTATTGGCCAAGGGAGCCGGCGTACAGCTTCCGGGTCATGTGGCCAGCATGACTAAGCCGCTTCTGGCGAACCAGAGCAGTGCACGGAAACGCCGTTTACCTTCCCACCAGAGCTTTACCTATTTATCTACTTGCACTTTGACGTGCTTTCGAACTGCTAGGTTGGCAGGAGCAGGGACCGAGCAACGGGAGCTGACCCCGTCGCGGGGATTCGAACCGCCAACCTTCTGATCGGCAAGCCCTAGGCTCTGTGGTTTAACCCACAGTGCCACCCACGTCCCTGGCAGTTTCCTAGGGTGGCACAAAGTGGAGGCAGATGTGCAAAAGACCCCAAATAGTCGCATTCGATCTCCTCCTCTGAGGTGCTGAGCTCTGGGTCCTTGCTTCTGGCAGGCTGTTTCATTACAGAAAAGAAAGCCTAGTTTGCTTGTGACAAACTCAAACGTGGGCTGTAAGCCGAAGTGAGGGATTTGTCTCCAGGCTGAGGGTCGCTTTGCCTCGTGTGCAATCTTCTGAGGGCCACGTGCCGGTGGGAGGGAGGGCTAGAAGCAAAATTAGGCAGGGCGATAACGAACGCACAGTTTTGCTTTCTACGCTAACTTGCACACGGGAAACACGCCCCTCTCCATCCCCCACCCAGGCCAAGCACGTGGCATTATCAGAGCCCAAGAACACCTCCCAGCCTGGCAGAAACAGTTTAAGGAGTGAAGCAAGTCTTCTGGGGGGGGTGGCCTGGGGAAGAGTTCTGAGGGCCGGGCGGATAGGCCTGGAGGGCCACATTCTACTGCCAGGCCAGAGTCCCGCTGTGGACCTTCCAGCAAGCAAGACTTGACAACTTCTTACTTGATAGCTCGGTTGTGTACAGTGTGGTGCTGATAATGCCAAGGTTGCAGGTTTGATCCAGATTCCTATTCCAGAATTGCAGGGGGTTGGGACCAGATGATCCGCAGGGTCCCTTCCAACTCTGCACTTCTGTGATTCAGTCATTTCAGATCAGATTTTAGCCAGGTCAGGAAATTGCAGGCCTTTTCGATCAGATAGAGTATCAGTATATGGGAAGCTGCCTTATAAGAGATCACACTATTTGCTCCTCCTGCCTGGGATTGCCTCCTCCTGAGAAAGCCTCTGCGGTGCCATCCATATGCTCTTGAACTGCCTGCAAGGCCAATAATAATAATAAAAATGCTGGGGAGTCTTAGTTGGACAACCAACATGTTGGTTTCCCCCCGGTCTACTCTTATCTGGCAGCATATTTCCTCCAGGGTCTCAGGCAGAGAGAAAAGAGAGTGTGTGTGTCCTTTTCCCTTCCTTCTGCAAACTGGTGTTTTTAACTGGATACAAACCAGCAACCTTCCACAGTGGATCCCGCAAGCGAGCCCTGCCACTGAGCAGAAGGTGGCGAAAGCAGATCCACGTGCCCTCCAGCGCTTGTTGGGCCGCTGTGCAACTCTTGATCTTTTTAGCAAGGACTGTAGGAAAAATTCCCAGTGGATTGGGTCCCATGTTAAAACAGGGGGTGGGTGGGCGAGCGGTGTCACACTTCTGACCATCCTTCAGGAGCTTCTGTGTATTTTTAAAGCCCCCCACCTTAAATGGCTCCTGGCAGGATTTCTTCTCCTTAACAGCCGATTCACCCCAGTGATGGACCAGTTCATGAACGACTACCTGGAGGAGGCGAACCGTGAGATTGAAGAGTACAACCGAGAGCTGGAGGAACTGGAGTACCACGACCTCTTTGAGCAGAAGACCTAAGCGAGACCCGCCTGTGCCAAGGCACAAAACCCTTGATGAGATTGGGGCCAAACGTCAGTGACCAAGAAACGCTTTTTGTCCTTGCTGGCTAAAAGGAAAATGAAACCATCCGTTTTTCAACTATTCTTCTAATATTTAGTTTCCATTCATGTAAAGTTGGCCTTTTTTCTTTTCTTTTTTAAGAAATCCTGATGCGCTTCCACGTTAATGTTGAGCTCTCGGTCCTTGAATTCTCTTTGGCTTACAGTGGAAAGGAGATGTGTGGCTCGCTTCTTGTTTTAAATTACAAAGCTGCATTTCCTAGTTTATGATGCTGGTCCTGACCGTAGTTTTCTGACGTCCCACAATTGCCCCTGTCCAAATTGCCCCTGGGGTGTTCCTAAAGCGAGAAATGGGGGAACACGTAAGCTCTTGAGAGCTTCTCTTAACCAGCATGGTGGTTTTTGGGGTGTTCCTAAAGCGAGAAATGGGGGAACACGTAAGTTCTTGAGAACTTCTCTTAACCAGCATGGTGGTTTTTGGGGTGTTCCTAAAGCGAGACATGGGGGAACACGTAAGCTCTTGAGGGCTTCTCTTAACCAACATAGTGGTTTTTGGGGTGTTCCTAAAGCGAGAAATGGGGGAACACGTAAGTTCTTGAGAGCTTCTCTTAACCAGCATGGTGGTTTTTGGGGTGTTCCTATAGCGAGAAATGGGGGAACACGTAAGCTCTTGAGAGCTTCTCTTAACCAGCATGGTAGTTTTTGGGGTGTTCCTAAAGCGAGAAATGGGGGAACACGTAAGCTCTTGAGGGCTTCTCTTAACCAACATAGTGGTTTTTGGGGTGTTCCTAACACGAGAAATGGGGGAACACATAAGCTCTTGAGGGCTTCTCTTAACCAACATGGTGGTTTTTTGAGTGTTCCTAAAGCGAGAAATGGGGGAACACGTAAGTTCTTGAGAGCTTCTCTTAACCAACATGGTGGTTTTTGGGGTGTTCCTAAAGCGAGAAATGGGGGAACATGTAAGTTCTTGAGAGCTTCTCTTAACCAGCATGGTGGTTTTTGGGGTGTTCCTATAGCGAGAAATGGGGGAACACGTAAGCTCTTGAAGACTTCTCTTAACCAACATGGTGGTTTTTGGAGTGTTCCTAAAGCGAGAAATGGGGGAACACGTAAGTTCTTGAGAGCTTCTCTTAACCAACATGGTGGTTTTTGGAGTGTTCCTAAAGCGAGAAATGGGGGAACACGTAAGTTCTTGAGAGCTTCTCTTAACCAGCATGGTGGCTTTTGGGGTGTTCCTAAAGCGAGAAATGGGGGAACACGTAAGTTCTTGAGAGCTTCTCTTAACCAACATGGTGGTTTTTGGAGTGTTCCTAAAGTGAGAAATGGGGGAACACGTAAGTTCTTGAGAGCTTCTCTTAACCAACATGGTGGTTTTTGGGGTGTTCCTAAAGCGAGAAATGGGGGAACACGTAAGCTCTTGAGAGCTTCTCTTAACCAGCATGGTGGTTTTTGGGGTGTTCCTAAAGCGAGAAATGGGGGAACACGTAAGTTCTTGAGAGCTTCTCTTAACCAACATGGTGGTTTTGGGCGAGAAATAGGGGAACACAAATGCTAAAGTGAAAGTTGGTGTCACACTTGCAGTTTCTGTGACTGTACCCTTGCTGTAAAACAGAACATCTGTGCTTCCGTTTGGTACATTAACAGCAACGTGTCAGTTTGTTCTAGGCTGAACTAAGAGCCGCAGTCACTTCTTGAGTGTTAAGAGTTCTACTTGAGTATTAAGAGCACGCCTTTAAGAGCGTTTCCATAAGTGCCCAATGATGCACATCTTTGCAGTGTTGGGAAAGTTGCAACACATTCAGGGCCAGCTTGGATAAATTGCTTACCGCTTTTGGGCAGGATGGGACCGTTTCCCGTTAGATTCATTGGCTGTTGTGTTGGCACGGTTTCTGTGTGTGCGCTGGAGTCAGACCCATGTCTTGAGTCTTCTGTGGGCTCATTCCTGCGTGGTCCTGGCCTGTGCAAATGGCTCCTGTGTAGACCCAGTGCATGCACAAAAGACGGGCCTGGAGGTGGAAACCCCGCAATCTGGCCGCCCAGTGACGGTTTGCATGTGTGTCCGCTGTGGAGTCCAAACCACATGAAAGCAGTTGCTTGGTGGTTTTTGCGGCTGCCGTGGCCTCCTGAGAACTGAAGGCTGAAGGGGAGGACACAATATGTGCATCTTGGTAGCTGGAGCGATTCAAAGACCCGCCTCCTGAGAGGCGCTTCTAAAACTCAAGTAGAAAAGCAAGCGTGTCAAATCAACCTGCTTTATCCATCGGAAATAACAAAAATACGGCTGGACTCCCAAAAGCTGAACCGGCCTGCGGCTTCCTATAAAAACTTGATGCAAAATTCTTAATCTCCAGTAAATGATAAAGAGAGGGAGCCTCATTGGGTAGCGTACTCTGTATCCCCAGTTGAGCATCTTTCACTCCTGGTGGATTCATCCTTAGAAAAAGACCCCAGCTTAGCATTCTAGGTGACGCAGCTTAGATTTTGAATGTTTGCATATGTTTTCATTATGCCTGTTGAAGTTTGTTTTTCCTCCCTAGCCTAAATTACTGTTGCACTCCATGGGCCCTTGAACAGGCATGAAGCGCTTTCCGTAAAACTGAAGGCCAGCTTTTTTTCCTTGTTGACTAAATATTATTTTAAGCTTTCTGTGGGGTCGTAAATGCCCGTACTACAGGTAACAGGGCATCCTCCTAAGGATTGTGGATTTATCTATGCATGACCGTACCCTTAGTTAACTCTTGGAATAATATACTGATAGTGCCTGGTAGTATAAATGGTAGCTAGCAAATTAATTTTGGAGGGGCAGTTGGTGCGTTTGAGCTAAGCCAGCTCGGCTGGAACATGTGTAAAGGTAAGGTGTTCTCTTCAGGTGGCTCCCACAGCGAGCAGGGGGAAACTCACACCTGACCTTACTCCATACGCTTTGAAACAGAAACCAATTTCTGAATCATCCCTCCAGAAAAGAGAGCAATACTGAGAAGCAGCTTCTCAGGAGCTAGCACACAGGTTGGCATGGGTGTATCGAGTGACCGTGTACCTGTGTTATCCTGTTGTTCAGATTAAGAGCGTGGTGCGTAGCCCCTTCCTGGGGGGCTACACAATATCTCCTGTCTTCCTCCCCCTTTGGAGCTGGCTTCTTCCATGGAAGCCAGCGAGAAGCCGTCGTGGGCCAGGAGGGCTCCGAGTTTGTGGGTCTGTGCCCAGTCTCTGGCAGAGTCCAGGTCCTGAATATGGTCCTGCCAAGAGCAAGATTTATTAGCAAAGAGAGATTCTGGCAAAAGGAGGCCAAGTATCGGTTGCCGGAGGTGGCACACAATTTGCCCCTCTTGTGGCTGTTTGGCAAGTTTAAAGTCTTTCTCTGGTGACAAGAGTTCAGGCAGCAAAGCCTGGCTTTCCGGGGAGAGGGCTGAATTCCTCTGTTGCCTTTGGCTTGCTTCTCCGCACTTAAACTCCAGATTTCTAACATGTGCTCATTCGTGTATCGGGCCCAAACTGTTGCCAAGTGTGGCAAATATTTAAAAGCATGCCAAAGGCAAAGCACCTTCAGATCAGCTCGATCACATAAGCCAATTAAGAATTGGGGTGTCTGGAGTTTTCTGGAGGGATAAAAGGCCATGATCCACTGGAAACCCTCTTGCAAGGCTCCAAATTGATGCCAGTGAGGGTTCCTGGTGGATTGTGCCAAAGCCGATGGGTGGAGAGGGTGTTAAGCAGCTCCCCCCCCCCATCAACATAGTTTAGCACAAACCCCAATTGCTCCTCTCTAGCTTAGATTGTCTAATGATCTGCAAAAGCCATATATAGAGATAACCGCGTTTGCTACGCAGCTTCTCGGAAGATGAGGCAAACGCAACTTGGATGCGTTGCCTCACCTTCTTCGTGGATTATGATCGTAGATTTTTAAGTGCAATTGTTATTAAAATAGGTGAAGAGATTGTAGCTTACTTAGCTCTGCTGAACTCTGAAATTTACAAAACAGAAGCCTGGGCAGATCCCAAAGAGCAGATCCTCCGGCGGCTGGTTCTAACCATTGCCTTTTTCAGCCAAGAGAGCCGCTTTTACAAGAGACTCACCAGGCTGCCCCGAGAATTTCCTTCAGGGCAATCCCATGCCTCGCAGCTGTAGACTTGGCAACAGCATTTTATGGGACAGTGTGGCAAGCAGCATCTGGCACACACAACTTCCTCTGTGCCACCGCGCGCCATCCAGGCCTTTTGGCTGGGGCTGGCGGAAGTTGGGATCCCACAGCACGCGGAGGCCTCAAACCAGGAAGAGCTGCTGGAGATCTTGCTCCTTGGCTGCCTCTAGCGGTGTGCAGAAATTAGGCTGAGCCTCTGCATTCGGTTTGGCGATATCCGCCGTGTTGAATGATTTCTGTAGCGGCCACAGAAGATGCGCTGGCCTTAAATGGGCAGATCCCTTTTGGGCAGGCATCAATGAGGCACCAGGAATGCTCTTGAGAGCAATCCTCACTTTAAGGTCAGGCAGCTCATTTCCGTGCAGTTCAGTCCCTCTGCGCAGGCAGGGAGGCTGCCTCAGCCGGTGAGGAGGACCGCAGGGCGGACTGTGAGGAGGAGGAGGCTGCTGGGCTTGTTTTGCCCCTCCGTTTTTCACCTGGGGGCACCAAACGGGCTGTTTGGGGCTTTGGCACAGGGCCATGCCCTAGGCTCCATCCCATGACTTGCCAACGGCTGTTGGGCAAGCTGCCGAAGGGGCCTTTTCTGCAGTGGGACCCCTAAGCTGTGGGGACCAAGCAGGAATGGGTGTGGGTGTGGGTGTCTAGAATCTCCCGCCCATCCCAGTGGGGCTGCACAGACAAGTCAGAGTTTTAGCAAAACAGAGGCATGGTAGAGAGAGACATATATATATCTCTATATGTATACGCTGTACTGCATGCTAAGTAAGAACAATACCCCTGTAATAACTACAAAGGCCTTTCACCATTCTGGTACTGCAATGACTTCTATTTTGGTATTGACGAAATTTTCTCGATTACCTCAATTTCCTTAACATTCAACTGTGATTTTGTTTTTAAAAGAAATTAAAAGGGGTGGGGAGTGTTGGGGAAGGGGATAAAATAGCCAAAATATTGAAACTGTGACAATGGGATCCTGTTCGAGACATATCAGTGCCTTGCTTTACGGCACCGCCGCCGATGCGGCACAAATTTTTCAAGCGGGCGGGCGCCGTTGGTTCCTGCTGCTCGCTCCCTCTTTTGAAGGGAAGAAGAAAAAACCATTTTGGTGAAAGGACTCTCCACCTAGCGGAGAATATTTAGCACACGTGGTTAAGTTGTTCGGGTTTGTTGTGTCTTCTTTTTTAAAAAAGAAAACTCTTTGAGGACTGAAAACGAATGAAATACTTGATATTGCCGGCATTCTTAAGGCAATTCTATTTAGGGAATTGCTTCAATGACCCGGCAACATTTTTATAAAGGGGTGGGTTGGGGAGCTAACTCGTTTGTTTGTTTTTTTACAAGGGGGGGCGGGACTTGCATCGCCGAATAAAATAATCTAGTTTTGAAATGTTTCAAGCTACTGTAAAACGCAGAGCACCGTTCTAGTTGCAACTATTCAAAGTGCCATTAACACTGTTCTTGCACTGCGGCCGTTTGCGGTGAAAAAAGAAAAGGAAAAAACGGCGGCAGTGCCAAGAGTCGGAGCTTTCCTTGTGTATGTGTGTTTTTCTCATGGAAATGCACAAATCGAGTCCTCAAGGGGTTTCTCTCTGCTTTTGCTGACCTTCCCATTAGCAGCCTGTGTGGTTTCATATCACCTGAGAATGAGTGTGGTCAGAAATCGCTGAAGTTATATTGTGGGTGGGGAGGGAGGGGAGGGGTTGCAACAAACTTTGGAAAAGCGAGGGGGTACATTTGCAATCCGGACTCTGTGCTGCTAGGGGCGGGTGTTGCGGTGAGACAAGGGGCTGCCGCTGAAAATGGCAGCCGCCCTCCTGCAGCGACACAGGGACGCCAGATCTAGATTTTGCAGGGAGCCCTGCATGTGATTGGGGTTTTTGCCTATGCAGAATCTACTTCTCCCGTCAGCTAGGGATCCTGGGCGCGGTGCTCCTGCACAAGTCCGCCTTTCATCCCAGTGGGACTTTTGCGATTCTGTCCTTCTGGGTCCTCTGCAGTGGTCGAAACGCGACCGTGTCGGCCTGGGACGCCCGAGTCAGCAGCACAGAGTCAGTTTGTGCGCTGAAAGAGTTCCCCATGTTCTTTTTTCTCTTTTGAGATCATTTTTTTTCTCTCACTCCTGAATTTTGCACAGCTAATAAGCTCCGGAATACCGTTTCGGGTATCCTCAAAAGGAAAAATTGTAACTAGCATAGCGAGGGAAGGTAAAAACGTAAACTGTGAGTTGTTAGAACTGCGTTGCTAAATCTAATTTTAGATGTACCTCAGAAAACTAGTAAGAAACTGCTTTGTCCTTTTACCTAGTTGTGAAAGACTCGCATAACAAAATCTTCTTCTTTTTTTTTTACCAGGTGCCAAAATTAATTTTTCATACTAGTTTTCAACCCGTTAATATTTGCAACGTTCAGTAAAATGTTATTTTTACAAACTCTACTGTAACTTCAGTTAAACTGAAATGAGTGAATGAAGCTTTTTTGCTTATTTGTATTTATTACACTACTTGATTCAGTAAATATATAAAAGTACCTTTCCCTTTATTTTTGTATTGTTTTACACGTTTATACCTGCTGTTTGTGATTATTATTTTTTACACTTGTAACTTGGATGCGATTCTAAAAAAAGCCCAATAAATTATATCCATCACTTCTATCAGTTTATTTGTGTGTGTGTGCGTGTGTGTGTGTGTGTGAATGCTGATTGGTTCACTTGCTTGAGTCATATTGTGCTAGTTTTTTCTGCATGCGCCTTCTTGTGGGTTGCGACTGCTTGGTTGCAGCTGGTGGCCTAGGGCGGTGTTATGTACAGAGTTGAATAGGATCCAAAATGCAGCAGTCTGATTGGTCCTAGAACAATAGGATCCAGAATGCAGCAGTCTGATTGGTCCTAGAACAATAGGATTCAGAATGCAGCAGTCGGATTGGTCCTAGAACAATAGGACCCAGAATACAGCAGTCTGATTGGTCCACAGGAACCACCCAATCCAGCTCCAGGTGAAGTGAATCCGCAACCTGATTGGCCTAAAGGAGAATCCTGGAATTAGCCAATCACGTGGGGCCCATTGTATAAATAATGTATATAAAGCAGACATTCTGGGGGAACTTCCATTCCTCCCCACCACTATGAGCTGAATAAAGAGCATGAAATCCACTCTCTACTCCAAGTATATTTCAGGCAGTGTGGATTCACTTTTGATTCTGCCTCTTTGAACTCTTGCCCACATTTAATAGTAATAATAATTTTATTAGATTTTCAAAGGTTTTAGCAAATTTGCTGCATATGCATTATATAATATATCATTCACTTACATTTTGCTTTTTGACTTCCCACCCCTCCCTCCTTGTTGTTTTTATTCTTATTCTCAGTTATTACATTATACTGTTTGGTAAACCTATTATTATTATTAGTCCTTCACCTGAAGGTCCCAAATCAGGCTACAGCATCAAAACACAAAATTAAAAACAATGCAGAATAACTTACAACTATAAAAATAAGGTAGGTCCTAAAAACGTTTAAAAAAGGGAAAGGACCCCTGGACGGTTAAGTTCTGTCAAAGGCGACTATGGGGCTGTAGCGCTCGTCTCACTTTCAGGCCAAGGGAGCCGACGTTTGTCCACAAGACAGCTTTCCGGGTTGTGTGGCCAGCAGGACTAAACCGCTTCTGGCACAACGGGACACCGTGACGGAAACCAGAGCGCACGGAAACGCCGTTTACCTTCCCGCCAGAGCGGTACCTATTTATCTACTTGCGCTGGTGTGCTTTCGAACTGCTCGGTTGGCAGGAGCAGGGACAGAGCAACGGGAGCTCACCCCGTCATGGGGATTCAAACCATTGATCTTTCGATCAACAAGCCCAAGAGGCTCGGTGGTTTAGACCACAGCGCCACCCGCTCCTCAAGGGGCCAATGGTTCTCTCCCAGCTTGCACGGCTGGACTAAGATCCCTTCATCCAACACTGGGCCAAAAGGGCTGCAGAGGAAGCCTTCCCAGCTGCGAAAACAGTTGCCCAAGTTGGTTTTCCCACCCCAAAAACGGATGCAACAAACCGCTTTCTGCACAGCCCAGGATGGAGAACAGTAGCGGGTGGCGGTGCTTATTTCCAATTTGGACGCCTAGAAAGATCGCCAGGCACGGGGGTCAAGACAAGCCTCTCTTGGTGACCGTCCACCCCAGCCCCTCAGGTAGGCCCCCGCCTGTTCCCATTGAAGGAAGAGAGACACCTTCAGCCATGTGTCCTTAGCAAGGGGACTGGGCTGCTTGCCACAGTGAAATCTGTCTTGTCCAGAACTCCCTTTATCTCCTGCCCGGGAGTGATGAACTGCCAAAGCCGACCTTGCAATCCTGCTACTGAAATTGCTGCTAAGTTGCAGAGGGAGATAGCGAGGTGCTACTAAAGCAGCTGGGGTGAGAGCAGGGGGGTTGTTTTGTGGGGGGAGGAGAGATTTTGACCTCTCTCCTCCATTACACATTCTGTTTCCCCCCCTTTCTTTAGCAGAATCAGAATTGTAGAGTTGCAAGAGACCCACTTCTAGTCCAAACCCCTGCAATGCAGGGATTGCAACTCATTAGCTGCCGGTTCTTAATTGCGGTGTCCAATTCTGGGCGCCACAGTTTAAGAAGGATATTGACAAGCTGGAAGGTGTGCAGAGTAGGACAACCAAGGTGATCAACGGTCTGGAAACCAAGCCTGATGAGGAGTGGTTGAAGGAGCTGGGTATCTTTAGCCTGGGAAAGACGAGACTGAGAGGAGATAGGAGAGCCGTATTCAAATGTCTCAAAGGCTGTCACATGGGAGAGGGAGCAAGCTTGTTTTCTCCTCCTCTGGAGGGCAGGACTCGAACCCATGGCTTCAAGTTGCAAGAAAGAAGATTCCAACTAAACATCAGGAAGAACTTTATGACAGTAGATGCTGTTTGACAGTGGATCGGTCTCTCCTTAGAGGTTTCGAAGCAGAGGTTGGATGGCCATCTGTCATGGATGCTTTAGCTGAGATTGAGTTGGACTAGATGACCCCCGGGTCCCTTCCAACTCTACAATTCCATGTTCCTATATGATAAGCCCTCAGTGGCCAGATATGGGCGCTGACACTTTTCCCAAATGATGTTTCCTTTGCTAGGGTGTCTTTGAACCTAGTTTTGGTGTTTGTTTTCTCTCCCAGTGCCTGATTTTGAAGATGATTGGTTGGGGTGAGGGAAAACTCTGTGTTGACCATCAGAAAATATAATAATAATAATAATTTATTATTTATACCCCACCCATCTAGCTGGGCTTCCCCAGCCACTCTGGGCGGCTTCCAAAAGAATATTAAAATACTATAATACATCAAACATTAAAAGCTTCCCGAAACAGGGCTGCCTTCAGATGTCTTCTAAAAGCCTGGTAGTTGTTTTTCTCTTTGACATCTGGTGGGAGGGCGTTCCACAGGGCGGGCACCACTACCGAGAAGGCCCTCTGCCTGGTTCCCTGTAACTTGGCTTCTCGCAGTGAGGGAACCGCCAGAAAACATATTTATTGGAGGAGGGAGAGAGGAGGAGGGTCGGATCCGGCCCAATCGCCTTCTCAATCCGGCCGGTGGACGGTCTGGGAATCAGCCTGTTTTTACATGAGTAGAATGTGTGCTTTTATTTAAAATGCATCTCTGGGTTATTTGTGGGGCATAGGAATTCGTTCATTATTTTTTTCCAAAATATAGTCCGGCCCACCGCATGGTCTGAGGGACAGTGGACCGGCCCCCTGCTCAAAAAATTTGCCGACCCCTGGCCCAGAGGCTTATGATGCAGACCCCACACTCAGGGTCTACATGTGCAGACCCTTGCCAAGACTATACCACACCCGCCCCCTAAGCTTTGAGGGTCAACAGGTGCAATCCTGACCTCTCACGGCATCAGTCGGTGCTTTGCAATGAACTGCAGAGCAGACCCAGTTTCTCCAAACAGGTAAGTCAAGTTATGCAGCTTTTGAGAGGATGGGGAGGAATAAGTTTGAGGGCTTGGCAAATAAGGGCTTACCCTTCTTGAAAAGGTGTACTAAAAACTATTTGATGGGGAGAATTTAAAGCCCCATATATGGGTTGATTTTGTTCCTTAGATGGCTGTGGGGAGGTGGGGACTGGTCCATAGGAGAATACCTACCGGGGATGAACTGCTGCACTCATAAACCTAACACTTTTCCCGGGTTGTTTGTGTGTGTGTATCAAATTTATAATTTTATTTATCATTTTTCATTATAATGTTTCACATTTCATTGATTATAACCATACATTCAATCACTGACTTCTTTGCTTCGCTCCCTTCCGTGGTTCTATTTATTTATCCGTTAAGGCTGCATATTCTAATTTCCCCATATATTCATATTTCTCCCTTCCCCCTATATCTTTAATACTTTATTTACACTGCTGAATTTACACTAACCCTGCTAACGTTTTAACCTGATTAACATAGTTCTTCTGATATTCTGCAAACATTTTCCACTCTTCCTTAAATACTCAATCTTCCTGATCTCTTATTCTCTTAATTAAATTTGCTAATTCTACATTATCATCATCATTATTAATTGAGTTTATATACTGCCCTATATATGGAGGGAGGTCTCAGGGCAGTTCACAGAAAAGATCACAACATATATAAATAAAAAGATCAACCCAATAACACCACTCCCCCCCCCCCAAGAGCCAGATTTTAAAAGGGTATAGGATGCCAAACAGATCAACCAAAGGCCTGGTTACAAAGGAACGTTTTTGCCTGCTGCCTAAAGGTGTATAATGAAGGCATCAGGCAAACTTCCATGGGGAGAGCATTCCACAGACAGGGAGCCACTGCAGAGAAGGCCCTGTTCTCGTCTTGCCACCCTCCTGACCTCTTGAGGAGGAGGCACACGAAGGAGGGCCTCAGAGGATAATCTCAGGATCTGGGTAGGTTCATATGGAAAGGGGCGGTCCTTGAGGTATTGCGGTCCTGAGCTGTTTAAGGCTCTATAGGTCAAAACCAGCACTTTTAATTGGGCCCAGAAACTAACTGGCAGCCAGTGCAGTTGGACCAGGATCGGTGTAATATGCTCAAGCAGTCTTACTCCGGTGAGCAACCTGGCTGCTGAATTCTGCACTAGCTGAAGTTTCTGAACCGTCTTCAGAGGCAGCTCTATGTATAACGCATTGCAGTAATCTTGAGGTTACTGGAGCATAGACCAGTGTTTCCCAAACGTTTTTGGGCAACGGCACACCTGTTAGCCGGAAAAAAATCTCGCGGCACACCACCATTAAAGCCCCGCCCCGTGACGTCAGCGCACAGCGTCACGCCGGGAGGGACGCACAAAAGCGAAAGTTTTTTCCCTCCCCCTTGCCGGGGTGGGAGGAGGCAGCAGAGCGAGGGCAGCTGAGGCGGCGGCGGCGATAGCGGGCGGAGGAGGGGGCGGCGGCGGGAGTTGCTGCTGCTGTTGTTGCTGCTGCTGCCCGGACATGCCGGCCTCCTCCTCCTCCTCCGCTGTCTCGCGCTCCTCCCTTTTGCGCGCGCTGCCCCGCCGCTCGGCACCACCACCGCGGAGCCGCCCCCGGCTCGACGCGGATCCTCGCCGCCGCCGCCGCCTCTCACCGCCCGACTCGCCCGCCTTCCTCCCACGGCACACCAGCCGGTGTCTCACGGCACACTAGTGTGCCGCGGAACACCGGTTGGGAAACACTGGCATAGACAACAGTAGGCTATCCCTGTCCAGATAGGGGAGTAGCTGGGCCACCAGCCGAAGCTGATGGAAGGCACTCTGGGCCACTGAGGCCACCTGAGCCTCAGGCAACAGCACAGGATCCTGGACTACCCCCAAGCTATGAACCTGCTCCTTCAAAGGAAGCGTAACCCCATCAATAGCAGGTGACCTCTAGGGAACCACACACGAACAGAGCGTTAGTCTTATCTGGATTGAGTTTCAGTTTGTGGGCTCTCATCCTGTCCATTACCAAGGAAAGACAATCGATTTCATCCATGAGATATTAGAAGATGGCTCTCATATCTTCTCCCAGTCTCCTCTTTTCCAGGCTAAACATTCCAACTCCTTCAACCGTTCCTCATAAGGCTTGTCTTCCAGACCCTTGATCACCTTGTGGCCCTTGTGCACATGGCTTGGCTGGAATCTGGCCCAGGACTTCCATCCAATCCAGCTGGAGACTTGGGGTGGGGCAGAGAGTTAAGTTTCCTGAGAGTCCAAAGACCCCTGGACCATTTTACCCCAAAGCGTCACTTAGAGTTGATGAACAGCCTTCGACGTCAAACGAGAGGATGACGTCCATGCTTGGGGAGTCCCGGGAGAATTTGACGGCCACCTTCAGCATCGTCGCAGCGAGGCCAGTGTAGACCTCTCCCTCCCACACTTTGTTCTGGCCCAGCCGCAGCTCCCATCGTGAAGGACCGACAACGTGAGCGCTGCAGGCCTCGGGCATCTTGATCCGAAACCTCACCCAGCTTTTCTCTTGCAGGACTCCTGACCTGGGTTCTAGGAGGACACACCCCTTCCTCCACAAGCTGTAGACCCGGGGAAAGGGGAGCCACTGGGGGTTGGTGAAGCAGCGGATGATGTAATCACATACGTGGACAAATTCTTTGTTTTCAGCGTCCCTCCCGTACAAGCTGAGCCTGTAGACTCCCGATTCAGGGAGCAAGACGGAGACGCTCACCTTGTTCTCCAGGTGGGTAACCAAGACGAACCGTTCCATCGGGTACGTTTTGCTGGTGATTTTGTCCTTGCCCAAAGTGGCGGTGACTTCAAAGCCTGGCTGGGTACGAAAAGTGACAGTGCACCGTCCCTTTTTGGTATTGATGATGGGGGCAGTGTGGCTGGGCTTCGAGAGACCTCTCCACTGGGAGCTGATCCCAGCTCCGCAATGTGCGCTGAGACCCAACGGGAAGAGCTCGTTGTGGTTGACGGGGCTGGAGCAGCGTATGAGGAAGTTTGCGGCATTCTTGAACCTGTCTTCGTCGAGCTCCTTGACAAACACCGAGAGCCTGTAGTGGCCCACGAAAGGACAGAGGATGTGACAGCTGAGTTTCTGCTCTTCCACTTGGGACGCCAAAGACTTCCTGCTCAGAGAGGTGTCCATCTCTGGATGAACCAACTCGTAGGTGGCCAAGAGAGGCCTCTGGGTCTGCAAAGCCAGCTTCAGGGCCCCCGTGGTGGCAACGATCAGGTCTTCTTCCCAGTTGCACTCTTCAATCCCAAACTCTCTTGCTTTGGGGTGGAGCCCCCAGAAAGCGAAAGGATTATCCGGCAGCCCCTCTTGCCAGTGGGGCTCCAGGCACTCGATCTGGTGGGAACACACCCAAGTGCACGGCTCCGGGGAATCGGAAGGGCGGGCAAAGATTTGCAGTTCGAAGAGCCCCTCTGTTGGGGGGAAGACTTTGAGGACCATCTTTTTGTCAGACATGGTTAACATCCCGTGAGTCTTGCCCATATCCTCTTTGCTGTCGTCGTCCTGGCAAAGCTTCAATAGCTGGTAAGTGAACTCTGTTGAACGGGCACTTGCTAACGAAATGGTTGCTTCTCCTTGGTCTGTGAAAAGGAAGGGGGAGAGGGATTGTTCTTGCCTGTTTTTAACTGCAGAGCACCACACTAGAGCAGTTAACCTTGGGGGGGGGGTTTGACTGCAGTCCCACAATTGCCTAACTCTTCCCTTGGGTATGTATTTGCCCTAAACACCCCCAAAGCAGCACCCCCCAACCTGCTGCCCTCCAGATGTTTTGGCCTGGCTCAGGTGATGGGAGTCATAGTCCAAAACATCTGGAGTGCATCAACTTGAGGAAGGTTGCCTGAAATTTTAGCGAGCTTTCGTTAGGGGCTCAAAATTTCAACATCTGTTGCTGCCTCAATATAGTTCTGTATTTCTGTCCCTGGGCTCCATTGAAAACAGCTTCTCCATGTGAACCAGGAAGTGACCTCTCCAGCAACGGAATGACTCTTCTTTTCTTAATTTATGCGGCTGTGATCCCCTGGGTGACACAGACGCCGTTAGGCAATTGGATGCACATGCTTACTCCTTCTCTTTCCCTCCCATCCAACCTGCACGGCCCCGGGCACTGGAAACCCACGCTACGCCACTGACGCCATGCCACTTCCTTTCAGCGGGATTAGATTTCTGAGTGTGCCAAAGCATCCTGCTGTGAACATACCTGTTTTAAGCCTGGAGGTGTCTGGAGAGAGGAGGGCAAGCTGAAGTTTGAAAAACTCTGGCGTCTTGAAAACTCTCCCTTCGAAAACCTGCAGTGGGACGGGAGGCTGAGTGAGCTGCCATTTGGGCTCATCGGGCCAGTGGCTTTCGACGAAATCTTCAGGGTCGGTTAGGAAGAAAAAATCCTCGTGCCTGGGGGAGTAGGGGAAAGGGGGGGCACCTTAGACATCTTATGAATCAAACCACATTCCAGAATGGCAAACAAGGAAGGGGGCAGGAGGCTAATGGCTTGTCTGTTGTTAAAAGATGAGAAGTGGGTGGACTGATTGGGTAAAGAGTACTGTAATAAAAAAATTAAGGTCTTACATATATAATAAATGTTCATAAATGTACCAACCAAGCACATACATAGATATGTGGACCACATGTCTGGAGCAGCACAGGAAGACCATCCTGAAACCATTTTTAATTCCCAAACTGACCAAATGTTTGCAAGGAGGGAGGGGGTGAAGGAACCTTCCCATTGTCTCAGGAATTGGGTAATCACCATCTCAAAGGAATGGCCAGACTACCAGGAAAGGCAATCAGATAAGGCATTATCAGATAACCTGGCCGACAGGAAAAACAACAACGTTCAAATTTCTGTTGTAGATCGCCTTTTCTGTGATGTAGGTATGATGTATGGAGGGGTGGTCTTGAGCTCCAGGGCTGGGAATTTAAAATGTAAATATAAGGGCGGGCACACCTTTGTTTGGGGTCCTCCTCCTTTCCTGCGTGTGAGGGGAGCACCCTGTTGCAACAGTTCAATAAAGATCAGGCTTACGAGCTGCTTTGCTTCTCAATATTCTCTGGTTGGCCTCTGTTATTTTCTCCTACCGATAGGGAACCCACTTAAGGACTCTATACTGGCTCTTGGGTACCCCATAAGGGAAGAAGGGCAGATTTTGTTTACAACAGTACCCTGCTGGGTCCGGCCAAGAACCCATTTAGTCCAGCATCCCTGTTCTCGTAGTGACTGACTAGATGCCCCAAAGGAAATTCCACAAACGGGACACAAGCACAACAACTCGTCTCCCCAACAGCTCTGTATGAACAAGGTGTGCAGCCTAGAAGAAGTCCCAAGATCCTTTGCGGTACATGATGCTCAGTCAGCATGCTACTATTTATTTATTTATTTATATCTATTGAATTTATATAGCGCCCTATACCTGGAGGCCTCAAGGCGATTCACAGAAAAGATCACAATATATAAAATCAAAATAAAAACAACAACCCAAATAACTCACACACACACACACTCAAAAGAGCCACATTTTAAAAGGGCATAGGATGTCAATCAGGTCAACCAAAGGCCTGGTTAAAAAGGACTGTTTTTGCCTGGCGCCTAAAGGTGTGTAATGAACTTCCTTGGGGAGAGCATTCCACAGACAGGGAGCCACTGCAGAGAAGGCCCTGTTCTCATGTTGCCGCCCTCCAGACCTCTTGAGGCAGCCATCTCCTAATGTAAAATATTGAGGAAATGCATGTTTAAAGGGAAGTGTGGGCTCAGCTTGAGAGTAAACATGAAAATGTGGGTCCCCGGAAAGTATCTCCAGAGTCGCATTTTAACTCTTCCTGTTTCAAAGCCTTGCTTCTCTCCCCTTGCACATTCAAAACAACAAATCAATCTCTCTTCCCCATGCATGCTCACACACACAGACACACTCACACCCCAGAGCAAATTTGTTCCACGTAACGTGATTAGATGTTGCAAATGCCACACGGGCTCTTATTATTTTGCATTGGCTGGAAAGTGACAAGTGCATAATGCATCTAGCGGAAAATAATTTAACACGATTAATAATTTTTGAGGCAAGTCATTATTTACTCTCGGTCTGAAACGTGTGGAGGAGGCTCGCGTAATTACATCTCAGGCCACCTAAGAAACCTGCTGGGGAGCGGGAGATTAATCATTTTATCAAAGGGTGGCTCTGGTGTCTAATTAAAGCAATGAAGGGGAAGAAGCAGAGCATCCGATCCAAAGTTATTTGCAACTATAAGAGGCCGGCTAGTGGCCAGATTGGCTGCTCCCTGCAGATTTGTCCCTCCCCAATCGCATGCTCTGAAAACTCTGGTTTCGCTCTTAAAAGGGGAATAATTTAAGGGCTGTCTGAATTTCCTGGACATATCCAGGATTCATCCTCCAAAAATAGTGTCTGGGTGGAGTTTTCAGAAATCGGTTAAAATGTCCGGAAAAATCCAGGCGTATGGCAGCCCATATCGGAAGTACAGTCGTACGTTGGATCTCAAACGCCTTGGCTCCCAAACAACTCGGCTCATGAACAATCGAAACTCAGGAGTGTTCCGGTTTGCGAATGTCTGATGGGGCTTCCGATTGGCTGCAACTGTGCTTTGGTTTCTGAACATTTTGGAAGTTGAACGGACTTCCGGAACCGATTCCGTTCAACTTCCGAGGTATGTCTGTAGTGGGGGTTTTTGTGAGTTTCCTAAAAAAAAAAACCTCAAATTTTTTTATTATTATTATTACTGAGATTTTGGGGGAGAAAGCTCCACAACTTTTGTGTCCGGATTTTGAATACGGCAACCCTAGTGTTAAAATATTAGCAACCTGCAAAGACAAAGCTTAAGGCAGCCTCTCAGTTGCTTTTAACCTTAGGCCAGGAGAACATGCATTTTGGTTTTCTTACTTTAGGACTGGCTTCCTCAGCCTTGGCCCTCCAGATGTTTTTGGCCTACAACTCCCATGATCCCTAGCTAGCAGGACCAGTGGCCAGGGATGATGGGAATTGTAGTCTCAAAACATCTGGAGGGCTGGAGAAGCAAGACTAAGATGTGGAGATATGCTTCAGAGATCCAGACCGTGGGGAGCTCTGAGAAATTAGTAAATACAATTTGGACTATAATTTGATCTTTTTTATTTTAATTGAAGTTCAGTGGTGCCCCGCAAGACGAATGCCTCGCAAGACGGAAAACTCGCTAGACGAAAGAGTTTTCCGTTTTGGAGGTGCTTCGCAAAACGAATCTCCTATGGGCTTGCTTCGCAAAACGAAAATGTCTTGCGAGTTCCTGCGGGGTTTTTTTCCTCCCCCCCCCCTTTTCTAAGCCGATAAGCTGATAAGCCGCTAAAAGCCGCTAATAGCGCTAATCCTCTAATCCGTCAATGGGCTTGCTTCGCAAGACGAAAAAACCGCTAGACGAAGAGAATCACGGAACGGGTTCTTTTCATCTTGCGAGGCACCACTGTATTCTGACTGGGTATTTAATTGGATGTTTTTTATTGGAAAATCAATAAAAATGATTTTTTTAAATAAAAAAAAAATCTGGAGGGCCGAGGTTGAGGAAGCCTGCTTTAGGAAATTCTGAACCACAGGCTAGTGGTCTGATCAGACAGGGCTGCTCTTGCCTTCCACACACCAGGGCTTAGAACTTATAAACACCGAGAGATCTCACCGAGGGATGAAGAGCTTCTTTTCGACATCCACGAGCCCTGCCCCCCAGCAGACGTCCAGAAGGAACCACTGGGCTCCCAATTGCACGGCGTTCCACATATGGTCGGACTTCTTCTGCAGGCAGCTCTGGCCTCGGCTGTACCCAGCCCCTCGGCCGTATCCCGAAACTTCGGCGCAGGTCAAGCCCGCTTCCCTGTAAAGATTCACAAGAGGGCATGGAGGCTGGGCAAACTCAACGTACAGGGGGTGGGCAGCTGGATACAAGAGTTACGGTGCCGCCAAGTTGCTCCTTGCACTTGGACTCCAGGTGCAGATCATAGCATGGCTCAGTGGCAGAGCATCCCCAGAAGTATTTCCGGGTACGATACGATAATCTTTATTGTCATTGTCCCATACAGAACAACGAAATTGAAAAAAATTGCATCAGACATTCAAAAACTCACAAGCCTGCTATCCCAGCCTGGTTAATCCTCTAAAAACTCTGATACCCCATAATTAAATACAATATGCTCCCACGGAGACTACCTTAAAGGTAAAGGTAAAGGTAAAGGGACCATTAGGTCCAGTCGCGGCCGACTCTGGGGTTGAAACGCTCATCTTGCTTTATTGGCCGAGGGAGCCAGCATACAGCTTCCGGGTCATGTGGCCAGCAGGACTAAGCCGCTTTTGGCGAACCAGAGCAGCGCACGGAAACGCCATTTACCTTCTGCCGGAGTGGTACCTATTTATCTACTTGCAGATGGCATTGGTCGTGATGTTCAGGCTGAAGAAAGCTTATGAAGCTCCTGAACGATCGGCCAGGAGGGAGA
The DNA here is from genome assembly GCF_965112155.1 of Podarcis liolepis. Classification (NCBI taxonomy): domain Eukaryota; kingdom Metazoa; phylum Chordata; class Lepidosauria; order Squamata; family Lacertidae; genus Podarcis; species Podarcis liolepis. The sequence goes on from NC_139564.1 coordinate 5,374,231, forward strand.
GAACATGCCAGTCAGACTTGTGTCTCTACCAGAGTCCTACCTGAGTGTAGGCTGAACTCCTGACAGAGTCCACCACCTCCCGAGGGAGTCCGTTCCACTGTTGAACACCAGTTCTTCCTGGTGGTTAGTCAGAATCTCCTTTCTTGTAACTTGAAGCCTTGGGTTCAAATCCTACCCTCCGGAGCAGGAAAAAAGAAGCCCATTCCCTCTTCCATGTGACAGCCCTTGAGATGGGACATGTTAAAAGCCACGGCAGCACATACCTGCACATGTCACGGTATAGATGGGCATACCCAGAGCACACGCCTCTCCCGGTGTGAAGGACCTGCTCAGGGGTGTGGATCTTCTCTGAGAACCCCAAGAAGCCGTTGACATCGTACTCTGTTGCGGAACAAAATCAAAACACCGCTTTACCAAGAGGTTGTTAGGATAGGAAGCACCCCATCTGTCTTGCTTGTGTTGGAAGAAAGGTGGGTTAGGTTTATGAAACCCATACGTCACTGCCCCCCTAAAAATACCCCCAAAGGAGGTTTGCATGAAAACACACTTACCGATATTGTGGCACAGCCAGATCCATATGGCTCGCGCCTTCTCCAGCTGGCTATTGGCTCCTTTGGTAATCAGTGGAACGATGGTCTGGACGGACCAGGATTCCTGGTTGGTTTTCAGCTAGGGAAGATAGGTTGGGATTTGGACAATCAGCAGCAATCTGTTTCATAGGATAAGCAGCCATTCATTTGTCTAGCCCAGCCATTGCCAACCATGGTGTTTTGGATGAGGACATCCGTCAGCCCCAGCCAGCCCATGCTGGTTGTAGTCAAAATCTCTGGAGGCCGCTAGGTTGGTGAAGGCTACTTTGTCCCATCCCAGCTGGAATTCTGCTCAGCATTTGTAGAGAACGCCTGGAGAAGGAACTGGGCAGCCTGTGGCCCCTCCAGATGTCGCTGGACTACAAATCCCATCATCCTCCCATCCACCTTCCATGTTGGCTGGGGCTGATGGACGTCAGAGTCCAACAGTGCCTGGAGGGACCACACATTGATCATCTGTGACCCATCCAGGTAGCAGGACCAACTCAAAGGTCCACCTAGCTTCTCATCCTTTCGCCCACTATGGCCAGCCAAATGCCCCCCAAGCAGGCCTTGAAGGGGGCAGCTCCCTGCCCCACTGTCAGCTTGCGTTTGGGAGTCAGTGGAAGACTGCCTCTGGGTGTGAGCTCTTCAACCTTAGCCCTGCTGATTTCGATCTGAGCTTAAAAGCTTTAGTCAATGACTGTGTAAGTCCGCTCCACTTCCCCATGGGGAGGAGTTGCAGTGGACCGCGTGGCCACCCACTCTCCTCTGGGGGAGGAGTTGCAGTGGACCACGTGGCCACCCACTCTTCTCTGGGGGAGGAGTTGCAGTGGACCACGTGGCCACCCACTCTCCTCTGGGGGTGGGGGACTTAGTCTCCCATTGCCCGGGGGATCCCAGCCATGTCAGCGACCGGCCAGCCAATCCCTGGGGGGGGGGGGCATGGCCGGGGCCATTTAAGCAGAGGCATGAGCTGGAGGGCTTCCTCTTTGGGTTGCTTCCTCAATCACCCGCCCTCCCTCCCTATTTTGCAGGTTAGTTATTGGCCTTGCTATGGACCTTGGTTGGTGGCTGTTGAGGGGCCTGGTAGGAATTTTTCCACTTGGCAAATTGGCAAAGGCCATTTGGTTTTCGCCTACCTCGTAGCAATCGTCACAACTTTATTAGGGTTGCAGTTAGGCATTGTTTGACGTTGTGACGTAGGAGAGTAGGTGTGGCCATCACCTGCCCCTCCAAGCTTAAGGGTATTCCGTTAAAGGAATCTGGGTGTGTGGATCTTGTCCGAATCCCAGGGCAGGGCTAGGGCCATGACACGACCCCGACAGGAACACCAGGGGGAGCTCGAGTTGGTCTGCATCGACGGGGCTCCCCCTTCCGGTGATTTACCCTTACCGGACTCCCTGTGCAACGGGCAGGAGTCAAATATGGTCGGGTCCATTCAATGCCTAAGCCAATACCGCTCACATTCTGCAAACAATAAAGTTGTGGCCAAAATTTGCCCAATAACATTAACCTAATATCTGTGTCCTTGTCTGTGCTATTTCTCAACGAGGGGGTGGCTTTGGTGTCTCGACACACAAATGGAAGACTACCTGCAGCTCCAGCAAAAAGGAGAAATGGTAGAACTTTGGGACGTTCTTTTCTCCACCCACCTGCTCACTCACACGAAGAACGTGGGCGTCCAGCTGTCTGAAAACCTCTGAGTCTGGGAATAGATCTCTCCGTCTCCTCCTCTGGGTTGTTTCAGGGCTGGTGGGGGGAGACCAGCATCTTCCCTTTGAGTCTTCTGCTTCTTGTTCCTCACATCGGTCCCTCATCTCTTGCACCTGGTGTGCCTTTTTGGAGCCTGATCTCCATGGGGCCATCTCGCTGCCATTGCCAGCTTTCTTTGTCCAGAACAGAAATACGTCCTTTCTGGGGAAACCTTGCTGGGTAATTCTGGTGGGCGGGATTTCTTTGCACCGCTGGCCAAAGTGTCGAAGCGGCTTGTTCCCTCCATTGCTTCCTGGAAGCTTTTGGCAGGAGGTCGCCAAAGACCAACTGCAGAGAGCTTTGGAGGGTCCTCCTCCTCCCTTGGGAAAGTTGCCGTTGCAGATGTCCGTCATTTGATTCTCTCTAGCAGTGGATGAGATGGCATCTTCCTTGGTCTGTGCCATTTTCCCTCTGCAGTTTGAGATATTTGATTTGTTTATAGCAGGACAGCCCCAGTTGGCATTGCGGTGTGTTGCTGATGGGCTGATAAAGGGCACCATGATGTCCTCTGTGTTTTGGGGAAGTCTTTGGTGCCCATCTCTCTTCATCCTTTCCAACTGAGACTGGCGTGGAGTGGAGATGGCCTGTTAGTTCACCCTCCCTTTTTTCACAGGAGACTTTTCTTCCTCAGATCTTGTCTAGAGTTGTGATGTGATAAACACAGGTAAGAGTTTTACAGAATGGGCTTCAGGCCAGAATAAGACTTGGTTCCTACAGCCAACAGAAAAAAACAATGCAAACTGTAAAGGCTATACGACTTTCAGGGAAGGACTGTTCACATCGGCTGCCACAGATTCATCCTCATTGCCTCAGTCCTCTTAATCTGCTCCAAGCAGATCACGGACCAAACCCTAGGGGTATAGCGTCTGATTTGCATGGTCCAAGGTTTCAGTCCCTCACAGCATCTCCCGGTAGGGCTTGCAATGCCCCCTGTCTTCCCTGTGAGAATGTTCAGGGATGCAGGAGAGGATATATTGTTTGATTATATCCTTTCCAACTTGTGTTAACAAGTTCTACAATTTAGCAGAGTAACATTCCCCTTTTCAAACTTGCACAGCGGATGCGTTTGCTCAGGCTCGCTAAAGCCTCTAAAATGTGTTTTCCTTTTTGGTAATTCCCCATTTAGTCCCTCATAAAAAGATAGACACGATACAGTCTTCTATAAAAGTATAAAAAGAGTTTACTCACACATTCTGTTCACAACTGGATCCCAGAAGGCAGACTTTAAGTTACAAAAGTAATATACATGTGGAAACTATCCCATAAGGAGACAGCTCCTCTGTCCTCTCTTGGCTGGAAGCATCTTAGGCTAAGCAGATGTTGCTTCTTCGACAAATGTGGTCAGAGAGAGAGAGAGATGGCTGACCGACCAGTCCTGCTCTTTTGTTACCTGGGCAGGTGAGGTCACGCCCACCTCTAGTCACATGCAGAGGAAGTCTGTTCCAGCCTGGGAGAAACAGGAAGTTCTGACTGGCTGGTCCAGACATCCCCTTTTATGTCCACTCTAAGGATGTTGTACTTGACTGCTCTTGTGTTTCACATCCCACAAAAACACCTACACAAATCGGGAGTGGAGTCCCTAAAGCTGTTGGATGGTCTCCTCCCAGCAGCTCCTGCAGCCAAGCTGGTGCCAAACATCGTGCTCTGCTTTCCTTTGGACCCCATCAGAAAGGTCAAGAGGGGGGGTCTTATCACCTGGGCAGCCCAGGACCTCCAGACCCGCTGCCCAGGTTTGTGCCCCGGGAAAGTCACTTTGGTGCTGCAAACACCCCCGGAGGCACGCTCCATTGTCTCTCGAGACAGACAGATGCCAACAACATTTATTTACAGAGAGCTTTTCAGCTTTCTCTTGAAGCTGTAAAAAGAACATAGCAGAATCTCTGCAGATTCCTCTGATCAGAATGAAGTGTGGGGCGTGTCTGTGTTTAAACTTTCCTTCTCTGGGGGCTCGTTAGAGACTGGTCTGCAAAAGCCAGCGAGTGGGCAGCTGTGGAGGAGCCAGCAAATGCCTATGGTTTCTGCAAATGCCCCTCGCAGGAGAAAGGCAGGATATCGTTACGAGAAATAAAGAAAGGAATAATACTTAGCAGTTATCTTAGCGCAGAATTTCTATCCTGCCTGCTCGCCAGATGGACTGGAGCCAGATTATAATGTAAAGTGCTAAAAGAGAGCCAGCAGCAAATAGAAACAGCCAGAGAGAGAGAGAGAGAGAGAGAGAGAGAGAGAGAGAGAGAGAGAGACATTAAAAATTGCAACTAAAAAAGAGCAGCAAAGGGAATTACAAGGATCTCAGATGCCACACATGGCACTACTGACTGTTCAGAGCACGATTTCATGGCAGTCCTGACAGCGAGAGCACTGCAAGGGAAGCCAGTATGAATGTCCCCCTATTCCAAGGGAGGAAGCTGCTTCTGGGAAGAGTGGAGCTTGCAGAACTGGGGTCCTGCTCATAGCTCCTTCTCTTGCCCACCAAGGTGAAAACTTCCCCATGGAGGGCACCTCTTACTAAGTACCGCATTGGCCTGAATATAAGCCGCACCCGAATATAAGCCGCTCCCTTAAAATTCCGCAGGCACTCACACCCATTCCGTTTCTCCCGGCGTTTTCAGCTGTACGCAGACCAATAGTTCTAACTGGCTCAGCATTGCCCACACGGACTGGCAGCAGCATTCCAGGGTTTCAGGCAGGGGGACAAATGTCAGTTCTACCTGGAGATGTCTGGGGCTGAACCTGGGACCTTCGGTGTGCAAAGCAGACCCTCTTCCACTGAGCTACCTCCCCCAAACCAGAGGAAATTGCCATTCTGGAGAGTCAGAACATTGGCCCACCTGCCTCCATACTGTCCACACCGACTGGCAGCTGCTCTCCAGAGTTTCACAAGGGACGATTCCCGCCTCTACCTGGAGTTGAAGTTGGGACCTTCCGTATGCCAAGCATATGCCCTGATCACTGAGCTCAAGCCCTACAGGAAGTGGCCTTATACTACCCGTCTAGGGAATTTAGGGGAGCGCGGCCTGTTTGCCCGCACTGGGCATTGAACCAAGAGGGAGGTGCAGCAATGACCTAGACCGGAAGGCGAGAGGTGCCAAATTTTGGCATCACTGCTGGAATCTGAAAGCCCCAAGACCTCCACTGATCTCAGTATTGTCTACTCTGACTGGCAGTGGCTGTTCAGAGTTCTCATTCTCAGACTGAGCCAGAGAGCTTCTGCCTGCCTTCTCTCTGGGCAAAAGCCCTTCGCCGCACGCTTTTACCTCCTGGTTTCATCCTTGGATGTCTCAGGGAACCATCTGCCTGGTCCCTGGATGCCAGTCTAGTCTGATTCTTCTTGCCGTTGCGATCTCCAGGCACCGTGCTTCTGCCAGGGTAGTGAAAGGTCCTTGCGGGAACCTCTATATGTACCAAGCCTCCTTCCTTCCCTCCCTGCCGGGGCCTCGGCTGTCCTGAGCTTCACCTCCCCGGTGCCAACGGGTCTAAAAATATTACAAAGCCCCGAAGGACTCAGCACAGACTTTCCACCGAGCGACCACTCCACGGGCCCTGATAGCGGGCGAAATCGGAGATTATTTTCGAATATTATCAGAAGCTGGCATTCAGAGGTGCAACGGCTCCCTGTGATCATTCAGCGGACGCGGCAAGATTCAGAACAGGAGCTGAACTTTTAACATTTGGAGGGGGGGATTGGTGTGTCGAGGAGAGGCAGTGCGGCACAGTGGTTAGAGTGCTGGGTGAGAGCCTGGGAGACCGGGTTCCAAATACCCAATTGGTCATGAGGTTGAGGCTGAGCCGGGTGAAGATGATAGAATATATAGAATTAGCCAAAATGACGGGAAGATTAAGAAACGACTCAAAACAGAGATTAAATAAAAAATGGAATGTCCTTAGAGCGTGGGTAGGCAAACTAAGGCCGAGGGGCCGGATCCGGCCCAATCGTCTTCTAAATCTGGCCCACAGACAGTCCAGGAATCAGTGTGTTTTTACATGAGTAGAATGTGTCCTTTTATTTAAAACGCATCTCTGGGTTATTTGTGGGGCCTGCCTGGTGTTTTTACATGGGTAGAATGTGTACTTTTATTTAAAATGCATCTCTGGGTTATTCGTGGGGCATAGGAATTCGTTCATTCCCCCCCCCCATATAGTCTGGCCCCCCACAAGTTCTGAGGGACAGTGGACTGGCCCCCTGCTGAAAAAGTTGGCTGACCCCTGCTTTAGAGAGTATATAAAACAGTACTGTAAAAATCTAAATGCTTTGATGGGTCTGGACTGAATCTTGCAAGACAATAGAGGAAGAAATAACACAGTAATTTTAAATATTTAGAAAGAAGAAATATAGAAGTGTGAAATGAAAAATGAAGGGGATGAATGGAAGTCAAGAGAACATGTGAGGTTTTTGGTGTTTCGGTTTGTTGTTATTGTTTTGTTTTGTTGTGTTTTGTTTTTGTAAAATGTATTGTAGGTATTGTTCTAAAAAAGCTTTTTTTAAAAAAGAGGCTGAGCCAATTACTGCCTCTCAGTCTAAGCTACCTCGCAGGGTTGTCGTATACTGACTGCCCAGAACCTGCAGTTCTGTGGGTGGTTCATATATAATTTGCTTTTGTAAAAAAATGCAATAGAGGAATGTTCAGCTTCTGATTTCTATTTGATTCTTAAACAAAAGTTTAAAAGCTTCTTTAAAAAGAAGAAGATGAAGCCAGCCTAGGGATAAAGAGCTGTGTTTTATTTTAGCAAAACAGCAGACTCTTGCTGGATCCGACCAAAGTCTTGATCTATCCCATAATCCTGGTGCAACTAGAGTTTTTTGGAAGCTCACAAGCATAGTTATGACAACAAGTGCCCTTCCTCCTTGTTTGTCTGCAGCAATTGATATTCAAAAGTAGTACCTTCTGAATGCTACCTGTAAGATAGCAAAAGGATTTTGGGAAATGATATATAATGAGTGGGAAAAAATGTTTAAAATAACCTTTGCTAAAAAAAACCCTGAAGCCTTTTTTAAAGGAATTCTAGGTGCTGAAATCCCCAGGGAGCAGAAAAGACTTTTTATGTATGTGACCATGGCTGCACGGATGTTACTGGCCCAGAAATGGAAAGAAGATAAAGTCGCTACCAGAGAAGAATGGCAGATGAATTGGATGGACTATGCTGAAATGGCTAAAATGACTGGAAGAGTCAGAAATCAGGAAGACCAAAATTTTAATAAAGGATGGGGAAATGTATAACTTATCTTAAAGACCATTGTAAAACTCGTCAGTTGGATTGGAATATCCCTGGTAGTTTAAGGGTGAATTCTGGACACAATGGAGATGTACAGTGGTACCTCAGGTTACATATGCTTCAGGTTATATATGCTTCAGGTTACAGACTCCGCTAACCGAGAAATAGTGCTTCAGGTTAAGAACTTTGCTTCAGGATGAGAACAGAAATCACGCGGTGGCAGCAGGAGGCCCCATTAGCTAAAGTGGGGCTTCAGGTTAAGAACAGTTTCAGGTTAAGAACAGACCTCCAGAACGAATTAAGTACTTAACCCGAGGTACCACTGTAAAAGATTTGGATCATCATAAAAGATGTGGGAGGAAATGATTAATAATTGGACCCACAAAGGGGAGGATGGAAGTTTTTATGTTTTTATGATTTATGTTTGATATATCTGTAAAATTTTAATTTGAAAAACCAAATAAATAAATAAATAAATAAATAAATAAATAAATAAATAAGAAAGAAAGACATTCAGATGTAGCAGACTGCTTCTGAACATAGAGGTTCTGTTAGCTATAGGTAAAGGTAAAGGGACCCCTGACCGTTCAGTCCAGTCAAGGACGACTCTGGGGTTGCGGCGCTCATCTCGCTTTATTGGCCAAGGGAGCCGGCATACAGCTTCCGGGTCATGTGGCCAGCATGACTAAGCCACTTCTGGCGAACCAGAGCAGCGCACGGAAACGCCGTTTACCTTCCCGCCGGAGTGGTACCTATTTATCTACTTGCACTATGACATGCTTTCGAACTGCTAGGTTGGCAGGAGCAGGGACAGAGCAACGGGAGCTCACCCCGTCACAAGGATTTGAACCGCCGACCTTCTGATCAGCAAGCCCTAGGCTCTGTGGTTTAACCCACAGCGCCATCCACGTCCCCTCTTTTAGCTATGGAACTACACTATTTGTAAAGTGGGTGGTGCAAACCATCTAACTGGGATGGGGAGGACACAAATATCTTCTGCAACAGATCCCAGACAGCCTCAAAGGAGCTGCTTGCCCAATTAACATAAACGGGCCCTACAATCCACTACAGGGCATCCACATCTATAATTTTTTGCTTCTTCCTTCCATTGCCTTCCTTGCTTTACTCATCCGGCTTCCCATCTGCCACCTACTGGTCGCAGAGAAAACTCAAGTCCCGGTGAATGGATAGATCCATCTGGATTCTGCAGGGTCTTCTAGACTTTGGGCATTCTTGCTTCAGAGAATTGTAGAGTTGGAAGGGTCATCTAGTCCAACCCCCGCAATGCAGGAATCTTTTGCCCAACGTGGGGCTTGAGCTCACATCACTGAGATTAAGAGTCCCATGCTCTACTGCCTGAGCTATCCAACAGTCTGTGGGAATCTGCAGCTTGAGTCATCCTATAGCTATTCGGTCCAGTATACCTGAAGGAGCGTCTCCATCCCCATCGTTCAGCCTGGACACTGAGGTCCAGCGCCGAGGGCTTTCTGGAGGTTCACTCACTACAAGAAGCCAAGTTACAAGGAACCAGGCAGAGCGCCTGCTCAGTGGTGGCGCCCGTCCTGTGGAACTCTCTCCCACCAGATGTGAGAGAAGAACTACCAGACTTTTAGAAAACATCTGAAGGCAGCCCTGTTTAGGGAAGCTTTTAATGTTTAATAGACTACTGTTTATACCCCAGCCAGATGGGCGGGGTATAAATAATAAATTATTATTATTATTTATTCTGTATTTGTATTCTGCACTGTAGACTTGTGTAAGCTTTTCTCCCTATTCCGTGGGGTTGCTAGTGGACAAAATCAAACCTTGATTGGAATCCAATGAATCTACATTGGCCAGGATTTGGCCCGGTGTGCGCTGACGTTCATGGGATCTGCAGAAGAACACGCACAAATTTCCACGCTGCAATCCTTTAATTCTTAAAATGCTTCCCTTTAGCTCATTTTTTTTTAAAAAAAAGCTCTGGAGTAAGAATGTTTCAGACTGTGCCTTTACCTGAGAGTACAAATTGTTGGACGGGGGTGGGGTGGGACTAACTCACCTGCCCCAGCTGCAACAAAACATGTCTCTCCTGCTCAGTCTCTACAGCCACGGCAGCAGTTTGACTTCACAATGGGGCGCACTCCCCCATTGTCTCCCGAGACAGATGGGTGCCAACAACTTGGGAGGGTGAAAGGCTCAGCAAGTCCTATATTTGATGTCACCGGTGTTGCTATGGTAACCCAATGCACCTGGTATCTTATCTCTGAACATCCAGATGTGGGGGATGTGCTCCTCAAGAGGGTGTAATTTAACCCATTTCTCACAGCACACCAACACCCCAGCTCTACCCTAGAGAACCACCCTACGTCAAAGTTCATATTGTGGGCTAGATGGACTAAGGGTCTGACTCAAAACAAGGTAGTTTTACCTGCTCACTAGCTTTTACTGCTTTTAACCTAAGGTAGTTTTTCTACGTGCCTTTGAAGGTGACCCGGAAACTGCAATTAATCCAGAATGCAGCAGCTAGACTGGTGACTGGGAGTGGCTGCCAGGACCACATAACACCGGTCCTGAGAGATCTGCATTGGCTCCCAGTATGTTTCCGTGCACAATTCAAAGTGTTGGTGCTGGCCTTTAAAGCCCTAAACAGCCTCGGTCCTGTATACCTGAAGGGCGTCTCCACCCCCATCGTTCAGCCCAGACACTGAGGTCCAGCGCCAAGGGCCTTCTGGCGGTTCCCTCATTGCAAGAAGTGAGGTTTCAGGGAACCAGGCAGAGGGCCTTCTCGGTAGTGGCGCCTGCCCTGTGGAACGCCCTCCCATCAGATGCCAAGGAAATAAACAACTATCTGACTTTTAGAAGACATCTGAAGGCAGCCCAGTTTAGGGAAGTCGTTAATGTTTGATTGTGTTTTTAATATTCTGTTGGGAGCTGCCCAGAGTGGCTGGTAAAACCCAGCCAGATGGGTGGGGTATAAATAAATTATTATTATTATTATTATTATTATTATTATTATTATTATTATTACCTGCTCACTAGCTTTTACTGCTTTTAACCTATTTCATACACCATTCACACACCTCCCTGCAGCGGAGCTCCAATGAACACACCCTCAGGGAGACTGACTCACCATGGAGTTGTCAGCGACAGAGACGTCAAACTCAGTCCCAGGCCACGTGGTTCAAGCAAGGACCACCTTCAGGGCAAATGGCACCCTGCGTGGCTCAGCTGCCGCTACAGCGCAGCTTCCAAGCTTACTTTACTTTCCCCGAGCCGAGCCGAATCTCACCCCGTGTCCTCATGCTCTCTTGCCTTCCAGCGAGGGTTTCTGTCCTTTCCCATTTGCTGTCCTCAGCCAACCTGCGCTGTGCGCAGAGAAGAGTCTGTCATCAGGGATGAGCAAAGCAGCCAGAGGACACTGACGGCATCCCAGCTCCTGCCCAGGGCACACTGACAGAGGCTGCTACTTAGAAGGAAGAAAAAATAGATTTCATGGAATCGCAGAGTTGGAAGGGACCCCGAAGGACATCCAGTCCAACCCCCTGCAAAGCAGGAATCTGAGCTAGATCATCCATGACAGATGGCCATCTGATCTCTGCTTAATACTTGACATGAGCCAACAGTGTGACGCGGCAGCTAAAAAAGCCAATGCAATTCTGGGCTGCATCAATAGGAGTATAGCATCTAGATCAAGGGAAGTAATAGTGCCACTGTATTCTGCTCTGGTCAGACCTCACCTGGAGTACTGTGTCCAGTTCTGGGCACCACAGTTCAAGAAGGACACTGACAAACTGGAACGTGTCCAGAGGAGGGCAACCAAAATGGTCAAAGGCCTGGAAACGATGCCTTATGAGGAACGGCTAAGGGAGCTGGGCATGTTTAGCCTGGAGAAGAGGAGGTTAAGGGGTGATATGATAGCCATGTTCAAATATATAAAAGGATGTCACATAGAGGAGGGAGAAAGGTTGTTTTCTGCTGCTCCAGAGAAGCGGACACGGAGCAATGGATCCAAACTACAAGGAAGAAGATTCCACCTAAACATTAGGAAGAACTTCCTGACAGTAAGAGCTGTTTGACAGTGGAATTTGCTGCCAAGGAGTGTGGTGGAGTCTCCTCCTTTGGAGGTCTTTAAGCAGAGGCTTGACAACCATATGTCAGGAGTGCTCTGATGGTGTTTCCTGCTTGGCAGGGGGTTGGACTCGATGGCCCTTGTGGTCTCTTCCAACTCTATGATTCTATGATTCTAATAACCTCCAGTGAAGGTGAGCTCAACACCTTTCATGGGAGCCATTTCACTGCTGAACAGCTCGTATCGTCAGAAACTTCTTCCTGTTACAGTGGTACCTTGGGTTAAGTACTTAATTCGTTCCGGAGGTCTGTAATTAACCTGAAACTGTTCTTAACCTGAAGCACTATTTCTGGGTTAGCGGAGTCTGTAACCTGAAGCGTATGTAACCCGAGGTACCACTGTATTTAGTCAGAATCGCCTTCTTGTAACTTGAAGACATTGGTTCGTGTCCTTCCCTGCAAAGCAGGAGAAAACAAGGTTGCTCCCTCTTCCATGTGTCAGCCCTTAAGATATCTGAACCACATAACAAGACCACATACCACCGGTCTTGAAAGACCTACACTGGCTCCCAGTACGTTTCCGAGCACCATTCAAAATGTTGGTGCTGACCTTTAAAGCCCTAAACGGCCTCGGTCCAATGTACCTGAAGGAGCATCTCCACCTCCATCGTTCTGCCCGGACACTAAGGTCCAGCTCTGAGGGCCTTTTGGTGGTTCCCTCCCTGCGAGAAGCCAAGCTACAGGGAACCAGGCAGAGGGCCTTCTTGGTGGTGGCATCCACCCTGTGGAACACCCTCCCTTCAGATGTCAATGAAATAAACAACTACCAGACTTTTAGAAGACATCTGAAGGCAGCCCTGTGCTCTTCTCATGTTCATACGAACTAGACAGGCCTTGGATTGGATGTGGCAAGGCTGTTCTCAAAGCCAGGATGACTCAGACAAACCTCTTCCTCATTGCTGAGGCTCACATGTCTCTACAGCAGCAAGCGCCCTATGAGAGTAGGCAGTTTCCATGGCAGGCCTCTTGCCAGCTCTGGAAAGTCCTCAGCGGAGTTGACTTCACCCAGTTTCTCATTAGGAAACTTGCCTAATTAAGACCAGGCTCTTTCCTAATAATCAACCTCGGCTTTATGAAGGGGAGATGACTTCATAGCAATGTCTTTGTTGATACATAATAGATAATACCCAGAGAACTCTGTCCCTGTTAGGATACAGCAAATAGCTGGAGTCTACGCAAAAAAACAAAACAAAAGCATCGCAGACTCGTGTTTCCTTTTGTACTTCTGCAATTCCCATCCAAATAATTTGCCTGTTTTTTGCTCCCAGAATTGACCTGTGATGTGGGAGAAAAGAAACTGAAGGCAAGTGAAGAGCTCTTCAAATCATGCGAGTCTTAATCTCAGGGTTGTGGGTTTGAGCCTGTGATGGCCTGGGACTCAGGCTCGGACTCGGAACCAGAGGAGTCTCAGTCCACACCGGATCCTTTGCCTCGGGCATCATCGGAACCAAGTCTGGGGCCTGATCCCAGTCTGCACAGGTTCCCTGGCAACAAACTCCAGCTGGGCCGAATCAGGGGCCTGAGCCTGCCCTGGCTCCAGTTGCGGGAATGACCTCGTTGCCTTCAGCTGGGCCATCACTTACAGCTGCTCCACTACCGGTTGGGTCAGGGGAGGCTGAGGCAGCCCATGGGTCTAGTAACTCACCAACGTCTGATCAAGTCCAGTGATGCTTCTTGATCCACAGAAAAGACTTCTGGGTCAGTTTTGCTTACTGACCCTGAGCACCCAAGAGACTTGCATACCTTCCAACATTTCTCCAATGAAAATAGGGATGCCCTGTTCCATTATTATTGGTAGTAGTAGTAACAGTGTCCCTGAAGGACCAGGTGTGCATCCTGTGGGTCATTTTGGACTCACAGCTGTCCATGGAGGCACAGGTCAATTCTGTGTCCAGGGCTCTACCAGTTCCATCTGGTACATGTGCTGAGACCCTCCCTGCCCACAGACTGGCCAGAGTGGTGCATGCTCTGTTTATCTCCCGCTTGGACTACTGCAATGCACTCTACGTGGGGCTACCTTTGAAGGTGACTTGGAAACTGCAACTAATCCAGAATGTGGCAGCTAGACTGGTGACTGGGAGTGGCCGCCGAGACCATATAACACCAGTCCTGAGAGATCTGCATTGATTCCCAATATGTTTCCTAGCACAATTCAAAGTGTTGGTGCTTTAAAGCCCTAAATGGCCTCAGCCCAGTATAGCGTCTCCACCCCCATCGTTCAGCCTGGACACTGAGGTCCAGCTCCAAGGGCCTTCTGGCAGTTCCCTCCCTGCGAGAAGCCAAGTTACAGGGAACCAGGCAGAGGGCCTTCTCGGTAGTGGCGCCTGCCCTGTGGAACGCCCTCCCATCAGATGTCAATGAAATAAACAACTATCCCACTTTTAGAAGACATCTGAAGGCAGCCCTGTTTAGGGTGGTTTTTAATGTTTTATGTTTTATTGCTTTATTATTAATAATAATAATGTTCTCTTGGGAGCTGCCCAGAGTGGCTGGGGAAACCCAGCCAGATGGGTGGGGTAAAAATAATAAATTTTCTTCTTCTTCCTCTTCTTCTTCATACCCTGCCCATCTACCTAGGTTGCCCCAGCCACCGCAGGCAGCTTCCAACGTATGTAAAAACATAATAAAATAGTAAGCATTCAAAAACTGCCCTATACAGAGTTGCCTTCAGACGGGTAGGGGGGTCAAATCCTTCAACACGTCTCTGATGAAAATAGGAATGTCCATTGAAAAGCGTGGCATTCTGGGATCAAATCAGAAACTGGGACGGCTTCTGTAAATCCGGGACTGTCCCTGGAAAATTTTGAAGGTCTGGACCTGTTTTTGCAGGTGATAAATTTCTGCCTGGCGACACAAGAGACCAACTAATGAACAAGCGAAGTCAGTCCTTGCCTGCTGCCTGCGATCCCTCGTTGCTTCTGACCTGTGTGCATTCGTTGGCATGGAGTCAGCTCCGAGCTCTGCCTCTCATTAAATAAGAGAAACGTTTCATGCAACCCGTTAACGAAGTGGCAGCAAGGTCAGACAATGGGCGACTTCTTCCTTTTCACGCCTCTCAGACACCCCCATTCCCCAGCTGCTCGCAGTTCGGAAGGCAGGCAAAATTAGCCTCTCTCGAGTTTCCATGGCAAGTAATAAGCCGTGTTATCTGGACATCGCCTTCTTTTCGTTTCATACAAGTCTTCAGCGCTGGGGCAAAGATGGCTGCTTTGTTTTGGAGCCTTGGAAATGGATTCCGAAAGCAAGACTCGGCCGTTGCCACAAAGCAATTCATTAGCCTGCCTCTGAGGTATCTTTGATCTCCTTTGGCCTTCCCACATCCAATCCTGTGCACAGGCAGGAATAAAAATGAGAAGCAGCCCTGAAAGATCCAAATTGATTTCAGGACATGTTGGGCTCAGGAGGACAGATAACACTGCCTGCCACGAGAATTTAGGGGCAGTTTTCTGCAGAAATTCTTTAGGGAGAAGCTGCCTGTGTCAGGGAGTGTTGCTTTCTGCCCACAGATAACGTTTCCAAAAAGATTGGGTGAATCATGGAGTTGGGAGGGACCCCAAGGCTTATCTAACGCAACCCTCTGTAAATGCAGAAATCACAGCTGAGGAATCCCTGGCAGATGACCACCCAACCTCTGCTTAAAAATCTCCAAGGAATGAGAGCCCAGCCCTCTACCTCCCAAGGGAGTCTGTTCCACAGTCAAACAGAAAGTTATTGCTGATATTAAGTCGGAATCTCCCTTCATGTAACTTGAATCCATTGGTTTGGGTCCTGCCTCCAGAGCAGGAGAAAACAAGCCTTTGCAGAGCTGTTTGAGAGCTGAACGGTCTCCCTCTGAAGGTGGTGGACTCTCCTTCCTTGGAGATTTTAAAGCACAGCTTTGATGGCCACCTGTTGTGGATGTTTTAGTTGAGATTCCTGCGTTACCAGGGGGGTTGGACTAGATGGCCCTTGGAAGTACAGTGGTGCCTCGCAAGTCGAAAAGAATCCGTTCTGTGATTCTCTTCGTCTAGCGGTTTTTTCGTCTTGCGAAGCAAGCCCATTGAAGGATTAGTGGATTAGCGCTATTAGCGCTATTAGTGGCTTTTAGCGGCTTTTAGCAGCTTATCTGCTGATCGGATCAGCTGATAAGCGGCTTAGCGGCTTAGAAAAAGGGGGGGAGGAAAAAAACCCCCGCAGGAACTTGCAAGACATTGCCGTCTTGCGAAGCAAGCCCATAGGAAATTCGTCTAGCGAAGCACCTCCAAAACGGAAAACTCTTTCATCTAGCGAGTTTTCCGTCTTGTGAGGCATTCGTCTTGCGGGGCACTACTGTAGCTTCCAACTCGATGATTCTATGATCTTTAAAGCCCTAAACGGCCTTAGCCCTATATACCTGAAGGAGCGTCTCCACCCCCATCGTTCAGCCTGGACAATGAGGTCCTCCTCTGAGGGCCTTCTGACGATTCCCTCACTGCGAGAAGTGAAGTTACAGGGAACCAGGCAGAGGGCCTTCTCGGTGGTGGTGCCCACCCTGCGGAACACCCTCCCATCAGATGTCAAGGAAATAAACAACTATCTGACTTTTAGAAGACATTTGAAGGCAGCCCTGTTTAGGGAAGTTTTTAATGTTTGATGTTTTATTCTGTTTTTAATCTGTTGGGAGCCACCAGAGTGGCTGGGCAAACCCAGCCAGATGGGCGGGGTATAAATAATAAATTCTTCTTCTTCTTCTTCTTCTTCTTCTTCTTCTTCTTCTTCTTCTTCTTCTTCTTCTTCTTCCTCTTCTTCCTCTTCTTCCTCCTCTTCTTCTTCCTCTTCTTCCTCTTCTTCCTCCTCTTCTTCCTCTTCTTCTTCTTCTTCTTCTTCTTCTTCTTCTTCTTCTTCTTCCTCTTCCTCTTCCTCTTCCTCTTCCTCCTCCTCCTCCTCCTCCTCCTCCTCCTCCCTTTGTGCATCTGAGGAAGTGAGCTGGAGTTCAGAAAAGCCTTGCCCAGTAATACCCTGTTTCCCTGAAAGTAAGACATCCCCCCAAAATAAGACCTACTTCCAGTTTTGCCTCTCGCTGTAATATTAGGCATCCCCCCAAAATAAGATCTCCCTGATAATAAGACCTCCCTGAACATAAGGCCTCCCCAGCATATGTGTACCGTATTCTTCTTCATGGAAAAATAAGACATCCCCTGAAAATAAGACCTAGCGCATCTTTGGGAGCAAAAATTAATATAAGACGCTGTCTTATTTTCGGGAAAACAGGGTAGGTTTGTTAGTCTTTAGAGTGCCATGAGGCTCTGTTGTCTCTGTGTCATCCTCGGCCAACTCAGGACAGCTCTCTAGCACAGCAGGCTGGCTTTGAAGATGGCACTTGCAACTGGGATGTGTTCCTGGGCAAGTTACAAGCTCATGCTCTGCTGGCGGATGGCACGGTGCCCGCTGGCAGCCTAGAATATTGCCGTCCATTTTTAATGAAGCCCAGACTGGAGCCTGCTGCCTCTCGCTTTGATTTAATTCATTTCTCGAAAAGGGGGAGAGATTTACTCCAGTTACTTGATTCCTGCGATAATTAATTTCCAATCAAGTCGGAGTTAAAGTAATTGCACCCAGACAGCTCACCGAAAAGGAAGCATGCTTGTAGACACTCCTTGGCTTGGCCATTTGGACGCCTTCCCAATTTCTGAATGGAGGTTCTTTAAAGAGAGATGTTGACATCCTTTTTAGCCGGTTGCCGTGGAAACAGCATCAGCACCCGTGCTGCCATTCCCTCCCCACCGCCACCACCTTTGCCGCCCTCAAGGCTCTCAACCAAATTGTTTCCAGCAGCTCACAAACCAATGTCTGATTAGCTGAAGCCTTGCCAAAAAAAGAAAACTTTGCAGGAGGCCCAAAGGAACAAATACATTTTTTTCCTCAGCAGTGAAGAAATTGAATCTGTGTACCCTCACCAGGTGAAGCTTTTCATAAGGGCTATTTCACGCACAGTAGATCCTGGGTTGGTTCTGAGAGGATCCCGTGAGAGATCCGCAGCCAGTCCAAGCTCTTGGTTGGGTGCCCTTGTAGGAAGCACATTTCGGAAAGGCCAGGCACTCACAATGTACAGCCAAGAACTTAGGAAGAGCTTCCAGCATCAGGTCAATGGACCCAACTATTCCATCCCAATGCACAGAATCTTCAGATAGGGCTGAGAGATGCCCCATTGGAAAGAGAGATCAGGGCAGACAACACTGAGCTAGATGAACCAAAGGTCTGATTCAGTATAATAATAATGATTTTATTATTTATACCTTGCCCATCTGGCTGGGTTTCCCTAGCCACTCCAGGTGGCTCCTAACAGAATATTAAAAACACAAGAAAACATCAAACATTCAAAACTTCCCTAAACAGGGATCTACACGTCCTTCCACAGTGGGGAATTTGGTTTCCAGGCGGGAGTTGATCACGGTGTGGATTTGCCAAGCGTGCCTTCCTGTTAGCACGTTTCTCCCTTTTGTCCTGAGTTCAAGTGTCTTCAAAGCCCAGGACACCTTTGGTAAAGGATGTTCTCCAATTGGAGCGCTCGCAGGCAAGTGTTTCCCAATTGTTTGTGTTTATAGTACATTTTTAAAACTTTGCCTTGAGAGAGTCTTTGGACCTCTTTTGTTGACCACCAGCCACCAGCATTACTCAGTCGCTGGATCATCACCTTGTCGTGGTGAGTGGGCTTGCACGTTCCTACGACCCTTGTGAGCAAAGCCGTTGGGAAAGCCACTTCCGCCTTCAGAGGAGGTCGTGTTGCGGGCTTCATGCCCCCACCATGCGCGCGGTGGCTGGCTCTCAGCCTCCGCGCGATTGAGGGAATCCCGGCTGTGTCATCCCCTGGACAGCCAATCAGCTGGCTCTGGGGGCATGGTCTGCCCTATTTAATGCAGACACAGCTGGGGATCTCCCTCTTTTGCTGCCTCCAGCTGCTCCAGTTTCCCACCCTCCCGCCCTATAAGGTTTTCGTTCCTTGACCTTGCTATGGACCTTGGTTGGTCGCCGTTGAGGGGCCTGGTAGGATTTTTTTCCACTTGGCAAATTGGCACCAGCCACTTGGTTTTTTGCCTACCTTGCAGCAAATCGTCCCAACTTTCCTGGTATTGGCGGTTAGGCATTGGTATAGTTCTGTAGATGGAAGAGGGGAGGTAGTGCCATCACCTGCCCCACAGATTGAAGGGTAGTCCAATAAAGGATTCCGGAGGGCCTGTCTGAAGCCTGGGGAGGTGAGGGCCTAAGGCACGCCCCCTATCGGTGACCCCGGGGGAGTTCCTAGTTGATGTGCATCAGCAGGACTCCCCCTTCTGGAGATTAACCCTTCCCGGACTTCAAGCGGACGGGCTGAAGTCGGATATAGTCAGTTAGGACCAATGCCTAAGCCAATACCACTCATCACTTGTAACCAATAAAGTTGTGGCCTTATTTATCCCATTAACCTTAATAATTGTGTCATGTGCCTTTATTTCCACTGGGGGGGGGGTGGAACTCGCCATGAAATCTCGTACTCCCATCAGGGTCACCCAAGGCTGTAAGATCAAAGGGAAGGAGCTAGACAAAGGATGATCCAAGAAGTCCTCAACGGCAGAGCAGGCAGATGATAACAAGCGGTTTGTTACAATGGCTGTGAAGGCTGCGGCAGATAAGAATCTACCAATTGTCGTGATACTCATGCCATCGGAACAGAGCCTTTCAGCATGCACTGATCTACACACATAAAACAAATTTATGCACAGGCATCTATAGTTCTATGCCTGCTTAGAAGCAAATCCCATAGAGTTCAATGGAACTTACTCCCAGGTAGGTGTGTGTGCGACCGGTACCTGAAACGCACAGCGCTTCCAGCATTTGAGACTGGCTAACCTGGAGACATTCTGAGAATGCATTTGAAGTAGATCTCGAGAGAGCGTCCATGTAACCCTATATGGAGATTAACTCTTATTGGATCTGGTTTCCTGTTGCTGTTGCAAGTTTATACTTTCAGCCCTGTATCCTATTGCGTTCAGTCCAAAGACAAATCGAATTACAGCGAGTCATGGCTGTCTCTCTCGAAAGAGCAACAAACTCTTCCAAATTTAGGTATGGTTAATGGAAGCCTGTTTTGAGGGAAAGAGAATTAAAGTGGGGTGGGGAGTGGGGGGACAAGGTTAATGAGTTCATTAAAAAGAGCCATCTCTGATCAAAAGAAAGGCTTTGCAAAAGAGGATTCAAAATTCAATGCTATAATAATTCAGAACAATAAGAAATTGCTATCAAAAACATATAATCTTTTAATGGACTGGGAATTGATGGATGAAGAAGTGAAAGAAATGATGGTTAAATGAGCCCAGGATGTCGGTCACACTATCTATCTAGAGCAGGGGTCTGCAACCTTTAAGACAAAAAGAGCCACTTGGACCCGTTTCTGAAGGGAAAAAAAAACCTGGGAGCCGCAAAACAAGCCAAATGTAAATAACCACACATTCTTCCCCTTCCCCCATTCTCTCTCTTTTCCCTGAGTCTATTTCAGACAGCAAAGAGCGGTATGGTACCTCTCATATCCATTTTTTGCAAAGCACCATGTGCATAGAGGGCATTATACAAATTAATACTTAGAAACGTGTCTGTCCCTCCCTGCAGTTCAACTCCCTCTCTTTTTACTAACAGCACATATCCATTCCTTCTGCTGGTGCAACTTTCTCATCATTTCTACATAGCAGCATTTATAAACCAGTGCCAGAAAAACTGGGTGAAAGGAAGGTGAGAGGGAAGAGATATGAATATTTATGAGTGTATATGTATACATACATGCACCTGCACAATTACAGGTTTGAAGCCAACTTAAAATAAGCAAAGGAATCTGTAGTGCTTTCCATGGGATCCGGGGACATGCCAGCTAATACTCTTCCCTTCTTCATTTGCTTGTCTCTGCAGCAAATCTTGAGGGGGAAGGGAGAAGGGCAGGAATTGCATAGGCACAAGAGAACGGGGGAAATCCCGCATGCAGGATTTTGGTGCCTAACAGCCCCCCTCCCTCTGCAATTGCTCTCGTGCTCCCCCGCCTCTCCTGCTGGCTACCTCTGGACCCCCTCCTCGTCACTGACGTAATTCACCCCTTCCTCCCTGACAGGGAGGGCGGGCCCATTTTGTGGTTCACCTCAGGTGCTCTCCCTCAACTCGGCGGCCACTCAGAAGCAAGGCACGGAAAAGGATCCCGAAGCACCACCGCCACCTCTCTCTCTCTCTCTCTCTCTCTCTCTCTCTCTCTCTCTCACACACACACACACACACATACCGCCCCGCCATCTCGAGCGCGCTCTCTCTCTCCCCCTCGCCTCAGGTGCCTCGCGCGCGGGGCTGAGGAGAGCGTGGCCTGGGTGGGCGGGGGAAGCTATGAGCCATGAAGCCGCCTGGCAGAACTTCCCTCCGGCGGCAGAAGCAGCAGCAGCAGCAGCAGCCCTTCTCTGGCCGCCGCTGCCGCCTCCTCCTCCATCCCAGCAGCCGCCGCCTCTTGAGCTCCGCTGCCGCCGCTGCCTTGCTTTGCCCGGCTCGGCTGCCCAGCTCCATCCCCCTCCTCTTTCTGGCGCTTCTGCTTTTCTGCTCAGGGTCCCCGAGGATCTGCGGAGCCGCGGCAAAGGTGTAAAAGAGCCGCATGCAGCTCCGGAGCCGCGGGTTGCCGACCTCTGATCTAGAGCAATGGGAGAAATTTTGGCGAGAAGATATACGATTTACCGCCTCATATACAATCAAAGAAAACTTTGTTAAGATGTTCCATAGCTGGTATTTAACACCAGTTAAGCTGGCAAAGATATACAAATTGAAATCCAACCTTTGTTAGAGATGTGGTAAAGAAATAGGAACAACAATACATATGTGGTGGAGGTGTGAGGAAATTAATAAATTTTGGACAGTAATACATGAAGAATTAAAGAAGATGTTGAAAATATCAATAATAATAAAAAAAAAACAGAGATATATCTCCTTGGATTGATAGGGTAAGAGATACCACGGGGGGGGGGGAACAAAGAATCTTCATATATGCAAGTACAGCAGCTAGAGTAGTGATTGCTGCTAAGTGGAAGTCACAAACTTAAGGGAGGAATGGATTTGTAAACTAAATGAATACTTACCGTAACTCTGGCAAAACGAACAGCTATTATAAGAAACCAATCGAATCAAAAATTTAAAAAAGGAGTGGGGATGTTTGGACGAATATATGGTAAAATATTGCTCAAAAAAAGATGCGCTAATATGCCTAGATTAAAATGTAAAGTATCTGAGGGAAGGTAAATTAGTAAGGAAAGATAATAAGAATATATAGAAGATTTGAGAAGATAAACGTAATCTCAGAATGTAGATGAAATTGAGTGGGGGCGGAGGGAAGTGGGGGGAGGGACAAAAGAATATTAGGTTTGATTGATGGATATATGGGGGAATGGGGAGGATGTGGTGATGGCTTTGGTTTATTTATATTGTGATGTAATATGGAAAAAACTAATAAAATATTGTATGGGGGGGGAGAATACAGTAAAAAAAGAGCCATGGATCTTAAGACCTGCTCAGAAACTGGGGGGGGGGGGGGGAGGAGAGAAAGATATGAATGGTTCTCAAACTCTACATGTGCTGTTGTGAGTGGGTGTACATTTCATTCTCCCTGTCAAAAAAGTTGGGATTACTTGTTGTTGTTGTTTAGTCATTTAGTCGTGTCCGACTCTTCGTGACCCCCTGGAGCAGAGCACGCCAGGCACTCCTGTCTTCCACTGCCTCCCGCAGTTTGGTCAAACTCATGCTGGTAGCTTTGAGAACACTATCCAACCATCTTGTCCTCTGTTGTCCCCTTCTCCTTGTGCCCTCCATCTTTCTCACCATCAGGGTCTTTTCCAGGGAGTCTTCTCTTCTCATGAGGTGGCCAAAGTCTTGGAGCCTCAGCTTCAGGATCTGTCCTTCCAGTGAGCACTCAGGGCTGATTTCCTTCCGAATGGAGAGGTTTGATCTTCTTGCAGTCCATGGGACTCTCAAGAGTCTCCTCCAGCACCATAATTCTAAAGCATCAATTCTTCAGTGATCAGCCTTCTTTATGGTCTAGCTCTCACTTCCATACATCACTACTGGGAAAGCCATAGCTTTAACTATACGGACTAGCCGAGGCTTTCGCATGATGAATTCTGCATATAAGTTAAATAAGCAGAGAGACAATATACAGCCTTGCCGCACTCCTTTCCCAATTTTGAACCAATCAGTTTTTCCATATCCAGTTCTAACTGTATCTTCTTGTCCCACATAAAGATTTCTCAGGAGACAGATGAGGTGATCAGGCACTCCCATTTGGGGTTACATAGATCATATAATTATTTACAGTATTACTAATTTCCACCCCACCTTTTCCTCCAAGGAGCTCTGGGTGACATTCATCTTTCTCCCCCGCTTCATTTAATCCCCGCCACAACCCTGTGAGGTAGATTACGCTGAGAGAGATTGACTGGCCAAAAGTCACCTAATGGACTTCATGACTGAACAGGGATTTGAACCCAGGTCTCCCAGGTCCTAGTCCAGCACTCTAGCCACTCCTCCACACAGGGTCAACCCAATCAGAATGACATGTGACATTGACCAATCACGATGACCCATTGCTATGGCCATCAGAAGTCCTGAGGCTAAGGGGAGGGGAGACAGACTTTGTGCTGGCCGATGGGCAATGGCTTTTTCCACCTGCCCTGCTCCACCCTCCAGCCCCAGGAGTTATTTACAGATCGCGTTATTTAAGAAAAGAAGCAGCAACAGAAAGGAGAAATGTGTGGTTTTTAAAATATATATATATATATATTAAAAAATATAACTTTTTACACGGTTTTTTGTATGTATTGTGGTATTTAGTGCACTGTGACTTGCTGTTATTTTTACTGATTGTAGCTTAGTAATTTATCGCAATTGTTAAGAGTGAATTTCTGGGTAATTATTATTTGCTGATATTTTATTGTGTACTATTATATTTTAACAGATTGTTGAATATTGCTTTATTTTATATAAGTTGCATAAGAATGTGTGATCATTATAATAGGCTTTTGAGTCGCCTTCTCCCACGGAAAGTGTTCAAGGCGATGTACAAAATGATATCACCTATATATAGTCTTTTCAAGATGGGTGCCACAACCATAAAGGCCATGTTACATCCCTGGAGTCTGATGATCAGTTTAGTGTAGACATACTATGAACTGGGCAGCCAAATCCACCACTCAGCATCTGTGCAGGGCCCATGTTCATAATTTCCAGGTCAGTGGGGCGGGGTAGAAACCGTCATGAATTCTACTTTCATTAAGGTAAAGGTAAAGGGACCCCTGACCATTAGATCCAGTCGTGACCAACTCTGGAGTTGCGGCGCTCATCTCGCTTTATTGGCCGAGGGAGCCGGCGTACAGCTTCCGGGTCATGTGGCCGGCATGACTAAGCCACTTCTGATGAACCAGAGCAGTGCACGGAAATGCCGTTTACCTTCCTGCAGGAGCGGTACCTATTTATCTACTTGCACTTCGTGCTTTCGAACTGCTAGGTTGGCAGGAGCTGGGACCGAGCAACGGGAGCTCAGCCCGTCATGGGGATTCGAACTGCCAACCTTCTGATCAGCAAGTCCTAGGCTCTGTGGTTTAACCCACAGCGCCACCCGCATCCCTTCTACTTCCATTAGCCGCTACTAATTGGGAAGATGACAGATTGATGGCAAGATTTTTAGTCACAGAATCATAGAATTGTAGACTTGGAAGGGACCCTGTGTCGAAGATAATCTAGTCCAGTGTTCCCCAAACTTGGCTCTCCAGCTGTTTTTGAACTACAACTCCCATCATCCCTAGCTAGCAAGACCAGTGGTCAGGGATGATGGGAACTGTAGTTCAAAAACAACTGGAGACCCAAGTTTGGGAAACCGTAAATTCCAGTCCAACCCCCTGCAATGCTGGAATATGCAGTTGTCCCATACAGGAATCGAATCTGCAGCCTTGGCATTATCAGGACCTTGCTCTAACCAATTGAGCTACTGTCATATGAAACTATTATAGTAAGTCCCCCCAAGCCATTCTGCCTCCCTGCTGTTCCATTCTGTTGCCCTCCAGATGTTGCTGAGCTCCAGCTGCCAGCTCTCCGGCCATTTCCCTTGCTGGCTGGGGCTAACATCTGGAAGCCCAAAAAGGTTCACCCATACGGCCGTAGTGTACTGTGTAGACCTCAGGAGCGAACATGGCTTCTTCCATCAAGCCCTGGGTTTTTGTGGGGAATGGCAGGCAGGATGGAATAGAGTTCAGTGTCAGGTGTGCATGAAGGAGCCAGGCCCTGTGACTAATAGGACTTTGCAGGACTGGGGTGTTCCTATGTTTGTTCTGAAGAGGCAAGGCGTGGCCGCCCAGGTGAGGCCGATTGGTAACTCACTGCACCTGGTGGCAAGAGCCGGGAAGGGATATAAGGTCAGCATTTCCCTTCGGCTCTTTGCCACAGCAACATGTTCTCTGCCTTGCTGCATTTGGCTTCCTGACTCCTGGCTTCCCGTTCCTGCTCCCACCCTGCCATCTAGTCCCCGGTCCCAACGTCCTCCGCCAGGACTTCGATTGCCCATAGACTGGACTGTGACATTCAGGGCAAACTCTCAGCTAAAGGAGGTGGAAAGACGAGACTCTGGAGCTCCAGGAAATATACCTTGCAAAATGTTTTAGTGGTGAGGAGAGGGCGGCTGCTTGGCGGGTCGGCAGTTGCCTGCAGAGCAAATGGCGCGGCAGAAAGCAGGCTGTGCAGCTTAATCCATGCGGACACATCCTTGCTTGAACCCACAAGCGCCTCCGTGAATTTCTCTCTGAGCTTATCCTCAGCAGTGAGGTGAAAAGGGAAGCCTCAGGGGGTTCGCCTTGCTCATTCCAGCGCATTATTTTATAGGATTTGGAGGCTTGAGAAAGGGAGCATGGAGTCTGCATTAATGCACAGTCTTCCTTTCTATGGTTTGCTTGTTGCAAGTCAGGGCTGGGGCCTCTTTTCTTTAATTTAGAAATTTCAATCATTGCAATGACATAATAAATACAAATATAGGTCCAGATTCATGTTCGTTCTATCTATCTATCTATCTATCTATCTATCTATCTATCTATCTATCTACCATCTTTCTCTCTCTCTTTCTATCTTTCTATCTATAGCTCATAGAAGTAAATACCATTATTACCAATACTATAATGCAATAATTGTAAAATGTTATTCATTTACCACATAGGAAAACTGCTGTACTCATCAATATTTATCTTGTATCTCTTTCTCTACGTATTCGATTAAGGGATTCCATTTGTCTAATTCCTCCTCCCTCTTGTTTACCAGCCCTCAGTCTTATTAATCCTGTAATTTTATACCTTACCACTCCCATTCAAATCTTTGCCGGCTATTCTTTCGTTGTTGAGGCTGACCTATTTTCCCATTTCTGTGCAACTGGCAGGCGAGCAGTGACTGTTACCTTCCCTATTAGCGCCTGAGGCTTAACCCTTTGACTCAAATAGCCCCATAAATGCCGTTAGGCGAGTCGAAGGGCAAAGTAGTAGACGTGGTCAGTGAGATGGTTCTAATCACTTTCTCTCCCAAACCCAGGCCTCTGTTTTTGGCCCTCGCAACCCTCTCCAGGTGACTAACTCACAAACCTCACCAGCCTAACTTCACACGCTCCTGGAGAGTTTTTGCTTCCCTGGGATGTGTCACTGGATTTTCATTATGCCTTTTGCTTATCTAGCTGGGATGGCTCTGTTGGTAGAGCACGAGAATCTTAATCTCCTATGCCCTTTAAAATGTGTGGGGTTTTTTTTTTGGGGGGGGGGGTTATTCGGTTGTTTTTATTCTGACTATATATTTTGTGGTTTAATATTTTGATTTTGTTCTGTGAATTGCCCTGAGACCTCCAGATCCAGGGCATGATATAAATTCAGTAAATAATATTATTAATAATAATAATAATCTCAGGGTTGTGGGTTTGAGCCCCACTCTGGGCAAAAGATTCCTGCATTGCAGGCTGTTGGACGACCTTCGTGGTCCCTTAGGTAAAGGGACCCCTGACCGTTAGGTCCAGTCGAGGACGACTCTGAGGTTGCGGCGCTCATCTCGCTTTATTGGCCGAGGGAGCCGGCGTACAGCTTCCGGGTCATGTGGCCAGCATGACTAAGCCCCTTCTGGCGAACCAGAGCATCGCACGGAAACGCCGTTTACCTTCCCGCTGGAGTGGTACCTATTTATCTACTTGCACTTTGTGCTTTCGAACTGCTAGGTTGGCAGGAGCAGGGACCGAGCAACGGGAGCTCACCCCGTCGCAGGGATTCGAACCACCAACCTTCTGATCGGCAAGTCCTAGGCTCTGTGGTTTAACCCACGGCGCCACCCGTGTCCCTTACAACTCCACAAACATGGTTCTATGAATCCGTGGATCGAGGTTAGATAGATTTGTGTGTCTGGAAACTCATCTACTGTACAAAGGCACATATTACATTCTTTGATCCACCAGCTTTTGTCTCTGCCGATGCCCAACACTGTCATTGTCCAGAATTGAATGAGGCTCTTAAATGAGGCTCTATACACCTGCAATGGGCACTGAGTTAAGTTAATTGACATTCAGGGCCCTTTCTAATGCTGCGATTCTATTATTCGAATGCCGACGCATTTAACTTTTTGCGGCACATGTTTAAAACCCGAAGCAGAACCTCTTGCGAATTCTCAAGGTGTTTGCAGACCTGCAGGTTGTACTGCCTGTCAAGATTCCTCCCTCTGGTACCAGTCCTCTTGAGTGTGCAAATCACTGTATCCTTTTGTTGCCAAGGCAACAACAGCATCCTCTTTAGGAACCAGAAGCAGCCTTGCTCCCGTTGCTTTTATCTTGTGGGTTCCTCCTGTGTGAGTCTCGTTAATCTGCTTCCATCTTCTGGGGATGTTCCTAGTAATTTTTCATTGCTTCTTGCTCCAGGGAGACTTCCGGCCATTCTTCTTACTCAGAAGTTTGCAAAATGTGTCAGGAAGAGGATTTAAACTCCTTCTTCCACTTGTGATTTTTGAAGGAATTATTTCAATTGTGTGGGTTTATTTTTTAGAAGACATCTGAAGGCAGCCCTGTTTAGGGAGGCGTTCAATGTTTAACAGGCTATTGTATTTTAACATTTTGTTGGAAGCCGCCCAGAGTGGCTGGGGAAACCCAACCAGATGGGTGGGGTATAAATAATAATAATAATAATAATAATAATAATAATAATAATAATAATTTATTTATTTATTTATTTATTTATTTATTTATTTTATTATTATTATTTCCTCCTCCTCCTCTCTCCCCCCTTCCCACCCCCCAAAAGAAAAAGGAGAGAACCATTCATGGGGAGCTCCCATTAAAATGGAAGCTGAAATCATCATCTCTTTTTTTTTAAAAAAAGCAAATAAAACTCAGTGGGCCACAATCCAAGAGAAAAATCTCCCGTGATCAGTTATGGCTGGAGAGACTTGTAGGGCAGATGGCCAGTGATAAGGCCCAGACAACTAATTCTGATTTTCTCTTCATTATCCTCCCTGCCACAGGAGGGCAGCGCTGAGGAAGCTCATAGGCAGTGCCACCCCTTGTCTTGGTTGCAATTCAAAAGGCAAAGAGGCAGGAGGGCTCTGGCATAAGGAAGGGATAGGGCATTGCCCCGTTTGCTCAAATGCGCCAGCGCTCGCTGCATGTAATCCTTCCACAGTTACGCAGAAGATGGAACAAGCTTTTCTGCTGTGCAGTGGTTGGACAGTGGATTCAAATTACAAGAAAGGAGATTGTGGCTTAACTTCAGGAAGAACTTTCTGATCGTAAGAGCGGCTCAACAGTGGAATGGTCTCTCTTTGAAGGTGTCAGACTCTCCTTCCTTGGAGGTTTTCAAGCAGAGGTTGGATGGCCATCAGTCATGGATGCTGTAGCTGAGATTCCTGCATTCCCGGGGGGTTGGACTAGATGACCCTCGTGGTCCCCTCCAACTCTACAATTCTATGATTCTAAGCTTCTCTGAATACACAGGTGCAGTATATACATGGCACTCAATGAATACAACATTTAATTTAAAACTGGTTAATTGAGATTCAAAATGACCTGAACAGATTGGGGAACGGGGCCCAAACTAACCAAATGAATTTCAAATGTAAGGCAGGCATAATCCGATGCACAAATGTAACATAGGGGACACCTGGCTTGCCAGTAGTTTGTGTGAAAGGGATCTAGGGGTCTTGGTGGATCACAAGCTCAACATGAGTCAACAGGGTGATGCTGCAGCAGCAAAAAAATCTACTGCTATTCTAGGCTGCATCCACAGAAGTCTAGTGTCAAGATGGCTCACAGCACAAACGAAAAGAGAGACAACAGAAAACATGGAATAAATATAAGTGGTTTTAAAAACAAACAAAACAATGACAACAGTTTAATCAGTAACCCTATCAGAAGCAGCACTGAAAACACTTAAAAGCATTTAAAAGCACCATAAATAAAATGAATCCCAATCAAGGACTGCTAAATAGAAGGCCGATTCTTCCCTGATTACTTTCCTGGAATAGCAAAACCCTCCACCCAGTCGCCTGACAGCATTTGGAGCCAGAAGCCCTGGCAGGGTGTGTAGCAGGATTGAGTTGCCGGAGAACAATCCCCACACCTGACGGGCAGGCCTGGAAAGCTGTGCAAACAAGCCGAGGGGAGGAAAGGGGAAGCCTTTGTGAAGGACAAGTTGGGCAGAACAAGGGAGGTTTGCATGGCTCCTAAAGCGCCAGCTCATTCGCAAAGCGAATCGAAACTGCAAGGTGTTTCTGCTCAGAATCTAAGAAGGAGCAAAGTCTAGGGACGCGTCGGGGATCCAGGACTGGCTACCCCAACTCCTATCCCCACAACAAAAGGTCAAAATAGGGTTAAGCGTAGGTCCAGGCCACCTGAAGGACTGTATTTCCCCATATGGATGCGCCCAGGCTCTGAGATCCTCAGGGAAGGCTGTTCTCTGGGTCCTGCCCCGCTGCCAGGCATCCTTGATATGGACCCAGGTGAGGGCCTTTTCGGTGGCTGCTCCCAGACTTTGGAACTCCCTCCCTAGAAAAGCCAGACTGGTTCCCTCCTCGTCCTTCTGCCAGCAGTTGAAGACTTTCTTGTTCCAACAGGCTTCTGGCAACTGACTGTGTTTGTTTGTTTTTTAAAGGAGAGGGCTTTAAATAGTGCTGTGCTGTTTTTAATATCTGCACTTTAATAGATCTGCTTTGATTCAATTTGTTGCTGTTTAGTCGTTTTGTCGTGTCCGACTCTTCGTGACCCCCTGGACCAGAGAACGCCAGGCACTCCTGTCTTCCACTGCCTCCCGCAGTTTGGTCAAACTCATGCTGGTAGCTTCAAGAACACTGTCCCACCATCTCATCCTCTGTCGTCCCCTTCTCCTTGTGCCCGCCATCTTTCCCAAGAAGAGAAGTCTTCTCTTCTCATGAGGTGGCCAAAGTCTTGGAGCCTCAGCTTCAGGATCTGTCCTTCCAGTGAGCACTCAGGGCTGATTTCCTTCAGAATGGATAGGTTTGATCTTCTTGCAGTCCATGGGACTCTCAAGAGTCTCCTCCAGCACCAGAATTCAAAAGCATCCATTCTTCGGCAATCAGCCTACTTTATGGTCCAGCTCTCACTTCCATACATCACTACTGGGAAAACCATAGCTTTAACTATATGGACCTTTGATTCTATTAGAGTTGAATTATTTTCTTAACAATTGCCTCTGATATGTTTCTAGCTTTTTGTTGTTTTGATTTGTGCCAGCCGTCTTGAGTCCCAGTTAAGAAAACAGCCGGATCTGTCAATCAATCATTCTTTCTATTTTTTAAAAAATAATTTTTATTAACAGGCCAGTCAAATCACATTAATTCCAAATCACATTAGTTCCAAATTATACAGCCAAATTTTAAAATTTTTATTGGGGGTGCCCATACTTCGAGCTCCGAAAGGGATCCAAACATCACTCTTGTTGCTGCTTTAATTACACAGTTCTATCCAATTCTGTCCAGATAGACTCTTTGTTATTTTCCTCATCTTCTTGTTGTTATCATCATATATTCCTTTCTTTGTGATCTCTGATAATCTTCACAAGCAGGTTGAAAACAAACATATCCTGTGCGGATTTTACACTCTCCAAGAGCCATATCACATAAAGGACAGGCGCCATTTCCACACCTCCGCAAAGAACATTCTCACAGTCTGTCCGTTGATTTCCACAGGCCTGCGAATCTATATCTCAGGGGGCCCTGCCAGGTCAAATCCACATTCCGATAACCATACATTCACATTCCAATGACCATGGTCCTCCTCCCCCTCGTCCTCCTGTGGGCAGGCCTGTCTTAACGAATCTCCATTTGAAACTGCGTCACAAAGCTTTCTTTCCATCCGACGTTCCCACCAGTCCTCTCTTTGATCAGTAATTCATTTCCACACAGTTCTTAATCTCCTCCTTGTGATTAGTAATTTGCAACGATTCTTTCTCTCTGGGAGGGAGGATTATTGGGTACTCACATAAGACAAAAAAAGAAAAGTTTTTCCTCCCCCCTTCTGTTTCGCTCCGACATACCAATCTTTTAATGATGAGTCTTCACTTGATTTATTGTCCAACCCGTCACTCCGCTCACAGAGATCCCATTAATCAGCAGTCTTTACTCCCGATCTTCACTTGAAGTATGTGCATTTGCTTCTATTTCCAATTATATATTTCGAGCTGATGCAAACCAGTGCGCGATTCGGAGACAGCGTCCGGGAGAGCCGACTCCACCCGAGGGCTTTGTGCCTAGTGTCCTCACCCCGTTCTTTTGAATCTGGGGGTGAATTATGGACACAGCAGGCAAGGTAGTACCCCCCATTCCCTTGGGGGGCAAGGGAGGTTGCATACGCCCACATCAGCCTCTTAATTACCTTGTGTGGGTCGGAGAGATGTTATTGTCGGCCATCTTCCAATGCGCCCCCTGGTGGCCCCCCCAATCAATCATTCTTTCTAAGGGTTGTTGCTGGGCTTGGGACATGACACCAATGTATGGAGCAGCAGTCTTTGAACTTTTTGGGGGCCTGGGGTGGGGTTACACCTGAAAATCCAAAGGATTTTCTTGGGCACCACCAAATGCCCATTTCACAGAAGAAAAGCTTGCAACGCTCAGATCCTGGTCTCCCAACAATAACAGGCAAAGCACCTCTCCCCAACCCAACCTCATTCCGCGGTGGGCAAAGCATTCAGAAAAATGACAAGAAAAGATCTGCAGGCTTGTGCAGGAAGAGATTTAGCTTTAGCGGAGATTTCTGCATTCCAGGGGTCTTAGACTAGATGACCCAATACCTCGCCGATCTGGCTGGGTTTCCCCAGCCACTCTGGACAGCTCCTAGATGGGCTATGGAGCTTTGCAAGTTCAGACCCAGAAACGCCGCCCCCCAATAAATTCACACATGACTCAAATTTTGGTTTGGTTTTTGGCAGAATTTAGGCCACAACTTTATTGATTACAGAAAGTGACTGGTTGCATAGGCTCTGGTTCGACTAGCTCCCTGCCACGCAGGTAGCGCTGACCCAGGGTTCCAGCATAGGTGAGCCAAGGGTGAACACCTGGATAAACGTTAAGCCGAGAACGGGCTAACTCCGCCACCCAAATATCTCCCTGGACTCAGGCACGGGCACAGCCCCCTCTCAGGGGTTGACCAAACCATTGAGTCCCTGGATTCCTTTACCAGAATACCCTTCACATAGGGATGGCGAGAACGTTCTCCCATCCCTATCACCTGAACCAGTGCCTATCCGCAACCTTACAAGTTGTGATGAATTGCTACGCGGTAGGCGAAACCCAAATGGCAACAGCCAATCAGCCAAGTGGGGGAAATTCCTGCTGTGCCCCTGTCTCAAAGACAGACGACACACGACAGCATAGCAAGGTCAAGTGCACAGCCCTAAATATAGGGAGAGGTGGGCGGGTGTTCCAAATGCACGCGCCGAAAGAGGAAGCTCTAGGTCACGTGCATGGGAATAAATGTGCGTGAAAATAAAATAACTCCTGCGTCCAGTCACTCTTCCCTGTGTGGGCTCTGCCGGGAAAGCAGACCTGGCAGGAGAGCAGAGCAGCAGCAGTCCTGAGTCCGTGTGAGCAAAAGGGATAAATTCAGTCCAGAGACAGTCCGTTCTTATCTCTAGTAGCGTTTATTTACAAAGCAGTAAATCCATCAGAAACTTCAGCCATTTCTGTGCTCTCCAAAAGCACACCCGCGCAGCTTCTGTGCCAAGCTGCTGTGTGTCAGTCAGCAGAGAAAACGAGACTGAAAGCAGACACACACTGTGACCTGCGTCAAGCTCCTCCCAGATACAGGACACCATGGAGTTTTAACCCTGTCAGTTCCAAACTCCACAATAAATAGGTCCCTTGAACTGTTTGGACTGCGTCCCATTGGCCAGATTGCACCCAGCTTCGAGGGACCTATCAATCGGGTGTTGTGGCTGACCAATCGTATCCGCCCACAACACAGGGTGTCGGTTTTTCCAGGTCTCTCCGCAATACGTGCCCTCTTTAAGGGAGGACCTGATTTCTTGCACAAGAGGTTGTGATGGCCACCAGCATGGATTTAAAAGAGGATTGGAATAACTCATGAAAGAGAGGGGGTCACCTAATCCAATTCCTGAAGTGCAGGAATGTTTTACCCAACATGGGATTCGAACCCAGAACCCCGAGATTATAAGCCTCATGCTCTGCTGACTGAGCGACCAGGCTCCTGACTTATCCTAATGCCATCAGTGCCGATCACCTTTCAAGGGAACAACAAGCTGTTTTATCGACTCTCTGCTACTTCTTCTTTTTTAAATTTGAAAACAGAGGTTTAGATCTTGATGATATCGCTTATAATTCCACAATGCAGAGAGCTGGAGCGAGACTAAATCAAAGGATGGGGTGCAGGGTGGCAAATATAAAGGCATTTAATTAAAGGGATGAAAGGTCTTTTGCTTGCATATATAATAATAATACGTCACAAAGCCCAGAGCTGAACGTTTCGCAGGTCTCTTTGCCGCATAATGGCAAGATTTGCAAAGATTTCCATATGTAATATTTAGAAGACAAAAGACGTACCATGTTCTCTAGTCTGTTTTATTCTGCATCGATCATTGTTTAAGAAACGGCCTTGGAACATCACCAAGGTCTTTGAACGTTCCAGTTTCACAGTCTTTTGTCAAACAACTGTCAGTCAAAAGGAGACAAGCATCACGTTTGGATCTGAAGTACCATGATAAGTATTTTTCCTCCCTCCCTCCCTTTTTTGTTTTACAAAGTCCCAATCTTTAAGGAATGTTGAATGTGCAGAAGGAAGAGATTTACTCTCCAGCTGCGAGCAGGTAGGTGCTGTCCATGCTTTGCTCTTCGCCAGACTCCCACCGGACTTTTTCTTTTTAAACAATGTAGTTTTTCTAACACACTTTTGTAGGCAGCCTTACCAAAATATTGACAGCAAGAGGCGTATTTTATTTTACGTTGATTTCAGCTGGGGAATTAAGCACACGCTTATTAGGGAAGCATAGGAAACAAACGGCATTAAGCCAAAATAAAGTCCTCCTTCATTCAGGGAACTCCCTGCCACAGTAGGCAGCAATGGCCACCAATCTAGATGGCTTTACAAGAGCGTTAGAAAAATTCATGAATAAGAAGAGGGCTATCAATAACCAGAAGCTTTTCTATGGGAATTATAGGGACAGAACTACCTGAAATGTATAGAAACTGATGCATATATGCTACTACAGCGGCAAAAATGTTACTTGTCCCAAAATGGAAAGAAGCAGAAGTCCCTGTAAAGGAAGAATGGATACAAAAACTTATGGAATATAGCAATAGCAAAACTCACTGGAAGAATAAGAAATCAAGATAACAATTTAAAAAATAAATAAAAGAATGGAAATGGTTTATTGAATACTTACAGATAAATTATAAACAGATAGAAACATTGGCAGGATTATTGTCACAACCTGCAATTCTATAAGAGAATATATTTTAAAAAGGGACACGGGTGGCGCTGTGGGTTAAACCACAGAGCCTAGGACTTGCCGATCAGAAGGTCGGCGGTTCGAATCCCCGCGACGGGGTGAGCTCCCATTGCTCGGTCCCTGCTCCTGCCAACCTATCAGTTCAAAAGCACATCAAAGTGCAAGTAGATAAATAGGTACCATTCTGGTGGGAAGGTAAATGGCGTTTCCGTGTGCTGCTCTGGTTTGCCAGAAGCGGCTTAGTCATACTGGCCACATGACCCGGAAGCTGTACGCCGGCTCCCTCGGCCAATAAAGCGAGATGAGCACCGCAACCCCAGAGTCGGCCACGACTGGACCTAATGGTCAGGGGTCCCTTTACCTTTAGGCTCCTATGATGTAAGTCATGGGCCCCGCCTGCTTGCCTGCTCCCTAAAATATCACTGGTTTGCTCATTTCTATATACAGTGGTACCTTAGTTCTCAAACTTAATCCGTTCTAGTAGTCTGTTCCAAAACCAAAGCGTTCAAAACCCAAGGTTGGCAGGAGCAGGGACCGAGCAATGGGAGCTCACCCTGTCGCGGGGATTCGAACCGCCAACCTTCTGATCGGCTCTGTGGTTTCACCCATAGCGCCACCCACATCCTCATAGGAGCCTACACAACACAAAACACTGTTGCTGCACGTAGGTTTTATTTTATTTGTTTTTTATCTTATATTTTGGAAATGTGCATCCAGGTTTTTTTTCCTTTAAATTTTTTGGGGGGCCCCAAGAGAGTGGGGCCCTAAGCTATAGCTTGTTTAGCTTATATGTAAATCTGGCACTGCCATGTTCTACCCAACACAGCTATTCCTCAGGAACCTGGACTTGAGGTTCCTCACTCCACCCCTGACTAAAAGATTTGGCACCCTTTCTCCTTCCTTCGCAAAGAAGCCAGCCATTGCTTGTTTTTTGTAGGGAATTGCTCAGAACAGGGACTTCCAATCGATGGAGATTGCTCAGAGCATTGGCTTGATTGATCGGGACGACGATCGACCAACAGATGCTGACGCTGACCCAATGGCTTATTGGAAGAGTCGCTTGACCTTGCAACCTGGACTGTGCATTAACTGTCACAGGGGATATGCAGGAAGGAAAAAGGTCGGGGAACAATTTATTAAGGGTTGTTAATAAATCTTGTAAGCAGTCTTGCGTGGGTTGCTATTTGGCAACAACTCTTAAAGGTTCCAGAAGCAAAAAAAAATCACAATATTGATTCCATTCCTCTCCTACCCAGCTCCAAAACAGTGGTGGCATGTTTTGTTGGAACCAATTCCTGAATCTTTTTTAAAAAAATTGAGTCAAAAGAGGGTGGTTGCTTGTTACATGTCAAAATTTATACCCTTAAGACCACTGGATTTTGAGATCAAAGTCGTGCAGGTTAGTAAAATCACTTAAATAACACAGGTGGGGTGTAGAGAAAAGGAATTGTTATGTACTGAAGTTCTCACCCTGGGCCAGCAGGGGGATACTGTAGATAGTTATGCAAATGAAGGATCGAAAGTGACGTTCAGTGATTGGATAGTTTGTATGCAAATGAAGGATCGAAAGTGACGTTCAGTGATTGGCTAGTTACAGAAAATGGTTACTGTTGCATTCTAGTGGAGCTCTATATAAGCAGGCTGACTGAGCTCCTCAGTTCAGTTCTGTTCCAGCTTACAAATAAAGAGCTGCTTTGGAAGAATCGCTGTGTCGTCTGATATGTTCGCCCACAACTTAACAGGAATTAGGAATGGAAACTGACCAAAAGCAGTGTACAGTCAAACCTCGGTTCCCAAACGCCTCCGTTATCATATGTTTTGGTTCCTGAACGCCGAAAACCGTTTTTCAGAAGCCAAATGTCCAACAATCTTGCAATCAATTGGAAGCCATGCCTCGGTTTTCAAATGGGCTTCCGGAACGAATTACGTTTGACAACTGAGGTTTGACTATATAATTTTGGGAGAAATTGTAAACAGAGAGACTTTGTCTTTCTTACTTGAGGCCTGGTAAGTAGCAAGGAAACATTCAACTAAACACAGAAGAAAACTCGCTCAGAACTACTCAGCCAATCAAGGCAACAAGGCATATGCTACCTCAGTAGAGATCATGCCGCTCTTGTTGCTAAGCAACACTTCCCGCCCCCCGCCCCCAGTTGGCTGACTTAGTGTTGTTGTTGTTGTTTAGTCGTTTAGTCGTGTCCGACTCTTCGTGACCCCATGGACCAGGGCACGCCAGGCACTCCTATCTTCCACTGCCTCTCGCAGTTTGGTCAGACTCATGTTTGTAGCTTCGAGAACACCATCTCGTCCTCTGTCGTCCCCTTCTCCTTGCACCCTCCATCTTTCCCAACATCAGGGTCTTTTCTAGGGAGTCTTCTCTTCTCATGAGGTGGCCAAAGTATTGGAGCCTCAGCTTCAGGATCTGTCCTTCCAGTGAGCACTCAGGGCTGATTTCCTTCAGAATGGAGAGGTTTGATCTTCTTGCAGTCCATGGGACTCTCAAGAGTCTCCTCCAGCACCAGAATTCAAAGGCATCAATTCTTGGGCGATCAGCCTTCTTTATGGTCCAGCTCTCACTTCCATACATCACTACTGGGAAAACCATGGCTTTAACTAAACGGACCTTTGTTGGCAAGGTGATGTCTCTGCTTTTTAAGATGCTTTTTAGGTTTGCCATCACCTTTCTCCCAAGGAGCAGGCGTCTTTTAATTTCCTGACTGCTGTCACCATCTGCAGTGATCATGGAGCCCAAGAAAGTAAAATCTCTCATTGCCTCCATTTCTTCCCCTTCTATTTTCCAGGAGGTGATAGGCCCAGTGGCCATGATCTTCATGGCTGACTTAGTAATAACAGAATTAACCCTCAAGTAACAAACTGAATGATCCTTGCTGTTGCACACCCAGCAACACATGCACCCTGTCCTCTGTTTAGGTAGCATCATGCGCTGCGGAGCAGGGAAAGAAGCACTGAAAACAAAAAGTTTGCTTAAACTTTCCAAGTTCATTTCTTTGTTAAATTGAGATGGTAAACACAACGTAAAGCTTGCGCATGCTTGCAATATGTTATGTTGAAGGAGTGAGGACCAGGGGTCCACCTGGGTCCACTTTGGAGAGCCAGGCTGGAGATAAGCTGAAAGCCATCTTAGAGAGCAAACTAAAAGCTAAAAAAGACATCTCTCTCTCTCCCCTGCTTGCCCCTGCTTGCAAAACAATATTTTTGCAACACAGCGAGTTTGCAGGAGGATGCGGTCAGGGGATTTTGGAGCTGTTCTGAGAAACTGTTCGTTTGCCCAGGATGTCTAGCCCACCACAAGGTTCTAAGCCGAGCAACCTGTTGGAACCACAAAAACAGGTGGGGGGGTTGAGCTTCAATGAATATGCATAAAGGGGAATGTTTGAGGGCTGGGTCAAGGGTTGAACCATTGTTTTGCCTGAGGGGATAAAAACTGTTTGCCCCTGGTGTTCGGGGGCATTCTCTCTCATTTCGTCCTGAATGCACCCCTTTTTGCTTTTTGTCTGACAAAGACCAAATTGAATAAAACTTTTGTTTTAAAGAAATATTGCTGCCTGGATTTTTCCATTCTGGTCTGTATTCTGAAGTCTCTAACATTTCTGGTGCCTGCGTGACTCGGATAGGGACCTTAAGTCCTCAAAAGACCAGAAGGCAGCTCCCTTGTCCTTTTCTAGGCAGGACACAGGGGAAGAGCCAATAGGCCGCTTACTCCTGGCGCCACCGAGGCTTTTCTTCGGAGGAGGGCGAAGCCAATTTGACCCTTCTGCTGGATCCTGGAAGAGAAGGCAACGGATTGAAGGACCGAGGTTGACAGGACAGGCCAGAGTCCAGCCGGCTGGTGAGTACATGGAAAAGGGCCCTGGGGACAGAGGAAGACAGAGACCCCCTTGTAATTAAAAAGGGGAAGGGGCATCCTGATCACATGCCCAAGCGTGTTTGGTGGCAGTAAGGGAAGGATTGGCCCCTGATACCCACCCACGCTTAAGGATTTAAAGGAAGGCAGAAAGGAAAAAAGGGGGGGGGAACCGGGAGGCTAGTGTGTGTGGTACAGCGTCCAGTGAAAGAGGCACTTGGTGCGTGTGTGTGTGTAACCCCAGGGTATTCCCCTGGGGTAGAACCAATAAGTACTCCGGTTCCCAGCAGCGCGAGCTCGACTGGGCGAGGAAAATTGGGAACTGCATGTGTGTGTGTTTGGTGTTTGGGGACGCTGCACAAGGGCCATATTAAATATGGGAGGGAGTGGCTCAAAAGGTCTAATAACTCCCCTAAAGTGCATGCTGAACAATTTCAAGAAAGGATTCAGCGGAGACTATGGCGTTGTGATGACGCCAGAACGCTTATACACTCTGTGTGAACTGGACTGGACACAGCATTGAACTGGGAAGAAACATAGGGGCCCTAGTTGGGACAGGGCAACAAGGAGTATCTTTTGAGGCTGAGTAGTTATTTAGAGAAGAGTTTCAGACTCAGATTCAGATTTGGGAGCGATGAAGGGGATCGCTCCAGAGATCCCTTAGGTTATCCAAGTTAGTATACAGAACTAGAGTGCATACAAAGCTTTCAGATCTCTGGACCTCAATGAAGGCAAGAGTTCAGCCAGGCAGAGCTGGAGGGTTCTCTGTTGAGCTGTAAGTTTGATAGTAAGGCAAGCTTGTTAGTTTCTCCAAAGCCCATCACTGAACTATGAAGCACATGAGCCTTGCAGACCTCCAACAGTTTTGATCCCTATAGTAAGTACAGCTTGACCAGGGAGGGCAAGCTAAATCCCAGAACTTAGCTAGGGAAGAGCTGGGTATCTATGTGACCAGCGGCAGTTTGGAACACATCAGGGAAACCACCAGTAGTGCCCTAACTTCTCTGATGACCAGTGAGAGGTGGTCTATGGCTAGGAAATACGAAATGGTTTTAGACCTATAGCAGTTATAGTTGAGACAGGGAGGGCAATTTAATTGGTGTCCTTAACCAGGCACCAGCTGGATGGCTCGGTGCTCAGGTGTGTCTCAGAGAACACTGCAGCAGGCCCCTGGTTTGAGACTCAGGCAGAGAAACCTCAAGAGAAGACCTGCATCTTTGTGGCCACCACAGTTGACAAGTTAGTTGCCACAGAAACAGGATGAGGGAACAGATGGAAAGAAAAAAAAACAAGCCGGACACCTGAAACTGACCACAGGGTGTGACCAGCCAAGGTCAGGTGTCTGCTGGGAGAACTACTAGAAGTTTAAAAAAAAAACAACAACACAAAAAGAAACTGCATAAAACTAAAAGAGGAAGAAGAGCTTTTTCCATTTAACTTGGATGAGTTTGTGAACATGGATGAAGTTCTAGAGGTTCACGTGATAATAGACAACCCCCCACCCCCCTGGCTGAAGAAATATAAGACTGATCAATGCAAAATTAAGGAGCACAGGCAGGAAAACGCCTCAAGAAGCCCATTTACCAGGGATCCGAGGCAAAAGTCCTGGCCCCACCCCCATATGATCCAAGTGCCGTGGTGGCCCCTTGGGAGGACAGGGACAGCCCCATATCCCCAAAGCTCCACCACCGCCCCGATATGCGGCCCAGGCAGCTGAAGCAGGAAAGGGGGGGCTGCCAGACACCCCAGAAGTAGACGAGGCAGAGCCCAGTGACCAGATCCTGGACAAAATATACCCCAACCTTAAAGAATTGAGGGAAAGGATGAACAAATACAGAAGTTTGACCACTATGTATCGAAAAGCTGCAGAAGCTTATTGCAATGTTCGAGGCAAAGCATTGGGGAAGCACATAAAGCGGTCCAGGTCCACCGCAGAGGCAGGAGAAGCAGAAGTCCTGACCCCCCTTTGTATAGTTTGGGACAAGCCACTCCCTGCGCCTCCGTTCACCCTTCAATATGTCCCCTTCACCACCATCGATTTGATGAATTGGAAGACCCACACCCCTGCGTTTGCTGAGAAGCCCCAGGCAGTTGTGGACTTGCTGTCCTCTATATTTGCAGCGCATGAGGCTACCTGGGCAGATTGTCAGCAATTGCTGAGCACTCTCTTTACCTCAGAGGAAAGGAGGAGAATTAATACACAGGCTTTAGAATTTCTTGGAACGCCTGATGGAGGCATACAGAATTTGGACCCCCTTTGACTCTGAACTCCCTGCACATGAGTTAATGGTAAATGCCTCCTTCATAGGACAATGTGCAAAGGACATTAGAACCAAAATCCAAAAACAGCCTGGGTTCCAGGGCATGTCCAGATCTCAGATCATGGCCATCGCCCAGAAGGTGTTTGAACAAAGAGGAGAGGCTGAGAAGAGGGAGAAAAAGCAGTGGAGGAAAGAAAAGGCAGCAGTGTTAGGCACAGCAATGGCTCACAGTCCAGGGACCCGAGGACTCCGCCGTAGCCATTCAGAGACCTGCGGCCAAGGGGGAGGAAGATGCCTGTTCAGCAACAGCAAGGCCATAAGAATTACCCCTGTGAAAGGCTGCATGGAGCCAATTAGGAAGCTTGGTCAAAACGCATGTATTACTGGCTGGCAGAAAAGCAGCTATGGGAAAATACACAGGCTGAAACAGGCTTTGCCCAGCCCATTAAGAAGTTTACAGGCGCAGTGGAGGCTTGTGAAGGAGACGTGGCTGATGCTCTAGAGAAGCCCTGGGTTGCGTGGCAGGGATTGAAGACGGCATGTCAGGCTGCAGTGGAAGCCAGACCAGAGGGGCCTAGAGGACGCCCAGAAAGCCCAGAGGGGTCTGAGGCTGCTTTGAGAAGTTGTTTCTACGGTTCAATGCATCTGTGTGATGGACTGTGTGTTGGAGAAAGGCTGAAAAGGCAGTTGCAAGCTGTTCCTCAGGCAATGGAGTACCCAAAAGTGCAGGCCAGGCAAGCCATTCCAAGAGTTCTGAGGAGGCCAAAGTCTCCAAGAGTTATTTGTCCTCTGAGGTGAAGTCCAACAGCGAAAGGCATTGCCATGCAATTGGCAGCTGGATGCAAGGCTAACATCTATATTGATTCTAAATATGCCTTCTTAACCCTGCATGTGCATGGCGCCCTATGGAAAGAGCGGGGCTTGAGTGGAGCCCACGGGAAAGCTCTGAAATATGTTCCAGAAGTTGAGACATTACTAGAAGCTGTATGGGCCCCCAAAGAGATTGCTGTAATGCACTGCAAAGGCCATGATAGAGGTTGGGACATGGTCACTAGAAGCAACCGGAAAGCAGATAATGCAGCTTGTGAGGCAGCTCTGAAACCTCCACCAGTGGTCACCACCGCCCTCAACCCAGCTACCCTGTTGCCGGTAGGAGAAGGTGAGGAGCAGACGCACGATTGCATTGAGGTTATGGACACAAGACTGGACCTGGAGAAGTGGACAGAGGAAATCGATTGGCAGACAGAGTGGCCAAGGAAGCAGCCCGGGAACCGGCCCTGCCTCAGTTATTGGAGCAGTGGTCCCAGAAGAGATCTTAAGCACTGCTGACAAACCAGATACTATGTGTCCACCCACATGAGGCCAGATGCCACAACCAAGCAGCTGCAGAAGTATGTCTATATAGCCAACCTTTATCAACTGGCAGCCCAGATTTCCAGGAAATGCCTGCTATGCCAAAAGAATAATCCCAGAACTCACTCCAGACGATGTGGAACCACGTTACACCCTTGATGAACAGCAGTGGACCAGCCAAGAAGGAGCAACGCTCCAGGAAGGACCAGACAGCCGTGTTTTGTGCCCCAACATCTGGCCAGCACAATTGTAAAGAATTACCACGAGTCCACCCATTTGGGAGGCCCAGCTGCTAAAGCACACCTTGGGAGAATATTCTATCTCAACTAACTGCTGCTATACCTAACTGCTGCTATATCCCAAAACTGTGCCCTGTGCGCCAACCAAGAGACTGAGACTATCACCCTTTGAACTTCTATATGGCAGGCCAACCCCTTTCGTCCGAGACATCCCCGCCAGTTTGGGGCAGATGGGAGATCACATCACCCAAGAACAAGTGCAATCCCTGTGTTTGTTGTGTGTGTTTGCTTCCTTTCCAGGTATTCCCTCGAGCGTACACCTGCAGTCCCGCGGCAGTCTCGCTGAGCCGGTTCACCAGTTCCTCTGGGTGACAGCGTCTGGCAACCCCCTCATCCCCAACTGCAGTGAAAGTAGCCGAGGTGATCCCCTGGGTACATCACACGCATCTGAAGAAGGGTGTCTGGACTTGCAAGAGAAATCCTGCTGACCCTCTGAAGTTGATCATCACCTTGTGTCTGACGCTACCAGGGAAAAAGCGTTAGGCCACGGGCAACGAGATCCTGCGACTACTCATCACAAGGACAATCACAAAGACTTTCTCTTTTCTCTCTTATTTTCTTTATTGACTTGCTCTATGTCTTATTGCCCTGACCCTATCGAACCATACCAACCCTATTGGCCTGCTGACCTCTGCCGGTGGTAAGAGACGGCATACTCGTAGGCTCTTGGGAACGAGGGTTCAATAGGGCGGCCGCAGTACAGCATCCCACTCTCCCACTGTGGCTCTTTATTCACTGCATTGCCCAGCGCACTTGGATGTGGCTCCTCCGGGGAGCTGCAGGATCGGTCGAAATCTATCGAGTTCTAGACCGCTCTTGTGGTTGTGGGAGAATAGCCTGCTGGTTGTAGGGTAGAGCACTGTACCAACCCCATTTGATAAACCAGGCCCAAATCTTACTCCAGGTGTTGCATGGGAGGGTGTCTGAATCAAGGTGCACACTAAAATTACTGAACAGGTGCCTGTGGGTTCTGCAGCCCCACCTGTGGTTGTCGTGGTGGCTCAAGCCTCCCAAAATCCCAGAATACTACCTGAACTACTGGGTCTGGTAACTCCACACCTAATACCCTTGAATTAGGCAGGGTATTCTTGTGGCTGCATAAGAGTTGCCACCAAGTAGACAGACAGGGCACCTAGTTCCGGAAGAATTGGATGGGAGGGGTGCCCGCAGGCAGGGTCCCCAACGTAGAAACTTGCTCTCCAGCAAATTTAGAGGCACCACTAGGACTTTTGGTATTGGGACCAGAACCCCTTGATATAGTCACCCCATGTGTCAGGCCGTTGCAGGGGTGGATATATTCTTGTGGGTGCATGGTGATATATGAAGAGGGGGAAGCCCCTTTTGGGTATAATCTCTTGAGGAGACAACACGAGGGCCCAGTCCACCCACAAGGGATTATAGGGAAATTGCTCCATATAGTGGGTGCCTCAGCAAAAAGGTGGAGAGTCACCCCTGAGGCCCAGCGAATAATTGAATACGAATATCAGTGGGCCCTTCAGCAGTAAAAGAACATTAGGAATGAACCCTGAGTATTGGTGCGAGGAACTATGGAATTATTGCGGTTGGTGGGTAGGCGTGGTATGTACTGCCCTACTTCTTTGGATGCTCCTGTATTTTGCTGGCATTGGCCAAAGCGGGAAAGAGTTCCCTGGTCTCCCCTGCCAACTTTTCCCGTCTAATGACTGAGTGGGGCGTCCATAACCCCTACAGTAGGTGTTTACAAGTGGCTGAAGTGGTAGCCCATTCTGCCAATAAGTCACCCCAACAGATGCCACGAGTGGACTACCACTTCTCCCACTGCCACTTAACCGTTCCGCCATTCACAAACGAGCATTGGTCAATGCAGCTACATGTACGCATATCCTGGCTCTCTATGATGTGGTACCTATAGGTCCATCAAAATGAAAATGCAGAACCATAATCGGTCGGCATTTTCATGATGGAAAGGGGGGAATGAAGGAGTGAGGACCAGGGGTCCACCTGGGTCCACTTTGGAGAGCCAGGCTGGAGATAAGCTGAAAGCCATCTTAGAGAGCAAACTAAAAGCTAAAAAAGACATCTCTCTCTCTCCCCTGCTTGCCCCTGCTTGCAAAACAATATTTTTGCAACACAGCGAGTTTGCAGGAGGATGCGGTCAGGGGATTTTGGAGCTGTTCTGAGAAACTGTTCGTTTGCCCAGGATGTCTAGCCCACCACAAGGTTCTAAGCCGAGCAACCTGTTGGAACCACAAAAACAGGTGGGGGGGTTGAGCTTCAATGAATATGCATAAAGGGGAATGTTTGAGGGCTGGGTCAAGGGTTGAACCATTGTTTTGCCTGAGGGGATAAAAACTGTTTGCCCCTGGTGTTCGGGGGCATTCTCTCTCATTTCGTCCTGAATGCACCCCTTTTTGCTTTTTGTCTGACAAAGACCAAATTGAATAAAACTT
Organism: Podarcis liolepis; assembly: GCF_965112155.1. Lineage (NCBI taxonomy): Eukaryota > Metazoa > Chordata > Lepidosauria > Squamata > Lacertidae > Podarcis > Podarcis liolepis. The sequence goes on from NC_139564.1 coordinate 5,419,059, forward strand.
TTGTTTTAAAGAAATATTGCTGCCTGGATTTTTCCATTCTGGTCTGTATTCTGAAGTCTCTAACAATGTAATGGGCACAAAAGCATCGCAGTTACGTGATTCCAGCCCATTCTTTCCGCTGCGGTCTGTGTGCTCTTTGAGTTACTGCGCAAGCAAGATCAAGTGTCTAGGCCAACTCTATTGTTGCTCGCAAGACAATGCCTTGCCTGATTGCAATAGGGTTAGTCTCTTGTCCTCCAACCTCCCTCCTCCAAAACCAGCCCTGAGAGCCAGTTGCAAAAGTGCAATGCTCTGGAAAGAGCAGATTGAGGTTTGCAGCCAATGCCAGAATTTTTGAAGGACGTGGCAGGTCCCACGAAGCAATCAAACGAGTGCAAATTTGGAAAGGCCTGCTATTTCCCACCTGCGAATGTGCTGGCATTTATTTGATGTGCCAAGGCGTTCATCTGATAGGCGTGATTTCACAAAGAAGTAAGCAGAGACAAAGGCGGAGGGCAAGTCCTTGCCTGGGATATAACGTTACAGGTTTTGGATGAGGAACAAGAACAACATAGAAGGGGGGAAAGTGATGCTGTTCCTGTGCGCATTTTGCAGTGTGCTCTAAAGCAGAGCTTCTCAGCTCTCTGGTGTGGTGGGACGGCAGTTATTCCCACCCCCAATGTTCCACAGAAAGGCACCATATCAGATCCCTGGAGTGTCCCACTCAACCTGGACGGTGGTGGAATCACGATGAATGGTCAGCTGATGGTTTGTGAACTGGTACCGTTCCGTGGACATCACTTTGAGTTGCTGTTGGCATCCGTCAGCCTCGAGAGACAATGGGCTGCATCTCTGGTCTGCCCCGTAGAGGACCTTAAGGTCAATGAATAACCATAGTTTAGAAGTCCTGGGCCCCAAGGAAGTCAGACTATCCTCCACCAGGGCCAGGGCCTTCTCAGTGATGGCTCTGACCTGGTGGAATGCCATGAGACCAGGGCCCTGCAGAATTTAACTTCCTTCTGCAGGGCCTGTAAGACAGAGCTATTCCGCCTGGCTTTCAATGTGAACTAAGCCTGATCTTTTATTCCCCTTCTTTCCCTCCCTCTCCGCTTTTTATGAAATTTTTTTCCTGATAAGGGGATAAAGGAGAGTGGGGAACTGGCCTCGGGAAGTGCGTATCTATCAGGCACCGGAGCCGGCCTAGTAGGAAAGTTGGCAACCTTAGGCCTACATTATTTCCCGCTCTGTCTGCAGAGGGCACACTCCCTCAGCAGGTATTTCTCCAAACTCAGACCTGTGACTGCACACCCATTTGTCAAGAGGCCTGCTCTATGTTTTGTGGACTTGGGAGAGGGGAAACCAGACTCTGCAATGGCTGGCTTCTTGCAAAAACTTCTGCATTAATTCTCAACCTCCTCCTCCTCCTCTTTGAAGCAAAGGCATGCAAATAACTGTTTGCAAAAGACTTGGAGCTGCAGTCCTCTAGAATCCAGCCTGGGTGCATGAATTTAACCCTGCTCTGCAAGGCCGTGAGAGCCACCCGAAAACCCACACACCCCTTTCCTCTTGCAACACAGACCCCATCCTAGGATCATAGCTGTTTTATTGTGTGTCTCTGCATATATACCGTGTGTGTATTATTCTCCCCTTCACACGTCATCGGCCGCAAGCTGAAATTGTGCGTGCATCTATATACATGTTTCCCCAAATGCAAACTAAAAAAGAAAAAAAAGAAAAAACGTGTTTACAGTGTTATGTATTGTTCTTTGATTCTCTTTCTCTTTCTTTTCTTGTAAAATTCAATAAAATATTAAAATTAAGAACAGTCACTAGTGATGTACTAGATAATCTGTACTAAATAAACAGAAGAGTCAATATTTATTTGGAAACAAAAAAGAGAAATTGTGCGTGCATCGTTTTTCCAGAATAAAGTGCGCGGCTTTGAAGGTGCCCCCACAAAAACCTATTTCTATTGCATCATTTCCTGTCCCCCAAGGCTTTCAAGGCTTTTCCAAGGAGAAAATCCGGCCTGCTCTTGCCATTTCCACACTCTGCAAAGCAGTGCACTTTGGGCAAAATGAAGCCTGATTCAGAGAGGGCCGTGTGTGAGAGCTACCTCTTGCCTGTAGTGGAAGGTAAGGATTTATTTATTTTTATGCCTGCAAGCAGCAAAAAGCCACTGTTGAAACAGGTGTGGTAAAGAGATGCATGCGTAAAAGACTGTTGTGTGTTGAGAGCTCAGAGAGTTGTTGTAGCAGGCGAGCGAACAAAATGGCGGCCTGGATAGATGGAGACTCAACTGGGAGAAACAGGCCCTTTGGGGAAAGTCTTCTCATTCCTCTTGATAAGCGGTTCTCAAACTTCTTTTTTTTGGTTCGTCCCCACCAACCTTGGTTCTGTAAATTCATCCCCAACCCTAAGGAGGACAATAACACAATAGAATTCAGAACATCAAAGGTCAATTGCACATTGTGTTCAAAACCCAGCCCAAACTTCTTCCTCTTTTAATTTAATTTTAAGATTTTGAAATTTACAAACAATTGTCAAACAACCAAAACAGAAAGAAAATTCCATAAATTTCCATGGACATCTTCTGTATTAATCCAATTCTATTAAATCTTCACTGCAACCATAGTCCAACGTTCAACTACAAGTGTCATTCCAGTCCTCCTATTAATTTTAATTGTTTACAATGATTTTTAAAGTAAATTGTATCTATTTCTCCATTCCTGATTAAAATTTTGGTCTTCCTGGTTTCTAATTCTTACGGTCATTTTTGCCATTTCAGCAAAATCCATCAGTTTAATTTGTCATTCTTCTCTGGTAGAGACTATATCTTCTTTCCCTCTCTTGGGCTAGTAACATCTGAGCAGCATTCTTTGTTTTTTGGTGGTTTGACAATTGTTTGTAAATAATAATAATAATAATAATTAAAAACAAACAAACACCGAGCCAAAACTATTTAGTTTAATTAATTCAACAACAACAACAACAACAAAATTATTATTTATACCCTGCCCATCTGGCTGGGTTTCCCCAGTCATTCTGGGCGACTCACAGCATATCTAAAAACATAATAAAAACACCAAACATTAAAAACTTCCCGATACAGGGCTGCCTTCAGATGTCTTCTAGAAGTTACGTAGTTCTTTAGCTCCTTGACATCTACCGAAAATGGATGGACTTGATCCAGAGATGTCAGATAACTGCATTTCAAATATTTTTACTAAGGGAAATGTAAGGATGAAGGCAAGGCATAGTATAAAAGACTCATATATAACATGCACAAACCCTTAGTTTTTTACCTGTAATTAATTACAGTGGTACCTTGGTTCTCAAACTTAATCCGTTCCGGAAGTCCGTTCCAAAACCAAAGCGTTCCAAAACCAAGCCACGCTTTCCCATAGAAAGTCATGCAAAACAGATTAATCCGTTCCAGACTTTTAAAAACAACCCCTTTTTACCCATTGTTGTCTTTTTAATTGTATATATTGCTTTTATATGTTGCTATGGCCGTTGGCTAATGCGAATAAAGTTTATCTATCTCCCCTAAAACAGCAATTTAACATGAATTTTACTATGTAACGAAACCACTGATCCATACAATGAAAGCAATAATCAATGTAAAAAGGTAAAGGTAAAGGGACCCCTGACAGTTAAGTCCAGTCGCAAATGACTCTGGGGTTGCAGTGCTCATCTCGCTTCTTTACTGGCCAAGGGAGCCAGTGTTTGTCTGCTGACAGTTTTTCCGGGTCATGTCGCCAGCATGACTAAACCGCTTCTGGCGAACCAGAGCAGCGCACGGAAACGCCGTTTACCTTCCCGCCGGAGTGGTACCTATTTATCTACTTGCACTTTTACATGCTTTCAAACTGCTAGGTTGGCAGGAGCTGGAACCGAGTAACGGGAGCTCACCCCGTCGCAGGGATTAGAACCGCCGACCTTCCGATCGGCAAGCCCAAGAGGCTCAGTAGTTTACACCACAGCACCACCCATGTCCCAATAAAAAAGACAGTACTGTATTGTAGATGATAAAAAATAAAATTATTTTTTTTCTTAGCTGCACTGATGATAGTCATTGTTTGGATTGGGGGCTTTTATCCATTTCTGCAGTCACAGAATCAAGCAGCCAATCAGTAGCTGAACTGGGTTCCTCACAGTCACAAAAACAAATTAACCGAAAAAGCCTCAAAAACAAAAATGCAAAATAAATAGCAAAAGCGCCAAACTTAATCCGTTCCAGAACGCTGTTTGACTTCCAAAATGTTTGAAAACCACGGTGCAGTTTCTGATTGGTGCAGGCTGCCCCAGAAACAATAGCCGACAGCCGCAACAGACGTTCGGCTTCCGAAAAACGTTTGAAAACCGGAACACTTACTTCAGGGTTTTCGCTGTTTGGGAACCAAGGCGTTTGAGTAACCAGGCATTTGAGTACCAAGGTACCAACTGTATAAGCAAATCAATAACTATTACCAATAATTTGCTATCTTGTGGAGTGTGACGACTTAGATCCGAAAATACAAACAAACATGGACAAAGGGAATAGTTCTGGAAGCCACAAGAGCAGTAAAATTTAAGTATCCAGTGAGGAACGTGTTTCGCTCTGCTAAATTTCCACTCGTGTCTGTTGTAGCCTCCAGCACAAACCCTGTAACTTTCTATACCACAAATATGTTCCCGTTTATTTATTTTGTGTCCCGCTTTCGTCATGCTTTATAGTGCAAGAGCACCCCTCCGGACAGCGATATTGTGGTAACATTGGGGAAGCATTGCAGAACAACCAGTAAAGCAGAATGTCGTGCCGACGGTCCAGTATGAATCCGCAACAATTTTGTTCTTGTTCCGTGTTTGCTGCTACTGAAAAAAAAATGCCCAAAGGGGCATCATTTGCTATTGAAACTGAGAGTCCGTGCTTTGCGTTATGAGTTTGGGGAGGGGTAGGCTGTACATGGAGGCCCTTCTAATTCCCGGAATAGTCAGGCTAGTTTCATGGTGAGGTATTGGCTCTAAGTATGGGTCGTTAAGGTAACAAAGGAAGTGGCTCCGTGCCAGATGACAGGCGAATGGGTTCCCCCTCCCTCAACTCGCTGGTAGTTAGAAAAACAGCCCAGAGTTGGCAGTTTTGAGTTAAGTGCGCTAGAAGCTAGAGGAACAGGTAGACTGGAACCCGAGAGAGGGAGACTTGATTTCTGCTCGATTGGGGGTGTTAATGCTGTGAACCCTTCCATTGTAGGCTCAGGTTGTAGATATGTGTGTATACAATACAGTCGTGCAAAAACCAGGGGTTTCTGCTCCACATTTAACACACAAGGCATTGCACATATCCAGCGTAGTGGGCAATTTATGATTTTGCTATTTTATACTATTTGATTTATTGATTGCCGTTTTGTTATATCTTGGTTTTGTATTAATGGGACTTCTCTTCTTTGAGGGCTTACCTACCAAAAAATGATGTATACCGGTAAATAAAATGTGGACTGTCCTGCCTTGGAGCTTTCTAAGCAGAGGTTGGATAGCCATCTGTCATGGATGATCTAGCTGAGATTCCTGCATTGCCGGGGGTTGGGCTAGATGACCCTCAGGGTCCCTTCAAATTCTACGATTCTGTGATTTTATAATGCAACAATTAAAGAGCAAATCCTGACCATGCAAAACCACTCAGAGCTGGGCCAGTGAGGGAGTGTGGCCTTCCATCATGTAGAATGAATTGGTGAGTTGCATTCAGCCGGTTCCTCACTGGTTGTTGTTTAGTTGTTTAGTCGTGTCCGACTCTTCGTGACCCCCTGGACCAGAGCACGCCAGGCACTCCTGTCTTCCACTGCCTCCCGCAGTTTGGTCAAACTCATGCTGGTAGCTTCGAGAACACTGTCCCACCATCTCGTCCTCTGTCGTCCCCTCCTCCTTGTGCCCTCCATCTTTCCCAACATCAGGGTCATTTCCAGGGAGTCTTCTCATGAGGTGGCCAAAGTCTTGGAGCCTCAGCTTCAGGATCTGTCCTTCCAGTGAGCACTCAGGGCTGATTCCTGATAGGTTTGATTTTCTTGCAGTCCATGGGACTCTCAAGAGTCTCCTCCAGCACTATAATTCAAAAGCATCCATTCTTCGGCGATCAGCCTTCTTGATGGTCCAGCTCTCACTTCCATACATCACTACTGGGAAAACCATGGCTTTAACTATATGAACCTTTGTTGGCAGGGTGATGTCTCTGCTTTTTAAGATGCTGTCTAGGTTTGTCATTGCTTTTCTCCCAAGAAGCAGGCGTCTTTTAATTTCGTGACTGCTGTCACCATCTGAAGTGATCATGGAGCCCCAAAAAGTAAAATCTCTCACTGCCTCCATTTCTTTCCCTTCTATTTGCCAGGAGGTAATGTGACCAGTGGCCATGATCTTGGGTTTTTTTATGTTGAGCTTCAGACCATATTTTGTGCTTTCCTCTTTCACCCTCATTAAAAGGTTCTTTAATTCCTCCTCACTTTCTGCCATCAAGGTTGTGTCATCTGCATATCTGAGGTTGTTGATATTTCTTCCCACAATCTTAGTTCCGTTTTGGGATTCATCCAGCCCAGCCTTTCGCATGATGAATTCTGCATATAAGTTAAATAAGTTAGTACTTTGCAAACCACCTGAACATCCCAAACAAACCAACCCTGTAAGGTGTGTAAGGAGCATAATGCCACACTTCAGATCCCTTCCTGCGTAAAATCCCGGAGGATACAGTCCAGAGTGACCCATGGCATCCTCGCTTGCCCCTTTGCTCACCATCTCTGGTGCACTAAAGCATTTTAACACCGCAGACTCTGGGGTGTCAAAATGCAATTCTTGTGTAACGTTCAGTTCTGTCTGGGGAGCAAATGTTCCATCACTTCCCTCCCTCCCCAACTCCTCTTCTTTCTATAGCGTAGGAGACATCGGGAGAAAAACGAAGATAGCGAGGATTCTCCGCCACCCGAGCTGGAATGATGGAAAGCGCGAAAGTAAACAAATTTGGAACAAAACCGTTCCAAAGTGCCACCGATGATTGAGAGCGAGTGTTCTTTAAAAAGAGAGCGCTGAAGTGGGCAGGCTGTCGTGGCAAAATGCCACATCAAATTGGTCTGTTGGTTTAAAGTGCTGGAAAGTTTATTATCGTTCAGCATCCAAGGGCTCAGCTTTTCTAAGGCGAAAAAAGCAGAGAGTTTATGTTTCGCAAGTGGGGAATCTCAAGTGGGGAGGAGCGAAGCAGGGGTCCCCCCAACAGGTGACTCCCACAACCGGCATTCAAAGAGTAAAGGTAAAGGTAAAGGGAACCCTGACCATTAGGTCCAGTCGTGGCCGACTGTGGGGTTGCGGTGCTCATCTCGCTTTATTGGCCGAGGGAGCCGGTGTACAGCTTCCGGGTCATGTGGCCAGCAGGACTAAGCCGCTTCTGGCGAACCAGAGCAGTGCATGGAAATGCCGTTTACCTTCCCGCCGGAGTGGTACCTATTTATCTACTTGCACTTTTTGTGCTTTCGAACTGCTAGGTTGGCAAGAGCAGGGACCGAGCAACGGGAGCTCACCCTGTCACGGGGATTCAAACCATAACCTTCTGATCGGCAAGTCCTAGGCTCGGTGGTTTAACCCACAGTGCCACCCGCGTCCCTTATTCAAAGAGTACAGGCCCTCCAAACATCCCTATGTTCCAGGGACCATCCCAGATTTACAGAAGTCATCCCAGTTTCTGATAAGATGTGCGGTAGCTCAGTGGGTTAGAGCATGGTGCCGATAATGCCAAGGTTGCAGGTTCAATCCCCGCATGGTACAGCGGCATATTCCTGCACTGCAGGGGGGTCAGGCTAGATGATCCATAGGGTCCCTTCCAACTGTGTTTCTCCCAACAGTGATTTATGTGTTGTCGATAGATAGATAATTTATTACGGTTGGAGACCAGCTTATAAAACACACTTGGGGGTAAAATCCCAGAAAGAAAACAAACAGTTAAAACAATGTACAACAATAAATTTGAAATTTATAAATGCGATAAGCATATAGACACTTAAAACTTTAAGATAAGCTACCGCAGAGAGTTGACCCAGAGTCACCCATGGAACCGAGTTTGGGGATTTTCTTCACGAACTAGTTTGAGCCGGGGGACGGTCTGCGCCTACAGATCTGTACACAGATTCTGGCGACCATCCGGGTCGTCTTATGATCTTTGCCTAAGAGGAAAAGGTCGAATTTTGGGGGGTGCTCGTGTAATCTCACTGTATACAAGTTGTACAAGTGACAATAAAGTATTTCCATTTCAATTTTATTTCAGTTTTATTTCAATTTCAATTTTCCGGGAGGTCAGCGAGCCTCAACAGCAGGGGATCAATGGTCTTACTAGGTGCCTCTTCATAAAAGGGACATCTAAAGAAGAAGTGCTCTGGGCTTCCTATCTCCCCCAGTGAACAGGCACAAAATCTCTGAGCATATGGGACTTTTTTAAAGGCTCCTTCCAGGACCGGCGAGGGCAAAGCCGAGCTTCTAACCCTTCTAGCATTTTTGGATACGAGAAAGAAGAGATATGCTGCCGGTGCGGCTATCTCTCTCTCGATTTCTCCAATTTTATAGTCGGGGCACCTTGAGCAGTCCTGTTGTCTCTCGGTGTCTATGATTCTTTACCTGACTGTAGCTTTTGCCTGGCCCAATCCCAGACTTAGAAGGGCTTGGGGGGCAAAACCCAGTTTCTGGAGGGTGCAGTGGCGTAGCGTGGGGGGTGCAGGGGGGGCTGGCCGCACCGGGCGCAACATCTGGGGGTTAGGGTTAGGGGGCGCAAATCCACGGGTTAGGGGGTGCAAATTACTTGCCTTGCCCCGGGTGCTGACAACCCACGCTACGCCACTGGGAGGGTGTTCAGTACTGCTGTCAGCCAGCCTGACTGATTATGTGTTCAGTTACAGATAGGTAGCCGTGTTGGTCTGCCATAGTCAAAATAAAAAAATTCCTTCCAGTAGCACCTTAAAGACCAACTAAGTTAGTTCTTGGTATGAGCTTTCGTGTGCATGCACACTTCTTCAGATATCTGTAGAATCTGTATCTGAAGAAGTGTGCATGCACACGAAAGCTCATACCAAGAACTAACTTAGTTGGTCTTTAAGGTGCTACTGGAAGGAATTAAGGTGCTACTGGAAGGTGCTACTGGAAGGAATTTTTTTATTTTGATTATGTGTTACGTGTTGTGAGTTGACGATTTGCATAGTTGGCCATATTGATGACTCCCCCCCCCACCCCCTTAGCAGGCCAGTGCTAAAAGCTCTCCAGTAAAATGGTTTTTGTATGCCACCACAGCAGCAAGAGTACTCTACGCACAAAAATGGAAAACATCAGAAATCCCAACAAAAGAGGAATGAGTACTCAAGGGAGGAATGAGGCACACAGAAATGGCGGAACTCACGGTTTAAATAAGGAATCAGAAAGATGAAATATCTTTGGAAGAACGGAGACTCTTTTCAGTCTAGATAAGACAACAATACAGCCAAATAAAAGTTCAAACAGGTTTTGACTTACGAGCAATGGAAAGAAAATAGAAAAACATTGTAATAGAGGTTTTAGGTCAGGGGCCAGCAAACCTTTTCAGCAGGGGGCCGGTCCACTGTCCCTCAGACCTTGTGGGGGGCCAGACTATATTTTTTTTTGGGGGGGGGGAATGAACAAATTCCTATGCCCCCTAAATAACCCAGAGATGCATTTTAAATAAAAGCACACATTCTGCTCATGTAAAAACACCAGGCAGACCCCACAAATAACCCAGAGATGCATTTAAAAAAAGAAGGACACATTCTACTCATGTAAAAACACCCTGATTCCTGGACCGTCTGCGGGCCGGATTTAGAAGGCGATTGGGTCAGATCCGGCCCCCGGGCCTTGGTTTGCCTACCCATGGTTTAGGTGGATAGGTAAGGTTAAGAAGTTGGACTGGCAGCAGGCAGGAGAGAGAACGAGACCCTCATGGATGTAAGGATGAGAAGTCACCAAGATAAATAGATTTCGATGTAAATTGTATGTTACGCGATCTGAATGTAAGTCAATGTGAAAAAATAAACGTATTTTCAAAGAAAAGAACAAGCTCTTCAGTAGTACAGGGGCTTTTCTGGGCACTTAGACATGAGATTTGTAAGGGTAGCTCGACAGGAATGCCGAGTGTCAAACTGCTACCTTTTGGAAGATTTGCACCTGCAATTTAACTACCAGTGGCTTTTCCCTTAATGTACTTTAAAAATACTTTTGATTAAAAGCCTAGCTAGAGTGTAAGTGTAAGTGTAAGCTAAAGCAAGTGTAAGGCCTGCCAAACCTTTGATCAACCCTGTTAATTTATCAAGCCCAGAAAGTGTGGCTTTGCCATTTAAGCATTGCTAGCAACGCACAGCAGATTGTACTGCGTAAGAAGAAAACCGATAGCTGAACTCCCTCCAGCTTTTGTGACTCAAGGAGCTAATGGAATTATTTTCTTGGGTTGTCGATAAGATGCGACTGTGATTGATGGTGCATGCTGCCGCCTCATTTATAGAGCGCCCCGTATTATCTCTGAGGGTTATGCACACTGGATTAGGCAGCTTTAATTCCCGATGGATTAATCATAGATAAATGTTCCCTTTTGGGTTGTATGCATGCAGTAACAAGCTCAGACTAGAAGTACATGCAGAGCATAAGTTTTCAGTAAATGATAATGGGGGATGTAATCCACTGGGAGCAGTCAAATACAACATTCCTTGTTTTCCTAGAGTGGACATGCAAGGGGATGTTTGGTCCAGCCAATCGAAACTTCCTGTTTCCTCCTGGGCTGGAGCATCCTTCCTTGCATGTGACTAGAAGTGGGCGTGACCTTACCTGTCCAGGTAACAAAAAGGACGAGTCACGCAGCACTCTCTCTCTTTTTGACTTCCTTCTTCGTTGGACCAGCTTTTTAGCTAGGGACTTCTATGCTAGCTTTCAGCTAGCATAAGCACTTGGATTATACCCCCCATATGGGGTAGATCCACATGTACATATTTGTAACTAAGTCTGCCTTCAGGGATCCAACTGTGAACTGATGTGAGTAAACTTCTTTTATTGACTTTAGGTAAGATTGTTTGCAGTGATAGTTTTAGCTATAGTATGAGAGGGAAAAGTATACTACAGTGGTGTGTGTGTATGAGTGTATGTATGTGTTTTCTTTAAAGAGGGGGGGAGAGAAAAAGAGAGAAGGAAGAGGAGAGAAGGGAAGAAGAGGAGGGGGGTGGGAGAGGTAACTATAGCAGTGGCAGTGGTGTGGGGAAAAGTTTGTTTTAAAGGAGGGAGTTTAGGTAAGATTGTTGTGTCTTTATTCTTTTATGAGGGATTAAAGGAAATTTACCAGGAACTATACAATTCAATCTGAGACAGACTGAATTGTATAATAGTGAGAGGCTTACACAAGCCTGCAACCAGCTATCTGCTGTGCATGTAAAGGGGAATGTAAACTCTGCTAAGTAAAGGAACTTGCTAGTGCAAGTTAGGAAGGATATTAATAAACAATATACCTTCTCCTGCCACCCTGAACATTCCCACAGATAATTTGCCCCCCCCCCCGCTTTATTAGATTAAAGTGTAGAGCATAGGGAGACTTCAGTTGCACAATGAGGATTGAATATTTGGCCGGTGAATGGGCAAGTTGGAGCTGGGAAATTTGCACAAGGGTGCGCCATTTGCCACATCCTCATGCTAATTTGGGGAGAATGCTAGTTTCCTTTTCCTGGGTAGGAATGGGGCAATCTAAATGCAGGTGACTAGATTTGCAGCCTATTGAGAGAATATGGGTCCCTGTGAGAATATGTGCATGGATCAAGCATAGTTCATAGGAATGGCGAAATGCACATTCTGGAAACTGCACAATCTGCCCTGCTCTGAGTTAGGCCATTGGTCCACCTTAGCCAGCAGTATCTGCTCTGACTGGCAGCAGCTCTCCAGAGTGTCAGGAAGAGAGGAGTGTTCTTTTTTTGGAGTGAAGGCTGATTTTCAGACAGCATGCCCTTGTTCTGTTAGAGCAAGGATTTCTGCTTGAGCAACGGAATGTTTGCCCCCTCTCCTCCCACCCCCATGTGCCCCAAATCTGCTATGGAGGATTGGGGGATCCCCATAACAGATTTAGGAAGGAGGTGCACAGGGGGAGGAGAGGGGAAAAACAGTTATGTTCCATAAGCAGAAATCTGTATGCTGATGGAATGTGCATGTATTTGTAAGCAGACCTTGCAGCTTGGGTGAATTAGTCTGGAATAATCACTCATAGTTTCTGAAGTTCAAAGGCTTTATTCATGCAGGAACCATTTACGGTATGTGTTGAGATGGGAGAGAGAAAATAGCACATACATTGTCTGGAGAGAATAACAAACAAAATGGCATTTGGTGATCCTGTTTCAGCCTAATTGAATATAGTGGTATCTTGGGTTACATACGGTTCAGGTTACAGACTCTGCTAACCCAGAAATAGTACCTCGGGTCAAGAACTTTGCTTTAGGATGAGAACAGAAACCGTGCTCTGGCGGCGCAGCGGCAGCAGGAGGCCCCATTAGCTAAAGTGGTGCTTCAGGTTAAGAACAGTTTCAGGTTAAGAATGAACCTCCGGAACGAATTAAGTATTTAACCCAAGGTACCACTGTACAGTCTCCTTCAGAGAATCACTCTGCAAATTACACAGTGCTTCCGAAACCTCTTTGGTATGTTGCAGTTCTCTGATGTGTGTGATCTGTGAGTCTTCCACTGAAAGACAGATAATGGCCTTTGCTTGCTTATCTTGGTTATCCCATTGTTCAAAATTAGCAGCTGGGCATGGGTCAGCAATAACTCTGCCACAAATCTTCCTTACCAAAGAGATTCTATATTTTGAACTTCCGCAGTTGAAAATTTTGCTCGTTCAACTTGCGGATTATTTTATTTGCATACATTCTAGCCAATTTTTTTTGCCGTTCTCTCCACTCATCCTGCAAACAGTTCCTGGATAAATAAAGCCTTTGAACTCCAGAAACTGTAAGTCACTATTCCAATCTAATTCACCTAAACAGCACGTTCTGCTAACACCAGTGTGCTAACTCCAAGTGTTTTATATAGAAGCGCAGTTGGTATTTCCACCTATCCTATAACCATCTTGGGAGGAGTGGTGCTTCTTATTGATTAAAGTTGGAGTCTTCATAAATTACTTTCCCCAATGAATTGGAAACCATCAGTCAGTCACTTGCCCTTGAGAAAGCTTCATCTTTTAGTGATTAGTTATTATAAGACCACTTCCGAATAATGTTTTATTAAGCATTCATTCTGATTTGTTCATGACATTGGACCAAGCAAAAGTTGCCCCACACTTTTCAGTACATTTCCCTGTGACTTTGCTTTGTGCAAAGATTCCAGTGTTGGAGGGGAGAGAGGAGTGAGGTTGTTGCAGTAGAGCACTTCCATTTAAACAGCTGGCATGGAACAGGAATCCCAACAAACAGAAGAGGCATCTAGCTAATTTGGTATTTGTGCTAGTTTGCCACCAACTTTATAGAATCATAGAATCATAGAGTCATAGAGTTGGAAGAGACCACAAGGGCCATCGAGTCCAACCCCCTGCCAAGCAGGAAACACCATCAGAGCACTCCTGACATATGGTTGTCAAGCCTCTGCTTAAAGACCTCCAAAGTAGGAGACTCCACCACACTCCTTGGCAGCAAATTCCACTGTCGAACAGCTCTTACTGTCAGGAAGTTCTTCCTAATGTTTAGGTGGAAACTTCTTTCTTGTCGTTTGGATCCATTGCTCCGTGTCCGCTTCTCTGGAGCAGCAGAAAACAACCTTTCTCCCTCCTCTATGTGACATCCTTTTATATATTTGAACATGGCTATCATATCACCCCTTAACCTCCTCTTCTCCAGGCTAAACATGCCCAGCTCCCTTAGCCGTTCCTCATAAGGCATCGTTTCCAGGCCTTTGACCATTTTGGTTGCCCTCCTCTGGACACGTTCCAGTTTGTCAGTGTCCTTCTTGAATTGTGGTGCCCAGAACTGGACACAGTACTCCAGGTGAGGTCTGACCAGAGCAGAATACAGTGGCACTATTACTTCCCTTGATCTAGATGCTATACTCCTATTGATGCAGCCCAGAATTGCATTGGCTTTTTTAGCTGCCGCGTCACACTGTTGGCTCATGTCAAGTTTGTGGTCAACCAAGACTCCTAGATCCTTTTCACATGTACTGCTCTCAAGCCAGGTGTCACCCATCTTGTATTTGTGCCTCTCATTTTTTTTGCCCAAGTGCAATACTTTACATTTCTCCCCGTTAAAATTCATCTTGTTTGTTTTGGCCCAGTTCTCTAATCTGTCAAGGTCGTTTTGAAGTGTGATCCTGTCCTCTGGGGTGTTAGCCACCCCTCCCAGTTTGGTGTCATCTGCAAATTTGATCAGGATGCCCTTGAGTCCATCATCCAAGTCGTTGATAAAGATGTTGAATAAGACCGGGCCCAAGACAGAACCCTGTGGCACCCCACTAGTCACTCTTCTCCAGGATGAAGAGGAACCATTGATGAGCACCCTTTGGGTTCAGTCAGTCAGCCAGTTACAAATCCACTGAGTGGTAGCATAGTCAAGACCGCATTTTACCAGCTTCTTTACAAGAATATCATGGGGCACCTTGTCAAATGCCTTGCTGAAATCAAGGTAGGCTACATCCACTGTGTTCCCTTCATCTACCAGGCTTGTAATTCTGTCAAAAAATGAGATCAGGTTAGTCTGACATTACTTATTTTTCAGAAATCCATGCTGACTATTGGTGATCACAGCATTCCTTTCTAGGTGCTCACAGACTGTTTGCTTAATGATCTGCTCCAGAATCTTCCCTGGTATTGATGTCAGACTGACTGGGCGGTAATTATTTGGGTCCTCTCTTTTCCCCTTTTTGAAAATAGGGACAACATTTGCCCTCCTCCAGTCTGCTGGGACTTCACCTGTTCTCCAGGAATTCTCAAAGATGACTGCCAGTGGTTCTGAGATCACATCTGCCAGTTCTTTTAATACTCTTGGATGCTGTTCATCTGGCCCTGGAGACTTGAATACATCTAAACTAGCCAAGTATTCTTGTACTATCTCTTGTACTATAGAACTTGAAAGCCTCGTTATCACTCCGTTCCCTGTCCAGAGCAAGGAGGGTTCCTCAGTTACTTTGGCGCTCTTGCAGGTGACGTCATTGCTCTGTGTTTTTTTTTAAAAGCCATGGAGCCTTGTTCATCCTCCTTTATAGCATGGCTTGTACCGTTAACAAGACGTCTGTACTGTATCACGATTACTGTTAATGGTGGTGTTAAGGGCTGAGATGGTTTTGTCGCTTATCAGAAATAACAGCCTAAAATAATTGGGTGCTAACAGACCTTTAGCAGATGCTTTAAATTAGCACTTCTCCTTTGCAGGTTGTTCACATTTCCTGTTAAGGTGTTTCTCTCCCCCCCTTTTTAAATGCCACTTTTGATCATGTGTTAGTTTTATGAGGTGAAAATTACCCGCTCCATAAACATTTCTCTTTCAATACATGCTTTTGCCGCCTAATGAAAAGCACTTATGAGTAAGCACTGTCGTGGGTGAGATGAGATCTCAAGCTCTCACTATTATGTCGGGGATCTTAAGAATTCATTATGTGTGCAGAGGGGGAAGCATTTCTGAGCTAAAACAACTACAGACATTATAAACACCCCCCCCCCTCAAAAATGCATGCTACTATATAATGCTTTTAAACTGTGTGATGCAGCAGCAAAAAAGCTAATGGTATTCTAGACAGCATCAACAGAATTCTAGTGTCCAGGTCAAGGGAAGTAATGTTGTTGTTGTTAGTTGTTTAGTCGTGAACGACTCTTTGTGACCCCCTGGACCAGAGCACGCCAGGCACTCCTGCCTCCCGCAGTTTGGTCAAACTCATGCTGGCAGCTTTGAGAACACTGTCCAGTCATCTCGTCCTCCATCATCCCCTTCTCCTTGTGCCCTCCATCTTTCCCAACATCAGGGTCTTTTCCAGGGAGTCTTCTCTTCTCATGAGGTGGCCAGAGTCTTGGAGCCTCAGCTTCAGGATCTGTCCTTCCAGTGAGCACTCAGGGCTGATTTCCTTCAGAATGGAGAGGTTTGATCTTCTTGTAGTCCATGGGACTCTCAAGAGTTTCCTCCAGCACCAGAATTCAAAAGCATCAATTCTTCGGTGATCAGCCTTCTTTATGGTCCAGCTCTCACTTCCATACATCACTACTGGGAAAACCATAGCTTTCCCTATACTGGCCTTTATTGCCAAGGTGATGTCTCTGCTTTTTAAGATGCTGTCTAGGTTTGTCATTGCTTTTCTCCCAAGAAGCAGGCGTCTTTTAATTTCGTGGCTACTGTCACCATAAGGGAAGTAATAGTACCACTCTATTCAGCCTTGGCCAGACCACACCTGGAATACTGTGTCCAGTTCTGGGCACCACAGTTTAAGAAGGATGTTGATTAAATGGAAGGTGTGCAGAGGAGTGAGACTGAGATGACCAAGGGTCTGGAAACCAAGCCTTATGAGGAACAGTTGAAGGAGCTGGGTATGTTTAGTCTGAGAAAGAGGAGACTGAAAGGAGATATGAGAGCCATCTACTAACATCTAAAGTGCTGTCACAGGGAAGATGGAGCAAGCTTATTTTCACCTGCTCTGGAGGGTAGGACTCGAATCAATAGCTTCAAGTTACGAGGAAGGAGATTCCAACTAAAGATCAGGAAGAACGTCCTAGAGGGAAAGAGCTGTTCATCAGTGGGACGGACTCCCTCTGGAGGTGGTGGACTGTCCTTCATGGGGGGCTTTTAAGCAGAGGTTAGATGGTCCCCTGTCCTGGATGCTTTAGTTGAGATTCCTGCATAGCAGGGGCATTGGATCAGGCATGGCCAAACTTGGCCCTCCAGCTGTTTTGGAACTACAGTTCCCATCATCCCTGACCACTGGTCCTGTTACTTAGGGATGGTGGGAGTTGTAGTCCAAAAACAGCTGGAGAGCCAAGTTTGGCCACGCCTGGACTACATGAATCCTGGGGTAACTTCCAAGTCTACAATTCTACAGTGGTCAATTCTGTGTCCAGAGCAGCTGTTTACCAGGCTAAGACCCTACCTGCCCGCGAACTGTCTCGCCAGAGTGGTGCATGCTCTGGTTATCTCCCACTTGGACTACTGCAATGCGCTCTATGTGGGGCTACCTTTGAAGGTGACCCGGAAACTACAACTAATCCAGAATGCGGCAGCTAGACTAGTGACTGGGAGTGGCCACCGGGACCATTTAACACCGGTCCTGAAAGTCCTACATTGGCTCCCAGTATGTTTCCGAGCACAATTCAAAGTGTTCATAGAATCATAGAATCATAGAATCATAGAATCATAGAGTTGGAAGAGACCACAAGGGCCATCAAGTCCAACCCCCTGCCAAGCAGGAAACACCATCAGAGCACTCCTGACATATGGTTGTCAAGCCTCTGCTTAAAGACCTCCAAAGTAGGAGACTCCACCACACTCCTTGGCAGCAAATTCCACTGTCGAACAGCTCTTACTGTCAGGAAGTTCTTCCTAATGTTTAGGTGGAATCTTCTTTCTTGTAGTTTGGATCCATTGCTCCGTGTCCGCTTCTCTGGAGCAGCAGAAAACAACCTTTCTCCCTCCTCTATGTGACATCCTTTTATATATTTGAACATGGCTATCATATCACCCCTTAACCTCCTCTTCTCCAGGCTAAACATGCCCAGCTCCCTTAGCCGGTCCTCATAAGGCATCGTTTCCAGGCCTTTGACCATTTTGGTTGCCCTCCTCTGGACACGTTCCAGTTTGTCGGTGTCCTTCTTGAATTGTGGTGCCCAGAACTGGACACAGTACTCCAGGTGAGGTCTGACCAGAGCAGAATACAGTGGCACTATTACTTCCCTTGATCTAGATGCTATACTCCTATTGATGCAGCCCAGAATTGCATTGGCTTTTTTAGCTGCTGCGTCACACTGTTGGCTCATGTCAAGTTTGTGGTCAACCAAGACTCCTAGATCCTTTTCACATGTACTGCTCTCAAGCCAGGTGTCACCCATCTTGTATTTGTGCCTCTCATTTTTTTTGCCCAAGTGCAATACTTTACATTTCTCCCTGTTAAAATTCATCTTGTTTGTTTTTGCCCAGTTCTCTAATTTGTCAAGGTCGTTTTGAAGTGTGATCCTGTCCTCTGGGGTGTTAGCCACCCCTCCCAGTTTGGTGTCATCTGCAAATTTGATCAGGATGCCCTTGAGTCCATCATCCAAGTCGTTGATAAAGATGTTGAATAAGACCGGGCCCAAGACAGAACCCTGTGGCACCCCACTAGTCACTCTTCTCCAGGATGAAGAGGAACCATTGATGAGCACCCTTTGGGTTCGGTCAGTCAGCCAGTTACAAATCCACTGAGTGGTAGCATAGTCAAGATCGCATTTTACCAGCTTCTTTACAAGAATATCATGGGGCACCTTGTCAAATGCCTTGCTGAAATCAAGGTAGGCTATATCCACTGCGTTCCCTTCATCTACCAGGCTTGTAATTCTGTCAAAAAACGAGATCAGGTTAGTCTGACATGACTTATTTTTCAGAAATCCATGCTGACTATTGGTGATCACAGCATTCCTTTCTAGGTGCTCACAGACTGTTTGCTTAATGATCTGCTCCAGAATCTTCCCTGGTATTGATGTCAGACTGACTGGGCGGTAATTATTTGGGTCCTCTCTTTTCCCCTTTTTGAAAATAGGGACAACATTTGCCCTCCTCCAGTCTGCCGGGACTTCGCCTGTTCTCCAGGAATTCTCAAAGATGACTGCCAGTGGTTCTGAGATCACATCTGCCAGTTCTTTTAATACTCTTGGATGCAGTTCATCTGGCCCTGGAGACTTGAATACATCTAAACTAGCCAAATATTCTTGTACTATCTCCTTAGTTATTCTGGGCTGTGTTTCCTTTGCTGAATCATTTGCTCCAAATTCTTCAGGTTGGGCATTGTTTTCTTTATCGGAGAAGACTGAGGCAAAGAAGGCATTGAGGAGTTCAGCCCTTTCTGTGTCCCCTGTTTGCATTTCTCCATCTTCTCCTCTGAGTGACCCCACTGTTTCTTTGTTCTTCCTTTTGCTACGAACATACCTATAAAAGCCTTTTTTGTTGCTTTTAACCTCTCTAGCAAGCCTGAGTTCATTCTGTGCTTTAGCTTTTCTGACTTTGTGTCTACACGTGCTGGCTATTTGTTTGAATTCCTCTTTGGTGGTTTCCCCCCTTTTCCATTTTTTGTACACATCCTTTTTTAATCTTAATTCAGTTAAAAGTTCTTTAGATAGCCACCCTGGCTTCTTTAGGCACCTTCCATGTTTCCGTTTCATTGGTATTGCCTGACGTTGTGCTTTTACTATCTCCCTCTTAACAAACTCCCAGCCATCATGAACTCCCTTTCCTTTTAGTATTGCTGTCCATGGGATCTCACCCAGCACTTCCCTAAGTTTTATGAAGTTGGCTTTCTTAAAGTCAAGAAATTGAGTCCTAGTATGCTTGGCTGCTCCTTTCCGCTGTATAGTAAACTTCAGAAGAGCATGATCACTCGCGCCTAATGATCCATCCACATCTACCCCACTAACCAGGTCATCAACATTGGTTAGGACCAGATCTAAAATGGCTGTTCCTCTTGTTGCTTCTCCCACTTTCTGGACAATGAAGTTGTCTGCAAGGCCAGTGAGGAATCTGTTTGACCTTATGCTCTTGGCTGAGTTTGACTTCCAACAAATATCCGGGTAATTGAAGTCCCCCATTACTACTATCTCCCTTCCTTTTGCATGCTTAGCCATCTGTTCCAGGAAGGCATCATCTATGTCCTCCGTTTGGCTTGGGGATCTATAGTAAACTCCCACAATGAGGTCTCTGTTATTCTTCTCTCCCTTAATTTTGACCCAAATGCTCTCACTTTGGCTTTGTGGTTCTAAATCTTGGATCTCTTCACAGGTATACACATTCCTGACATATAACGCCACTCCTCCTCCTTTCTTGTCTGGTCTGTTTCTCTGAAATAGATTGTATCCCCCCATTATTACATTCCAATCGTGGGACTTATCCCACCAGGTTTCAGTGATGCCTATTATGTCATATTTAGTTTGCTGTACCAAGAGCTCAAGCTCATCTTGTTTATTTCCCATGCTTTGCGCATTAGTGTACAGACATTGAAGTCCATTAATCATTCCCCCGTGTCTCTTATTTAAGGATTTTTTCCTCCCACCACTAGGTCTGCGTGCTGTTTGCTCCATTTGGTCTATGACATTTGGATGATCATCTTCATTAATTGATAGACTCCTACCTTCAGGAGCACTGTCTCCCTCCCCCACATTAGTCAGTTTAAAGCCCTCCTGATGAGGTTTCTGAGATTTTTGGCAAAAACATTTCTCCCAACCGTTGTGAGGTGCAGCCCATCACTTGCCAGAAGTCCATCTTCAAGAAACTGCAGTCCGTGATCTAAGAATCCAAACCGTTCCTGTTTACACCATTTGCGAAGCCAGCTGTTCACTTCCACTATTTTCTCCTCTCTCCCTGGGCCACGTCGTTCAACTGGGAGGACAGACGAGATGACAATTTGTGCATTTAGTTGCTTCAATTTCCTGCCGAGAGCCTCGTAGTCTCTTTTGATCTTCTGGAGGCTATTGCTTGCAGTGTCATTGGTTCCCACATGAATCAAGAGGAAGGGGTATTTGTCAGTGGGTTTTATGATTCCTTGCAGTCGTTCAGTTACATCTTGGATCTTAGCCCCGGGGAGACAGCACACTTCCCGAGACATCTTGTCAGGCCCACAGATCACTGCTTCTGTTCCCCTCAGTAGGGAATCCCCTATCACCACTACACGCCTCTTCTTAGGTTTGGTCGGGGTTCTTCCTTGAGCTGTCTGTTCCAAGCTCGCCTGCACATTCCCTGAGGACTGACTTTGCTGGTGGTGGTGTTGGTGTTGACCTTTAAAGCCCTAAATGGCCGAAGGTCCTGTATACCTGAAGGAGCGTCTCCACCACCATAGTTTAGCCCGGACACTGAGGTCCAGCGCCGAGGGCCTTCTGGCGGTTCCCTCATTGTGAGAAGCCAAGTTACAGGGAACCAGGTGGAGGGCCTTCTCAGTGGTGGCACCCTCCCTGTGGAAAGCCCTCCCATCAGGTGTCAAAGAAATAAGCATCTATCCTATTTTTAAAAGACATCTGAAGGCAGCCCTGTTTAGGGAAGTTTTTAATATTTAATGCTGTATTTTTTAAAACACTCGGTTAGGAGCCACCCAGAGTGGGTGGGGAAACTCAGCCAGATGGGTGGGGTATAAATAATAAATTATTATTATTATTATTATTATTATTATTATTATTATTATTATTGGAAAATCAGTGGTTAAGGTCAAGCACACGGTGTGGATTCAAGCAGCAAGGAGATTGTTCAAAGCAGAGCTGACTTACTTGGACTCAGGGGAGAACTTTGTTAATATGGCACCCTGAGCAAGGACAAAACTTTCCCCTCCCCAGATATTTATTATAATTTTCACAATAATTCATTTTGGTCCAGTTGCTTTTTATGGATCTTTTCAGTAGTTACCTGTATAGATATAGGTTATTCTTATTGTTGTATAAATATACCACATTTTTTGCACCACAGGACGCACCGGACAATAGGACGCACTTTGTTTTAGAGGGGGGAGAACAAGAAAAAAAAAAATCTCCCCCTCTCTGCCCAGCGCCCCTTCAGTGAAGCGGCAGGAGGCGCTGCACAGAGAGGGGGAGAACTTTCCCCCTCTTGTTTTCCCGCTCTAAAACAAGGTGCCGCTCTAAGGCTACCTTGGAAGCCTGGAGAGCGAGAGGGGTCGGTGTGCACTGACCCCTCTCGCTCTCCAGGCTTCAGGTTCCCTTCGACCTGCTCTTTGGGGCTGGCGGGGGAAGCCCACCACCAGCCCCAAAGAGCAGGTCAGGGAGCAGCGGAAAGGCGCAGCGGAGAGGCTCCTGCCATAGCTGCGCATCACCTCTCCAGCCGGGAGAGGGTCGCGGGGCTATGGCGTCTTCGCTCCCTAGGACGCACACACATTTCCCCTTCATTTTTGAAGGGGAAAAAATGCGTCCTATAGAGCGAAAAATACGGTAGGTGGTTGTTGCTGTTTTGTGCCCCCTTGATTTGGTGCCTTGTGTGGGGAAGAACTGCTTACACTGCCCTAAATCTGGACTGTCTTCATCCCTGCAGCCAGTTTCATAACAAGCTTGTTAGTCTTCGTTGTAAGGAATATACCCTGGGCAATTGCTATGTAAACTGATAGCATCTGCTGCCTCAGTGGGTGCGGGAGAATGAAAAGCACTTTCTCTTCTCCATTTAGTCGCTGTTCTCGTTCTGGTGTTTTTCATTCGCCGGCGTTTATGAAGCGTGCCGCCGTCCTAACGCTCGTCGCAATAAAAGATGCGCCTGAGCATCCTAATTGCAAGTGATGCATAAAAAATAAGCAGCGTTCGGGCCTTTTTGTTTTGGTTCTGTCTAGGGGGAAAGGTGTGCCAGGGCAGAACGCGACAGAGGCGTACAGAATTATTCAGGGCGTGGGAAAAGTGGATAGGAATAATAGGGAGACCGAGCCGAGCTGGGTGTCAGAAAATGAAAAACAGGCAAAAGAAAGTACTCTCGCCAGAGTGGTGCATGTTCTGGTGATCTCCTGCTTGGACTACTGCAATGCGCTCTATGTGGGGCTACCTTTGAAGGTGACCCGGAAACTACAACTAATCCAGAATGCGGCAGCTAGACTGGTGACTGGGAGCGGCCGTCGAGACCACATAACACCGGTCTTGAAAGACCTACACTGGCTCCCAGTATGTTTCCAAGCAAAATTCAAGGTGTTGGTGCTGACCTTTCAAGCCCTAAACGGCCTCGGTCCAGTAGACCTGAAGGAGCGTCTCGACCCCCATCTTCCAGCCCGGACACCTGGGTCCATCTCCCGAGGGCCTTCTGGCGGTTCCCTCCATGTGAGAAGCCAAGTTACAGGGAACCAGGCAATGGGCCTTCAGTAGTGGCCTCCAGAAGTGGCACCCGCCCTGTGGAACGCCCTCCCACTAGATGTCAAAGCGAACAACAACTACCAGACTTTTAGAAGACATCCCTTAAAAAATGGAAACGTTGACAGCTATGGCTGAGGGCCTTCTGGCGGTTCCCTCGCTGCGAGAAATGAGGTTACAGGGAACCAGGCAGAGGGCCTTCTTGGTAGTGGCGCCTGCCCTGTGGAACACCCTCCCATCAGATGTCAAGGAAATAAACAACTACCTGAATTTTGGAAGACATCTGAAGGCAGGCAGCCCTCTTTAGGGAAGCTTTTAATGTTTGATGCATTACGGTATTTTAATATTTTTTTGGAAGGCGCCCAGAGTGGCTGGGGAAGCCCAGACAGATGGGTGGAGTACAAATAATGAATTATTATTATTATTATTATTATTATTATTATTATTATTATTATTATTCTGCTGGCATCCATCTGTCTCGAGCGTTGATGGAGTTCTCCTCCAGGGCTGAAGTCAAACAGCTGTTTTAGCAGCACTGAAGTGACCTCCCCGCGTGCAAGCCTAGACAGTGTACCTGGGGGTCCTGGGCTGGCCAGACAGCAAGACCCCCCCTTTTGACCTCGCTGATGTGGTCCACAGGAAAGCAGAACAATATTTTTGGCACCAGCTTGGCTGCAGGAGTTGCCGGAAGGAGGCGTACAAGGTGCGATCCAGCCATCTTACGGACTCCACTCCAGATTTGTGTACGGTTTCCTCCTTGGCCCTTTCTTCTCCCAAAGATATCCCACAAGGCAGCGGAGGTTTAGGGTCAGGGTTTTCTTCTGCCAACCCTCGGTGTCATTATTTTCTTTTTTTGGCTCCTGTCGTTGTTTAAAACCCAACCGGGACACATTTGCCAAGCCCTGCAAAGCTGGAAGAGGTTTGTCAGTGAGAATTTGCGAACAGCGGACAGGCAGGCAATTGGATTTCTCTTTTGCTTTCAACGCTTCTTTTGCGAAACCTGCCGGCTTCCCTCAGAATTCCTACAGGTGCATTCCTCCCAAATTGGCTCCAGTTATTCCTTCAGGCGAAAAGCTCCTATTTTGAATCATTCTCCATCTTTTTCTCCCCACCCCAATAAAACAAAAATCCCTCTGCCTTTAATCTGTGGCTGGAGGAAAGACTATATACCCAGACGACTCAAGGGAGTGTATGCACGACATTGTTTCATTGGCACAAAATACGACAGGCTTATTTCTTTTACCCTGATATTGCCTATGGTTCTGAAACCCTACCAGGCCCAAGGCAGTTTACAAAGAAAAGAAAGAAAGAAAGAAAGAAAGAAAGAAAGAAAGAAAGAAAGAAAGAAAGAAAGAAATGCATTTTTTTAATTTCTTTTTTTCGTCCACATAACTACACAACTAACAAAAGATCATCACAACATATTGGTCGTCACAAGCTCCTGCAAGAATGAAACTTTAACGGTATTGACACAGTTCAGTGGATCATTCCACAAGCACAATAGAGACTGCAGAGGTGATCTTTCATTGTCTTCTGTTTTTTACGTAGTCTAGAAATGGTTGGCAACTGTTGTGAAAGGAAAAGTGATTTGACTTCCCTTGAGCAGCTCTAATCTGATTAGTTAATTTTTCTGCTAAGGCAGTTTTATTGTATTTTTAATATTTTGTTGGAAGCCGCCCAGGGTGATTGGAGAAACCCAGCCAGATGGGTGATGTATTAAAAATTATTATTATTATCCAAACTCTTATGTCTTGTGTGTCCGAAGTAAGACCCTTGTCCCTCCGCCAGGATTGAGTGATTTCCATCCCAGCAGCTACAAATGAAAACCTTAATAGGTCTTTATGTGTAATCCATCTTGGAGGTTTTTCTTCCCATAACCCGAGCAATGCTGGCACGGTAACATTTGTCCTGAAAATGGGGCTTATTTCTCTGAAAACCATAGTTGAAATTTGACTACAACTCAATCACATACGAAAATGAGACGTTTGATCCACACATACCCTCCAGCAGTTGAGATCTACATTATTATGCGACAATCTTAAAGGCATCCATGAAGAAGTTTAACGAGTTTTCCATCATTTTAGCCAGCACCAATATTAAAGGTCCCTTTTTCCCATAGAACGTTTCGCCGTTCATGAGTAATTTCAACTTCTGAGTCCGTCCCCCATAATCTCCTTGCGGACCTAACTTACAGAATAAGAGAACAAGAAAAACATACAGTGGTACCTCGGGTTAAGAACTGAATTCGTTCTGGAGGTCCATTTTTAACCTGAAACTGTTCTTAACCTGAAGCACCACTTTAGCTAATGGGGCCTCCCGCTGCTGCCACGCAATTTCTGTTCTCATCCTGAAGCAAAGTTCTTAACCTGAGGTACTATTTCTGAGTTAGCGGAGTCTGTAACCTGAAGCGTATGTGACCCGAGGTACCACTGTACGTTTAAAGAAGATTGGAAAATGTTTATTGAATATACGGGGGATAATAATGTACGCTTGAAAACGTGGGCAGCCTTAAGATAAATTCAACAGTGTTGATGGATGTAATAATGGAATACGGAATGGCTTAGTTTATATAAAATATGCAGGGATTTATGCTATGTAAAATGAACCATGGAAAGAGAAGAAGAGAAGTCATTGATATTTTAAGGTTTTTTATATGAATCCAGTGGTACCTTGGTTCTCAAACAACTTGGAACCCAAACACTGCAACCCCGGAAGTAAGTGTTACGGTTTGCAAACTTTTTTCAGGAGCCGAATGTGCTCTGTTTTGAGTGTTACGCTGAGATCTGTCTGTTTTTGCTATTTATTTTGCGTTTTTGTTTTTGCGGCTCTTGTTTTCGTGACTGTGTGGAACCCAGTTCAGCTTCTGATGGATTGATTGTGTGACTGCAGTACATTGTCTATTGCTTCCATTTTATGGATCGATGATCTCGTTAGAGAGTAAAATTCATGTTGAGTTGCTGTTCTAGGGGTTGTTTTTTAAAATCTGGAACGGATTAATCCGTTTTGCATGACTTTCTATGGGAAAGCGCGCCTTGGTTTTGGAACGCTTTGGTTTTGGAACGGAGTTCCGGAATGCATTAAGTTTGAGAACCAAGGCGCCACTGTATTCTAAACTGTAAAACAGAAAATTTAATAATAATTATATAAAAAAATAATGAAATTAAACTGCAGCTCTTGGGCACGATATCACCCAGGACATGAATGCAGTCTCCTCTGATATCCGAACTTTCCGCTATCCAGCTCCCCTTGTTGGTGGGAAAACTTAAATACCAGGAAAGGAATGAGCTTTTTCTTTTGGCATTCCCTTGGGGAATGAGGCGACTTGTGTCGCAATGCTTTGGCGCCTAATGGAGTTGTTTTCGTCTAAGAAGGCTTTCCCCGAGGTCCCCGTCCTCGGTGTAACATTAATTGCACATTTGTAGGAACGGTTTTATTTATTTTTAGAACTATTGGGGAGGCAGTTTCATATCTCATTTTTTATTGCCGTACACAGCTTTGAGGACTTCAAGGCTGCGAAGCGGTTTATAAATATGTAGTATAAGTAAGACAAATAAATAAATTTCAAAAGTGGCGCTTGGGAAGCAGGATGCTTTTGCCCAGGTTCATCAATGCATAGCTGTCAACTTACAGTTTGAAAATAAGGGACCAGCAGCCTCAAAAATAAGGGACCAGCAGCCAAAATAAGGGATTTTAGTCAACCAGCTGAAATACGAAGTTAAAAGGGACCAGATAATTTGGGAGAGCAGCGCCGGTTTTTAGCCCTTCGTTTCCAGAGGTTGCTGCTCAAGACACCAGCTGATGAAACACTGCAATTAAATAACTACAAGCAGCAACCACTTTTTGCGCAAAACGAAGTCCAAGCTACGAAGATGCTGCTGCAGTTCTGTATCTTTTCTCTCGTGCTCCATCTGCAGCTCTCAGTTCCATCAGGCAGGGTGGGAGGAGGGGGGGGAATAGCGCCCGAAGTAAACCCGCAGATCAGACCATCGATGCTAGTCTACCACTACAAATCTATGGGAGAAGCACTTGCGGTCCTTCCTCCGCTTTCCCCCTCAATGGTTAGCCCTTGGAACACCTGCCCACGCCTCCTCTCTCTGAACTGCTTTCTCTATGGTTGCCCTTGCTCTCCTCTCAAGGCTCCTCAGTCCCAGCGGGGAGGGGATCCCGGGGGCCGAGGCTGGTGAGAGGAGGCCGGAGGGGGCCGGGCTGAGCAGCCAAGCAACACAGTTGGAGCCTCCCTCCTCCCTGGCCGGCAGGGAGGGAGGGAGAGGAGCTGCTTCCTTTGAAACCCGGGAAATTTAAGGGACATCATCAATAAGGGACAGCAGCGGGACACGGAGCTGGGATAAGGGAGTTTCCCACCAAATAGGTGACGGCTGACAGCTATGCATCACTGGTCCATCAGGTTTCAACAACAGATACTTGGGTTCCGTACAAAGTAGGGGAAGGAAAACCCCCAAACCCTCAAAGAAACAGTAATTTTTTTGTTAAGAAATGTAAAAGGGATTAGGGCAAAATTAATACCAATACCACATAACAATTATATTAAAGTTGTTTAAGAATTTCCATTTGTTGGAATACAGACTTTGCAATCAGGGTGGATATGATCACATCAGTGAGACTTGATTTACATCGTATTTTTTTTACAGAAAGGCGCATTCTTGCTGGTATAATCTTAATATTTTCAAATGAATACAGATGAAGCTTTTGTTTTTGGAATAATAAATTTTCAGAGTAGCTTTTACAGTTATAGCAAAAATTACTGATTTGGTTATACTATTAGAAATACATAAACAGATAATTATGAAATTATTGTGAAGTTTAAGAAGTTAACTGTTTATATTTGGACAACTTTTCTGCTGTTCTTTATTGGAAGGAGAAAAATGATCATTTCCTTAATAACAATTTAAACAATTTATTTAACTAAAACAATAACATTATAGCATATGTGTAATGGGAATTGGGGTTGCTTGTGCGTAAACTGCAAACTGCTCCAAGCTAGCCGTGTAGCTAAAACTTTCCCCGGTTGACAGCCCTTGAAACGCGACTGTCTTAGTCACTGGCAGAATCCGTCAGTGGGCGGGACCTAAATTTGCGCCAACATAGGAGTTGTTTGACTCCAAGTCTCCTCCTAGATTCTCTGCGCGGAAGCCTTCTGCGCAGCGTGGGCATGCCAAGCGGAGGTCCTGTGCTCTCTCTGCTGATTTCACTGGAAGAGTCTCTGAGCCTCCCCTCCACCTTGCTCTCGGCTTCCCCTTTCTCCCTGGTGTCCCCTGGATTTCTTTCCACCGTGGGAACCCTCTCTCTCTCCTTGGTAGTTCCCTCCCCTGCATCACTGGAGCGACTTTCCTCTCCTCTTCCCTCTGATGGCAGTTCCCTGATAATATGTATCCATGTTTTTTATCTGACTTGGTGAAACGGTGGAGGTTTTTTTGTTTTAAACAGACTGAGTTTTAGCACACATGAAAAACTTAAACAGATCCTTATTTCTTGCTGAATAGCCTTTGGACTATAATGTAACTTAAATAGAAAACTAGCTTTAGAAAGATTTTTCCTCCAAAGGCATTTTATTTTAAAAATCCAATTTAAATAAAAAAAACTGATTTAAATAAAAAAAATCAGATTCTTTTATTTTTTGTTTAAAAAACATCATAGATTTTTATCCACCCTTTTTGCAACTATTTATTTATTTTTATCCATGACCACGACGTCTAAGGGGTGCACCTGAAGCGCAAATAAATGTGGTGTCTTCTCCAGACTCCCTGTTTGGTGAAGAAACTGCAAGCGCTTATGGGGTCGGTTCTCCCATTGCTACTTCCAGCTGAGTTCCCCCCCCCCCCGTTATTGACGCCTATAGAAAACACTCCCAAATTAAAGGAAGTGAACACACAGAGACAGAGTTGGGAATCTTTCAGTATGCCTTCGCGTTATCTTTTGAGGTGTTTTAATTAGACCCTTAGATTAGTCAGCTAGCTGGATTTATTGGATCAGAAACCTGCAAATAAACTGACAAGGTGTATCTATTTAATTGGGCCATGTGTGTTTTTAAAACCGAAAGACATTTTTAATATCAGTACTTAGAAACGCCGCAGATGTCTGGCACCATCCGAGAAAAGTCATTTTGCTTCTCTCTCGCAAAGCAGAGTTTTAAAGGAAGCAGAACTGCTTGCCCAACCCATAGTAGTTTTTTTTATAGTTTTTTTTAATGACCAACCAATTTAATGGACATATTAAATTCGTGTCTGAACCAATTAAGTCCAAAGCCATTAATTGGCAAGATGCATTAATTGGCACATGCATTAACTGTTCTAACAAATTAATCACAAATGTGCAGAGTCCCCTTCACTCACCCAATGAAACTGTCACTGAGAATGCCTGTTCAGACATCTTCCAGTCTCTCTCTCTCTCTCTCTCTCTCTCTCTCTCTCTCTCTCTCTCTCTCTCTGGCACGCAGTGTGTTTAAAATGACTCTTATTATTTTGTGGTGATGTTCTTTTGCTGACTTCCCCCTCCTCCATATTTTCTGGGCATGCACGGTTACAAATCAGTTTTGGGGAAAAGGTACTGTTTTTGTGAGACGGGGCGGGCGTGTGTGGAGGGCTCCCTGGTCCTGAATGGGGCAACTGTGTCCCTGAAGGACCAGGTGAGCAGCCTGGGAGTCATTCTGGACTCACAGCTGCCCATGGAGGT
Source organism: Podarcis liolepis (assembly GCF_965112155.1). Taxonomy (NCBI): domain Eukaryota; kingdom Metazoa; phylum Chordata; class Lepidosauria; order Squamata; family Lacertidae; genus Podarcis; species Podarcis liolepis. Next base: position 5,448,730 of record NC_139564.1, read on the forward strand.
GCAGGTCAATTCTGTATCCAGGGCAGATGTCTACCAACTCCATCTGATACACAGGATGAGACCCTACCTGCCCACAGACTGTCTCGCCAGAGGGGTGCATGCTCTGGTTATCTCCCGCTTGGACTACTGCAATGTGCTCTACGTGGGGCTACCTTTGAAGGTGACCTGGAAACTACAACTAATCCAGAATGCAGCAGCTAGACTGGTGACTGGGGGCGGCTGCCGAGACCATATAACACTGGTCTTGAAAGACCTAAATTGGCTCCCAGTACGTTTCAAACCACAATTCAGAGTGTTGGTGCTGGCCTTGAAAGCCCTAAACGGCCTCAGCCCAGTATAACTGAAGGAGCGTCTCCACCCCCATTGTTCAGCCCGGACACTGAGGTCCAGCGCTGAGGGCATAGCTGCCAACTTTCCCCTTATCTTGTGAGGAATCCTATTCGGAACAAGGGAATTTCCCTTAAAAGGCTGAGGGCCTTCTGGCGGTTCCCTCGCTGCGAGAAATGAGGTTACAGGGAAGCAGGCAGAGGGCTTTCTTGGTAGTGGCGCCTGCCCTGTGGAACACCCTCCCATCAGATGTCAAGGAAATAAACAACTACCTGAATTTTGGAAGACATCTGAAGGCAGGCAGCCCTGTTTAGGGAAGTTTTTAATGTTTAATGCTGTATTGTGTTTTTAATATTCTGTTGGGCTGAGGAAACTCAGCCAGATGGGTGGGGTCGTTTAGGGCTTTAAAGGTCAGTAGTTTGTGTGAAAGGGATCTAGGGGTCTTGCTGGACCACAAGTTGAACACGAGTCAACAGTGTGATGCAGCAGCAAAAAAAGCAAATGCTATTCTAGGCTGCATCAACAGAAGTCTAGTGTCCAGATCAAGGGAAATCCTAGTACTGCTCTATTCTGCCTTGGTTAGACCACACTTGGAATACTGTGTCCAATTCTGGGCACCACAATTTATGAAGGATGCTGACAAGCTGGAATGTGTGCAGTGGAAGGTGACCAAGATGATCAAGGGTCTGGAAATACAGGCTTATGAGGAACAGTTGAAGGAGCTGGGTATGTTTAGCCTGGAAAAATGGAGACTGAGAGGAGATATCTGAGCCATCATCTAATATCTCAAGGGCTGTCACGAGGAAGAGAGAACAAGCTTGTTTTCTCCTGCTCTGGAGGGTAGGACTCGAACCCAAGGCTTCATGTTGCAAGAAAGGAGATTCCAACTAAACATCAGGAAAAACATGTGACAGTAAGAGCCGTTTGACAGTGGAACCGTCTCAAATGAAACGTGGTGGACTTTTCTTCCTTGGAGGTTTTTACGCAGAGGTTGGATGGCCATCAGTCATGGATGCTGTAGCTGAGATTCCTGCGTAGCGGGGGGTTGGACTAGATGACCCCTGGGGTCCCAACTCTACAATTCTACGATCCCATGAACCTATGATTCATTGCTGTGCCCACTTTTGCCCCTGGGCTAGCCCAATACTTGCGTGCGGCCTCCGCAAGGTGACCCTCAGGCTGCAAAGACTTTGTGTTGCCCTGATCTGCGGCCCCAGCGGAACAGACCTTTGCAATGGTATTTCCCTTTTCCCTCTTCCCCCTTCAGTCTCCTACGCACCCTTAAAACCTGCAGGTTCTTTGGGGCACATGTTTGTAGGATCTCGTGGAGAAATTGGGGAAATCCTCTTTTGTTACTGGAACCCGTGCTAAGTGGGATGCAACTTACTGGATGCAATTTATTATGGCGTCGCCTTCCGTGGACAGGAGTTGATTTCGCCAGATGCGGACTGTTGACCGAGGTCGAAAGCAAACTCTTGGATGCGGGCCCGGACCCAAAGCCAGCTAATCCAAGATCCAGGAAAAGGAATCCGGGTGTGTCTGTAGGGGTTGGACAGGATTAATAGTGACCACAACAATTGCTGTTTAGGGTTGTGCTGTGTTCAAACACATATCCAGAGCGGGCAGGCAGAGCGCTGAGCCCGTGCTACTGAAAACATTGTTTTCCTTTTAAATTGCTTTTGTATTTGAAATATACTCAGAGTCGCAAAGTGATTTCATGCTCTTTATTCAGCTCATAGTGGTGAGGAGGAATGAATGAATGTCCCCTCACAGTATCTGCTTTATATACATTATTTACACAATGGGCTGCACATGATTGGCTAATTCCAGAATTCTACTGTAAGCCAATCAGGTTGTGGATTCACTTCTATCTGGAGCAGGATTGGGTGGTTCCTGCCAACCAATCATACTGCTGCATTGTTCTAGGACCAATCAGACTGCTGCAATCTCAATCCTATTGTTCTAGGACCAATCAGACTGCTGCAGTTTGGATCCTATTCAACTCAGTACATAACAGTATTGGAGTAGTTAAATAATAGCCTACCTTGTGAACTCGGCTGAACAATGGCTCCATTCAGCTCTTGCCTTCTCTCTCCCGTAAGGAAGCAATGTTTATGTGAAATGTTCAGCCACTTGCTAGAATTAGCCCTCACGGCAAAGGGACAACTTTGGGACTATGTTGCAGATTGAATGGAGAAAATCGGGGGGCTATCTGTGGCGAAAGCACGCTTTGCCAGTGCTGGTGGGATTGTAAACCCGCCCTGAAAAGTGGGAAGGGGCGTAGAGAGGGACGGATGCTTTTGTCAACTTGGGTAATTCATTTTTCCAATCTTAATTCCAGTTCTCCACATTTTCTCATCCACTTGTGATATATATATTTTTTAATTCACAGACATTTTAGTGCATGTTAATGTACGTTTCTCCAAATGTAATCATTTTCGCAAGCAGTTTCCCTCAATACAATATGGTTTTTTCCTGTGTTATTTTGACTGCTATTTGAGAAACGCCTTAGTGCAGCTGCAGCAGCACAACTGGATGCCTTCGTCTGCCCCAGCTGCAACAAAACATGTCTCTCCCATATCGGTCTCTATGGTCACAGCAGGCTCTGCAACCGTCCAACAGCTTGACCTTACTCTTATCCACAGGCGAAGGCGTCCAGTTGTGCTGTTGCAGATGCACTGGGGTGTTTATTCTCTCTGCGCTCCTCCCAGCAGTCATTCCTCCTCTGGTCGTTGTTGTGGATACACGACTTGGCTGCCTGTCTCCAGGCACTGCGGTCACTTGCAAGAATGCTCATTAAATAGCAATAGTGTCGTCTATTAGCATTGCTTAATCTGCCTGCAAACAAAGGGGCTATATTTTCAGATTTGCCTTTTAAGCAACTGAAATTTGTTCCTGTTCGTTTTATTGATCAGATAGTCCAGCACCTTTGGGAGGGCCACAGGTTCCCCCGTCCATGATATATGTTTTCATCTTTCTTGCCACCCCCACCCCCACCCCAGTATCACATTTATCCTATCCACCGACTAATCGGTCCAGGGCATGTTTAGCTGCAACATCAGTATTCAAAATTCACCAGGTGAATTTTGCACCTGGCTCCTAGCCAGGTTTGAAGGTGTTTGGGGGCCAGGATGGCTCCTGAAGTCTCCACCATTTGGGGATCATTGGATCTGGACTGTTTTCATAGCCTCCAACGTTTCTCCGATGAAAATAGGGACAGCCCATTCCATCATGTTAATTTTACTATTTGTACGCCGACCATCTTGCTGGGTTGCCCCAGCCACTCTGGGCAGCTTCCAACATATAGAAAAACATAATAAAACATTAAACATTTTTAAAATGTTAAACCTTCCCTATACAGGATTGCCTTCAGACAGCTTGGGGGCTGGATAACTCCATACCTTCCAACATTTCTCCAACGAAAACAGGGACAGCCTACTATACAGTCATATCTCGGGTTGAAGTAGCTTCGGGATGAGTATTTTCGGGTTGTGCTCCGTGGCGACCCAGAAGTAATGGATCACGTTACTTCCGGGTTTCGCGGCTTGCACATGTGCAGATGCTCAAAATGATGTCACGCGCATGCACGGAAGCGACAAAGCGCGACTGCAGATGCGCGGCCGCGGGTTGCGTTCGCTTCAGGATGCGGACGGAACACTGGAACGGATGCCATTCGCATCCAGAGGTACCAGGATGAATTAGGAATGTCCCTGGAAAATAGGGACTGTGTTTTTCACACATTAATACCACATCCTGTAGAATTCTATCTGTTATATTTTATCTGCACAGTCGGAATGAATTTTAGGAACCAAATTGCTTTTTCTGTGCAGCCTGAGCAGGAGCAGTGAACAATGGTATAGTTAATTGTTGTAACTCGTCTAAGACAATTGCCCCACTGCCCTGCTCACAATTGTGAGGAATAGTCTTACGTTATGAATGGTCCATGTCACCTTTAAGAAAAAGCGGTCGGAATTGGACAATATATATGTAGACGGTCCCTGGATCAAGGGACTTTTCATTAAGTTCTCAAAGCTCTTAACTTGGCTCAAAGTTGCCACCTGATGTTTAATTGAGAAGCAGATGTTTAACTGAGAAGCAATCATAGCTCGGGATGCAAGTGGCACTGTGGGTTAAACCACAGAGCCTAGGACTTGCCGATCAGAAGGTCGGTGGTTTGAATCCCCGCGACAGGGTGAGCTGCCGTTGCTCGGTCCCTGCTCCTGCCCACCTAGCAGTTCGAAAGCACGTCAAAGTGCAAGTAGATAAATAGGTACCGCTCTAGCAGGAAGGTAAACGGTGTCTCCATGCGCTGCTCTGGTTCACCAGAAGCGGCTTAGTCATGCTGGCCACATACCCGGAAGCTGTATGCCGGCTTCCTCGGCCAATAAAGCGAGATGAGCACCGCAACCTAATGGTCAGGGGTCCCCTTTACCTTTACCCGTTAATCATAGCCCATCATTTGAAAAATAAGACATCCTTGCATACATGCTCCTTGCATACATGCTCCTAAAAACAAGAGACCTACCAGTTGTTTCTCTTGAATAATTTGGCCTCATTCAACAGGCTCCCACCAACCACTGCTTGATCATTAGGGATGGGAAATAAATTTGGTTAGGCTTTTAACATCAACCTACATATTTCACGTCTTCCAGAACAATATGTGAGCCACCCTCTGAAATTTGCACTCCCCCAAATTTTGTGGCACAGTTCTTCAATCAAATACTATATATTTATATATTAAGGGGAAGTGTGCTTTTAAATGTATATGCTATAGAACATGCAAAATGCATTATATTGGGGGGATATTGCTTAAATATATGCATGCATGTCAGATACAACTGCATACCTAAATAAATCTACGAGGAGAAATTTGCACCAAAATATTGGCGAATTTTTATGAGGACATTAAGAGAAAGTTGCAAACCCGATGAAGAAATGTAGAGAACTGAACTAAACTGAAAAACAGCAACAGAGACTGACAGATCCATTCATCCCTACTGATAGTTCCTTCTCTGCTCATTCTGCACAATGCACAAAATGTCAGCTTTTTAAAAATTGCTTATATAGAGGAAGAGGTTGGTTTTTCTTTTTTTTAAAAAAAGAGAGGGTTCTTTTGTATTGCTTTTTCGCTTAAATTGCACCAGTCCAAGATGTACAGCGCATAAATCTTGTCAAAGGAGGTTTCGTAATGTTGAGCATAAGGAAGGACACCCTGTACGGGGCTCTCAGCTGGCTCTTTGCACTTCCATTGTTCTCGCAGGAGCGGGGGAATAATTTCTGACCACAGAAAGGAAATGAATGCCGCTGAGTTTGTGCCCTTTCTTGTTTTGATGAAAATGCAATGCCTTGCAGGGAAGCTTCCTCCTTTAACGATAGCCGAAGATGCCTTTGCAGTGGGCACAATTGGTGTGTTTTAATATACAGCAGTCTGGGGTGAGTGATTTTGGCATGCAAATGACAATAGCGGTGCACAGCTTGGAAAAGCAGGGGGAATCTCTAGTGCTGCTGGATTATTGGCCTGCTTTTTAAAACGGCGATGGCCCTTTTCATAAAAATATCATGATGCTATTCTTTGAAGGGAAGGAATTACAGTGGTACCTTGGTTCTCAAACTTAATCCATTCCGGAAGTCCATTCCAAAACCAAAGCGTTCTAAAACCAAGGCGCGTTTTCCTGTAGAAAGTCATGCAAAATGGATTAATCCGTTCCAGACTTTAAAAAACAACTCCTAAAACAGCAATTGAACATCACAGCGTTTCTTCTCTCTGCGGTCCTCCCAGCAGTCATTAGGGAAGCGGCTGGCGCTGTGGTCTAAACCACTCAGCCTCTTGGGCTTGCCGACTGGAAGGTCGGTGGTTTGAATCCCCGCGATAGGGTGAGCTCCCATTGCTCAGTCCCAGCTCCTGCCAACTTTGAAAGCAACAGTTTGAAAGCACGCCAGTGCAAGTAGATAAACAGGTAACGCTGAGACAGGAAGGGAAATGGTGTTTCCGTGCGCTCTGGTTTCCGTCACAGTGTCCCATTGCACCGGAAGTGGTTTAGTCATGCTGGTCACATGACCTGGAAAGCTGTCTGTGGACAAACACCGGCTCCCTGGGCCTGAAAAGTGAGATGAGCTCTGCACCCCAAAGTCGCCTTTGACTGGGCTTAACTGTCCAGGGGTCTTATACCAGCGGACATTTCTCCTCTGGTCACTGCTACGTATGCACAGTCTGACTTTGCAAATGACCTAATCTACACTTTCTGAAACACTGTGCGAAGCAAACACGAAGCCATCCGAAATTCACTGAATTTTGTAGTGATGCTCTCCGACCAAGAAAGACGCAAAAGCCAAAGACATTTATTAGGGTAAAATATGTACGGCAGTCCATGCCTTTGTGAAAACGACGTACTGAAATGCATAAATATTAGGAGGGGGGAAGCTTTGCAAAAATGTGTGTATTGGAATAAATTCACACCAATGAATTTTCATGAGAGCTATATGTTTTCATTGCAAACTGGTGAGGAAATGTGGAGAACTGAAATTAAGAAGAGAAAGGTGAGGAACTGAGACGGACCAGAACAGACGTATTATTTGCCCACCCACGACTACAGCTCCCATCAGCACCAGCCAATCTGGCCAACGGTGAGGGATGATGGGTGTTGTGGTTCTGCAACATTTGGAGAGACACAGATTCCCTGCTCCTGACATAGGCTAATTCAGTTTTAACTGTTTCCAAGTTGGAATTTTAAATTAATGTAACCCGCCCTGGAGCCTGCTGGTCAAGGGCTAGTAAATGATGATAATAATAATAATAATAATAATAATAATAATAATAATAATAATAATAGTAGTAGTAGTAGTAGTTCCCAGAGAGGACATTGGACCCATCCTTCTTTAAGGGCCAGTTTCATTTTAAAAACCAAGCCGACAGAAGTTAAAGTCCAATGTAAGTAATCAGGAAAAAGAAAAATGAGCTTTTCATTTCACCCAGACACATTTCTACCACACACGGTTACGATTTCCTATAAGAAAATATGTGTGTGCATTTGTCTCTCTTACAGTTCTCAAGAACTAGTGTGGCTTGATATCTTGGCTGCCATGGGTAGTTTCAGGCGAGGAACATCCTGCATGCCAGTGAAAAATGACTTGGCAACACTAATACAAAACAAAAGGTGCAGCAGCCAGAAAAAGGAATGCATTCCTTACCCGGATTAAAATTCCAAGTAATTCCTGGGTTTCCTGGTTGCATTGGGCAAGGTGTGCTTACAGACTCCTTCTGGAAACACCCAAAGCTCACAATGCTCTTTGCTAACAGAACTGTTCTTAGGAGGAAGAAAAAATAATATTTATTGGAAGCAATCCAGCAAGTTAGAAAGTGGCTGCAGTTGTGGCATGTTGGGAGACAGAGGACAGAAGTAAAGACTGTGTGGCATTATCATTTTGAGTTGAGGGAGGGGGTGCAGAGAATAACTGTCATAAAGTTAAAGGGACCCCTGACCGTTAGGTCCAGTTGTGACTGACTCTGGGGTTGCGGCGCTCATCTCGCTTTATTGGCCGAGGGAGCCGGCGTACAGCTTCCGGGTCATATGGCCAGCATGACTAAGCCGCTTCTGGTGAACCAGAGCAGCGCATGGAAATGCCGTTTACCTTCCCGCCGGAGTGTTACCTATTTATCTACTTGAACTTGATGTGCTTTTGAACTGCTAGGTTGGCAGGAGCAGGGACCGAGCAACGGGAGCTCACCCCGTCACGGGGATTTGAACCGCCAACCTTCTGATTGGCAAGTCCTAGGCTCTGTGGTTTAACCCACAGTGCCACCCGCATCCCTGTAGATTAGGTAGGCTTGCCTTTAAATGCAAATGGAATTGAATTTCAACCTCCCCCACTTTGCTTCTAATCCCACAATTGTTAGAAGTTGGCTAGCGCTGATGCGAGCTGGATCTCTACTCCGCACCCCCTAAATTATGTAAACCAAAACTGGGCCTTTCTAGAAAGTTCTGGCTCCCTTCTGCCCGTGAGCAGTCGTGTTCCGTGTTTGGGGATGGGATTGAGGAGGAATCTGCTCTTTCAGACACATTTCCATTCTTTCTGCAAAGAACATGCAAAGAGAAGAAGATCACTTTCTCTTTCTGTCTGTCTCTCCGAGTTTGGGTGCAATTTTGGGTTTTCATTGAATCAAGTGTCCCCAAGTGTCCAGCACCCTGCAATGCAGAGATCGCCATCATTTCTCGACAACTGGGATAGCTCTGTTGGTAGTGCAGGACACCCTTGTCCTCAGGGGTGCGGGTTTGAGCCCCACTGTGCTGGGTGTGGGGGTAACCTGTGAAACATGGTCCAGGACCGGTCCAGAATCCGAAGGTTCTGTTGGGGGTCAGTCTGACAGGGCCAAGGCAGGAAACCAGGCAAGGACAGGTACAGGATCTGGCATACAGCAACGTTGCTCCCGCAACCTGGGGTGGGGTCCAACAGCCTTTTATCTTTGTCGGGGTAACGGCTGGTCCTGATCCCCCGGCGACTCACCTCCCTGTTTTGCCCAGAGGCGAGCACTCCTCCTGCAAGTACTCAGCTCTCTTCTTCTCTCAGACCTCAGTCTCTGCAGCTTGGGAGACATTGGTGGGTTACCAGACCCAGGGGCCACCTCAGCCTCCCCTGAGCCAACCGGTAGTGGAGCAGCTGTAAGTGATGGCCCAGCTGGAGGCAAGGAGGTCATTCCCGCATCTGGAGCCAGGGCAGGCTGAGGCCCCTGACTCGGCCCAGCTGGTGTTTGTGGCAGGGGAACCTGTGCAGACTGGGACTCTTCAGGATCAGGCCCCAGACCTGGTTCAGATGATGCCTGAGGCAAAGGATCCGGTGCAGACTGAGACTCCTCTGGCTCCGAGCCAGAGTCCCCGGCCATCACACCCACATTGGGCAAAAATATTCTTGGGCTAGATCATCCTTGGGGTCCCTTCCAACTCTACAGTTCTGCGATTCTGATCTCTGTCATTTCCCACAGACTCAGGGAAACGCAGGAAACAGGCAAGGCTGGACAAATGTTTCTAGACCACGGACAGCTCCGAATGAGCAAAGAGCTCTGATAAAAGTTGGGAGTTGACTGAGACAGAGGCATAACGCTCCGGAGACTGCCTCTTCCAGGCTGCAACTCCTTGTTAGAGAGCTTCAGACTCTGAAAAGGTCTAGTCTCTGAACTGAAGACTCTTTCTTCGTTCCATAGCCTCCCTGCTTGCACAGGGCAGACACCAGGAAATCTGGGGGGGGGGGGGAATCTAGATTTGACCGATGGATGGCATGATCAGAGTATCCTTAGATTACATTTGGCCAAGAATGCTGCTCTCCCCAAAATGGAAAGAAGCAGCAAAGTCCCAGCAAAGGAAGAATGGATTCAAAAACTTACGGAATATGCAGAAATGGTGAAACTCACTGGAAGAATAAGAAAGCAAGATAACAAACTTAAAACAAAAACAAAAAATGGAATGGAAATGGTTTAATCCAATATTTACAGATAAATTGCAAACAGGTAAAAACATTGGCAGGATTATCATAATAACCCGCAGTTTCATAAGAGTTTATATTTAGGTAATTAAATGAGCAAATTAAATGAATTTGGATATGCAGAAGATTTTAAAAAATAAGGAACTGCAGAAAAAGGGGGAAGGAAGTCAAACTTTGAAACGTTAAAATAATTGTGAAATTAATGATAGGTATAAATTTGGAAAGTGTAATAAAAACTAAAAAATATATATCTTTGCCCATATTTCATAGAATTGTAGAGTTGGAAGGGACCCCGAGAGTCATCTAGTCCAGTGTTTTTCAACCACTGTTCCGCGGCACACTAGTGTGCCGTGAGATGTTGCCTGGTGTGCCGTGGGGAAAATTGAAAAATTCGAAAGATTTTTTTTTAAAAATGTCAGATTTTCTCCCACTAGGCGGGCGCCGAACTGTGTCCACCCTATTTTCTATCTGTCCTGGGTGGGGATCAGATTGGATGGGATCGGATGAGAGCGGACAGGCAGTCCGCTGTCATCCGATTCCCCATAGAGAGCAGCGGGGCTCTGACATCTCCCTCTCCGCACACAGTGCGGAGCCGGAGCTGTCATCCGCCGGCTCAGCGGGGATCAGCGGATCAATCCCCGCTGAGCAGAGAACGGTCCGCAACGTTTGATTCCAGCCAGAATATCAGCTTTGTGTTCAGCCAAACAGGCCCAGGTTGCGCACTGAATAAAGTATTTTATAATTTTTCATATTTCTGTTTACTTACTATTTCATAATAAAGTAATTATAAAATACTTTCTTTGTGTTTATTTGATTCCTATTCAAGAGAATTACTTTATATATAGTCAATATAGGCACAGAGTTAATTTTTTTAACATTTTCTAATGGTGGTGTGCCTCGTGATTTTTTTCATGAAACAAGTGTGCCTTTGCCCAAAAAAGGTTGAAAAACACTGATCTAGTCCACCCCCTTGCAATGCAAGAATATCAGCAAAAGCATCCAATCTCTGCTTAAAATACCAGGATCTCATTAAATCTACACATCATTCCCCTGGAGTTCATAAAGATGACAAGTAGGAAGAGAACAGGGCTTTAATGGATTTGCGTCTCCTACTTTTCTGGCTGTTAACTAAAGGATGAGAGACTGCGGCTGTTATTTGCGCGACTACAGAGAAGGCGAATGTAGACATTAATGAGCAATATAACTAGTGATAAACACCTCTGGGAAGAGAGAAATGCCTCATTAAGGACTTCTTTTTTTGGCGGGGGGCGCGCGCGAATGGGCTTTATTGGTACATACCTTGGATCATTACAGGCCTAACAAAATTAATACTTGTGGATATTTCGGCATACTAGGGCAAGTAAATAAATGAATCACAAAATGGCGGGCAAGCTTTTGAAGAAGCCACCCTTCTAGTGGCACAGCATTAAAACTGCAGGCACATTTTCAAAGTTAAGCAGGGTCCGTGTCAGGAGTGCGTGCAGGAGCCAGGCTCTGTGACCAGTAGGGCTTTGCAGGACAGGGGCCTTCCTAAGTTTCTTCTGGAGAGGCAAGGCGTGGCTGCACAGGTGAAGCCGATTAGTAACTCGCTGCACCTGGTGGCAAGAGCCGGGAAGGGATATAATGTCAGCATTTCCCTTCGGCTCTTTATCACAGCAACACGTTTCCTGCCTTGCTGTGTTTGGCTTCTTGTTTCTTGGCCCTCGAACCCTTGACTCCGTGACTCCTTGCTTCTGACCCTCAGACCTCGACTTCTTGACTCCTTGCTTCTCAACCCTCGGACCCTTGACTTTGTGACTCCTTGCTTCTCGACCCTCAGACCTCGATTTCTTGACTCTTTGCTTCTCAACCCTTGGATCCTTGACTTCGTGACTCCTTGCTTCTTGACCCTCAGACCCTTGACTTTGTGACTCCCTGCTTCCTGACCCTCGAACCTCTGGCTTCTGGACTCTCGTTCCTGCTCCCACCCCGCCATCTTGTCCCCGGTCCCGACATCCTCAGCTGGGACTTCGATCGCCCGTAGACCAGACCGTGACAGTCCGGTCCGGTTTCAGATTGGATGGGAGAACCACGCGCTTAGATTCCTGAATGGCTGGGGGTTGGATTGGATGACCCTCGGGGTCCCTTCCAGTTCTGTGATGCTATGCCAGGGGTGGGTGAGGTCAGAGACAAAAGGGGGTGGACCAAGGAATGCAATGCTTACCTTTGTACAAGAGGAGGCTGGTTTTGACTAACACACCCCTCTCCATTCTATGCCCAGGCCAGCAAGAGACATTATCAGAGTTTGACACACCCCATTCTGGAAAAAAACATTCAAGGGGTGTGTAAAAAAAGGCCAGCGAAGGGTGTGTCTGGGAAGGGGGGGGCAGCCTGGGGGTGGTCCCAGGGCCAGAGAGAAAGAGAGAGAGAGAGATAGGTTTGGGGGTCCACATTTGCCCTCCAGGCTGAAGGACCAAGTACGTTCTACGCTTGGATATCTTTCGGAGTCATCTAAGGTTCTACAGCCTTGGGAGTTTCCAAAATGTTCTTGTCAACATTGTGACAACAAATACAGCAGGATTAGGAGGGGGGAAAAAACCAAAAAATCCCAGGAACTCACGATCTGCTTTGGAGAGACAGAAGAAAGGGGAGAGATGATTTCCTCAATAAATGCACACTGTCTTGCGCTTCCACTTAATAAATCACTATTCACTTCGTTGTCCTTGTGTGCTGGATTTTGTGAGCAGCGTCGAAGTGTATAATTGTTATCTCCTAGCAACTTCAATCCCACCCTCCAGCTACTGCCCCATTTAGCGAAGTGCTCTTTATTTTAATTGTAATTCGCATCAATTTGTTTCGTGTTAAGGCAGGTCAGTGATTTCTGCCCCCCCCCCGCTGCCGAAATAGCTTGGCGCCGTTTAATCTTCAGACGTTAAATTGATCTCACCTCTGTAACACAGGAATCTTCTGCCCAACACGGGATTCGAAACGACAATCCTGAGATGAAGAAGTTTCGTTCTCTACCTTGAAATGCAAACATTTTATTTACTTCTTTGCTGAATTTGTATACCATGCTTCATCTGAAGATCAGATAAAAAGTGCAAAACGAAAACACAAAAATACAGAATGAAATGAAAGCAAAACACACCAATAACACGCACACCCCCGCACATTTAAAAGGCCATAGACGCCGAACGGCTGGTTGAAGAGAAATGCTTTTTCCTGGCGCCTAAAAATATGCAATGAAAAATGGCGTCTTCCTTTAGGCTATTTTTGTTGGGATCATGGCAAGGAGGGAGAGATTTTTAAAATTTCATTTTAAATACTCGCTGCCTGTTGTGGTGCCAAGATTGTTCAGGGCTCTTGGGTACCAGTTACATTAAATTAGGAATGTGCATATTAATTCCATTTGAGCAACTAGCCTCAAATCTACTTTGACCCCTAAACATGTGGGGTTATTTCCTCCCGCCGCTCCCCAGACATCAGTAGGGCATTAACTTCCTTGCCCAAGTCTTCAGGATGGGGTGAGGCACAAGGAAGACTAAATAGCGTCGGCGCATAGTAACCACTTTCAGGTTTGCTAATGACTGTTGCAAGAACTCGTCCCATAAGCACCTGACGATACTATTCAAAAGACACCCATTTTAATAAATGGGGGCAGCAAGTTTGTCATTGCAGTCCAGGGCGTTCTCTTCTGCTAGAAGTCAGCCACACCTTGTTTCGATGATCTCTGAGCACAGTCGTGCCAAGGTCTTGCACAGCTGCCTCTAGGTATCGTGTTTCGAAGTGTGTTCTAATGCATGTGCATTTGATGGTTATCGTGATGCGCTGAGTGTCTTCGAGGACACGCTCCAAGAGCTGCAGCTGCAAAAGGATGCTGACAAGCTGGAAGGTGTGCAGAGGAGGGCAACCAAGATGATTAAGGGTCTGGGAACAAAGCCTGATGAGGAACAGTTGAAGGAGTGGATTTGTTTAGCCTGAAAAAGAGGAGACTGAGAGCCATGTTCAAGTATCTCAGGGGCTGTCACATGGAAGAGGGAACAGCCTTTTTTTTTACTCCTGCTCTGGGGGGTAGGACTCAAACCAATAGCTTCAAGGTACAAGGAAGGGACGCGGGTGGCGCTGTGGGTTAAACCATAGAGCCTAGGACTTGCCGATCAGAAGGTCAGCGGTTCAAATCCCCGCAACGGGGTGAGCTCCCATTGCTTGGTCCCAGCTCCTGCCAACCTAGCAGTTCGAAAGCATGTCAAAATGCAAGTACATAAATAGGTACCACTCTGGCGGAAAGGTAAATGGCGTTTCCGTGCGCTGCTCTGGTTCGCCAGAAGTGGTTTAGTCATGCTGGCTACATGACCCGGAAGCTGTATGCCAGCTCCCTTGGCCAATAAAGCGAGATGAGCGCCGCAACCCCAGAATCGGTCATGACTGGACCTAATGGTCAGGGGTCCCTTTACCTTTACCTTACAAGGAAGGACTAAACAACTCAGGACCGCAATACCTCAAGGACCGCCTCTTTCCATATGAACCTACCCAGACCCTAGGATCATCTTCTGAGGCCCTTTTTTGAGTGCCTCCTCCTCAAGAGGTCAGGAGGGTGGCAAGACGAGAACAGGGCCTTCTCTGCAGTGGCTCCCTGTCTGTGGAATGCTCTCCCCAGGGAGGAAGTTCGCCTGGCACCTTCATTATACACCTTAGGCGCCAGGCAAAAACGTTCCTTTTTAACCAGGCCTTTGGTTGATCAGTTTGACCTCTGATGCCCTTTTAAAATGTGGCTCTTTTCTGGGCTGTGTGTGTTATTAGGTTGTTGTTTTTATTCTGTTTATATATGTTGCCATCTTTTCTGTGAACTGCCCTGAGACCTCAGGGTATGGGGCGGTATATAAACTCAACAAATAATAATAATAAGCATCAGGAAGAACTTTCTGACGGTAGAAGCTGCTGGATAGTGGAACAGACTCCCTTGGGAAATGGTAGACTCTCCTTCGTTGGAGGTTTCTAAGCAGAGGTTGGATGGCCATCTCTCATGGATGATCTAGCTGAGATCCCTGCATTGCAGGGGGTTGGACTAGAGGACACCTGGAGTCCTTTTTCCTTTAGTAAATCCTTATATATAGCCCAATTTTGTTCCATGTTTTTCTTTTTTAGCATTATCGCTTCTGAAGGTGAAATCCACCAGTGTGATGGCCTGGGATTCCGATTCGGAGGATGAAACAGAGGAATCCCAGCCTGCACAGGAGTCCCCGCCTCCAGGGCCGGCTGAACTGGGGCAAGGCCTAGAGGCTGAAGAGCCTGCACCTGTGGCAGTGCAGCAGGAGCTGGGCCCAGGTGAAGCCCTCCTGGCCCCAGAGGGGCCTGATGACTCAGTGGCCACAGGTGAGCCTCCTCCAGGGCCCAGTAACCCTTCGGCCTCTCCTGATCTGCAGAGGCTTAGGGCAGAGAGGCGAAGGGAACTAGTTGCCCCCAGGAGGAGTGCTCGCCTTAAGGCCAGAGTAGGCGGGGCTCCTGGGGGTCGGGACCGCCCCTGACCTTAGAAGAGGATAAAAGCCCAGTCAGCCCGGCCCCAGGTTGCGGGAGCAACGTCGTTGTTGGCTTCGGACCTTCCTGTGATCCTGATCCTTGCTCGGCCTCCTGTTCCTGACTAACCGGTACTCCTGTTCCCTGCTCGGCTTCCTGTTCCTGACTATCCAGTACTCCTGTTCCCTGCTCGGCCTCCTGTTCCCGACCATCCGGTGTTCCTGTTACCTGCTCAGCCTTCTGTTCCAGCGTTCCTGTTCCCCGCCCGTCTCTCTGCATCGGACCTCGCCCCGCTTCGTGTGGACTCTGCTACACTCACGGTACCTTACCCCCGGGACCAGCACAGTTTGCTCCCGCCTCACCCGCACTCCCCCTTCGTAGGGGTGCGTTCGGGAAGAGCCAGAGGCCATGGAGGACCAGGCGGCTGCACTGGTGACTTTGGCCCAGGAGAACCAGGCCTTAACTCACACCGTGCAGCAGCTCAGTGACGCGGTCGTGGCACTCCAGCAACGCTTAGAAGCCCTACCGGCTCCTGGGGCCGACGCCCCGACTCCTGGCAAGTACCCAGTGGCTTTGCCTGAGAAATTTGATGGAGCCCCGGCCAGCTTTCCTATGTTCCTGGCCCAGGCCAAGCTATATATTCAGGGGCGAGCCCGGAACTTTCCTGACGACCGCACCAAGGTGCACTTTTTGATTAGTTTGTTAAAGGACCAGGCGGCCAAGTGGGCGTTGCCGCTACTCAGGCAAGACTCCACCTTGCTGGCAGACTATACGGGGTTTTGCAATCGTTTGGAGGCCGCGTTCGGCAACCCCCAGAAAGGGAGTCAAGCCAACCGGGCGATTCGGCGGTTGAGACAGGGCAAGTCCACGGTGGCCGCATACACCACAGAATTCCGGCTGCTGGCACAGGACTTGACCTGGAACGACTCGGCTCTCCGGGACCAGTATCTCGAGGGGCTTTCAGATGAGATACTGGACCAGCTGGCCACGATGGAACGCCCCACCACGCTAGACACCCTTATCCAATGGAGTCTACAGATTGACGATCGGCTAGAGGACCGGCGTCAGGCTCGGGACCGCCGGCACCTCCAGTTCTTGGCCCCAGTGTCGACCAGCAGCCCCACGGGTCCAGCTAAGTCATTGGAGGAACCTATGCAGCTTGGGGCAGTGCGGACACGCCTCTCCCCCGCAGAGAAGTCGCGGCGTCGGGAGGGGAATCTTTGTCTCTATTGTGGCG
The DNA here is from genome assembly GCF_965112155.1 of Podarcis liolepis. Classification (NCBI taxonomy): domain Eukaryota; kingdom Metazoa; phylum Chordata; class Lepidosauria; order Squamata; family Lacertidae; genus Podarcis; species Podarcis liolepis. The sequence continues at coordinate 5,465,261 of NC_139564.1, forward strand.
GAAGCGGACACTATGCAAGGTTCTGTCCTGAGAAACGCCAGCCGCAGGGAAACCACCAAACCCCAGTAGCTGATGGCCCTGGCTACCGGGGGTCCCAAACAGCACAGAATGGGGCCGCACCAATTGAATTACAACACCTTATGGTTCCGGTACATCTATACCCTCCAGGAGGGCCATGGATTCTTACCCATGCGCTGGTGGATTCGGGCGCAACCCGCTCTTATATGGACGCTGCTTTTGCTGCCCAGCATCGGGTGCCACTGCGGAACAAGCCAGAACCGGTGCAGGTGGAGGCAATCGACGGACGGCCCCTGCGTTCGGGTGCCGTCACTCAGGAGACCCAGCCCCTGGTCCTGTGCCTCCAGCAGCACCGTGAGATGCGAACTCTGGATATTGCCTCCATGCCCCGGTTCCCCCTGGTGCTTGGGATGGACTGGCTGGAGGCTCACAATGTGCGGATTGACTGGGTCAAACGGACTGTATACTTCCCAGACCCCAGTTCTCCGGCTGAGACTGAGATGCTAGCAGCTGCGCCCACTGAGGAGGTTGCTGCAACACTCCCCGCTGAATACCGGGACTATCACGACGTGTTTGAGGAACGGGGGGCAGACCAGCTGCCGCCGCATCGGTCCTTTGACTGTGGCATAGACCTCCAGCCCGGAGCGCCTCTACCGGTGAGTCGCTTATACTCGTTAACCGAGCCAGAGCGCGAGGCTTTACAGGACTTCTTGCGCAAGAACCTGGAGCGTGGGTTCATTAGGCCTTCTACCTCGCCCACTGCTGCGCCAGTGCTCTTTGTTAAAAAGAAATGTGGGGAGCTCCGCCTTTGCCATGATTACCGGGCCCTGAACAAAATCACCATCCCGGACCGGTACCCTTTGCCCCTTATTTCGGAGTTACTGGAGCGGGTGCAAGGGGCGCAGGTGTTCACCAAGCTAGACCTCCGGGGTGCCTACAATTTGATTCGGATCCGCGCCGGGGATGAGTGGAAGACCGCATTTGGGACCCGGTACGGACAGTTCGAATACCTGGTTATGCCCTTTGGTTTGTGCAACGCGCCTGCTGTGTTCCAACGGTACATCAACCACGTGTTCCAGGACTTGCTAGACAAGTATGTGGTGGTGTACTTGGATGACATTCTGGTTTACTCCCGTGACCCGGCGTGCCACGAAGGCCATGTCCGGACCGTGCTGCAGCGCTTGCGCGAGCATCGTCTGTATGCAAAGCTCAGCAAGTGCGAGTTTCATCAGCGATCAGTGGACTTCCTGGGTCACCGACTCTCACCAGGTGGGGTGCAGATGGATCCTGGGAAGGTGGCAGCGGTTCGAGAATGGGCGGCACCTCGGAACCGCAAGGACCTACAGCGTTTCCTGGGGTTCGCCAACTATTACCGAACCTTCATTGCGGACTATGCTCACCGCACCACCCCGTTGACCCGACTACTGCGCCCCAAGACGCCGTTTTCCTGGGACAAGGAGGCGGAGGAGGCGTTTCAAGGGTTGAAGGCCTGTTTCCAGAGAGCGCCAATCTTGCAACATCCGGATCCTTCTCGACCCTTTGTGGTAGAGACTGACGCCTCCAGTACGGCTCTCGGTGCCGTCTTGTCTCAGCAGCACGGACCGGAAGCGCCACTTTTACCCTGCGCCTTCTATTCCCGCCAGCTCCTCCCAGCGGAGCGTAACTATACTGTGTGGGAGCGGGAACTACTGGCCATCAAGGTAGCCTTTGAGGTCTGGCGCCACCATCTTGAGGGGGCACGACATCCGGTGGAGGTGAGAACCGACCACCGGAACCTGGAGTACCTCCAGACCACCCGCAAGCTGAACCAAAGACAGATCCGGTGGGCGTTGTTCTTTTCCCGGTTCCAGTTTCGGATCCGCTACATCCCTAGCTCTCAGAATCAGAAGGCGGATGCTCTGTCCCGGAAACCTGAAGACAACGCAGACACGGTACAGCAAGCAGAACCCACCACGATTCTACCTCCGGCTGCATTCCTGGCCACCCAGGAGGCGCAGCCACTGCAGGTTCGGGTGCGGGAACAACAGCGGGTCGACGCTTGGGCCCAGGATCGTCTCCGGGAGCTGGCTGAAGGGTCCAGTCCACAATATCCGGGGCTGGTCCTGCATCAGGGCCTGCTGCTGCACCACGGTCGTCTGTACGTCCCGCCAGGGCCACTACGGCTGGAGGTTCTCCGGATGGCCCATGATGCCCCAGCAGCGGGGCACTTTGGACGGTATCGGACCACCCATTTGGTCAGTCGGGAGTTTTGGTGGCCCCGCCTGAAGGCTGACGTGGCTCGCTACGTTGCTGGTTGTGATGTCTGCCGTCGCGCCAAGGGTCCTACCGGGCGACCCCCCGGCCTACTTCAGCCATTGCCAGTTCCACCGCGCCCTTGGCACACGGTTTCGTTGGACTTTATAGTGGAATTACCCTCGTCTCGTGGCTGTACCTGCCTTCTGGTTTTCTCCGACCATTTCACCAAGATGGTACACTGCGCTCCCTGTCCATCTGTACCCACAGCCAAGGAAACTGCGCAGCTGTACCTTCAGCATGTCTTCCGCCTGCATGGACTACCTGAGCGCGTGGTGTCCGACCGGGGCGTTCAGTTCACATCCCGGTTCTGGCGAGCATTACACCAGACCCTCGGGACAGAGGTCTGCCTCTCGTCAGCCTACCACCCACAGACCGATGGCCAGACGGAACGGGCGAACGCGGTGCTAGAGCAGTACCTCCGGTGTTACTGCAGCTACCAGCAGGATGACTGGGTCGACCACCTGGCATTGGCGGAGTTTGCCTATAACAACGCGGTGAATGCGTCCACCCAGCAGACCCCGTTCCAGGCCAGCTATGGTTATCATCCACGGCTGTTTCCAGAGGTGCTGCCGGCATCCGCGGTCCCGGCAGTGACGGAGTGGCTTCAGGAGCTCCAGTCCCAGCAACAGCTTTTGGTGGAGCAACTGCACCAGGCCAAGGAAGCGTACAAAGCCCAGGCCGACCGCCACCGCCAGGTGGGGCCGGAACTTCGCGTCGGTGACCTGGTTTGGCTCTCCACTCGCCATCTCCACCCCTCTCGACCTTCGCGGAAGTTGGACGCCCGCTTCACCGGCCCGTTCCCTATCGTGGACCAAGTCTCTCCTGTGGCATTCCGTCTCCGGTTACCCGCAACCCTGAAGGTTCACCCGGTCTTCCACAGGTCCCTTTTGAGTCCTGTGGCCCCACCCGACGAGTTCCACCCGAACCGTCCCCAACCGCAGCCAGTGTTGGTTCGGGGAGAGCCTGAGTACGAGGTGGAACGCATCCTGGACTCCCGATACCGCAGGGGAAAGCTACAGTATCTCATTGACTGGAAGGGGTACGGACCGGAGGACCGTTCCTGGGAACCAGCAGCCAACGTCCACGCACCTGCCTGCCTCCGAGAGTTCCATGCGACGTACCCCGGCAAGCCGGGTCCGGACCCTCGGTTGAGGGGGGGGCCTGGGAGGGGGGATGGTGTGATGGCCTGGGATTCCGATTCGGAGGATGAAACAGAGGAATCCCAGCCTGCACAGGAGTCCCCGCCTCCAGGGCCGGCTGAACTGGGGCAAGGCCTAGAGGCTGAAGAGCCTGCACCTGTGGCAGTGCAGCAGGAGCTGGGCCCAGGTGAAGCCCTCCTGGCCCCAGAGGGGCCTGATGACTCAGTGGCCACAGGTGAGCCTCCTCCAGGGCCCAGTAACCCTTCGGCCTCTCCTGATCTGCAGAGGCTTAGGGCAGAGAGGCGAAGGGAACTAGTTGCCCCCAGGAGGAGTGCTCGCCTTAAGGCCAGAGTAGGCGGGGCTCCTGGGGGTCGGGACCGCCCCTGACCTTAGAAGAGGATAAAAGCCCACTCATCCCGGCCCCAGGTTGCGGGAGCAACGTCGTTGTTGGCTTCGGACCTTCCTGTGATCCTGATCCTTGCTCGGCCTCCTGTTCCTGACTAACCGGTACTCCTGTTCCCTGCTCGGCTTCCTGTTCCTGACTATCCAGTACTCCTGTTCCCTGCTCGGCCTCCTGTTCCCGACCATCCGGTGTTCCTGTTACCTGCTCAGCCTTCTGTTCCAGCGTTCCTGTTCCCCGCCCGTCTCTCTGCATCGGACCTCGCCCCGCTTCGTGTGGACTCTGCTACACTCACGGTACCTTACCCCCGGGACCAGCACAACCAGGGTGTCTTAGGTTCCAGTAATTCTTGTACTTTACCCATACTCTATATATTGGTTTCCTTACTATGTGATTAAGAAATCCCCTGTGGACTTTCACCTTTTCATATCTTAAATAAGCATGCCACCCATAGGTAAAAGGGACCCCTGACCATTAGGTCCAGTCGTGGCCGACTCTGGGGTTGCGGCTCTCATCTCTCTTTACTGGCAGAGGGAGCCGGCGTACAGCTTCCGGGTCATGTGGCTAGCATGACTAAGCCGCTTCTGGCGAATCAGAGCAGCGCATGGAAACGCCGTTTACCTTCCCGCCGTAGCAGTACCTATTTATCTACTTGCACTTTGATGTGCTTTCGAACTGCTAGGTTGGCAGGAGTAGGGACCGAGCAACGGGAGCTCACCCCGTCGCGGGGATTCGAACCACCGACCTTCTGATTGGCAAGTCCTAGGCTCTGTGGTTTAACCCACAGCGCCACCCACGTCCCTCCAGGGTGTCTTAGGTTCCAGTAATTCCTTGTATTTTACCCATACTCTATATATTGGTGTCCTTATGATGTGATTAAGAAATCCCCTGTGGACTTTCACCTTTTCATATCCTAAATACGCATGCCACCCATAACGGTTGTTAAACCCTTCCAAATCCAGTAGGTCTCCATCTTGTAATGTTATCCACTCTTTCAACCAATCTAAGCAGACTGAGTCATAGTACAAATTTAGGTCAGGTTGGAGTCCTTTCCAGCTCTACGAAACTATGATTCTAATATTCTACGAAATGTGTCTGTTTACCAGGAATGCATTTTGTGAGCCTTGGCAGGGCAGACACAGCACACTCGTTTCATGCTAGTTGCAGTCTCTGCTTTCTGTTGCCTTCTCTCAACAATCCCAGCCTTGGTTTTGATCGGTGAAGCCCCTTAGTTACAGCACCTCTCCGGTGGGTGCCATTGCCATTCTAAGAGATCAGGAGAGGTGTTCACGGCGAGTTCTAGCACTTCTTTTTTTAAAGATAATAATATCTATATTCCAGCCTTCACCAGAAGATCACAGGGCGGTTTACAGTGTAAAACCACAAAAATGCATGGAACATAATCAACGAGAACAACCAATACCCCCCAGTCCCGAAGAGTCTTCTGCTGCCGCTCTTCCCATTTCTGAATTAGCATGAAATCAGTTCCACGTTCAATAGCTTGCATTCATCTTCCATAGGGGAAAAACATGCTTGGCCCATAAGAGCTTTGATGGAACAATCCTGTATAGACCAGTTTTGTCGTGGTGAGACTTAAACGAAACCACAGGGTTTAAATTTTTTATTTCTGGAAGTTTCAGCTTTAGGGTGAACTTGCACAGAAATGGGATTGTTCTGCATTCATGGGAGCTTTTGATTCCGGAGTGTCAAGCAGTTTGGAGTGCATTTAAATAGTTCCTCACTTAAAACAGTTGATGGTGCTCAAGCGATCGCTGCCATCATTCACTCCTCGGAACCACAAGCACTCTGCGCTCTTGCCTCTAGCAGAACACGATCTGAATATATTATGTAGTCTAAGGATCCGTGTGATTTGCTGGCAGTCTTGTGCTGTTGTTTATTTATATTTATTCAGTTTATATATTGCCCTTTATCAAAAGATCCCAGGGTGGTGTACAACATTAAAAACACATTGCAGAACTTCAGTGATAAAAACATAATAAAAGGCATACTGAGAGAAAGCATAATAATGATAAAATAGTCATGCACACTTTCACGGGCTATAGATTATTTAATATTCCTGGGGAAAGAGGAATGTTTTTGCCTGGAACCTAAGGACGTGCAATGGTGGTACCAGGCGAGCCTCTCTGGGTGGAGCGTTCCACAACCGGGGGGCCACCACAGAAAAGGCCCAGCTCGTTAAAGAAGTTGTAGGCCAGCCCTGTTCATAGTAGAAGCCATGGTAGAAGCTGACAAAGCAGTGTAGGACTGAGCTAAAGCTCGTAATGTGTGTGTGTGTGTGTGTGTGTGTGTGTGTGTGTGTGTGACTAACGTGGCTCTCTGGATGTTGCTGGACTCCAACTCCCATCACCCCCAGCTTGCATGGGCTAGTAGCCAAGGATGATGGGAGTTGTAGTCCAGCCATGTAGGGATGCTCAGAGGTGAGCCACCCCTGCAATAAAGAACGAAGGAGGCGAAATCGGGGTCTCAATCCAAGTCCGCTGGATCAGGCCAGACCTGGTTCTTTTGCATTGTGCCCTTCAATATTGGGTGCCGGGTGCGAGCAAAGCATAGAAACGGCACAATATTCATTCCCATTTGGGTTGGCTGGCAACAGTTACGGTAAAGGTAAAGGGACCCGTGACCATTAGGTCCAGTCATGGCCGACTCTGGGGTTGTGGCGCTCATTTCACTTTACTGGCCAAGGGAGCTGGCGTACAGCTTCTGGGTCATGTGGCCAGCATGACTAACCCACCTCTGGCGAAACCAGAGCAGCACACGGAAACGCCGTTTACCTTCCCGCTGGAGCAGTACCTATTTATCTACTTGCACTTTGACGTGCTTTTGAACTGCTAGGTTGGCACGAGCAACGGGAGCTCACCCCGTTGCGGGGATTCGAACCGCCGACCTTCTGATTTGGCAAGTCCTAGGCTCTGTGGTTTAACCCACAGTGCTACCCGCATCCCTAACAATTACGTTACAAAGGCTTATTTCATTTAAAAACAGTTGGTACCAGATCTTAAGTCATAAATGTCATCGGTGTGCATCAGCAGAGCAGGACTTCAGCGTGTTGTTTGTGGAGGCAACCATCCTGGTCTCCAGACCTAAATTGTTTTCGGCAATGCATGCACAGTTCTGATACACTTTCTTAACATGAAATATGTCGTGTGGAATGAGAGGAATTGAGAACCTACAGTGCTGTTCTTTCAACGAGTTGGGGAAGCAAAACCTTCTGATTCTCTCCCACCCCCTTTTAAAAAAATGCTTTCTAACACCCCCCCCCCCTTCTTGATTCAGTGTCGTTTGAGGCTGGCATGTACCAAGTGTTCGCTGCGTTCTGCATGCTGCTTCCGACCTGTCAGCAGCTGTTAAGGCTGTGACAGCGAGATAAAAGGCGACGTTCTGAAGTCTGAAGGTTTCTCGAAACCACATCCCAGGCTCTGACAATTCTTGTTTTCAATGTTCGGAAGTAGAATTCAGCAGAGCTCGCACACGGCTCTGAGTTGCACATGAGTGGCGGATCTGCTTTGTGGGCATCGGCTGAGGTTCTCGGCTTCTCGGGTCCATCTTTCGGCACAGAAGATGGCTTGGCAAGTTAGGCTGCCTCTCGCTGTTTGGGGCACACGCTCTGGTCGCCAGTTGCAACCGTCATGCGCCGTGGGTCCCAGCACTCCGTGACACGATGTTCGTGACAATATCGGGTAAAGTGAAATCCCTCCCATTTTCCAATATTTGTGTGTGAGTGCTTGAGAGAGAGAGAGAGAGAAGTAATTTGAACAAAAAAATAGTGCCATGCTTTTCGTTCTGAAAAAACGAAACCAATGTTTGTGTGTGTTTCAGTAACTGGGGCATGACTCTGTTTTCCCCCTCTGGTTGTGGTGCTCAACAGGAGAGTGCTCTTGCTGTGGCTTCGAGCTGCAATTAAGGCTATTTTCAAGCATCCTTTTTGCTGCTTCTGAATATGCGCAGTGCCTCTGCACTTTATGTTTAAGAGCAGGAAATCTTGGACTCGGAGCCTCTTATTGTCCCTCCGTTTTAAAAATAACTACCCTCCTTATCTAGCGAAGGATGCCTCCGGCAATAGCAGGAATGCATTCCCTCGGTTTGAGTCATAGCGAAATAGCATGGAGGGAAAGAGAAAGGAGATGTTGACAAGGAGACCCTGGATGGTGAAGCTTTAAATTCAGCTCTTGCATGGGAGAATTGGCAATACGGCTTTGGATGAGATTTACGTTTTTCTCCTCCAGTGAGAGCCGCTTTCCGAGCATCTGTTGACGTATTCTGCCTTGGACGAAGGAAGCTTTATATAACCCACTTGAGCTGGGGCACTTCCGCTGCTCCTTTCATTCTTTGCACCCCGGAAAGTAGAAGTTTGGTGCTGCAGCAGCACATTTTGGCAACCCTGCCGTTTCCCCAAATCATTTGGCAAACCTGGGTTATTACAGGTGTGTACATTTCCTTGAGAGCATCTGGCCCGAGGAGGAACTCGCTTTTCAATCAGCTGCTTCATCTGTTCCCACCAAAAGCTTAACCCCACCATTTCCCAACTGAGGTAAAGGTAAAGGGTAAAGGGACCCCTGACCATTAGGTCCAGTCGTGGCCGACTCTGGGGTTGCGGAGCTCATCTCGCTTTATTGGCCGAGGGAGCCGGCGTACAGCTTCCGGGTCATGTGGCCAGCATGATTAAGCCGCTTCAGGTGAACCAGAGCAGCGCATGGAAACACCATTTACCTTCCCGCTGGAGCGGTATCTCTTTATCTACTTGCACTTTGATGTACTTTCGAACTGCTAGGTTGGCAGGAGCAGGGACCGAGCAACAGGAGCTCGCCCCGTCACAGGGATTCGAACCGCCAATCTTCCGATTGGCAGGTCCTAGGCTCTGTGGTTTAACCCACAGCGCCACCCGTGTCCCTGTGATGCAATGGGGATTGTACAAAAAGAACTGAATATTAGTAATTATTCTGGCCCTGTTTTGTGGATCAGATCCTAACAGATAACATATCTTTGGACCAGTTCCTATTTCTAATGCCCTGCAAAGATTTGGTTTATCTTTTACAAATAGAAGAATGCAGAATCTGGATGCATGCAGATGCCCGCACATCCGTCTCTACTTCTGTTTTCTTCTTCGGTCTGAACTCTGCTGCCCGAAGAATACAAAGTTCAAGCTTGCAAAGCTTTTAGTGGGCTATGTAAGCAATTTATTTTTATCTTACAACTGAAATATAAGGGCCTTTTGATTTTGTTAGCTTGGTTCATAATACTGAAAGCAGAAAGGTATTTTGTCACTTCTAAAGAGGAATGAATGGTATTATGACTAGGGATAGAAAAGGGAATTAGGCCTTGTTTGCATTTGGATGCAAATCTAATTAATCCACGTGTCCTGAAGCGGTATGTGAAACAAAATGCAACTCTTCTTCAAAATCTGCACTTCTGTAACCATAAAAAATGTGCATATTATGGGAATGTGTGCTTAAGAACGCATATATTAGTGAGAAAAACATAGGAAGATGCACTGTATTAGGGGAAATCACTTGCAAAATCTGCACGTTGGGCAAAACTGCAAAGAAAAATATGCGTGTTAGGATTAATGGATGCTAAAGCACTGAGGAATCTCTGGGAGGATTTTAAATAAAACATTCAGAAAGCGACGCTGAAATGAGGCAAACAGAACCTGTGTTTGGAAAATGAGAAACGAAAATGGACAGAGCCACACTATAAACATTTGTGAACGAGGTTGCGCTTCTGAGAAAGTGGACTCCGGTCAACAGAAACGTTTGCCGTAATAAATTTATTGTGCCTTTTAAGATGCCTCAAGACTCTTGACTGGTTTGGCAGCTGTAGACCAGCAGAGCTACCTCTCTGGAAATTGGGGGAAAGCAAAGTTCTCTTCTGGGGCGAGATGCAGTTGCACAGCTAGATAAGGAATATACAGACAGCTTTGACACTGGTAATCATGTTGTGTGGATGCCTGATTATCGTCTTCCAAAGCAACTACTCTATTCCGAACTTAAAAATGGAAAGCGTAATGCTGGTGGTCACCAAAAGAGGTTTAAAGACTCTCTCAAGGAAAATCTAAAAAAAATGTTGTATAAACACAGACAACTGAGAAACACTGGCTTGCGAGCGCTCCAGTTGGAGAACAGCCTTTACCAAAGGTGTCATGGGCTTTGAAGATACTCGAACTCAGAATGCAAGGAAGAAACGTGTTAAGAGGAAGGCACACTTGACAAATCCACACCGTGATCAACTCCCGCCTGGAAACCAATGTCCCCACTGTGGAAGGATGTGTGGGTCCAGAATTGGCCTCCACAGTCATCGGACTCATCGTTAAGACCATTTTCATGGAAGACAATCTTACTCAGCTAGGTAAGGTAAAGATAAAGGTACCCCTGCCTGTACGGGCCAGTCTTGACAGACTCTAGGGTTGTGCGCCCATCTCACTCAAGAGGCCGGGGGCCAGCGCTGTCCGGAGACACTTCTGGGTCACGTGGCCAGCGTGACAAAGCCGCATCTGGCGAGCCAGCGCAGCACACGGAAACGCTGTTTACCTTCCCGCCAGTAAGCAGTCCCTATTTATCTACTTGCACCCGGGGGTGCTTTCGAACTGCTAGGTTGGCAGGCGCTGGGACCGAGCAACGGGAGCGCACCCTGCCGCACGGATTCGAACCGCCGACCTTTTGATCGGCAAGCCCTAGGTGCTGAGGCTTTTACCCAGCTAGGAGTGATCGCCAAAGAAGAATAAATGCACACAGCATATTGAAGAACATTGAACCCCACATCGTATCTGAAACCCTTTTGCGGTCAAAGCTCTCCAATACAAACACACATGCAGAATAGTTGCGATAGAACTGGAAGCATCTTTGCCCACCTGCTATGCCAAAAAGCTCTGTGTACTAGCAGACGGTAGTGGCTGCTGGGGCACACGGCGTAATAAAATTTGGCTGGAGACGTGATGTTCTGCTAGGCTAATGACCTGTGAAAGTATGGAAGAGGGGCTCCGGTAGTTGTTAAGTGCTGCAACAGAGAAGGAAACCAAGGATGGGTATGGAAGGCAAGGCTGGAGCCAAGAGATTCTTGTTGCTGCTGATTGACTCCGCAGATCCCGTTCTGCAGCATTCCCCCGACAGTTGAATGGGACCCGTCCCCTGCGGTTCCAGCACCCAGGAGGTGGCTCCAGCCCTGGGGATGTGCCCTGGGGTCAGGGCGTGTGGAAAGGGCTTCCTGATAAACCGGGGCCTTCGGCTTCGGAGCCGAGTCCACAATTTTGCCGTGCAACGGTGGGAAAATAGCTGTGGGGGCTCCAACGCGGAGTGTCTGCTCTGAGTTCTTCCAAGAACAGCTTGTTCGGGCCTTGAGTCTTTCCAAGGGGACTGGAGGCAGCAGGAAAAGGCAAACAAAACTATCGAAGGGGCTTCCCTGCATGGACAAGCAGCAAAGTTTGAGGCTTTTTTTTTTAATTTAGAGAGAAGGCAAGTGAGCAGGTTTATGATAGAGGTGTGTGATGTGGAGAAACTAGACGTCCTGGCTGGATTTCTGTATTTATCCCTGTTTTGCTTTTTAAATACTGTGGGTTTGTGCACCGCTTAGAAATTACAAGAATATTAAGCCGTCCAGAAATACTTTTAAATCAAAAAATCTCTTACCTTTAAAGCCAAAATAAAATTGGGGGGAACTTATAACATCAATTTTTCTAAGACAAGGTGAAAATCCAGTCTATTCCTAGGTAAAGGTAAAGGGACCCCTGACCATTAGGTCCAGTCGTGACCGACTCTGGGGTTGCGGTGTTTATCTCGCTTTATTGGCCGAGGGAGCCACAGTTAACGGGTCATGTGGCCAGCATGGCTAAGCCGCTTCTGGCGAACCAGAGCAGTGCACGAAAACGCCGTTTACCTTCTTGCCAGAGTGGTACCTATTTATCTAATTGAACTTGAAGTGCTTTTGAACTGCTAGGTGGGCAGGAGCAGGGACCAAGCAACGGGACCTCACCCCGTTGCGGGGATTCAAACCGCCGACCTTCTGATCGGCAAGTCCTAGCCTCTGTGGTTTAACCCACAGTGCCACCTGCGTCCCAGTCTATTCCTAGGGAAACACAAAATCCCATATCTGGATTCTTCAGGCAACCCGCTAGGTTTGGATTTTACTGCCTTTTGAACTCATTGGAGTTACTCAAAATATAACAGGGCAGGCAGAAGGACAACACACACATATAGTACACAGGCAACATTTGACACTTAACCCTTGGTATTTTCTACAATCATTAAGAAGATATTGGCAGAACGAGACCGTTGCAGCAGAAGAAGTCAGTTTGTTAAAAAGCACCTTATGAAAAGAAAGTTTTGCATCTCCTCCAAAATGGGAAGCCAGGGAGCTTCCTTGTGAAGACAGTCCTGTAGCTGTGGAAAGCCCTTCCTTGGTACCCGATAATAGAATAGTAAACACAGGAAGAGAGTGCCTTAAAGCATGGACAGAGTGCCTTCTCCCCCTGCACAGATTGACCACAGCCTGTCATTAAGAAGCAGGGGGTCAATTGCCTACCAGCCCACCCATTAATCCTAGCTTGCCAACTCTTGAACTCGCTTCAGCCTTTTGTTACTTTACTGGCGGCGTACAAAGGTAAAGGGACCCCTGACCATTAGGTCCAGTCGTGACCAACTCTGGGGTTGTGGCGCTCATCTCGCTTTATTGGCCGAGGGAGCTGGCGTACAGCTTCCGGGTCATGTGGCCACCATGACTAAGCCGCTTCTGGTGAACCAGAGCAGCGCACGGAAACGTCTTTTACCTTCCCGACGGAGCGGTACCTATTATCTACTTGCACTTTGACATGTTTTCGAACTGCTAGGTTGGCAGGAGCAGGGACCGAGCAATGGGAGCTCACCCCGTCACGGGGATTCGAACTGCTGACCTTCTGATCAGCAAGCCCTAGGCTCTGTGGTTTAACCCACAGCGCCACCCACGTCAGCGGCGTACAAACCATGCCTTTAATGCATATTTTTATAACATAATTTCCCCCAAAGAGTCCTGGGAGCTGGACTTCATGCTTCATAAAGCTACAATTCCCAGCACCCTCAACAAACTACGGTTCCCAGGGATCCTTGGGGCCATTTTCTGACAGACTCTTCCTTCCTGGTACTGACTAAAGCTCCACGTGCCTGGCGTGCATTTAAAGCACCCGCCCTCTAGAATCTAGGGACATGTAGTTTGCCACTCGCAGAACTACAATTCCTTCACAGACGCCAGCTCCCAGGTTTCTTTGGGTGAAGTCCCATAATGTACTTTAAATACTCGGTGTATATGAAGCCTACATGTGCGCAGGATGAGTCACAGGCTGGGGTGAGCTGGAAGACTCAGAAATGCCTGCCAAGCTCATGGGCTCGTGTATCACCTCTTTGTCCTCCTGGCACAAGCGATCTCGTCATTCGCAGTTCCACGCAGAAACACAGTGCTCTGTGAGTGACTCAAGCGGTTGAAATGCCCTGGGATTTATTGTCTGTGGAGTCGGGGGGCTTGCTCTGAATTGCAATGCATTCACCTACAAAGCGTATTTGAGTGTTGGAGAATTCGGTTGGAACCTGAAATGGGAGCGGACGTTGCCTCGGTTTTTACGTTCGTCTTGAGGTCAGAAATGGAAATCACGCAAGAAGATATGGTCACTGGGTTTTTTTTAGTCCACGATTACTCCATCAATAATTACGTTGTGTTGTGCATTGTTTCTGACATTTCCATTCCACTGAAACGCATTGACATCAATTGCAATTACAGTGGACGCTCGGGCTGCGAATGTGATCTATGCGGGATGCACATTCACAACCCGCAGCGGCGCGTCTGCACAGTCGCGGGTTGCGATTCGGCACTTCTGCGCATGTACAAAGTGTGATTTAGCGCTTCGGCGCATGCGCGACCTGGAAATAACCTGTTCTGGTACTTCTGGGTTTTGGCAGTCCGTAACCTGAAAAAACGCAACCTGAAGCATCTGTAACCCGAGGTATGACTGTATTGAAATCTTTTTCAATAGCAAAATAGCAAGACGAATAACGGACATTTTTGCAGAAGCAGAACTGCATAACGATCAATAGTAAGACCTATTGCAGTTGTTAAGAGTCATCAACAGGCTCATCTCAGCTATCTGCCAATCACCCATTCCCACCACCCTTCTGAGTAATACCCCTCCCCACCTTCTCACTATATAGAAGGATCTGGCAACTTCTGTTTCAGTGTATCTGAAGAAGTGTGCATGCACACGAAAGCTCATACCAAGAACTAACTTAGTTGGTCTTTAAGGTGCTACTGGAAGGAATTTTTTTATTTATGCATAACGATGGAAAGAGCGCCGATTTCAAATTAAAAAGGACGGGACAGAAACTGCTGCCTCCTTGCAACCCAGGTCCTGGATGTGTTAGCAACTTAAGGGCTGTTTAGTAGACAGTGGAGCTGACACGGCAAATCGCTGCAAAATTCTAAGTCATGTTTTTGGGTGTGTCTTCTTTAGCAAAGCATACAAAGGGAAGCTGAAACACCCTCAGAATGTCTCAAGGGGCTTTGCATATCCCTAGCTGAGAACCGGTTTTCGACGCCACAAATTGCCATGCATTTGCATTGTGCAAAGTGCAGAGAGCATGCCACAAGACGGTCATGGTACATGCACCCAGCACCATTTGACAGGGCATGGTAGATGTTCCCCGTAATTGCTAAGTGTGACAGCTCTCTGTGACAGCTGTTTTCTAATGGTGCATTCATGTCGAGTTCACTTCCTTAAATAATATAATGAACCTCCTCCAAACCTTGCCCTGTAAACCAAGTGGAACACAGACGCGGCAGATACAGCATCTGGAATCCAAATGTGAATGTCTTCTTCTGCATTTTTCATGCACCCAGCTTTTCAGGAAAGCACCTGCAACTAGCTATGTGCCTCTCCAGGTCTCCCTCGCCAACAGAAGATCTTGCATTTGCAAACCCTCCTGGCCTGTGTTGGGTCATGGAGATGCCCCCAGAGGAAGATTTTGTGCTATCTCTCCTCTCAATAATAATAATAATAATAATAATAATAATAATAATAATAATTTATATCCCCAGCCACTTTGGGCAGCTTCCAACAAAATATTAAAAATACAATAAATCACCAAACATTAAAAACTTCCCTAAACAGGGCTGCCTTCAGACGTCTTCTAAAAGTCAGATAGTTGTTTGTTTCCTTGACATCTGGTGGGAGGGCTTTCCACAGGGTGGGTGCCGCTACCGAGAAGGCCCTCTGTCTGGTTCCCTGTAATCTCACATCTTGCAGGGAGGGAACTGCTAGGAAGGCCCTCGGCGCTGGACCTCAGTGTCTGGGTAGAACGATGGGGGTGGAGACGCTCCTTCAGGTATACTGGACTGAGGCCATTTAGAGCTTTGAAGGTCAGCACCAACACTTTGAATTGTGCTCGGAAACGTACCGGGAGCCAACGTAGGACTTTCAGGACCAGTGTTATATGGTCTTGGTGGCTGCTCCCAGTCACCAGTCTAGCTGCCGCATTCTGGATTAGTTGTAGTTTCCGGGTCACCTTCAAAAGTAGCCCCACATAGAGCGCATTGCAGTAGTCCAAGCGGGAGATAACCAGAGCATCTCAAGCGGACGCTGCCTCTTTCTAATCTGCTCCTGTGCTGATGGCGACTGCCAGGGCAGAAAGGGGATTTTTCTGTACATTTCTTAAGGTCACGGTTTTTAGGGCTCGTTCACCACTGCGGCTTACATCTGATCCACCCCGAAGCAGCTGAAACTATTAACCCAGCAAAGCTTTCGTTTGACGTAAGCCCTGCCCTTTAAGCGCTTTTGCGGAAGCCACGGACTGACGCAGGATCGACCAGCCCTCCTCTGTGCTGCTGCTTGCTATCGAATGATTGCTCACTCACTGGGAACGGCATGCACCACAGCAACATCTTGAGAGGTTCTGCACATTCTCGCCCACGCATATGACATTGGGCACACCTAGCTGCTTTCGTGTGTCCCATCTTGGCAGGGGGTTGGACTCGATGGCCCTTGTGGTCTCTTCCAACTCTATGATTCTATGATTGTATCTGCAAACCCAGACGCTCTTCCTAGTCCTGGGCCATGGGTTTCACCCTGGCAACACTGCTTCTTGGCACGGCTTTCACCTGCTTCTTGGCAATCTCCCCCATGAAACTCCTTGAAGGGGTTGTGTTTGAAGTTCTTTGAACATGTGCAGAGTAGAGTGTCTTTGGCAGAGCGCCAACACTACCTCCCCTCCAACAGAACTGGGAGTAGGTCTGATTTACAGTGGTGCCCCGCAAGACGAATGCCTCGCAAGACGGAAAACTCGCTAGACGAAAGAGTTTTCCGTTTTGGAGGTGCTTTGCAAAACGAATCTCCTATGGGCTTGCTTCGCAAGACGACAATGTCTTGCGAGTTCCTGCGGGTTTTTTCCCCTCCCCTCCCTTTTTCTAAGCCGCTAAGCCGCTTATCAGCTGATCCGATAAGCCGATAAGCCGCTAAAAGCCGTTAATCCGCTAATCCGTCAATGGGCTTGCTTTGCAAGACGAAAAAACCGCTAGACGAAGAGAATCACAGAACGGATTCTTTTCGTCTTGTGAGGCACCACTGTACTTGGGGTTTTTCCTTCTTACACAAAGGTGCACCGCATTGCTGCTCTCCCGCAGGGAAGGCAGGACCTGTGTTCTGTGAGATTACAGTGGCCCCTCAGGTTATGAACTTAATTCATCCCGGAGGTCTGTTCGTAACTCAAAACCGTTCTTAACCTGAGGCGCACTTTCGCTAATGGGGCCTCCCGCTGCCACCGTGCTGGCGGCGTGCGATTTCCGTTCTCATCCTGGGGCAAAGTTCTCAACTTGAAGTACTACTTCCGGGTTAGCGGAGTTTGTAACTTGAAGCGTTCGTAACCTGAGGTACCACTGTACTGTTGAAATTCAGCACTAGGTGTCATTCATTTTTGATGAAAACAGGAGCTGAATTTGCGGGTGTTCGCTTATTTGTTCCATATCCATAATGCAATCAATTATGCAAATGGTGGTTCTCTGTTGTTGTTGTTGTTGTTATTTATATCCTGTTTCTCCCCAGACTGGGACTCAAAGTGGCTTACACAAATTAGAACCACAGAGATGAAACACGAAAAGCTTTTTAAAAAAAGAAGTTAAAAAGTAATTCAACGTATTTGATTATGTCCTCACCCCCTTTGCATTGCAGTTCCTCTGCACTGAAATGAATGCCGTGGAATATGACTTATTGACAACATAATTTACCTAGTTCATTCTGTAAATTATGTAACTTACATAATTTGGCCACAGTGGACGGCGAGACAAATAATGTACGTTTTGGTGGAATACCAGCTGCAATGGAATGGAAACAGTGCGGCCTGCGACTTATACAGGGTGGAATGGAAAATGATGCTTTCTTACATCCCAAAGGTGTTAAATAAGAATAAGAATGAAATAATCAATTATTATATTTATATACCACCTTTCTTTCCAAGAAGCTCAAAGTAGTGTACACGGTGTAGTGGTTAAGAGTGGTGGACTCGTAATCTGGTGAACCGGGTTCGCTTCCCCGCTCCTCCACATGCAGCTGCTGGGTGACCTTGGGCTAGTCACACATCTCTCAGCCCCACTCACCTCACAGAGTGTTTGTTGTGGGGGAGGAACGGAAAGGAGATTGCTAGCCGCTTTGAGACTCCTTCAGGTAGTGATAAAGCGGGATATCAAGTCCAAACTCTTCTTCTTCTTATATGCTCACAACAACCCTTTAAGGTAGGCTAGGCTGAGAGGCAAGGGCTGGTCTCCAAGGCCTCCCCAGTGAGCGTCATGGGGCTGATTGGGGATTTAAACCCTGTTCTCCCAGGTCCTATTCCGACACTCTTAACTGCGGCGTTCCAGATTGTGTTCCACTGTTTGTATTGGGAGGTTTTCCTCGTGGGAAAACAGAGCTTGTAAATGCTGACAGATTTCATTCTCCCCTTCTCTCTTAAACGCTAACATAGATGTGGCCTCCCTGCTGGGAGAAATCGAGATGTGTGAAAGAAGTTCAAGATGTTCTGGCTTTTGCCCGGGAGGGATACCCTCTCACTGTGAAAAAGGGCCTGCTTCCCACATTAGCTCTTTTAGGGAAGGAGCGTGCAGCCAGCGTTTACTCACAACATAAAAATAAAACAAAACAGCCACCCTCGGCCCTGAATGCATTTTGGCACAAAAGCACCATTAAGGACATTTGTTTGGCGTGTGTGTCCAGCTGGCTGGCCCAGAAACTGCAATCCTGGCTGCCTTTTGGGAAGGCAGATCTAGCCAATAAATTCCAGAATTAGCAGTAAACAGCCCCATTTCCTAGGAAACTCTGGCATGAAGTCGGAGGGGAAATCCCTGCTTGTTTGGCCCCAGCAGATCCTCCGCCGCTGTGCTGGACCATGGATGGAAGAGACCATGTTTAACGATGGAGAGCAGGGGACCTCGTCTGCAGGAATGTGCAAGAGCCACATCGTTTGGAGTTGCTGAAAGAAAAGGAGGTGGCGAAGATCTCCAAAAGGACCTCTTTTCAAACTAAGTGGATGGGCAGTAAAACGGCGAATGCAATTCAGTGTAGACAAATGTAAAGTGATAGGGGGCGGGAACCTTAATTTTGCATATATGCAAATGGGTTCTGAACTGGCGGTGATGGACCAGGAATGAGACCTTGGAGATATCTTGATGAACATGTCAACCCACTGGGAGCAGCTCTGAACAAGGCAAGTTCGGTGCTAGGGATCATTATAAAAGGAACTGTGAATAACGGTGCCAGAATCCTAACGCAGGGATACAAATCTGTAGTGCAACCACATTTGGAATACTGTCTGCAGTTCTGGTCGCCTCACCTGTGCTGGAAACCACAGGAGGAGAGAGGGCTGTTGTGCTCAGATCCTGCTTGTGAGCTTCCAATAATGGGCATCTGGTTGTGTTTTATTAAAAAAGGTAAAGGACCCCCGGATGGATGGTTAAGTCCAGTCAAAGGCGACTATGGGGTTGTGGTGCTCATCTTGCTTTCAGGCCGAGGGAGCCGGCGTTTGTCCACAGACAGCTTTCTGGGTCATGTGGCCTGCAGGACTAAACTGCTTCTGGCACAACGGAACACTGTGGCGGAAACCAGAGCGCATGGAAATTCCGTTTACCTTCCCGCCAGAGCGGTACTTATTTATCTACTTGCACTGGTGTGCTTTCGAACTGCTAGGTTGGCAGGAGCTGGGAAAGAGCAACAGGAGCTCACTCCGTTGCGGGGATTCGAACCGTCAACCTTCCGATCGGCAAGCCCAAGAGGCTCAGTGGTTTAGACCACAGCGCCACCCGCCTCTGGTTAACCACTGGGCGAACAGGGTGCTGGATGAGATGGGCACCCTTGGGCCTGACCCGTAACACTTGCTGATGACCACATCATGAAAGATGGGTCTATCATTGGGCGATAATTCTTATGGACCAAGTAGAATCTCCATCATTAAAGTAGTGTATCTCTTTGTTGATGGTTGCGGAGAACAAACACATTGACCATCGCCTTCATGCCCACCTTGAAAATTTCCTAGGTGACCTAATGATGCTGCTGAACCCCAACTCCCATCAGTGCCCGCTGAGGTCCAGCTCCGAGGGCCTTCTGGCAGTTCCCTCATTGCAAGAAGCAAAGTTACAGGGAACCAGGCAGAGGGTCTTCTTGGTAGTGGCACCCACCCTGTGGAACGCCCTCCCATCAGATGTCAAAGAGATAAACTACATGACATTCAGAAGACATCTGAAGGCAGCCCTGTTCAGGGAAGTTTTTAATGTGTGACATTTTAGTGTATTTTTGGTCTTTGTTGGACGCTGCCCAGAGTGGCTGGGGAAACCCAGCCAGATGTGCGGGGTACAAATAATAAATTATTATTATTATTATTATTATTATTATTATTATTATTATCATCATCCCAAAAACTCTGGGCAATCATCCCCCCAAAAAGTTCAAAGCTCAACAACTCTGGGCCATCTCCCCCCTCCCCATTTTCTTAAATTTGAGTCCTGCAAAATATAGGTAGTCTTGTACGGGGGCATGTTATACACGGAAAAATACTGTATAATCCTCCTTCTCCTCAGCCAGAGCTAATTGATTTGTGTGACTTGCTTGCTCATTCATTCTCCCTGTACTTTGTCGCTCTCTTGATTGTGCAACCACGAGGAGCTATCCACGGCAGCACTTCTGCAGGGGAGAAAAAGACAGGGCTGCTTGCTGGAGCAGCTGCCTTAACCTTAATTGCCTGCGTTCTGTCACTTACCTGAGGCTGCTAGCTAGCAAAGCAGTAGGAAAGGAACTTTGCTTTCCAAAGCAGCTGGTTTTGCTCTTGCTGTTCTGGGCCTGACTCTGCCTTTGTCTGGTGAAGTGTCAGAGACTCTGGAGACAGGCAGGAATACAGTGGTACCTCGGGTTAAGTACTTAATTCATTCTGGAGGTCCGTTCTTAACCTGAAACTGTTCTTAACCTGAAGCACCATTTTAGCTAATGGGGCCTCCTGCTGCCGCCGCGCCACTGGAGCACGATTTCTGTTCTCATTCCTGAAGCAAAGTTCTTAACCTGAAGCACTATTTCTGGGTTAGCGGAGTCTGTAACCTGAAGCGTATGTAACCTGAAACATATTTAACCCAAGGTACCACTGTACCTGCCCCCTTGCTCTGTCTTTCTATATGATGTAGAAAGATAAATGCTCTGAAAAGTACAATAGATAGTCTGCTGCAACGTGGCATTGCCACGCAGATGCATGAAAACAGATTCTAAGATTTTGCACCAGTGAATTTGCTCCCGTGAGCCAGTGGTTGCAATCGCAAATGCACCCGAGTCAGACCAGAAACAAAATGAATTCGAAAGATTTGCTTAAATCGCAGCGCAGGAACAATGAAGATAAACACACCCAGCGATATCTGAAATACAAGGAGAGAAAATAATGCATGAGAAAATAATGCAGAGGACAGTGATTTGTAAAGGGAAAGCATAGTTAGACTAGCAAATAAAGTTGTTTTTTAAATTGTTATTATGCCCTGATTGAAAACCTCCAGAAAAATCCCTTCCATCCGTTCAAACTAGTTAAAAGTTTACTAAACTGCCTTATAGCAGTGTAACCTGAAGATTAAGGAGTGGATTATAGCCTGTGTGGACGAATGAGGAAAATTGAGAAAGATGAAACGGTTGAACAGGAGCCCAAATGGCACAAATCGGAAATTAGTTCAGGAAAAAATCGAGAAGTGTTTAAAACTGAAAAAAAGTGAAGCCTAAGGCTCACAGAGGAATAAACAGAAAGTAAAATGAAAATGAATTTAGGGGAAGCAAAAACCCTATAAATCTTGCATCTGTTTCAGAACTGTTCATCCTGGCTCAGGAAAAATGCCCAACATCAGCTTCTGGAACTAAATGAGTTTATTTTCTGAGTCACTTTTCTCTCTTGCCCCCATTCCCCCCACCAAAATTCACTTCTGTATTGGCAAATGATGCATCGAGTGGAGGCCCCTGCTAAAAGCAGGTGTTTTGCTTTAGATGATTTTAAATTATTTTGGGGGAGTGACATATTCCCAAGCTTTATCTGGGCGAAGGAGTCTCCCGAAGGCCACTCTTAGCTGCTAATGAACCTTCTATCTTCGCCCGGGCTGCGTGATCTCAGCTTGACTAAAGCCTCGCCAAGCTTTCTGCTTCCAGGCAGATGGAGAGACTTTTGTGCCTTTGAAGGAGACAGCTCTGCCTGCTTAAAACCGTGAGCCACAGCACTCTGGAGCAATGTTTGTTCCCACTTGGTTCCTGGAGATTCTCTTCTACCCTGCAAGCAGACACACGTCTCTGAAAAAGAGCAGAGTAACAGAATCATGGGATTGGAACCGGCAGTCTATCGGAGATGCCAACAGGTTCAGAAGTTGATCATCTGCTGTGCTTGCAGAAGTTCTTGGGTTCAATCCCAGGCATCTCCAGGTGAGCCTGGGAAAAGGCTTCCTGGCTGAAACCCTGGAGAGGGCTGCTGCCAGTCTGAGTAGACAGTATTGGGCTAGATGTGCCCAATGGTGTCGCTCTGTATAATGCAGTTTCTTATTCTGATTTCTGGGCCTGTCTTTCCGTCTTGCTGGAGAGAGGTGAACAGCCTAATTTGAGCTCAACAGACACCAGCCCAGGGAAGAGCAGCCACATCAACCTCAATGCTCCCTACTTTCGCCTGCTTGCTCGCTTCATTTATTTGTAGGAAACTGTACCGCTTAATATAATAAAGTCTCTCCAAGCAGTTTGTGTTAAAGTGCTTTTAAAATAAAAATAAAATGCAGCAAACGTTTCCTGAAAACTAGATCAAAACAAAGGAAAAGTGCATGTCACCCGTAAAACTGAGCCCTGCACATACCGGAACAACTGCCTCACGTAATGTGCGCGAGAAATGTCAGCCTTTATGTCCCCGTCTAATTTAATTCCGTGGGATCAGTGTTGGGTTTGCTTCGCGTTGTTTACCCTGAGGCTTTGAGCTCTGTGTGAGCTGGCCGGCCGTTCTCCTCTCCCAGGCTCCCAACGCTTGTTGACATTTGTCTCATGCTCTTTTGCGATGAAAAGGTATATTTGGTGTGGCAGGAGAAGAACCTGGCTGCTGGGCCAGACCAAAAGCCTGTCTGGTCCAGCATTGGATTCTCAACCAGAGGCAGACCACAGACTGATGGAGGAGCCTGTAAGGGGCACATGGACAGGGCAAGAACACTCTTCCCACTGGTTTCCCAGCAACTCGCATTCGGAGGCACGCAGTCTCTGATCCCGGAGAGGGCATGCAGTTAGCGTGATCAGTAACCATTGTCTAGTCACTTTTTAAAGCCATCTGAGATGGTTGCCATCACTACAGTGCTTCCTTTATTCTTTCCCCGAGTCTTCCATCATTCAGCTGCAAGGAATGACCCTATTGGGTCTTAATAGCATGACAGAAGGAGGAAAACCTCTCTGTAATATCCAGGCATAGTTTTATGTATCAAGCCCACATCCTTCTGCCCAGGCTTCAACCCTCAAGGTCCTTGGTCCTCGCTTCACACCTTCCTCCTGGCAGGAATGCGTTCTTCAGCTGGAATGTGCCCTTTGGTCAGATAGAGGTCGTCTCCAAACCATCCCGTTCCCACCATTTTATTATTCTGGGAATTCTGATAGTGTCTCTTTCTTGCTGGGAAGGAGATAAGTGCTTGTGTGCTGTTGGGGTAAAAGCTTTGTGTCCAGGGTGGAATGTAGCCTGCAGCCTCAGTTCCCAAGGTTTTCTCTCCCTGAGCCGCTTGAAAATTGCTGACGGCGAAACACTTAATTATTATTTTATTTTTCCCCTGCCTGTCGCAGCAAGTGCAATGCGCTGTGCTAGATGCTGCGTGGTCTGAAATCCCATCTGAATGGCTTCTTTTGTTTCTTATGCATTGCACTTTATCCATAGGATTCAAGCGGCAAGGCAATGTAAGATGCAAAATAAAGGATCACACTTCAAAACGACCTTGACAGATTAGAGAACTGGGCCAAAACAAACAAGATGAATTTTAACAGGGAGAAATGTAAAGTATTGCACTTGGGCAAAAAAAAATGAGAGGCACAAATACAAGATGGGTGACACCTGGCTTGAGAGCAGTACATGTGAAAAGGATCTAGGAGTCTTGGTTGACCACAAACTTGACATGAGCCAACAGTGTGACGCGGCAGCTAAAAAAGCCAATGCAATTCTGGGCCGCATCAATAGGAGCATAGCATCTAGATCAAGGGAAGTAATAGTGCCACTGTATTCTGCTCTGGTCAGACCTCACCTGGAGTACTGTGTCCAGTTCTGGGCACCACATTTCAAGAAGGACACTGACAAACTGGAACGTGTCCAGAGGAGGGCAACCAAAATGGTCAAAGGCCTGGAAATGATGCCTTATAAGGAACGGCTAAGGGAGCTGGGCATGTTTAGCCTGGAGAAGAGGAGGTTAAGGGGTGATATGATAGCCACGTTCAAATATATAAAAGGATGTCATATAAAGGAGGGAGAAAGGTTGTTTTCTGCTGCTCCAGACAAGCGTACACGGAGCAATGGATCCAAACTACAAGAAAGAAGATTCCACCTAAACATTAGGAAGAACTTCCTGACAGTAAGAGCTGTTCGACAGTGGAATTTGCTGCCAAGGAGAGTGGTGGAGTCTCCTCCTTTGGAGGTCTTTAAGCAGAGGCTTGACAACCATATGTCAGGAGTGCTCTGATGGTGTTTCCTGCTTGGCAGGGGGGTTGGACTCGATGGCCCTTGTGGTCTCTAGGATTCTATGATTCTATGAAAATTGCTGACGGCGAAACACTTAATTATTATTTTATTTTTTCCCTGCCTGTTGCAGCAAGTGCAATGCGCTGTGCTAGATGCTGCGTGGTCTGAAATCCCATCTGAATGGCTTCTTTCGTTTCTTATGCATTGCACTTTATCCATAGGATTCAAGCGGCAAGGCAATGTAAGATGCAAAATAAAAACGCAATTGCGTGTGGACCCCCAAGACACCCTTGAATAAAAACACATTCACACATCATTTTTTTTTTGGGGGGGGTTGGCATAATTTTTGGGCACAACTTTATTGAATTACAGTATGTGAATGGTTGCTTAGGCATTGGTTAGCAACTATCTGGTCCCACTTGGAAGTAGGAACAGAACTGACAACCACACCCATGCGGAAGTCAGTAAGGGTAAGCAATTTTGGGGAGAGAATAAAGCTGGGTGCCAGGCTCTCACCTCTTCCCAAATGCTCCCTGGGGCTCTTGCGTGGCCTTTGTCAGGGATACGGACAAAAGCATGGCGAGCCCCCGGATTCCTTTAATGGAATACGCTTGCACCGGCAGCAGCAGCATTGGAGGGGCAGGCACAGCCAACCTCATCCCCTCCACCAACCAAAAAAATTAACCAATGCCTAACTGCAACCTTACAAGGTGTGACAATTTGCTACGCAGTAGGCAAAACCCAAATGGCACCAGCCAATCAGCCAAATGGTAAAATTCCTACCAGGCCCCTGCTCCAAAGCAGACGACCCCATGACAGGTATAGCAAGGTCAGCGCAAACAAACCCTAAATAAAGGAAGGGTGGGCGGGTGATCTGGTGTGCGCAGCGAAAAGAGGAAGCTCAACGCTGCACACAGGGACCTATATAGCATCCCCGTCAATCAAATAAAATGGCAACAATCAATTTCCCCCAGCAACATTGGGGGTGCCCAATCAAATCCGTGGCCATCCAAACTAACCCACCCAGCAACAGGGGATGTCATGGGTGCTCCCACCGCAACACGTGCTCTCCATGTAGGAAAACCCGCTTTAGCAATCATTAGGGATATTTAACGCGATGGAGATATGTAGATGTTCCATGGAGCACCTGAATGAAGCTTGCAGACCACTTGGGGACCCCCGTCTCGTGTACAAGCCACATCCATTGAGCCTCCCACTTCCAGCACCACACTTGCCCCCACCAAGCGGCCCCCAGATTGCTGGGTCATGAGGTAGACTAGGGCTGTAAGCTTTAATTAACTGCTAGATTAATCACTGAGAATTGCTCCCTCTATGTGTGTTTTTAATTGCAGAGTGAACCTTGCCTCGCAGTTGATGGGCAGAGTTGGGATTGTTCAGCAGTTATCCCTTTCAATCTGCATAAACTCATTTCATTTTCCTTATGCTAACATAGTTGGGGGCGGGGGGGTAGCAAATTAAAGATGTGCGGTTTTGGGCAGGGATCCTTGTTCCCTAAAACACCTGCCAGTTTTGCATTTCAGGGTGAGAGATGAGAATGACTTCCTTCTAGCAATCCAAAACGAGAGTCAACTGAATCTGACAATGATCAGACGAAAACTGGAGCCGACACAATCTCTTAAATCTGGATCTCCTGCAATACTTGTTGGTTTTGCTGATGCTGCTTTGATGTGTTACTAATAATAGGAAATCATATTCTAGGTTCCTCAACATGACAAAGCGCACTTATCAGGAAGTAAACCCTCCTGAACTCAGTGTGACCTCATTCCGGGTAGATGTGTTGAAGACCGGGTTGCAGATTATCTCCCGGTCGAAAAGCAACAACTCCCTTCCTCCAGCCTCCTTACAAAGGCATCTTCAAAAGATTGGGATACAAAATCAAATCACTTAACTAGTAAATGGCTGGCTAAAATCCGCAAGCGCCCAAGTTCAGTTTAGTTCCGCCTTTGTGTGGCTTTTGATGTTATAATTTGATGTATTTTTTTATTGCTCGTATCAGTTGCAATAACTTTGTTCTGTTGTGGAAAGAAAGAAAAATCTGGTCAAAGAAAGTGTTGGAAGGTGACCCTGAGGATCATCTAGGGCAGGCACCCCCAAACTCGGCCCTCCAGATGTTTTGGGACTACACTTCCCATCATCCCTGACCACTGGTCCTGTTAGCTAGGGATGATGTGAGTTGTAGTCCTAAATCATCTGGAGGGCCGAGTTTGGGGATGCCTGATCTAGGCCAGCCTTTCTCAACCTGTGCGCCTAGATGCTGTTGAACTACAACTCCCATCACCCCTAGCTAGCAAGGCCAGAGCTCAGGGACGATGGGAGTTTTAGTCCAACCACATCTGGGTACCCACAAGTTGAGAACTGCTGATAGGCCAAGGTTTCCCAAATGTGGGTCTCCAGCTGTTTTTGAACTACAACTCCCATCATCCCTAGCTATCAGGACCAGTGGTCAGGGATGATGGGAATGGTAGTCCAAAAACAGCTGGAGGGACAAGTTCAGGAAACCCTGAATCCTAGTCCAACCCCCTGCCTGCAATGAAGGAATATGCACCTGTCCCTTATGGGAACCAAACCTGCAACCTTGGCATTATCAGCACCTTGCTCTAACTAGCTGAGCTATTCCTCACCACATCTCTGTCTTTCGTGTATAAAGAAAGAAGAGAAGCTAATGATAAAGGGAAATTTTTAATCGTTAAACTGTGGGATCCTCCCCAGAGTTGCAGCGATAGCCTTATCTTCCTCCTGGAATTTGCCTAATTCTCTTTTAAAGCCATCCAAATCGGTGTCTGTCAGTGGATATTGCTTAGGAAGCATGGGCTCTGTGCTAGCTCACCATATTGGACGCAACATCCCTCTTAGTGCCAACTGCTGCGCATTCCAGTACACCTTCTCTCGTGTACTGCTTGCAGGCTCCCATCCCATAATCATCTGGTTGTCCGTGACGGGAAACGGGGGAGTGGGCTAGAATGATCCAGCTGCAGCCTTTTAATATTTTTCTGCTAAACCTTCACGGCAAACAAAAAAGAACAACACAAACCTAACACATCACAAACTGTCCATTATCCAAGTCATTCCCCGCCGGTATTTAAAACAAAATTTAGATGCTATAGCCAGAGCCTTGTTGCGGTTAATGAGTAGAAATTATATCTGTTGCTGATCTGACCCATGTCCGGGAGGGCCCTTATCTAGCCAGCAAAGAAATGCTCTCCTCTGTTCTGAGAAAACTTGGAGAACAAAAGGAGGGTTGTGTGGGGCGTAATCTTAAGTGGTTCTCAGCCCCTAGGTGAGGCAGAAGGTATTTTCCAGCGGAGCAATGAACGTTTTGCAGGTGCAAGCACTTCCAACGCAGGGATGGGGTGGGAAATTTTCAGGCATGGGACGTCCTCAGGGCTCTCGCAGAAGCGCTGCTCGGGGGCCCTGTGTCGCAACGGCTAACCTCTGATCTTGCCAAACCCGCTAGGGGAGAGACTGCAATCTGCATGTTAAGGGGTGTGTGTGTGGGACAGGGACTGCAGGCGGCTTGCTCCAGGCCCTCTGAGAAGAATGCGGCTGTTGGCACGTCACCAAGGATGCTCTCTGGCTATGTGAGCAGAAACAGGCCTCTGCACAAAGCCGGAAAGGGGCAGCGGTCTGTAAAAAAATCCGATGCTTCCATGCACAAATAGTTTGCAATGCAGGCATGGGTGTTTTGTGGCCAGCTGTCCATGGAGGCACCAGAGTGGTGCATGCTCTGGTTACCTCCCGCTTGGACTACTGCAATGTGCTCTACATGGGGCTACCTTTGAAGGTGACCTGGAAACTACAACCAATCCAGAATGAGGCAGCTAGACTGGTGACTGAGAGCGGCCACCGAGACCATATAACACCGGTCTTGAAAGACCTACATTGGCTCCCAATATGTTTCCAAGCACAATTGAAAGTGTTGGTGCTGACCTTTAAAGCCCTAAACGGCCTCAGCCCAGTATATCTGAAGGAGCGTCTCCACCCCCATCGTTCTACCCGGACGCTGAGGTCCAACACCGAGGGCCTTCTGCCGGTTCCCTCATTGCGAGAAGCAAAGCTACAGGGAACCAGGCAGAGGGCCTTCTCGGTAGTGGCACCCTCCCTGTGGAACGCCCTCCCACCAGATGTCAAAGAGGAAAACAACTACCAGACTTTTAGAAGACATCTGAAGGCAGCCCTGTATAGGGAAGCTTCTAATGTTTGATGTATTACAGTATTTTAATATTTTTTTGGGAAGCTGCCCAGAGTGCCTGGGGAAACCCAGCCAGATGGGCGGGGTATAAATAATAAATTATTATTATTATTATTATTATTATTATTATTATTATTATTATTATTATAGCGGTACAGCTGTCACATTTGGGGGTTGGCATTCGTCTCTTTCGGGAGATAACGGAGGAGTGCGCCTTTGGGGGTGAGGTCAAGCTGTTGGCAGACTGCAGCACCTGCTGCGGCTGGAGAGACCGATACAGGAGAGACATGTTTCATTGCAGTCGGGGCAAAGGAAGGCGTTCGGTTGTGCGGATGCACCAGGGCGTTCCTTCTCCCAGCGGTCCTTCCTCCTCTGGTCCTAGAAATGGGCCGTATAAAGGGCAAAACGAGAAGGGCCCGAGCTCAGGGGGAGCACATCTCTTTGCACGCAGAAGCTCCTGGGTCCAACGGTTTAGGAATGTCTCCAGCCTCATGCCCTGGAGAGCTGCTGCCGGCCAGTGTAGCCAATACAGTGGTACGTCGGGTTAAGTACTTAATTCGTTCTGGAGGTCCATTCTTAACCTGAAAGTGTTCTTAACCTGAAGCACCACTTTAGCTAAAGGGCCCTCCTGCTGCCACGCTGCCAAAGCACGATTTCTGTTCTCATCCTGAAGCAAAGTTCTTAACCCGAGGTACTATTTCTGGGTTAGCGGAGTCTGTAACCTGAAGCGTATGTAACCCGAGGTACCACTGTACTGTGGAATAGTGGTCTGACTTGAGCATAAGGCAGTGTCCTGTCTAAAGGATCACAGAGAAAAAAGCCTTCAATGTTTACGGGTCCTGGTCATAGCTGGCAACGTTTCCTTTTTTTAAAGGGAAATTCCCTTATTCCGAATAGGATTCCTCACAAGAAAAGGGAAAAGTTGACAGCTATGGTCCTGGCGGCTGCATACCGCTTCGAGTTTCCTAGTAATGCCTGCAGATGTTGAGGATTGAACTTGGGACCTTTTGATTTATTATTTGTACCCTTCTCATCTGGCTGGGCTTCCCCTGCCACTCTGGGCGGCTTCCAACAAAATATTTAAATACAGTAATGCATCAAACAATAAAAGCTTCTCTAAACAGGGCTGCCTTCAGATGTCTTCTAAAGGTCTGGTAGTTGTTGTTCTCTTTGACATCTGATGGGAGGGCGTTCCACAGGGCGGGTGCCACTACAGTGGTACCTCAGGTTACATACACTTCAGGTTACAGACTTCGCTAACCCAGAAATAGTACCTTGGGTTAAGAACTTTGCTTCAGGATGAGAACAGAAATCGTGCTCCGGCGGCATGGCGGCAGCGGGAGGCCCCATTAGCTAAAGTGGTGCTTCAGGTTAAGAACAGGTTTCAGGTTAAGAGTGGACCTCCGGAACGAATTAAGTACTTAACCCGAGGTACCACTGTACTGAGAAGGCCCTTTGCCTGGTTCCCTGTAACTTGGCTTCTCGCAGTGAGGGAACTGCCAGAAGGCCCTCGGCGCTGGACCTCAGTGTCCGGGCAGAACGATGGGGGTGGAGCCACTTCTTATACATTTTAGCAAGTCTAAAAGGTAAAGGGACCCCTGACAGTTAAGTCCAGTTGCAAACGACTCTGGGGTTGCAGTGCTCATCTTGCTTTACAGGCCGAGGGAGCCGGTGTTTGTCCACAGACAGTTTTTCCGGGTCATGTGGCCAGCAGGACTAAGTTGCTTCTGGCGAACCAGAGCAGCGCACGGAAACACTGTTTACCTTCCCGCCGGAGCCAGATTAGCTCAGTTGGTTAGAGCAGGGTGATAACGACAAGGTCTGGGTTCAATAGCCATACAGGCCACCTGCATATTCTTGCATATTCCTACATGATCCTCTGGCTTCCTTGCATCTTTACGGTTTAAGGAAACCTGCCTGTCTTTTTCCCACCTGGTTGGCCACTGTGGGAACAGGGCGCTGGACCGTTGATCCTGCAAGGGGCTTCGGATATTCTTTAGACAGGGCACCTCTTCTTTGCACAGTCCCACTGTTTGTTTGTGTCTTGCTTTTCTACTTGGCTCTGCACTGGCAAATGTATCGGTCAGTTTGTACCACCTCTCAGATGCCTTTCCCCCCTCACACTGGTGGACCTGGTGCTTAGCTCCCCAACATACATGCCAACCTCCCCCCCCCCCAATTGAAGAGCTGCTGTTGCACTTGGGTCCATCCTGTGGGCATCCCATAATGCGCGCCTGGTTGGCCACCATGAGAACAAGATGCTGGGCTAGATGGGCTGCCGACCTAATCCTGCATGTTTCTTAGAATCATCGAATTGTAGAGTCGGAAGGGACCACCAGTCATCTAGACCCACCTCCTGCAAAGGCAGGAATCTTTTGCCCAACGTGGGGCTCGAACCCAAACCCCTGAAATTACGAGTCTCATCATGCTCTGCTGACTGAGCTATCCAGGTAAGACTTCACATCCCTAATCCACAAAAGCTTTTCCCGCAATACAGTATATTTGATAGTCCTTATAAAGTACCGCAAGACTTGTTTGGGCTGCGGTCACTGGACTCGCCTGCAGCGATGGCTGCTGCCCGTTGGGACTGGAAAGGGGGAAGGACCACAGCAGGCGGAGCCAGCGTGAATGAGAGGCGGAGCCACAGCTCAATGAGAGGCGGAGCCAACTAATGCTAGTTAATACCCCATATCCCCCTGCTCTTTGGCAAGGGGCACCACTCTCCCACTCACACAAGGCAGTTCCATATCTAGAGGGAAGTAAGGAACCCAAGAGTCCCACAGGCGGAATCAGTTCTTCAAAGCCAACACAGAGGAGGAGGTTGATTCCAACCGGCAGCGCCACCCCCTGGACTGGTTGTAAGTAAGTACCAAAGCAAGGCAGGTACAGACAGGTGAGCTGAGGTTTGTTGGGCAGCTGGTTGCCCTGATAAGTTTACAAGCACCCTACTGGTTGCAGTGGCGAACTCTGATCTCTGCAATCTGAATGTGCATTTTGGGAAGCTGTGTCACTTACTTGGGGAAGTCAAAAGCTGCTAAAAAAAATCACCCCAATTCCTTCCTTCCTTTTTTCTTTTCCTTTCCTTCCTTCCTGTTGCAGAGTTTCTTTTAAGAGCAGTTGAGAGTCTGAACTGGAGAGGGTTTTGGAGGAGTTTCCAGGTCTGTTGTCTTCTTAGGACATAGCTTGGGATCTGCTGGGCGCTGGGCTTTCTTGCAAAGAGTGCTGGGTGGGTTGGATTTTGGTATCTATCATCTGTCTATCATCTATCTATCTATTTCATTTGCATCCCACCCTTGCTCCTTGTGGAGCCCAGGGTGGTAAACAGAGTAAGCTCATAAAACTCTTAACCTTGGGGTCATGAATTCAACCCCATAGATCCCTGCATTGCAGGGGGTTGGACTAGATGACTCCGGTGGTTCCTTCCAACTCTACAAATCTGTGAACTCCCAGCAGCCAGCAAGGCCAATCAGGGATAAGAGGGTGAGAGCTGTAATCTGCAAGCCTTTGGAGGGCTGTGGGGTCCCTTTTCCCTCTGTAAGGCAGCGAAGATCCTGTTGGTGGAGCGCAGTGGCTTCTCTCCCTCCCTCCTAATAATACTGAAATCCAAAGACAACCAACAGAAGCTGAATGTTGTGCTTTCCCACTCATTGCATAGTTAAATTCTGAAACTCACACCTGTTTTTCTTGGTGTTTTTGTAAAAAAAAAATAGCTCAGCAACAACTTTGGGGTTTGTAAAAAAAAAAAAAGCCCAACAATTTCGGGGTGTTCTGGCAACTCCAAAACCACTTTGAGGTTTCCACACTTAAGCGGCATAAACAACAGGTGAATAATAAGGGAAAATAAGCGTGCTCCCCAGAGATCCGAATTCCAAAGGGAAGCTGGGAAGCTGAAACAACCGAGATACGCAGGGCTTCTCCCTCCTTATTCGTGCAAAACGAATTATTATTATTAAATTAATTTGTGTACCACCCGTCCCCCGTAGGCATAGGAGCCAACTCCTAGGGGCCGAGGTCCTTTCGCCCCCCAAAAAATATTTGAGGGAGTGGGTCCCCTCAGAGTTGATAGGCATTACAAATAGTGTTTGTGCGTGATCTTATGATCGATTATGTTGGGTGGGGCTTACACGGCCCCCTCTATGGGTGTAGCTAGGATTTATGATGGAGGGGGCAGGCTTTATGGTAGGGGGAGCAGAACCTCAGCTACAATATTTTTATTGATTTCTGTTGATTTGGGGGGCATCTGCCTCCAGTGCCCCCCTTGGCTACGCCCTTGGCCCCCTCCCCAACATTTTATACAAGTCGGCACTCTGCCCGTGGATCTCAGATCAGTTCAAGGCGACTCTGTATCCCCCTCCCCATCCTGGGGCGCAGCGTTCGTGCGCAAAGAGGCGCTGGGTCCTGCTCGACGGCTGCTGCGCGCAATTGCGCCTCCTTTTGGAAAGCGCCCCTAGGGGGCCCGAGCGCGCCAGGGGCGAGGCGCCCCAGGGTGCGGGCGCAGCGGGAGGTCGCCGGGGCCTCTCCTCCCTCCGCCTCCCACGCCTCCTTGGGGAGAGCCTCGCCGCGGGAAGCGCGCTAGGACCGGCGCGGGAGGGAGGGAGGTGTGTCCCTCGGCGCGGCTGCCGCCGCCGCTTCTGCTGCGCCTCCGCCGCCGCCTCCTCCTGCTCCTCCTCGGCCGTCCCTTCCCCTTTCCACCCTCCGCCACCCGGGCCGATGCGCGGGCGCTTTCAGTTCGGGCTGCTCTGCTCCTTCCGACGGCGGCGGCGAGGCGGCAGGCGTGGCGCGCCTCGGCGATGGTGTGAAGCGCAGCCCCGGAGCGGCGGCGGCGGCGATGGCAACGGCGAGGCGCGTCTTCCACCTCCAGCCATGCGGTGAGCGTCTGCTTTTGCCGGGGCGGGCGGAGGCGGAGGCAGGAAGGAGCTCGGGCAGCCGCAGCAGCCGGCGAAGGTGCCCCTCGCCCGGCGGGGTCACGGGCCAGCTGTTGCAGCTCGCTTGCAAAGTTGCAGCTCCTCCCCGGAGCGCCTTTTGCAACTGCGCGCTCCGTCCGGTTTCTGGGGGCAAACACTCCCAGCTCTTCATAAAAAAAGAGGGCTGACGGTTCCCCCCGCTTCCGCAACTTTGGGAAGACTTCCTCACCCCCTGAAAAGCCCACAAAACCGTCTCCCTCCAGTTTGGCTTTTGCACGGCTTGCTGTCGTGCTCTGCAAAGTTTTTTGCAAACCAGCGAAAGAGCCGAGCTCGCTTTGCGCACGCAGAAGGGGAAGCAAAAGGGAAACGGCCCTTTTTTGACAGGAGGATGGAGGGGAATTTAAACAAAAGGGAGGGCAGGTTTCGCTGCGCGTAAACAACTCCGAGCAAGAAGGCAGATCCTATACTGGCCCGTGTCAAGGTGTGTTTTTTTTGCGGCTTGGGGAAGGGGCACATACAATAATAATAATAATAAATTTTATTTATATCCCGCCCTCCCCAGCCGAAGCCGGGCTCAGGGCGGCTAACAACAATAAAACAGTATAAAAGTATAACATAAACAACACTCTAAAATCATTCATTGTAAAATTAATTAAAGGGTTTGGGGGCGCTTCTTCTTGGCCAGCCGCAACTCCCCAAAGATCTGCAGAGCGAGCAGCGAGCTCTCCTTTTTGCTCCTAGCTTAAGGGAACAAGAGGTTTGAAGCCTTTGTCAAATACTGGGTTTTCAAGCTATTGTTAGTGAAAAGGGTGTGCTGTTTTGGCAACATCCAGCGGTATTTTCTGTACTTGACTATTTGAAGACAAAACAAAACAAAACATAATGGGCTTTAGTTGCTGCAATTGCTCTTGTTGAAATAAGGTAGTTGATGGTCCTCGAGTTATTTGCAAGCGAAACAGAGGCAGTGGATGTTGTGCAATTCAGTTTGTTTTTGGTTTTTAAAGCGGTTATCAGCACTTCCTTGAGTCTTTTGTTTTGTTTGTTTTTTGAGGTTGCTGGGCTTCCCCCCTTCTCTTCTCTCCTCCCTCGCCTCCCTTTCCTTAGAAGCAAAGTGACTCCGGTATAATCTTGTGGGGGGAACTTCTCCAGCGTTAGACCATTGGAGTGAACGGGGCGATTCTTATCCCTACTTTTGCAGGACGCACAAATCTCATTCATTCCCTTTTCTGGCTTTCTGGTTACTTTGCTCCTCAGCAAAAAGAGCTGTAGGTGGCAGAGCAGTTCAGCTCATTGGGGACTCACAAATCTTGACCGCTGCAAGCATTTCCTGTAAGGTGTCCAGTCCCGGGATGTGTGTGGCTGACCAATATATGAGTTGCAAAAGGTGCCATTAACTCTGCGAGGCCCTTTCCAAACAATTGCACCTGTTCTCTTTTTATAGCTATATTCTTTGTCTCTTGTTACTAGAATTACCTGTCCTGGGGTAGCCACAACATCGGAACCCAAGTGGACTTCTGGGATTATCCAGCTGAGTATAAAGACAAGTGCTTGTGTTGATGATGGTCAACACTAATTATCTGATAGCCTTTGATGTTTGCAGCTTCTCGTGCCTCATGTGAAACTGTCAGCTTCTCCAGATTGTTGTATTCTGCAGCTGCTAAACCAGATGAGGGTTTGAGCCAATGAGTCTCAAAGCCTTTCTGAGTTAGGGATTTCCCCCGCATGTGAAGACAGGCTCCGTTGGTGTGAGTGGATGAGAACAGGTAGTGGGTCCAATGGTCAAGAAGGCGGTTTTTGTACTTGCTGTAGTAGAGGGAAGTGAGGGGCAGGTGGGGCTCGTACACCTGGGAAGGAAGCCCTTCTAGGAGAAGGAAAGCTCTGGTCCTAAACCTCCGCTGTCTTGTGGGATAGCTTCGGGAGACGAAAAGGCTAATGCAGAGCTTTCCAAACTTTTCACGTTGGTGACACACTTTTTAGACCTGCATCATTTTGCGACACAGTGGGGAGCGTCCGTGCGACACACCTAGACACTGCCGCTGACGCACTAATGTGTCTTGAGACACAGTTTGGAATGCTCTGAGCTAGGAAGTACAGAGGTGCCTTGGTTCTGGAACGGCTTAGTTGTTGAACAAATCGGCTCCCGAACGGCGCAAACCCAGAAGTAAGTGTTCCGGTTTGCGAATGTTTTTCGGAAGCCAAACATCTGACGTGGCTTCCACTTAGCAAGCTCCTGCAGCCAATCAGAAGGCATGCCTTGGTTTTCGAACGGTTTTGGGAGTTGAACAGACTCCCAGAACATATTAAGTTCGAGAACCACGGTACCACTGTGAACCCTACACAAATCCAGAGCGAGGTCCCTAAGACAGTTAGATGGCGCCTTGTACTCCTCCTTCTGGCAACTGCTGCAGCTAAGTTGGTACATCTTGCTCTGCTTTCCTTTGTACCACAGCAGTGAGGCCGAGGGGGGGGGGGTCTTGTCACCTGGGCAGCCGAGGACCTCCAGTCACACTCCATACATTGCAGGGGGTTGGACTATTACTATTATTTATTAACTTTGTATACCGCCCTATACAACGTTCAGATTTTGGGGCATTGAATTACAAGAGGATCTGTCCTGGAGTGTCAACACAAGGGGGCTTGTGAAGAAGGCGCAGCAGAGACTGTACTTTTTGAGAATACTAAGGAAAAACCATCTTCCGCAGAAACTGCTGCTTGCCTTCTATCACTGTGCCATTGAGAGCGTGCTCACTTATGGCTTATGTGTGCGGTACGGAAGCTGTACTACCCAGGACAGGATGGGGTTGTGCAGGGAGGGTTGTTAAGGCAGCAGAGAGCATTGTTGGCTGCCCACTCTCCACCTTAGAGCAGATTTATGCCACAAGGTGCCATAGGAAGGCACTGGACATAGTAAAAGATCCATCGCATCCTGGTCACTGTCTCTTCGAGCTCTTGCCGTCGGGACGGAGATACAGGACGATGAAGACAAGAACGAGCCGTCTTCAGAACAGCTTCTTCTCCAGAGTGATCTCGGCCCTTTATGGGAAGCCTGGACTTTGAAAGTCATCTAATCTCCCTTGCTGTATTATACTGTATTGTTTAATTAGTGTTTTTATGGAGCAGTCAAGTAATCTCGTTGTCCCCGAAGGGGGCAAAGACAATAAAGATATTCTTATTCTTATTCTTATTCACCTGAAGGGCAAGCCAGTGTGGCATAATGGTTATCGTGTGTTGGACTAGGACCTGGGAGACCAGGGTTCGAATCCCCGCATGAAGCACACTGGGTGACGTTGGGGTGGTTGCCTTCTCTTAGCCTACTCCGCCTCGCAGGGCTGTTGTGAAGATGAAATGGGGGAGGAAGAGAGCCACGTACGCCACCTTGAGCTCCTTGGAAGAAAAAGATGGTATACAGATGTAATAAATGAATAATAAATAAAAAAATAAAATGAGGCTACAAAATACACAATGACGCAAAAACATAGCAATAATCCACTCCCATAAACACATTTTAAAAGCCATAGAATGTTAGTCAGCTGAATAATAATAATAATAATAATAATAATAATAATTTATTATTTATACACCGCTATCTGGCTGGGTTTCCCCAGCCACTCTGGGCGGCTTACAACAGATTATTAAACGACAATAATCTATTAAACGTTAAATGCTTCCCTAAACAGCGCTGCCTTCAGATGTCTTCTAAAAGTCTGGTAGTTGTTTTCCTCTTTGACATCTGGTGGGAGGGCGATCCACAGGGCGGGCGCCACTACCGAGAAGGCCCTCTGCCTGGTTCCCTGTAGCTTTGCTTCTCGCAATGAGGGAACCGCCAGAAGGCCCTCGGTGCTGCACCTCAGTGTCCGGGTAGAACGATGGGGGTGGAGACGCTCCTTGAGGTCTACTGGGCTGAGGCCGTTTAGGGCTTTAAAGGTCAGCACCAACACTTTGAATTGTGCTCGGAAACGTACTGGCTTGGAATGCCTGGCAGAAGAGAAGCATTCGTGCTTGGCACCTTAATATATGTAATGAAGGTGCCTGGAGAGCCTTCTTGGGGAGAGCGTTCCACAAACAGGGAGCCACCGCAGAAAAGGCCCTTTCTCATGTTTCCACCCTCTGGAGACTAGGTGAACCTCGTGGTCTCTTCCAGCTCTACAATTCTGTGATTCTATAAAAAAGAGGGGAGCTGGCTTCTTGAACATTTGGAGCTGTCCTTATGTTGGGGAAAGGGGGGCTTTTTCGTTCAGGGTAGCTGAGTGCTGCATACTTTAACTGGCAGCGCATCTCCAGAGTCCCTGGCTTTTGTTATTCGGCTACCTGGGACCCCTTTTCTTCTGGAGCTACACAAAAGTGATGAACCTGCAAGCCTTACGCATGTAAGGTCTGTGTACTGCCGCTTGGCTGTGTCAAACCGCGATCAAATAGGGAATGGCAGCTCCAGACCTTGGGAGCAATAGAAATTAGGAATGGAAGAGAGAGAGAAAGAGAGAACTTCTTAGTAACGGAGGAAGGAGGGGAGAACTTTGAAAGTAAGGGCTGCTATGGCAGCATGCTGGCGTCAGCTCTTAAAGAGAGGAATGTAACGGGCAGAAATGCAGAGTTCTTGCAAAATCCACTTCCATGCTTCTGGAGGTGGGATGGATGGATGGAAGGAAGGAAATGGGGATTGTGTCCTGGCCCAGTTCCCATGAAATTGTTCTCCTTGGCCATAGCACCCCAGGTATAGGGCAGTGGGTGATGCGGGTGGCACTGTGGGTTAAACCACAGAGCCTAGGACTTGCCGATCAGAAGGTTGGTGGTTCAAATCCCCGCAACGGGGTGAGCTCCCGTTGCTCGGTCCCTGCTCCTGCCAACCTAGCAGTTCAAAAGCACGTCAAAGTGCAAGTAGATAAATAGGTACAGCTCTGGCAGGAAGGTATACGGCGTTTCTGTGCGCTGCTCTGGTTCGCCAGAAGCAGCTTAGTCCTGCTGGCCACATGACCCAGAAGCTGTACGCCGGCTCCCTTGGCCAGTAAAGCAAGATGAGCACCTCAACCCCAGAGTTGGCCACGACTGGACCTAATGGCCAGGGGTCCCTTTACCTTTATAGGGCAGTATATAAATTTAAGTTATAATAATAATGATATTCCCAATCCGGCATTGCCGTGCTCCTTCTAGAACACTGCGAACCGGAGCTTCTCACCTTCTCCAGGTAAGAGGAAGGCGGTGCCCCAGGTGTGATGCTCAAGAGATCTGGAACAAGCACAATCTTCATTTGCACTGTCCTGGGATTGTCATTTGCCTTAAAACGATTCCAAATGTTGTTTTTTGAACTGTTGTGACCCGCCCTGGGACCTTAGGGCAGAGGGCAGGCAAAATAAAAAAACAACAAAGGCCGGGACATCAGGATGGGTTGGTTTGACACCGAAATTACGATGCACGTTACTATTTAGCAAATACATCCCACTGGTGTTGAGGGTTGAGGCTGCAGCGATGATGAGTCACAGCGGAGGTTGAAAAGTGTTGCAATTAGGGAGATCCACAATCACTAGTTGGGATGGTGGCGGCATTTGTGGTCGGCCAATTATATCGAGAGGGAAAAGGGGAGTTATCTCTTCAAAACCAATGAATAATATTTCGTCAAACGGAATGGCAGGTGGAAGCTGAGAAAGATCTAGAATGCTCTCTGGGATTTCTCCCTTGGTTTCTGATAGAAAGGTTTGGGTATGAGGCAGGGCTTTAAACGAGGGCTCGGATTTGTGTTTGCACAATAAACTGTGGTTTCTTGTTGTTGTTTAGTCGTGTCCGACTCTTCGTGACCCTCTGGACCAGAGCACACCAGGCACTCCTGTCTTCCACTGCCTCCCACAGTTTGGTCAAACTCATGCTGGTAGCTTCGAGAACACTGTCCCACCATCTCATCCTCTGTCGTCCCCTTCTCCTTGTGCCCTCCATCTTTCCCAACAACAGGGTCTTCTCCAGGGAGTCTTCTCTTCTCATGAGGTGGCCAAAGTCTTGGAGCCTCAGCTTCAGGATCTGTCCTTCCAGTGAGCACTCAGGGCTGATCTCCTTCAGAATGGAGAGGTTGGATCTTCTTGCAGTCCATGGGACTCTCAAGAGTCTCCTCCAGCACCATAATTCAAAAGCATCCATTCTTCGGCGATTGGCGAGTAGCCCACTGGTGGTATACGCTGCTCAGTCGCTCCGGCTTAGCTCTTCTCCTAGAGAGAGCAAGATGAACAAATCGGACCAGCAGCAAACCATGGTTTATGTTTAGGAGCAGCCAGCCACTACCAAGTATTTAACCATAACTGGAAGCCAAGGTTAGTTGTGGATTCTGAGTTTGTTCTTTCTGCTTGCATTAGAGGAGGAGGAATGCAAGAGTGCTTGGGCAGTGTCAGTTCTCTGCTTTTTCACAGTAAACCATGACAAGCCAGAAACCATCGCTTTTCGTAATGCATGAATGCAGCCTTTATTTTGCAATGTTTTTGAGAGCTGGCTACCCTAGAAAAACTAAAGCTGGCAAACCTGGTGCAGTATTTCCAAGCTGCAGAGCTGCTTTCAGCAGTTTGGTCGGCTGTCTGTACCTGCACTCGAGAGGAGTTTTAATTGTTGGGCCCCGACAATCCCGTAGTCTCTCTGGCAGTGTTCTGGTCTCTTGAAGGCCAAGCAACTTGCCTAGATCCGTGGTACAAAATGAATAAATCTCATACCTGTCCACGCTTCAGGGAATATATTTTCTAACATGCACAGGACGTACTGTTCTGTGCTGATGGAGAGCTGTAAATATCCAGTTTTACATGAGCAGTCATCACTTCCTAAAGTGAAGCCTCTTGCTTGTAGGCGTCACTCCAAAATCACAGCGCGTAGGATACATTAAGCAGCTCATATGGATGGAGTTTGGTTGACAGTAGGGCTGTAAGGCCTTGACCTTCCGCTTCTCTTCCCTCCTCCCTTGTAGAACTTGTAATTATGTACAGGAATGATAATTTGGGGAAGGGCCATAGCTCAGTCATAGAATCGTAGAATTGTAGATTTGGAAGGGACCCTGAGAGTCATCTCTGCCAACCCCCTGCAATGCAGGAATCTCAACACACAGTTGGTCTCCCATCCAATTTGAAAGCATACCAGACCCTGCTTAGCTTTGCAAATGTGCCAGCAGACTGTCCTGAGCTTAGATATTCCAATTGTCAGACTCAGGTCTCATCTGTGTTGCACATTTAAAGCTGTATCATACCACTTTAAGTAGTACTGGCTTCCCCCAGAGAATCCTGGGAGGTGTAGTTTGTTACAGGTGCGGAGAGTTGTTAGCAAACCCATTTTCCCTTTGCAGAGCCACACTTCCCAGAGTTCCCAGGGAAGAGGGATTGATTGTCAAACGAAGGTCAACGGTTCGAATCCCCGCAACGGGGTGAGCTTCCGTTGCTCGGTCCCTGTTCCTGCCAACCTAGCAGTTCGAAAGCACGTCAAAGTGCAAGTAGATAAATAGGTACTGCTCTGGCAGGAAGGTATACGGCGTTTCCGTGTGCTGCTCTGGTTTTTCCAGAAGCGGCTTAGTCCTGCTGGCCACATGACCCGGAAGCTGGACGCCGGGTCCCTCGGCCAGTAAAGCGAGATGAGCGCCGCAACCCCAGAGCCGGTCACGACTGGACCTAATGGTCAGGGGTCCCTTTACCTTACCTAACATCGCTCAGCATCCTGAAAAAACTACAGTTCCCAGGATTTGGGGGGGCGCCTCTCCTGGTATGCCTCGCGGTGGACCTTAAGGTCCGCAAATGACAACATTCTGTAGGTCCCAAGTCTCAACGTGGTTAGATTGGTCTCAACTAGGGCCAGGGCCTTTTCAGTACTTGCCCCGACTTGGTGGAACGCTCTGTCACAAGAGACCAGGGCCCTGTGGGACTGGACATCTTTCCGCAGGGCCTGCAAGACAGAGCTGTTCCACCTGGCCTTTGGTTTGGACTCAGTCTGACCCTTATGTTTCCCTCCCCTTATGGTTTTGATCTGTGGGCTACTATTAAAATGAGGCTGCTTTTTAAATTGTATTTTAACCTGTATTTTAAATTGTGTTTTTTTTCTTTTCCCTATCATGTTTTTATTGTTATTTTACTAGTGTTAGCCGCCCTGAGCCCAGCTCTGGCCAGGGAGGGTGGGGTATAAATAAAATTTATTGTTATTATTATTATGACTGTTAAAAGTGTGTGTGTGTGTGTGTGCGTGCGTGCTTTCAATGTATATTGCAGATGCAACCTCAGCGAAAGGCAGTTTCCTGTCTTCCTAAGTGAATGGTTATTCATCTTTTGCAAAACATGTCTTCTTTCTGAAGGTTCTGTTCTGCTTTTATTTGTGCCCTTTCCTTCAGCGCAAACCTGCCTGGAATATGATTCTTGTTACAGATTGTCACGTACGTATAAGGAAGGAATGCATTTGTCCACACAAACACACACAAATCTACCTGTCGGGGAGTCTGGCAAATCTTTGCTTCCTTCATTTCTGCCCCTCACTCCTGACAAGATTGGGCATGCCACATTTCCACTGGTTTTTTTTGGTGCTTTTGTTTGTGGCGATCATATTTGTGGATTGGTAGTTGTCAATAATTAAAAAATGCATTGCCTTGGACTTTCTGGGCGGCCAGATTTACCGGATATGTGGGCCTTTAAGATGCCATTAGAGCCTATCTCCTGTTCTGAAGCCATCTATGGCTTTGCAAGGCGTAGAAATGACAGAAATAAACCCCTAGAGCCCAGGCAATCTGCTTGATGTACGATCTTATGCAAGGTTCCCAACTGACACTTCGTTTGAGGACAGTTTGCATAATTAACTGTTGGGTAACATGCCTGACCCCCATCGCATGCCAGTAAACACATTATCCGACTTGTGTTTTGATTT
Organism: Podarcis liolepis; assembly: GCF_965112155.1. Taxonomy (NCBI): domain Eukaryota; kingdom Metazoa; phylum Chordata; class Lepidosauria; order Squamata; family Lacertidae; genus Podarcis; species Podarcis liolepis. The sequence continues at coordinate 5,507,287 of NC_139564.1, forward strand.
TGTGCCTCAACGTCTCATTCTTCATTCTTGTCACTTGCAAAAATGATGTGTGAGGCTGTTCCTTACATCCATATGCCCGGAGGGCAAGGGATCTGCGGCTTCAGATGTTTCTGTGCCACAGGGACAGATCTATACATGCCTGGTTTCTTTTCCTGGTTTCCGTTCAAAATTGCAAAACAAAAGTTGCAAATGCTTGAAATCTCCCTGTTGGGCTGTCCAATAAGTCCAATAAGTTCGAGCGAAGTTAGCGCTGGCTATAGTATACGGCAAATGGCAATTTTCAAAGCAAGCCTCCTTGTCGTCCAAGGAACACCTTTTTTCTTTAAGAGGGCAATTTCCTTGTAAGGGAGTCGGTTGCAGAGGGGGAAGCAACAGCAGCCCGAGTTGTTGTTTTGCTATTGTCTGAAATAACACATCATTCCAGAGAAGTTTTCCGCCCTTTAATTAGATGGATCACAAAGGCGTGGCCCAAACATAATTTGGCTGCTTATTACACAAGCAAGGGGGGATGAATGTCTGGTTAGCTAACTTGACCTTTTTCAGAGCTTCAGTTTTCCATCTGTGAAATGGGAACAATCGGCTCCCAAATACAAGTTGCAAGAGAGCCGGTGGGTCTTCTGTTAGCTGGAGATTCTTGCATACAGTGCAAGAACAGCTGTGATTCCTGCATTTTTTGGGGGGGGGGGCGGTCTTGACTGGATAACCCTTTGAGTCCCTTCCATCTCTACAATTCTGTGATTCCACAAATGCCTCGACTGACAATATGAGGAAGTGCCTTAGTTTCAGATCCTGATCACTTTCGTTTCTGCAGAAGAAACTGGTGTAGCTCTATCTTAGCCTTTTCTGACTTGGTACCAGCATTAGAAACTCAGATATATAAGCTAATTGCCAATTGGCACCTTAAACCTTGTTGTTTAGTTGTTTAGTCGTGTCCGACTCTTCGTGACCCCCTGGACCAGAGCACGCCAGGCACTCCTGTCTTCCACTGCCTCCCGCAGTTTGGTCAAACTCATGCTGGTAGCTTCAAGAACACTGTCCCACCATCTCGTCCTCCGTCATCCCCTTCTCCTTCTGACCTCAATCTTTCCCAGCATCAGGGTCTTTTCCAGGGAGTCTTCTCTTCTCATGAGGTGGCCAAAGTCTTGGAGCCTCAGCTTCAGGATCTGTCCTTCCAGTGAGCACTCAGGGCTGATCTCCTTCAGAATGGAGAGGTTTGATCTTCTTGCAGTCCATGGGACTCTCAAGAGTCTTCTTCAGCACCAACCTTAAACCTAGGTTGCCACAATGGAATGTTTAAGCACCATTTCCCCCGCAATTGAATTTATTATTATTCTTATTACTCATTTCATTTCTATACTGCTTTCTATTTTAAAGGAAAAAATCTCAACGCGGTTACAAGACATTCAAACGTCAAATAAAACAATCCAGAATGAAACAAATTCACAAGGAAAAGATTTCAGGACCTTCTCCAACTGACATTTTGCTTTCCTCATATTTTATCTACCTACTTAATTTATATAGCTGCCCCATAGCAGAAGTACTCTAGGAAGCCAGTGTGGTTTAGTGGTTTGAGAGTCGGACTAGGACCTGGGAGATCAGGGTTCAAATCCCCACTTGGCTATGACCTTGGACCAGTCACAGCCTCATAACCTACTTCACAGGGTCATTGTAGGGATTAACTGAGGTGGGGGGTGAAGCATATACTCCGTGGAGAAAAAGGTGGGATGTACATTCAATAGGTAAGGGACGCGGGTGGCGCTGTGGGTTAAACCACCGAGCCGAGGACTTGCCGATCAGAAGGTTGGCGGTTCGAATCCCCGTGAAGGGGTGAGCTCCCGTTGCTTGGTCCCTGCTCCTCCTGCCCACCTAGCAGTTCAAAAGCACGTCAAAGTGCGAGTAGATAAATAGGTACCGCTCCGGCGGGAAGGTAAACGGCATTTCCGTGCACTGCTCTGGTTCGCCAGAAGCGGCTTAGTCATGCTGGCCACATGACCTTGAAGCTGTACGCCGGCTCCCTCGGCCAATAAAGCGAGATGAGTCGGCCACGACTCGACCTAATGGTCAGAGGTCCCTTTACCCTTTACCCTTACATTCAATAAGTAAGCTCTTTTGCTGACCTGCTTAAGAAAGCCGGAGAGGCCAGCCAGATGGAGGTGTCATTCACCAACCGGGCATTCAGAGATCTCCATATGGTCTCAATTGGACCTACACCATTTGCAATACGTGCCTGGGGAGTTCCTAGCTTGGTGGCTCCTTGCAGATTTTCATTTGTTTGTTTTGAAATCGTTTTTATTTGGTTTTCCAATACAAAATTATAAAAAATTCAAATACATATCCATATACAGAGATTCCTCCAAACCCTTTTTAGATTAATTTTTATTAATTCTCCATTATATAATATTTAAACACATAATCATTATCCATTTTACTTCATTGGCTCTTAAGAGCCTGTCGACTCCCCTCCTTTCTGCCTCATGGTTTTCAAAGTTAACCTTTATCTCATAGCATTTATATGTTTTCCAATTTACGTTTCACTCCTTCAGAGTGTCACAATTTTAAAATAAATACCGTATTTTTTCCTCTATAAGACTCACTTTTTCCCTCCTAAAAAGTAAGGGGAAATGTGTGTGCGTCTTATGGAGCGAATGCAGGCTGCGCAGCTATCCCAGAAGCCAGAACAGCAAGAGGGATTGCTGCTTTCGCTGTGCAGCGATCCCTCTTGCTGTTCTGGCTTCTGAGATTCAGAATATTTTTTTTCTTGTTTTCCTCCTCCAAAAACTAGGTGCGTCTTGTGGTCTGGTGCGCCTTATAGAGCGAAAAATACGGTATACAAAGGGAAGAACAGTTGTCATTACAAGTCTTTTTATGACCCTGCTAGTGTTGTTAATTGCTCACAATAGTCCTTCAGATATTGTATAAATTTACTCCAATCTTTTTGGAATGCTCGGTCACGATGGTTTCGGATTTTTCCTGTCAGCTTCGCCAATTCCGCAAAGTCGTCTGCCACTTTTCTTTCATTGGGACTTCTTGTTGCTTCCATTTTCGGGCTAAAATAATTCCTGCTGCAGTTGTTGCATACATAAACAGTTTTCTTTATCTCCTTTTGGTATCTCTTCCCCCACTATACCCAGTAAAAATGCTTCTGGTTTTTTAACAAAAGTATTTTTATAGGTTTTCTTTAACTCCGATTCCTCCAAATCTCAGGACTTCCCCTGGAGTCCCATTTTAAACATTTAAAACTGCATCTTCTTCCAGACTCTTTATATCAGTCCGTATTTTCCATGGTAATTGTTACACCACAAGTGAAATCAAAATCCTGTCAATGTTTCCATCTGCTTACGGTGGTCTCTTAGTTAACTTAGAAATTTTCCCCATTCTTTTGTAAAGTTTTTGTCCTCTTGGTTCCTGAGTTTTCCGGTCAGCTTTGCCATCACCCACAGCCCATCAGCTTGGTTTGTCATTCCTCTCTGGTAGGAAGCACCTTGCAGATATTTTTTTTTTTAAAAAAAACAATTTTATTGAAAATTTAAACAAAACATATTATCCAAAAACATATCATCCTTAATCCCCCCCCCCATTTTTCCTCCCTCTCCCCTTCCTCCCACACATAACCACCTTCTCAGTCCCAGTCTTTGGTTTCTCTGTAAATGCTGTTCTCTGCATGTTACAAAGTTGTATAGATCCTTAAATTATATGACTTATTATTATCAATAAAAAGTTTGTGAATGATTATTCAAAACCTGCCAAGGAGTCCAATTCACTTTGTTGCATCTTCAAATGTTTTGTAAAGGGTTCCCACTCATCTTTAAAATCACAGTTATCCTTGTCCCATAGCTTATGTGTCAATTTTGCCAGTTCTGCATAGTCCATCAATTTTTATTGCCATGGAGTTTCTTCAGTCTTCCATCCTTGTGCTATTAGGACTCTCGCAGCCATTGTCGCATACATGAAGATGTTTTTCAGCTTTTTTTGGCAGGTCTTTTCCTACAATCCCTAGCAAAAATGCTTCAGGTTTTAAAACAAATGTTAGATGGAACATTTTCTTCAATTCATTATATATCATTTCCCCAAATTTTTTAATTACATTACAGTCCCACCACATATGATAAAACGTCCCCTCCTTTTCCCCTACACTTCCAACATATATTTGAACTAGTTTTATACATTTTCCCTAACTGCACTGGTGTCGCATACCATCTGTACATCATCTTCATGTAGTTCTCCTTCAACAGGGAACAGTCTGTGAATTTTAAATCCCTTTTCCATAATTTCCCCCAATCTTCCATCATAATGTTGTGACACCTTGCAGATATTTTGGACTCCAAGCCAGCGTGGCTGTTGTGCCTGAGGCTGCTGGAAACTGTAGCCCAAAACATTTCGGCAGGAGGGAAAGGCAATGTTCTTTGTCAAGGTGGGCAGCGCGCGACATGTTGTGGCATTCCCTCGTCGGCTGTTCCTGCTGCGCTTGGAACAGGAAGGTCTGGATTTCTGCCTGTGGCTAAGTGTCGTCCAGGATGGAACCATTCGCTTTTCTTTGGGAGGGTCCGGGAGCATCTGAGAAGTGGTATGTGCCAATTGCCTCAAGGGTTCGTCGCGGGCACCACATAAACAGACAGACGCTCCCCGTGAGCATTGCAGGGAGACTTGCAAGGATGCTCAGAAGCTGTGAGGCACTTTCTGTTTCATAACTGGGATATTGCAAAGTAAGGAATGTTGTCTAACTGGGCACGGGCTGCCCCAAAGTGGACCGCGAGGCCCACGAGCGAATTGTGGGGGCCCTGTGTGCGAGTTGTCGAGCCGGATGTTGCCCCCCTGGGTGTCTTCAGCTCCTCACCTGTTGAGGGTGCTTTGAGAAGACATCTGAAGGCAGCCCTGTTTAGGGAAGCTTTTAATGTTTGATGCATTCCAGTCATACCTTGGGTTGAATATTCTTCAGGTTGAGCGTTTTCAAGTTACGCTCTGCGGCAACCCAGAAGTAACGGAGAGCGTTAATTCCGGGTTTCGCCGCTGGCGCATGCGCAGGTGCTCAAAATGACGTCACGTGCATGCGCGGAAGTGGCAAAACGCGGCCCGCGCATGCGCAGACACGCAGTTGCGTCTTACGTTCTATTCGAGATGTGAACAGGGCTCCGGAACGGATCCCATTCGCATCCCGAGGTACCACTGTACTGTATTTTAATATTTTGTTGGAAGCTGCCCAGAGTGGCTGGGGAAGCCCAGCCAGATGGGCGGGGTATAAATAAATTATTATTATTATTATTATTATTATTATTATTATTATTATTATTATTATTATTGAGAAGATACATTGCGAGTGCTGGAGGAAAGGGGCTTTCTCTTCCAGATCATGGGTTTGAACCGCAAAACGACATGCTTAAAATCAGTCGCCGCACTGTTAAAAAATGGTCAGAAGTTTGTTGCTTCTGGGAGATGCTCCTCAGCGTCTTCTTAAACTTGTGCGCACCCCCCCCCCGATGTTTCTGGGCTGGCAGCTTCTAGCATCCCTGAAACTTTGGCCAATGGGACTTGGCGTCTAACAACATCTGGAGAGCCATGTGTTTTCTACCCCAGCTCTACAACATCTGCAGGGCATTACAGTGGTACCTCAGGTTAAGTACTTAATTCGTTCCAGAGATCTGTTCTTAACCTGAAAGTGTTCTTAACCTGAGGTACCACTTTAGCTAATGGGGCCTCCTGCTGCTGCAGCGCCGCCGGAGCACGATTTCTGTTCTCACCCTGAAGCAAAGTTCTTAACCCGAGGTATTATTTCTGGGTTAGCGGAGTCTGTAACCTGAAGCGTATGTAACCTGAAGCGTATGTAACCCCAGGTACCACTGTATTGCTTCAGCCGACTTTCAGTGGGCAGGATATTTGGTGCGAAAAGGGGGGGGGGCGCAGAGTATGTGGGTTTAAAACATACATTACTGTAGTAGGGTTTTATGTGGGATGCTTTTGGAAAATTAGAGTGCAAAGCTTTTAATAAATGGATGCAAGGAGCCTACAAATTCGAGGTGTCATAATTTAAGTGGAAGCTCCAGAACTGGTAGGGCACAAGGCTTGTGCTTTTAGAAGCTGATGTGTCTATAAAGGGAGAGATTGAAATTTAAAGGCGGTTTCAGCCGAATGTCTTCTTTATGAGCCTTTTCTTCTGAAGACATCCTGCAAGGCTCATGTGTTACTCAAAGTTGGCCCATTGAAATTAATGCACCTAGCCTAATTATGGTCATTGATTATGGTCTACTCTGAGTAAAAGCTAGTTGACTGCCACCCATGGTTCTGAAGTACCATGGGTGGTCCTGCAGAAATTGCAGCTCGCATACAGAAAGGGGGGAAGTTATCGAAAGACCTAAGAGAATAAGTTTTAAAGATTGAAATCGTATTTGCTTATTTCCTGTAATACAGAAATTTCATATTCCTGTAATATTTCAATATGAAACTTTGAAATCCTGCCTCACAGTTTGCAGCAAACCATGGTTTCCTGTTGTGTCCAAACCCAGTCCGCCAAAGCTTGCCTCCAAACTGTGGACAGCATCTAGCTAGACAGTTCTGCTAGTGTGAGGACTTAGAGCTGTGTGGAATTTCCCTATCCTATCCTCCACCTTCATGCCCCCTAAATTTGTTTTGGGTTTCCCCCCAAACCCTTTGGAGGGGATTTAGAGGAGGGAGACATAGGGAAAGGAGAGGGCAGAAATGTTCCATTGCCTGTCTGGAAGTCCTTGTGCTCGTAGAATCAGCTTTGTTTTCAATCCCGGATTGCCAGATTCGGGATGGAATGGCAAACTGGTTTGTCGCATACTGAGGTTATGCCAAATCCCTGTGTCTAATTGGAGGAAGGCACGCAGAACATCAGCTTGCTCTCCCCCAAGTTATGTCTTAACAGCCTTTTCGTGTGTTGAGATGACACGGCGTCATGATGTTCCTACGCAATCGGATTTCTTGTCTAAAGCACTCTGTCTGCGACAAAAATGTGTAGCTTTGGGGACAAAACAATTTCTTCTTTTTCAAGTCCGTTCCTTGGTGCATTTTCCCGTTGCGTCCCCAGTGTCATCTGCCCAAGCCAGTCCCTTCATACTTTCTGCAGAAGAATTTCCCAAATCACCATTAGGCTTAAGATCATCCTAAACTAGGGATGAAGGGACACGGGTGGCGCTGTGGGTTAAACCACAGAGCCTAGGACTTGCCAATGAGAAGGTCGGCGGTTCAAATCCCCGCGACAGGGTGAGCTCCTGTTGCTTGGTCCCTACTCCTGCCAACCTAGCAGTTCAAAAGCACGTCAAAGTGCAAGTAGATAAATAGGTGCCGCTCTGGCGGGAAGGTAAACGGCGTTTCCGTGCGCTGCTCTGGTTCGCCAGAAGTGGCTTAGTCATGCTGGCCACATGACCCGGAAGCTGTAGGCGAGCTCCCTCAGCCAATAAAGCGAGATGAGCGCCGCAACCCCAGAGTCGGCCACGACTGGACCTAATTGTCAGGGGTCCCTTTACCTTTTAAGCTAGGGATGGGGAACCTGCCGCTCTCCAGATGTTGCTGTAGTCCATCTCTCACCAGCCCCTGCCTGGCATAGCCAGTGGTCAGGGGTGATGGGAGTTGGGGTCCGACAATATCCAGAGCACAATAGGAGACTGGGTTTAGGCAATGGATCTGGCCTTACCTCGCCAACCCTCTGCAGGTTGGGTTTGACAGATGGGCCCGCTGACAATGATGTCGTGAGCCCTGTGCTTTGCAAGCCCTAACAATCAGCTAATAAGGTGCCTGCAAAGCTCCTGCTGCTTTACCTGCTCCACACCTGATGTCGCATATAAAACGTAGTATGGCTGGTGGACTTGGCTTGACCAGATTTTGCGGGGGGGGGGGAGAGGCCTAATTTGGCCCGCAGACCAGAGGTTCCCCACCACCCATCTAAAGGCCGTCCAACATGTCCTCAGCGCTGCACAACCCAGAAGAAATTAAGTCCCTGCCGAAATGGGGTATCACCCTTGAGCTGTCACTCAGGCTGTGTCGCAGGAGGCTGCTGGCAGTAAATAACACTGGTCACAGTTGCAGTTAACTCTTCATTAGCAAAAACACAACTTCCTCAGACTTGGCTGAGTGTCAGGCCTAATGAGCACAGTAAGTTATCTCGGGTAGGTCTTGCTCCCATGAAGCGGTTTCTGAGAATGAAGATGTTGGAAGACACCCTGTGGGTGCCTGCAAGCCCCCGAAACTCTGAGCATCCTCCGGTACGTGCAGCTCTGGAAAAAGCATCTCCCTTCTCTTCCAGTGCGCTCAGCGATGTATACCAGATGGTATATGCACACTAACACACCTGGCATAACACAGCAAGAATCGTGAGGCACCGCAGAGCTAATCTACTATTTATTTGCACACTATGTACAGACAAAAGCATAGTGGTGTCCATTCTCTCCAGCTCTGAGAGAACAGCAGGCACAAGTAAAAGTGAAAGTACATTACAAAGTGCGTACTGTACAGTGGAAGAGATAAGACTGTCTTCCGTTTCCCACACTCTGCTCAGACAGGCATGTGATTTACACCCATCACATATGCAGCACCGGAGGAGTGAAATTGCTAACAGAAGATCCCTACATCCTCCACAGCTGTCTTTAAGTCTCCTCCTCTCTAGGGCTTTCCCCAAGCAATCTGAGACTATGCCTGTGTGAAGGTAACTACTCCACCCTCTTCACGCCTCTTCTGGTTCTGGGAAACCAGGAAGGAGGGGAAGAAGAAGAAGAGGAGGAGGAGTAGGAGTTTGGATTTGTATCCCGCTTTATCACCACCCGAAGGAGTCTCAAAGCGGCTAACAATCTCCTTTCCCTTCCTCCCTCACAACAAACACTCTCTGAGGTGAGTGGGGCTGAGAGACTTCAGAGAAGTGTGACTATTCCAAGGTCACCCAGCAGCTGCATGTGGAGGAGCGGAGACGTGAACCCGGTTCACCAGATTACGAGTCCACTGCTCTTAACCGCTACACCACAAGGGGAGCTTGTTGCAGCAGGAAGGAGAGACATCTGTGACTCTGCACCAGCCAGACTCATCTCTGCCTCTTGGCCTGTCTCATCCCTTCCTCCTGCTTCAGCTTCTGCCTCTAATTCTGGTCTTCTTTCTGCCACAGACTCTCCCAGCTCACGAAGATCTGTTGGCTTCCGACACCTCCTCTTCCCAGTCATCTCCTTTTGACCACTCCTCATCCCACCACCAATCCCCGGGCTCCAAGCTGGTTCCTCCCACCATTCCTCTGCACCCAACCAGTTCATGAAGTGCTGTGGTTGGGAGCTCTGACCATTGAAGGCTTTGAACAGCAGCTGAAGCCGGAATCTGTGCAAAGCAGCAGAGAGACATTTTTTAAGTTGTGTCACTGCTGTGCCATGTTGCTCTGGTGGAGAGCGTGGGTTGTGTATGTGTGTGTGTGTTTGTGTAGAGTCTTCCGCATGCAGGAGCGTTTTAGCTCTTACATCCAGAATCCTTTCAATATTAGATGGAGGGAAGAAGGTGGAAGTAAGCAGCCCCCCCCACCAACACCCCAGCATTTCAGAAGCCATTCTCTGGAAATGCTGGAGATCTTACTCGCATTGCACACAGCAATGTGAGCGCACTTGTCAGGGGTTTAGGAGCAGAAGCACGGGCAAGGGAGGAAACAGAGAGCGAAGGGGAGGAGGCAGAAGAAAAGATGAGTGACGACGACGACCCGAGATCTCCTAGTCTTTCCAGTGAATCAGAGGATTCACAGAAAGGAGCACCAGTGGCGAGGGCAAGGGGGGAGTCTAGGGGGGCACCCCAGGAAGACAGAGCCAGAGAGGACTCAGGGGGGAGCAGCTGGAAATCGGGACCAGCGTCACCGCCAGGAAGCAGGGAAGAGGAAGGGAGCCAGGGGGGAAGCGCTGGCAGCTCACCACAGGAGGGAGGACATGAGTCAGGAGTGGCCACACCTCCACAGGAGGGAGGACATGAGTCGGGGATGGCCACACCTCCATCGGGGAGCGGAGAAACGGTTGAGAGGAAAGTGGAAGGTTGGGCGCGCGCGCCAAGTTCAAATGCAGAGGAAGGCGGCGCAGTAAGCAGCCCCGAAAGAGAGCCAGGTCCTAAAGCCCGGCGCAAGGAGGCAGGAGGGTCTGGGTCAGCGTCAGAAGAATCCCGGAAGGAAGAAGCCCCGGGGGGTAGAGGGACCCAGAGGAGGACAGTCAGGAGGAAAAGGTGGAGCAAGGCTAGGATATTAAGTTGGTGCACACAGGGCGGAGACTCAGACGGAGCTTCGCCGACCTAGCTACTAGGCGTAGAGTTGCGCGCAGCAGCGTGAGAATGGAAACTGTAATTCAATAAAGACTTTTACTTAATGACCGCTGGCTAGCGTGATCCTCTGTGAGCTAGGATCTTCAAGCAGCTCTGACAGTAAGCTCCGTCTCCACTTGTGGGCATCTACAGCCTCGAGGAGGGAAGAGACACAGGTGCCTACTAGCAAGCTCACGAACGGCAGACGACATGACGGCTGAGCAGCAGATAGAGGAACTCAGAAACGCGGTGGCACAACTGAACGCCGAGGCTCTAGCATCCAGGAAGAGGGAGGAGGAAGCAGCCGCAGCCTGCAGGGATCTCCAGGTCAGGTTAGACGTGCTGACAAAGCTGACACCCCGGCAGGAGGGCATTGGGTTGGCGAGACGGACAGGCGGGCTGGTCTCTCACTTCGATGGGAACCTGCAACAGTATCCCAACTTTAGAGCCGACGTACTGTGCGCACTGCAACTGCTGCATAAAGACTTTAGAGATGAACAAGAGAGAGTGGGGTTCATCATGTCCCATCTGCATGGGGATGCGAGAGCATGGCTACGCAATTTATGGAGAGATAAGGATCCGGCGCTACAGAATGCAGATGCCTTTATTAAAGCAATGGATGGGTGTTTTTTATCAAGTATTGACGTGGATCTTGCACGGAAGGAGGTGCATGGGCTGAGACAAGGGAGGGCCAGCGTCAGGCAGTACCATGCCCGCTTTTTCGCCTTGGTCAGTGCCCTGGAATGGGACAGAGATTCGGCTCCTGTAAGAGACCTCTTTTGGGAGGGGCTGCATAACTCGATTAAAGATGAGATCGCCAGGGGGGAGAGACCCCGAACCACCCAGGAGGTCGTTCAGAGGGCACTGGCAGTGGGGGTGAGGCTGGAAGGACGTCCGTGGAACAGGGACGAAGGGCGTGGAGGGCGCGAACCAGCCGGGGGCCCCTCCTTCTTTCCCAGGGAAGCAGCGCGGGCGCAATCCACGCCTCCGCCAGGAGGAGGAGCCGAACCTATGGAGGTGGGAGGTGCAAGGGCTCAGTCAGCAACCAGAGCCCTAGCACCAGCAGCAGTGAAAGCGAAGCCTCCTAGAGGGAACAGGAAGTGTTACGTCTGTGAGGAGCCAGGGCATATGGCGAAAGAGTGTCCCCAGAGGCCCCACAAGCTCACTGCAGCCTCAGCAATGGTGACTGCAGCAACACAGCAAGGAGGACCACAGCAGGGAAACGAGGCTGTCTGGCTGGAGGAAGAGGCACTGGGGCCCAGCCAGACGTGTTAGTGACGCAGTCCCCAGCGATTTTACAGCCCGTGAACCCCCTCCCGCCCAAACCAGTAGTGAGGCTCACAGCGTCTCTCCAACTGCCCAATGGAATCACCATGGACGTGCCAATCACCATTGACTCAGGCAGCAATGCGGACTTTATAGGGCAGGACTTTGTCGACAGGCACGCTGTGCAGTTGCTGCCGGCCACACTGCCCCTGCAGGTTGTCACGGTGGATGGCAGGGAGCTGCTCGGGGGGCAAGTGGTGAAGCAGACGCCACCAATGGTGATGCGACTTGGGAATCACAGAGAAATCATCAGCTTCAACGTCACTCGACTATCTGACACGCCCATTGTATTGGGCATGAGTTGGCTGGACAAGCACAGCCCAGCGATGGCTTGGTACCAGAGGCAGCTGACCTTCGGCTCTTCCTTTTGTGCTGAACACTGCATCGTGCCCAGGCAGGAAGGAGAGGAAGAGGAGTCACAGCTGCTGCTAGGCACGCTGCAAGCGATTCCACACAAGTACGCTGAATTTTTGGAAGTTTTCTGCGAGAAGGAGGCAGACAGGCTACCCCCTCACAGACCATATGACTGCAAAATTGACCTGCTGCCGGGGGCGGCGCTGCCTAAAGGGAAACTGTATTCCATGTCAGAGGACGAACTGCAGGAACTCAAAGAGTTCCTTGACCATAATTTGCAACGCGGCTTCATCCGGGAGTCCAGGGCAGTGGGGGGCAGTCCCGTATTCTTTGTTAAGAAGCGGGACACGCCCCAGAAAAGACTGGTAGTGGATTACAGGATTTTGAACAGTCTGACTAGGCCATCGGACTTCCCCATGCCCCGTATTGACGACCTCCTCGCAAAGGTACGGAAGGGCAGAGTGTTCACCAAGTTGGACCTGCGGGGGGCGTACAACCTCATTCGCATGCGGGAAGGAGATGAGTGGAAGACAGCCATGTTCACGCCACTGGGGACCTACGAATATAGAGTTATGCCTTTTGGATTGCAAAATGGCTCCCACGTTTTTCAAGCGTTTATGCATCACGTGTTGGCGGGACTTCTCTACAAGACGTGCGTCTGTTTCTTAGATGACATCCTGATCTTTTCGGAGTCGCAGCAGGAGCATGACGGACACGTCAAGGAAGTGCTGAGCAGGCTAAAGCAACATAGGCTCTACGCCAAGCTGGAGAAGTGCCAATTTGACGTGCCGGAGGTGGATTTTCTGGGCTACAAGCTGTCTGACAAGGGGCTCGCCATGGACAGCGCCAAGGTTCGAGCGGTGTTGGATTGGAAGAGTCCGCGCAACCGGAAGGAGGTCCAACGGTTTGTCGGCTTTGCGAACTTCTATCGCAAGTTTATCAAGGGCTTCGCGATGCAGACAGCGGCCATCACTGACACGCTTAGCTCCAAGAAGAAGAAGTTCGTTTGGACAGCGCAGGCGGAGCAGTCCTTTCAGGCACTCAAGCGTCTCTTCGCGTCGGAAGAGCAGCTGCTTCATGTCAACCCCAGCAAGCCGATGAGGGTGGAGACAGACGCCTCGGACAGAGCCGTGGGGGCGGTCCTGTTGCAGAAAGACCCGCAGGGGGTGTGGCGACCGGGAGCGTTTTACTCCAGGAAGCTCAGCAAGTCCGAACAGAACTACACCATCTGGGACAGGGAGTTGCTGGCCATTCACGCAGCGTTCAAGGCGTGGAGGCACTTTCTGATCGGCGCCAAGCACACGGTGCAGGTTTGCACGGACCACAAGAATCTAGAGCACTGGCGCACGGCACAGTTCCTGAACCAGAGGCAGATACGTTGGGCTGAGTTCTTTGCAAACTTCGACTTCCGAATAGAGTATGTCCCGGGGGACACCAACATCATGGCAGACGCTCTCTCCCGTAAGCCACAGTATCTGGAGGACGCAACGCCAGCGGCCGCCATGCACATCTTCGCACCAGCAGTGTGGGCGTGCGCCGCGGCGACCGTGGACCTAGAGGCGGTGCGACGTGCGTTGCAGGAGGACTCCTTCGCACAAGCAAAGATGGCAGAGGTGCAAAGGGGCAAGGCAGCGGCCGACGGTTTCCGGCTACGAGATGGATTGCTCATCCGAAAAGGGGCCATCTACGTGCCGGGAGACGAACTTCGAGCCAAGGTGCTGCAGCAGCTGCACGACGCGCCCACGGCCGGGCACTTTGGCAAGGAGAAGACGGTGGAATTAGTAGCCAGGGATTTCTGGTGGCCTGGAATGAGAGGGGAGGTCGCAGACTACGTGGCGAGGTGCGACACCTGCCAGAGGGCCAAACCAGTGCACAAACCGCCGGCCGGACTGTTGGAACCGCTGCAAACTCCGGTCGAACCTTGGGAAAGGGTGGCTCTGGACTTTGTCACGGATCTGCCCAGCTCAAGGGGCAAGACGGCAGTGCTGGTGGTGGTGGACCTGTTTTCCAAGATGGCGCATTTCATTCCGTGTGCGAAGGTGGCCACGGCGGAGCAAACCGCCAAACTGTTCATAGACCACGTGTTCAAGGTTCACGGTCTGCCACGGTCTATTCTGTCCGACCGGGGGCGGCAGTTCATCTCGAATTTCTGGCAGAAGCTGATGGGCTTCCTGAACGTCAAGATCAACCTGGCGTCGGCGAGACACCCGCAGACCAACGGGCAAGCGGAGCGGGTCAATGCCATCATGCAGCAGTACCTGAGATGTTATGCAAATCAACAGCCTGCGACGTGGGTGGATTACCTACCGCTTGCCGAGTTCGCCTACAACAACACGAAGCACGCGTCCACGGGGGTCACGCCGTTCTTCGCCAACAACGGGAGGCACCCCAGAACCTTCCCGGGACTGGAAAGAAGGGGGGAGGGGGAGCCGCAGACAGCAGATGCGTTCGCGTCGGAGCTGCAGGAGGTCCACGATCAGCTGAGGCGCCACCTGGAGCTGGCCAAGCACGCATACAAGGTACAAGCAGACAAGCACAGAAGGGTTGGAGAAGAGCTCCACGTGGGAGACTGGGTTTGGTTAGCAGCCCACGCAGTGCCGGCCAGGTCGTTGGCCAAGAAGAAACTAGGGCATAAGCAACTGGGGCCCTACCAAGTCGAAGAGCAGGTCAACCCGGTAGCTTTCAGACTGGCACTTCCGGAGGGTTCCAGAATGCATCCGGTATTCCACAGATCGGTGCTCACTCCTTACAAGGCACCGCACAGGTTCCAGGAACCCGGAACAGCGCCGAGTCCGGTCAGAGACAGAACAGGGCACGCGGAAGTGGCACAGAAGGAGCGCATCAACGAAGTCACTGAGATTTTGGACTCCAGATGGGGGGAAGAGGGGGTAGAATACTTTCTCGCCAAGGAGGGCACCCCGGCCAGTGCGAACAGCTGGGTGCCGGGCTACGCCTTGGACGAACCTCTCCTCAAAGACGAGTTTCATGCCCTCTTTCCCCATAGACCTATGCCAGCAGAATATTTTGACGACTGGCTTTTCACGCCCACACTTTCGGCCAGCACTTTCCGGGGGTTCGACTCGGACGAGGACCCGACACAAGACGTCCGTTCCCCGGAGGGGTCACCCTCGGGATCTGCATCAGAACCCTCGTATTGGTGGGACGATAGGCCAGAGGAGCAGTGGCGCAGACGGTGGCTGGAAGGCCCAGGACGAGCAACACCGACAGGAGGAAGTGAGGGAGAGACGGACATGGACGTTTTCGGGGACGACCCTGGTTTCGAGCACGGCGGCACAGAGATGGAAGCGGAGGTGACTGTCGTCGACGAGAGCGGGGAGGAAGACCCGGGAGACTTCAGATGGAGGCCTGCCACGGGAAGCGACCGATACCCGACGTTCGTCCCTTTGCAACAGCAGCCCCCAGCTCCAGCACCGGAAGGAGGGGAGGGGGGAATGGGGGGCTTCGAGGGGGGGATGGATGTCAGGGGTTTAGGAGCAGAAGCACGGGCAAGGGAGGAAACAGAGAGCGAAGGGGAGGAGGCAGAAGAAAAGATGAGTGACGACGACGACCCGAGATCTCCTAGTCTTTCCAGTGAATCAGAGGATTCACAGAAAGGAGCACCAGTGGCGAGGGCAAGGGGGGAGTCTAGGGGGGCACCCCAGGAAGACAGAGCCAGAGAGGACTCAGGGGGGAGCAGCTGGAAATCGGGACCAGCGTCACCGCCAGGAAGCAGGGAAGAGGAAGGGAGCCAGGGGGGAAGCGCTGGCAGCTCACCACAGGAGGGAGGACATGAGTCAGGAGTGGCCACACCTCCACAGGAGGGAGGACATGAGTCGGGGATGGCCACACCTCCATCGGGGAGCGGAGAAACGGTTGAGAGGAAAGTGGAAGGTTGGGCGCGCGCGCCAAGTTCAAATGCAGAGGAAGGCGGCGCAGTAAGCAGCCCCGAAAGAGAGCCAGGTCCTAAAGCCCGGCGCAAGGAGGCAGGAGGGTCTGGGTCAGCGTCAGAAGAATCCCGGAAGGAAGAAGCCCCGGGGGGTAGAGGGACCCAGAGGAGGACAGTCAGGAGGAAAAGGTGGAGCAAGGCTAGGATATTAAGTTGGTGCACACAGGGCGGAGACTCAGACGGAGCTTCGCCGACCTAGCTACTAGGCGTAGAGTTGCGCGCAGCAGCGTGAGAATGGAAACTGTAATTCAATAAAGACTTTTACTTAATGACCGCTGGCTAGCGTGATCCTCTGTGAGCTAGGATCTTCAAGCAGCTCTGACAGCACTGTCAGCAAACACATTGTCCAAGTTGTTCCTGGAAGAGGCTGGAGTGCTGCTGCTGCTGCTGCTGCTGCTGCTGCTACTTGAATATTGAAACCTGCCTTATCGATTCCTGGCACGGGAAGATGGGGTTTGGCCTTTTCCTGCTCGGCTTTTGCTGTTTTGCATATTCTCCTCGCTTTCCAACATGGCTTAGAGAAGCTGCTGGTGGCGAAGCACAGAGGAGCATCGTTCAGGCTGGCTGCTTGCTCCCGTTGCATCTCAGCATTGCCATGGGAGGAAAACAGGGCAGTGCATGTCTTTGTGGCCCCCAGCTGCTTTCTGCAGAATGCATTTATTCACTTGGACTTCTCTCCAGCCCTGGCATGTATGTTCTAGAAGGTGCTTGCCAGCCAGGCTAGTTATCCTCTTGGCTTTGATTGCACCATCAAGTTTTCAGATCCTGGGCACGGCTGGCAAAATCACAGCTGCCTGCTGATTGGCCAGGAGCCTATTGGATCCCTCCAGCATCTCTGGACTGTGGGATGATTAGGAGCACTTTCCAGCAACCTGTTGGGCTCCAGCTGCCATCAGCTGCAGCTCCTGTGGCTAATAATAATAATAATAATAATAATAATAATAATAATAATTTTTTATTTATATCCTGCCTTTCCCAGTTCAAAAACTGGGCTCAGGGCGGCTAATAACACATTTAAAACACTTAATTGTAAAAGCAGCATAAAATACAGGAGAAAAACATGAATACAGTGGTACCTCTGGTTACATACGTTTCAGGTTACATTCGCTTCAGGTTACACACTCCACTAACCCAGAAATAGTGCTTCAGGTTAAGAACTTTGCTTCAGGTTGAGAACAGAAATTGTGCGGCAGTGGCGCGGCAGCAGCGGGAGGCCCCATTAGCTAAAGTGGTGCTTCAAGTTAAGAACAGTTTCAGGTTAAGTATGGACCTCCAGAACGAATTAAGTACTTAACCCGAAGTACCACTGTAACAATAAAATTCAAAGTTCAGAAATCAGTTTAGGGGAAATCCATCTAATAAGCATTAGATAACCACCAGGGCTAGCTGGCTGAATTGGTCCTACTTGGGCCAGCGAGGAGGCCAGGGGAGAATTAGCTGTGGGGTCTCAGAGCGGGTGATCTTCATAAAAGGGGAGGGCGAGAGAAGGGAAGGGAAATAAAAGATCAGGCTGAATTCAAATTTAAGGCCAGGTGGAATAGCTTTGTCTTACAGGCCCGGCAGAAGGAGGTTAAATCCTGAAGGGCCCTGGTCTCATGGGACAGAGCATCCCACTAGGTCGGAGCCATCACTGAAAAGGCCCTGGCCCTGGCGGAGGATAGTCTGACTTCCTTAGGGCCTGGGACCTCTAAACTATGCTTGTTCATGGACCTTAAGGTCCTCTGCAGGGCAGACCAGGAGAGGAGGTCCTGTAATACAAGAGGCAGGGGTGATGGCAGCTGGGAGTCTGGAGGGCCCTGGGTCTCCCATCCATACTTTTAAAGCTTATGTCACAGGCTGGTTGGATGCAAAGGAATGGTGGGAGGAACCAGTTGGAGAACCCCTAAAGGGAGAAGGCTCAGAGCCCAGGGATTGGTGGTGGGGTGATGTTGGGGGTCAAAGGGAAAAAACTGGGAGGAGGAGGCGTCAGAAGATGAGGAGGTAACAGGGTTTGGTGAGCGGGGGGAGTTGGTGGCCGAGAGAAGTACAGAATCAGAAGCAGGAAAGAAGGGAGACCAAGAGGCAGAGATGACACAGGGGTGTCTCCCCCTCTTGCTATGACCAGCTCCTCTCTCGAACCAGGAGAGGCATGAACAGGGCAGAGGAGAGGTTGGATTCATGCAGGCGTAGTCTCCGATTGCTTGGGAAAAGCCCTGGGGAAGAGGGGGACCTAGGCAGCTGTGAGAAGAAGAGTTTGGATTTGATATCCCGCCTTTCACTCCCTTTAAGGAGTCTCAAAGCGGCTAACATTCCCTTCCTCCCCCACAACAAACACTCTGTGAGGTGAGTGGGGCTGAGAGACTTCAGAGAAGTGTGACTAGCCCAAGGTCACCCAGCAGCTGCATGTGGAGGAGCGGAGACGCGAACCCGGTTCCCCAGATTACGAGACTACCGCTCTTAACCACTACACCACACAGGGGACCTTCCATCTCAGCAACTGCTTCATGGGGGCAAGACCAGCCGGAGATGAGTTGCTGTGCTCATTAGGCCTGACACCCCTGTACTGATCCTGTTTTTGCTAATGAAGAGTTTGCACAGTGTGATTTACTGCTGGCTTGTTCCTGCCAGCTTAGAAAGGACATCTTGTCTCTGCCTTTGCAAACCTGGTTTCCGCCAGATGTTGTGGAGCACAACTCCCATCAGCCCCTGCCAGCACATGCTCAGCAGTTAGGTATGATGGGAATTGTAGTCCAAAGGAGCTGGAGGGCACCGTTTGGACTCTTGATGACAAGCATTCAGGCCTTGCAGATGATGATGATGATGATAATAATAATACTTTATTATTTATACCCCGCCCATCTGGCTGGGTTTCCCCAGCCACTCTGGATGGCTTCCAACCGAGTATTAAAAACAATACAGCGTCAGGCATTAAAAACTTCCCTAAACAGGGCCGCCTTCAGTTGTCTTTTAAAAGTAAAATAGCTGTTTATTGCCTTGACATGTGCTGGGAAGGCATTCCACAGGGCGGGAGCCACCACTGAGAAGGCCCTCTGGTTCCCTGTAACCTCACTTCTTGCAGTGAGGGAACCGCCAGAAGGCCATCAGCGCTGGACCTCAGTGTCCAGGCTGGACGATGGGGGTGGAGACGCTTCTTCAGGTATACTGGACCGAGGCTGTTTAGGGCTTTAAAGGTCAGCACCAACACTTTGAATTGTGCTCGGAAACGTACTGGGAGCCAATGAAGATCTTTCAGGACTGGTGTTATACGGTCTCTGCGGTAGAGATGCATCTGAGTATAATCGGAAAGAGACGTAGAGGATCGGTCAGGGTGAAAGCAAAGATGAAGAGCAAAGATAGCTGTATAGGGAGCTACTCCCATAACTCTTCCTCACCCTAAGTAAATAAGCATTGCTACCAACCTGAAGATGGAGGTTGGGAAGGGGGACCCCTGAGGGTCATCCAGTCCAACCCCCTGCAATGCATTTCAGGGGGTAAGACTATATGTGCCTCGTAGGCCCTTCCAACTCTATAATTCTATGATTCTTCGATTCAAAGCAATTCCCATGTGGGCATCCACTGCAGGGGAAATTAGGGAATCCTCTCCTTCCAGGTGAACCATACCCCCCCCCCAAATTCCCAGTTTCCTTCCGTCCCATTTGCAGCAAAATGTGCAGGCACCGTTCTTTTCTTTTGGGGTGTGTGTGTGTGTGTGTGTGTGTGTGAAATGAATCTGCTCCCCTCTTTACAGTGTTGCAGGTTGCTCCTGCCTCTGGAGGAATTCCTCCCGTAGCTTCCTAATAAGCACCACATTTGCTTGGCTTTGGAAATGCCTCCGTTTCCGGTGCCTCCATCTCTCGTGCGTGAGAACTCTCCTTGCTGGATCTGGGCAAGGAGGGTCCATCAGGATGGACTCCCCATCAGTCCCATCACACAACATCAATAGTTGTGGGATGATGGGAATGGTCTTCCAGCAACTTCCAAGGGACTACAGATGCCCACTCTCAGGTCTAGTCGAACACCCTGCTTATCACAGCACCCACCCAGATGTTCCCAGATGTTCCTTTAAGCAGGCCATGTGGACATCTGTCCTTCCCTGGTTGCCTATTCCCCAGCAAGTGACACCTACAGATACACTGCCACTGAATCTGGAGTCTCCATTTAACTATCCTCGTGGCTAATAATAGCTGCTGATAAAACTTCCTAGTCTAGTTCAACAGGGTCTGAAAGTGAAGTGTTGAGGACTAACGCTGTCGAATTTGGGAACCCCCACGTTGTAGAGAAGCGGTTCCCAAAATTGGCTGCTACTGCCCCCTGGGGGGAATTACTGGGGGTGTGTTTGTGCTAAGAGGTGGCAGGGGGCCACTGAAGTGTAAAGTGACTCTCAGACTTTGAAAAGCTGGTGTCCCTGGACCAATTTTGTTGAATTAATTAAACTGGCTTTAATTGGCTTTCGAACAAATGTGCAATTCATGTTTGGAATTTCATGGCGTTCTTACGGGGCACAGGGGATGGGCTTATGGGTGTCTCCACGGACGTAGATTTAAGTGGCATTGCTTATTTTCTGCTTGTACCCGTAAGTATAAAAATATCAGCCTCTCTCTCCCCAGTTTGTCTACACATACCTGTGCTGGACTGAGTGATGGAGAGAGTCCGATGATTTTGCCTAAGGCCGGGGCATAATTAAGCTCCCGAGTTTGGATTTCTTGTAAATTTATTGCGGAAGGAGCGATGGAATGCGTCGGGTTACTTTTTCAACCTGAAGTTCCAGTTTCGGAAGTGTTTGCGCGGTTATGCGTCCAGTTTGGGAAAACAGAAAAGCCCGTAAAGAAACCAATCAGGGTTAGAGATGACTTGTTAATCCTTTAGCGCCTTACAGCCAGCCTTGGGAAAAGTGCTCAGAACCGCCTAGTAATTATAGTGTTGCCTTTACATCCCCCCCCCCAAAGAAAACAATGAATAGCTATCCATCTATATGGGAAAGGAGTATAGAGTTTAAGTAAACACGGAATCCTCTGGTAGTCTAGCAAGGAATGCTACACCATGGGGAAGTAAGCTGAAATTCCTCTCTGGTTTATGCTTCTAATGCAGATATGTGAGATACACACACACATATACATATATGACCTATTTAGTCTGGTATTGGGGGTTTCATGTCTCCTCCACCCCCATTCTGCTCTGCTTTACTTTTTCTGGAATAACATTAAAGCAAATACTGACTCCTTCCGATCAGTGATTTTCTTTGGGGTTTAATCCCCTATTATTCAGCTTTTGGGTCCCAAGACTCCACACTCCAGTATAGAGTTCCTTGAGCATGTGCAGAGTGCCTTGCCACCTCTGTAAACTAGGTGCAGTCCTACCTTGGTTTTGGAACTTCTTAGTTCCCGAATGTTTTGGCTCCCGAATGGACTGTTCTGGTTTGCAAACTATTTTTGGAAGCCGAACGTCCAACAGGGCTTCCGCGGCTTCTGATTGGCTGCAGGAGCTTCCTGCAGCCAATCAGAAGCCGTGCTTTGGTTTCCGAACGTTTTGGAAGTCAAACTGACTTTTGGAACGGATTCTGTTCGACTTCCAAGGTACGACTGTGCAACCCTGCTGCGTAAATTGGCAATAAAGGGGAAAGGGGTTGTTGGGCATAAAGGAGCTGCCTTTTAACCAAGCCGTAGAATTATTGAATTGGACGGGACCCTAAGAATCATCTAGTAGTCCAATGCCCTGCAATGCAGGGATATGCAGCTATCCTATACAGGGATCGAACCTGCAACCTTGCCATTCTACAGCACCATGCTCTATCCTGAGCTATCCTGTGAGTCACACTCTTGGTTCAGCGAGCTCAGAATTATGAGCAACAGCTGGCAGCTGTTTGGTGTTTTACTTTCGCAGTCCTGTCTGGAGGTGCTGGGAGTTGCTTTTATTTTTATTTTTAATTAAATTTGTATATCGCCTTTCATCCGTAGATCTCAGGGCTGTCTACAACATAAGTTTCCAGTTGAACCTGGAATAGGCAAAGCAGATCCTCTGCTACTGAGACACATTATTATTATTATTATTATTATTATTATTATTATTAAATAAAACCGCAGAATTGTAGAGTTGAAAAAGACCACGGGGGTCATCTAGTCCAACCCCCTGCCATGCAAGAATCTTTTGCCCAACGTTGGGCTCGAACCCACAACCCTGAGATTAATAATCTAATTTATTTATTACAGTTGCTGTTATATTTGTGTCCTCTCCTTCCTTGGAGCTTTTTAAAGCAGAGGTTGGATGGCCATCTGTCATGTGTGATCTAGTTTAGGTTCCTGCAGTGCAGGGGGTTGGACTAGATGACCTGGGGGTGTGCCTTCCAACTCTAACAATTCTACGACCCTATGATTCATTTATATTCTACAATCCCCCAGACCGGGAGTCCAAGCGGTTTACACAAATTAAAACAACGCGGGTAAAAGGCAGAAGGCTGAAAAAGTATTTTAAATAGTACTTAAACTGTAAAAGGATTAAAGCAATAGAAAAACAGATCTACAGTGGTACCTCAGGTTAAGTACTTAATTCGTTCCGGAGGTCTGTTCTTAACCTGAAACTGTTCTTAACCTGAAGCACCACTTTAGGTAATAGGGTTTCCCGCTTCCGCCGCACCGCCGGAGCACGATTTCTGTTCTCATCCTGAAGCAAAGTTCTTAACCTGAAGCACTATTTCTGGGTTAGCGGAGTCTGTAACCTGAAGCGTATGTAACCTGAGGTACCACTGTATTAAAAGGCTGATAGGAAAAGCAGTGCAGCACTATTTAAAATCCTGTTCCTTTAAAAAAAAAAAAAGGCAGACCCCCCAAATCTGGCTGGAATAAAACAGTCTCTACCCGCCAACAAAAGGAGAGCAAGGATGGAGCCAGTCTAGCCTGCCTAGGAAGGAAGTTCCAAAATCTGGGAGCCACCACTGAGAAGGCCCAGTAAAAATAATAATTGCCTTACACCAGGGCATCTCATTGTCCTGTCTAGCTCATTATCGATTGCAGAGACTGGGTTTCAGGTCGGGACCATTCTCAGCCAGACCTGGAAAATCTGGTAGCAGGACTTGAACCTGGGACCTTTCCCACAAAAAACAGGTGCCCTCCCATCGCAGTTGCATCCGCACCGGACATTCAAAGCACTTTTATACCCCTTTAACAGTTGTGGGGGATCCTGGAGGCTGTAGTTTGTTGAGGATCCTGAGAACTGCAGCTCTGTGAGAGGTCAGCACCCTAAGCAAACTACAGCTCCCAGGATCCTTTGCGAGGCGGGGAAAGAAAACCGTGGCTGTTAAAGGGACGCAGGAGTGCTTTAAATGCACAGAGTGGGCGTGACCTGAGCTGTGTGGTTGTGTGAATTGAGCCCCAGATCTTTGCCCCTGTGCTGCTGAACCCCAGAGGCAGGCCGGGGCTGTCATTTTTTGCAGCCTTCCCCTTTGCTTTACTGCCTCCCAGTGGCTCATAGCTTCCCCTCGCATCTGAGAGATGCTTCCAGGTGTGGAAGCATCGGCGGCCGTTCCTCGCACACAAGGAGGTTTCGCGCTGTCCTCTTCTGCGCCATCCCCTCTTCCCCAGATGGCGGGTTATAAACGTGGGCAAGCAGAACTGGCAGGGAGCTCCTGCTTTTTGCCCTCAAGCCGCAGCCTTGCCCACCCCCTCCTCTCTTTACCCCCTTCCTCCTGCTGCTGCCCTCTTCTGGGTACCATGCCTCTCTCAGTTCCTGCATTTTGCAAGGCTTTTTAAAGGAGAAAACAGCCAGCTTTGCCGGGTATCCGACCTAAAAGCACCGGCTGAAATGTGCAGGGTCGCTTTAATTGTTCAATTCCCCCCTCCTCTTTCTTCCTATAGACCAGCAGAGGCAGGGGAAAAAATGTTGAGATCCAGCAAAGTGCAGAGGCAGGCAGTGTCGTCTAGGGAAGGAGGGAGAGTCCAGGTTCCCGGACTAATCCGCTGTGCCACGGAATGCAAATTGGCAAGGAATTAGCTTCGCGAATCCTCCTGGCACCTTTTGGCTTGGGAAGCCGTTTTCCAAAGACCTCTGTGGACGAGGCATCATCTCTCTGCCTCTCTCTAAACTGGATTCGAGGCTTGCCTTTCTGCAATCTGACGGGTCCGTTCTCTTTTTCCCACCCATCCGCCGCTCTCCAATTGGAATCGAGTTGGGGGGGGGAGGAGAAGAGATGCCCAGGCTTGATTGATATTAATATTGAAGCCACGGCTGGGACCACGAGCTACTCCCTTTCCTGGCCACCTGGGTGCAAACTGTCACCAGAGGAACAAGTGTTGCTGTTTGGAGCCTTTAAGGGGAAGGAGATCTGCAAAGGGGAGAGAGACCGGTCCTGCCTTTTGGCTCTACAGCATCTCCCTTTAAAGTTGCAGCCTAGGTAAGTTCTTTCTCTCTCTCTGAGAATAAACACACAATCTCCTGCCTTCGATTTGGGCGCTGCTGTTGCCGGGCGATGCGTCCCCTTCAACAGGTGATTCCGCGAACTCTTAATCCGCCAGCTTTTTAAATATTTAATTGCAGAGAGTAAGGCGATACTTTGTTGTTTTTCCTTACGAGCCGTTCTGCCTTAATAATGAAACATCTGGGTCGATTCCTATCCGGACGCTGAACGAAAAGGAAATGTATCGGGGTTATTAAAACAAGGTTGCTTGTGTTTGCTGTGAAGGGAAATAAACCAAGGTGTGTGTGTGTGTCTGTGTGTTCTCAACTAATACATCCTAACAGCACAGATTTTTGCACACTGTTGATCCTGCCCAGGGTGACGTGTAGAATAAAGGGGGGGGGGAAGACCCATCACCATCGATCATGGGATTAATTGATCGACCAACTGCATGTAAAGTGCCAGTCCAATGCTGAAATCTTTGCTCCTGTGGCTTTGCAGCTGTGCAGCTTGGCTAATTAATCTGCTCAGGGTTATGTATGAGATGAATGAAAATTCAGAAGTGCCTAGCCATTTGGGGTCCCCACCTCCCCGGAAAGGTACGACTTGTGTTTTGATGGGCAAGAATCTGAAGATTCTGCCTTACCTGGATTTCCAGCATAGAAATTCAGAGTTCTTTCTCGAGATCCGTGGCGTGGGAGTTTATCTGTTTGTTCATAGGTGTGTGTGTGTGTGTGTGTGTGTGTGTGTGTGTTCACGTTTATCTAACCTATGGATGGATTGGTGGATAGATTTTGGGTTTCACCATGGCTGCCACTCCCCACTTCCCTGGTGGCGTTAAAGTTCCTGTAGTCCCGAGATCTTCCTCCTCACGCTTCTGTCTGTACACAGCTTGCCAATATTAGGACACAGCTTCTCTGGAAATAATGTCCACCCCTCTCCCAATTCTATGAAGTACAGTGGGAATACTCTGATTGTCTAATCTCTGATGCTCTCTGATTATTTAGCTCTTCCACAGCATTGCGGCCAGATTGATTCTTTCCCAAATCCCTGCTAATACATCTTCGTTATGTGGCTTAATAGTTTCCGCTGAGTTGAAATGGCCACAAGTTTGGATCAAGGTGTTGTCTTCTTGTCGTTGTTATTTCTCTCCCTGTCTGTATTATTACTTTCTTCTGCCTCACACACATCTAGGGACATGGATTTCTTATCTCAAATGGTTTTGCAACACCATCTTCTATTTTTTTGGGGTCCAAAATTCAGTATATTTTGGATTTGTTGGTGTACCTTTGGCTAACACAGATGAAGATCAACATCTGCCTTGAATTCTGTCGTTAATTTAGTTTTAAGTGGGGATCTTCAGACAACCTGTTGCTGCAGGCACACCTGTGCCCTATCTTAGAATCAGTGTGAAGGTGTTTTTTTTTTTAATGTTGTGGCAGGTTCTTGTGCGTTTATTCATTTATTGGGGGGTGGGAATTATACGCATTTCTTCATCAGGGAAATGAAAAATGCTCGTTCAACAGGATGGCTTGTAGGACGGCTATACTGTGAATAATCCATATCATCTTGTTACCCCTGTGTGATCCTGAGGGGTTTGGATACCTCCATTTCTGCTGTTGCTCATCGTTTAAATGTAGCATGTTAAATTAGTTACCCCCTTAGGACCTGAATGATCTCGGATCTTACAGTTTTCAGTAGCTTATGTGCAGGCGGAGATCCTACCAGATTGTGGCCCATGCAAAATTTACGTAGCAATTAAAAATCTGCAAGCCGCTGCATCCTCCTTATTTATTCCTAGTCGGCCCATGTTATTATACCCATTTCATGGACAGGGTACTGTGAGGCTAAGACGACCCAACCCAGATCCTTCCTCCTGAGGATTTTATCCCCTGGGCTTCCACAGCCTAGCCTTTGAGTCAACAGAAGACATGGGATTAGCTCTCTGATTTTATGACGATTGCATAGAATGCTTGTCTAGGATCATAGTGTGAACACCGCAGTGGGAAAAAGTGTTCAGAGGTTGTGTGGCACAGATGATCACATTTCTTTTTTTAAAAAACCCTGTTTGGAAGCATGAAGGCTGGAGCCTTTAAAGAAACAAAACAGCAGAACACACAAAGGTGAGATAGCTAAGAATCTCAGGTGTTCCTCCAAGGACTATGTAACTTGCCAGGTACTTTTCAAAGCGTGGCTTTTGAGTTTTTATGGAGCAGAGCCTGTGGCTCTGGGGATGTTGCTGGACTCTTATTATCAAATAGGACTTTATTCGATATACGTCGTTCCATTTTAAAGTTATTGTATTGGATCTGATTATTATAAGGCATGTGTTCTTTGTTGTATATTTTGTAGCTGTACAGTGGTGCCTCGCAAGACGAAAAGAATCCGTTTTGTGATTCTCTTCGTCTAGCGGTTTTTTCGTCTTGCGAAGCAAGCCCATTGACGGATTAGAGGATTAGCGCTATTAGCGGCTTTTAGCGGCTTATCAGCTTATCGGATCAGCTGATAAGCGGCTTAGCGGCTTAGAAAAAGGGGGGGGGGAGGAAAAAAACCCGCAGGAACTCGCAAGACATTGTCGTCTTGCGAAGCAAGCCCATAGGAGATTCGTTTTGCGAAGCACCTCCAAAACGGAAAACTCTTTCGTCTAGCGAGTTTTCCATCTTGCGAGGCATTCGTCTTGCGGGGCACCACTGTACATCGCCTTGGGCATAGTAATAAAGGCGGTATACAAATGAAAAGTGAAATGAAACGAACTCCACCTAGCCTAGCCCACTGGTCAGGGATGATGGCAGCTGCACATTCAGGGCGGCAGGGATAACCTTTCTGATAGGAATAATTATACTTCAGATCAGAAAGCATTTCAGGGATTCATCCAGTCTTGCATTCTGTCCTCCACAAAGGCCAATCAGGTGGTTTGCTGCCTTGTTCCCCTTCAGAAACCATGGACCTGCTTTTCTGAGTTTCCACTAGTAGACTTGACACCCAGTAAAATTCCCTTTAAAAGCGGGAAAAGGAGACCAGTGCGTTCCCATGGCCTTGACATTCGCCTGTCCCGTTAGTCTTGTCCCTGTCCCTTCCCGATCAAACTCGCAATTGTGAAAACTCACTATTGTCCGCTGCCAAAAAGAGGAGCAGTCGGCATGGTGGGTTTTCTCTGTGTCCCTGTAGTTCCTTCCTCCAGAGTTGTTGTTGTTTTTTGGGGGCGGAAAACTAGCCGGCCTTTGCTTCTTGGTGACACCTGTAAGGGAACGCCGGCCAAGATGGGGAGGATGGGAGAGGAGAAATAAAAAATTTAAAAACAAGCGTAGCTGCTTCCTGGTTGCTTTCGACAGCTGCCCAGTCCGCTCGGTGGCGGGGAGACGTTTCCCCCCCCTTTGGACTTTTCTCAGGGAGGCAGACTTGCTATGAAAAAGAGCCCCGGATCGCGGACACCTTTGCCTGGGCTCGCTTGGTTGTTGTTGTTGTTGTTGTTGTGGCTCTTGTCCCTAGCCTTGGCTGGAGCTGAGCAGCCGGTTTCAGCAGCAAGCTGCTTCCACTCCAGACACACGGTGTGTGGGGGTGGATGTTTTTCCCTGCGAAGCCCTCAGCCGCTGGAGAATCCCCTCCTGTTTCTGCCGGTGGGGGATGAGATTTATACCCGTTTCTGCACTCTCTGCCTTTAAAAATTCGTTCTGCAGTCGCTGTGTTCTGTGCACAGCCTCCTGGTGTATATATGTATGTGTGTGCTTGTGTGTGTGTGAGAGAGATCTGTCCTAGGCTCCTATTACAGAGGGGAAACTGAGGCTGAGATGGGGCGGCGGTGCATTGCTGTAGGTGTGTGGCAGGAAGACTTGAACTCGAGTCAAACTCTATAGGGAGCGGGTGAAGGCTGACATCCTAGGAACGCGAAATTGGCAGGTCAGGCCAATTGTGTGCCCTTTTTTTTGAGCGGTTTGATAGTTTTGCCGCTTTGTGAGGAATATCTGTCATCCGGCTTAGTACTGTCTGCAGTGACTGACAGCTGCTCTTCAGAATTTCAAATGGGGGATTTCTCCCAGCCTTGCCTGGGGATTGAGCGTGAGACCTTTTCTACCAGATGCTCTGCCCGTGAACTATGCCTTCGTTCAGAGCCAAATGCTCCCCTACCTAAACTGAGCCTAGAAGCGCTGGTTTTCCTCTTCCTGGCTCACCCCTGGAAGTGTAACAAAACCGATTATGCCTCACATCATGTGCAGAGTGTTTCTCCGTCTTTACTGAACAACTCCAGCTTTGATCAGGTTGGTGTTCCCTGTCTCAGAATGTGAATTTTTTTTTTTGCAGTCAATGGAAAAGAAGGGGGGGGGGACAATAAGGCTTCTGTTTCCTTCTCCCCTCAAACCTTCTTGCAAGGAATTGATCTCTGGTTTTACTTTCTTGGGTTCCATGATCACTGCAGATGGTGACAACAGTCACGAAATTAAGAGACGCCTGCTTCTTGGGAGAAAAGCGATGACAAACCTAGACAGCATCTTAAAAAGCCGAGACATCACCTTGCCAACAAAGGCCTGTGTAGTTAAAACTATGGTTTTCCCAGTACAGTGGTGCCTCGGGTTAAGTACTTAAATCGTTCTGGAGGTCCGTTCTTAACCTGAAACTGTTCTTAACCTGAAGCACCACTTTAGCTACTTGGGCCTCCTGCTGCTGCTGCGCCGCCAGAGCACGATTTCTGTTCTCATCCTGAAGCAAAGTTCTTAACCCGAGGTACTATTTCTGGGTTAGCGGAGTCTGTAACCTGAAGTGTCTGTAACCTGAAGTATATGTAACCCGAGGTACCACTGTAGTGATGTATGGAAGTGAGAGCTGGTCCATAAAGAAGGCTGATCGCTGAAGAATGGATGCTTTTGAATTATGGTACTGGAGGAGACTCTTGAGAGTCCCATGGACTGCAAGAAGATCAAACCTCTCCATTCTGAAGGAAATCAGCCCTGAGTGCTCACTGGAAGGACAGATCCTGAAGCTGAGACTCCAAGACTTTGGCCACCTCTTGAGAAGAGAAGACTCCCTGGAAAAGACCCTGACGTTGGGAAAGATGGAGGGCACAAGGAGAAGGGGATGACAGAGGACGAGATGGTGGGACAGTGTTCTCGAAGCTACCAGCATGAGTTTGACCAAACTGCGGGAGGCAGTGGAAGACAGGAGTGCCTGGCGTGCTCTGGTCCATGGGGTCACGAAGAGTCGGACACGACTAAACGACTAAACAACAACAAAAATATATTTCCTTCTCCAGAAGTTGCCTTATTTATTAATTAAAAGGATCTATAACCCACCCTTTACCCGAAGGCACCAGGGCAAGAATGGGTACAACCTGTGCCAAAATCCAGCAATTATTTTATATATTCCACATTCGAATTCTATTCCGTACACGATGCTACATTTGAACATATGTCTTAGAATCAACAATCTTGTTTGGGCATATGGGCCGCCTCTGCAAATATCTGTGTTTAAGTCAGGATTCGTAGACCGTTCTTATTGTAAATGGGAGAGCGCATTTCTTTCTGTTGCATTTGCAATAAAAATAAGGGTTAAAGATAATGTTAAAAGTGCGTAAAAAACAAAAGACAGACTTCCAGTTAAAATCATGGAAAGATAGAAGAAAAGACTCCCTGGAAAAGACCCTGATGCTAGGAAAGATGGAGGGCACAAGGAGAAGGGGACGACAGAGGACAAGATGGTTGGATAGTGTTCTCGAAGCTACCAGCATGAGTTTGACCAAACTGCGGGAGGCAGTGGAAGACAGGAGTGCCTGGCGTGCTGTGGTCCAGGGGGTCATGAGGAGTCGGACACAGCTAAACAACTAAACAACAACAAATACAACCAGAGCCTAAGATGGCAGGGCTCAGCACCGGCACCCCAGAAGGTCTTGCTTCTCCCATCGTCAAACCTTGAATTCCAGCAGAAGCCGAGTGTGGCTCCCCCTCTCTGGTTTCTGCCTGCAGCCTGCTTCCAAAAACTACTGGCTAGTGTCCTTCTCACCACCAGTCAAGTGAGGAAGGGGTCCAGACATCAGGCACAAAGCGACCCTCTTTTTAATGCTAGAGACCAGACTTCTAGAATTGTCAGAAGAGACCCCCAGATTCATCTAGTCCAACTCCTTGCAGTGCAGGAATCTTTTGCCCAACGTGGGGCTCGAACCCATGAACCTGAGATCAAGAGTCTCATGCTCTGCCAATTGAACTATCATATATCATCCTTCCTTGGGTGGCCATCTGTCATGGATGATCTAGTTGAGATTCCTGCACCGTAGGGAGTTGGACCCTTCTGTAAATTCTGTGGTTCCATGATTTTAACCGGAAGTCTGTCTTTTGCTTTGCAGTGGTGCCTCGCAAGACAAAATTAATTCGTTCTGCGAGTTTTTTCGTCTTGCGAATTTTTCGTCTTGCGAAGCACGGTTTCCCAAAGTCTTCAAAATCACCAAAGTCTTCAAAAACCTCAAAAAAAGGCTACCACACCGCGTGCTATGAGTTGCTCCTCGAAGTCACCCTGGGTATTAACGGTGTTAAGAAAAAGGAAACAAACTTGCAAGACGTCTTCATTTTTCGTCTTGCGAAGCAAGCCCATAGGGAAATTCGTCTTGTGAAACAACTCAAAAAATGAAAAACTCTTTCGTCTTGCGAGTTTTTCGTCTTGCAAGTTTTTCGTCTTGCGAGGTACCACTGTACGCTCTTTTGACATTATTTTTAACCTCCATTGGATTTTAACTCTTGCTGGTTCCAGGGCCCCAGGAATTGCTTAAGGGACTCTGGCATCAAGGAGACCAACCCCACAGCACACAACCACACGCCACATGCTTAAGAGCATAAACAAGTACATCTTCAAAGGTGATGAAAGCTTCAGAATGAGGGTGCCGAATGCACTTCTGTGGGGAGGGAATTCCACAAGATTAGAGTTCGCTGGCTGTTGGATCTCCCTCCCTCCCTCCCTCCGATAGTCTCCCTCCTTTAAAAAATAAAATAAAATGCAATTCTGTCTGTCCTACATTTTCTGAAGTGAGGGCAGACACAAAGAATTCATTCAGCTGCCTTTCCCTCCTGTCTCCTCCTTTAATGCTCCTTTCAGAAGTGCTTTGTCTTCTGTGGCCAGTTCTTCTAATGTATTGTATTGTATTGTATTGTATTATTATTATTATTATTATTATTATTATTATTATTATTATTAGGCTTAAACGGTCTTAGCAATGGACATTTCAGATTCTCCTTTCCCTTCCCTTATCAGCTGCGAACTTGCCAGAGTTTTTGCCTTCCTTTTTGGTCTTGTTTGGGCAAGACTTAATGAGGGGCTCGCTTTGCCGTTTTCTCTCTCTCTCTCTCTCTCTCTCTCTATACTTATATATCACACCATAAAAAAGACAAAACCATGGGAACTAGTTCACCCACCACGGAACTACAACTCCCAGTACCATTAACAAACTACAGTTCTCAGGATTCTTGGGAGGGGGGAGAGAGAAATGTGCTTTAAATGGATGCTACGATGGATGCGACTTACCAGTTTGTGGCAGCTCAGTGTTTTGCTGCCATTCAGATCTGCACTGGAAACTGCCAGTACTGTAATATTGATTGATTGATTGATTGATTGATTGATTGATTTTATTCTTTTTCTGTGCTGCTTTTTATTCAAATACATCCCAAAGCGGCTTACAAACAAAAGATAAAAATAACATAATGGAAATCTGCAGTCGGTAGAGCATGGGGCTCTTAGGGTCGTGGGTTCGAATCCCACGTTGGGCAAAAGAATCCTGCATTGCAGGGGGTTGGACTAGATGACCCCCGAGGTCCCTTCTGTTATGTACTGAAGTTCTCACCCTGGGCCAGCAGGGGGGATACTGTAGATAGTTTTCACTCAGGTCCACATATGCAAATAAGGGATTGAAAGTGACGTTCAGTGATTGGATAGTTACAGAAAGTTGTTACTGTTGCGTTGTACTGGAGCTCTATATAAGCAGGCTGGCTGAACCCTTCAGTTCAGTTCTGTTCTGGCCTGTGAATAAACAAGAGCTGTTTGAAGAATCACTGTGTTGTCTGATATGTTCACCCACAACTTAACACCTTCCAACTCTACAGTTCTGTGATTCCTTTCATGCGCTCGACGCTGTTTGGGTGCCATTTGAGCCCTGTCCTTTCCTGCCATTATCCAGAAGGAAGCTACTCACCTGGAATTGCTCCTTTCTTCCATTTCCAACTCAACTCAAGTCTAAGATAGTTGGGACGCGGGTGGCGCTGTGGATTAAACCACAGAGCCTAGGATTTCCCGATCAGAAGGTCGGCGGTTCGAATCCCCGCGACGGGGTGAGCTCCCCTTGCTCGGTCCCTGCTCCTGCCAACCTAGCATTTCGAAAGCACGAAGTGCAAGTAGATAAATAGGTACCACTCCGGCGGGAAGGTAAATGGCATTTCTGTGCGCTGCTCTGGTTCACCAGAAGTGGCTTTGTCATGCTGGCCACATGACCCGGAAGCTGTACGCCGGCTCCCTTGGCCAATAAAGCGAGATGAGCACCGCAACCCCAGAGTCAGTCACGACTGGACCTAATGGTCGCAGGTCCCTTTACCTTTAAGATAGTTGCAATTTCCACTTTCTGCAGCCTGTTCCTCTTTGCACCAGCTATGGACCACCTGTTCCCTCTCACTTTTCAAAACAGCACTTTCTTCTTCCACGAACAACTGGGCCTTTACGTTTCCGCTTGCCCTTTTCACGCACAGACTTTCTCATTCTATTCTGGTGCTTTTTTTTCAACTTGTGGCAATTGGCTTCTCTGCCGAGTCTTCGCCAACGGGCGCGGAGAAGTTATTTTTGCTCTTCCCGCTGGCTCTCCGGCTCCCGTGGGCTCCATTTGCAGACGCACACAGCAGCTGCTACGACCGGGATCCTGCCGGGCTGCCAGCTTCCTCTGTGGCAAAGGGGAAACATAAAGTGAATGGAACGATGCTTTCTAATGGGTCCAGCTGGCGGCTTTTGAACTGTGTGCTCTTCGTTAGGGATGCTTGCATGCAGTTTCGAAAGAGAGATGGAGATGGCTTGGCTGCATCTGTGAAACCATATCCAGTAGCAAAGGGTATCTAACTAGGTTTCAGGTGCCTTGTGGTCTGAAGTTTATTTTTTGTTCCACACACTCCACTGCTCATTTCCCGTTATTAGAGACATGTGGAGGATAAGTGATTTTCCTTGGTATTCAGTTGGTGAATCTGAACTACACCAAAATGTTCTACATCAGCATCAGCACTGAGGTTGAATCCTGACAAGACGGAAGTACTGTTTTTTGGGGGACAGGGTGCGGGCGGGTTTGGAGGACTCCCTGGTCCTGAATGGGGTAACTGTGCCCCTGAAGGACCAGGTGCGCAGCCTGGGAGTCATTTTGGACTCACAGCTGCCCATGGAGGTGCAGGTCAATTCTGTATCCAGGGCAGCAGTCTTCCAGCTCCATCTGGTGCGCAGGATGAGACGCTACTTGCCCACAGACTGTCTTGCCAGAGTGGTGCATGCTCTAGTTATCTCCAGCTTGGACTACTGCAATGTGCTCTATGTGGGGCTACCTTTGAAGGTGACCCAGAAACTACAACTAATCCAGAATGTGGCAGCTAGACTGGTGACTGGGAGTGGCCACCGGGACTACATAACACCAGTCCTGAGAGATCTGCATTGGCTTCCAGTACATTTCCAAGCACAATTCAAAGTGTTGGGGCTGACCTTTAAAGCCCTAAATGGCCTCAGCCCAGTATACCTGAAGGAGCGTCTCGACCCCCATCATTCAGCCCGGACACTGAGATCCAGCTCTGAGGGTCTTCTGGCAGTTCCCTCACTGCGAGAAGCAAAGCTAGAGGGAACCAGGCAGAGGGCCTTCTCGGTGGTGACGCCCACTCTGTGGAATGCCCTCCCATCAGATGTCAAGGAAATAAACAACTACCAAACTTTTAGAAGACATCTGAAGGCAGCCCTATTTAGGGAAGTTTGTAATGTTTGATGTTAATGTGTTTTTAATATTCTGTTGGGAGCCACCCAGAGTGGGCAGGGATAAATAATAAATTATTATTATTATTTTTTACATCTGCTGTTGTCTGTCCGGTGTGATGGCTGTTGTGAGTCTGAAGTTGTTGTGAGTCTGAAGTTGATCTCTTGGTGGCTCCAGCAGGAAAACCATGGGATTCAGTGGTTTGTAGAAGTTCCTTCTTGGGGCTTCAGTTTCCTGCAATATGCAGTTTTCTTGCTTCCTCTAGAGTCACTTTTGCCAGCCTAGAGGTTCCAATTTATTTCATTTATCTATTTTGACAATGTATATACTGCTCAACTGCAACTCAGTCCAGTGAAAACAAAAGCAGTTAAGTTCATAAAATGCTTGCTGGAATGAAAAGTGTTCGGTGTGATGGACGTTTAATGTATTGCAAAATTTGTTAGGAAGCTTTCTCTTCTGCATATTGCAAAGCACAGCTAATACATAAACACATACATCAGACATGGAGTGAAAACTTAATTGCTAAACGTTAGGAAATGAACTTGCATTCATTTAGCGCCTGTTTTTTTTTGTCCAGTACTGTATTGTCCTGCCCCTACAACTTGCCTCTACTTATATTTTTCTGTCCTCCTCCTACCCTGTTCAAAATTCGTTTCCTACCCCCGTTCAGTTGGCATTTCAGCAGGCAGAGAGCCATCCAGTCCAGGGGTCAGCACACTTTTTCAGCAGGGGGCCAGTCCACTGTCCCTCAGACCTTGTGGGGGACTGGACTATATTTTGGGAAGGAAAAAAATGAACGAATTCCTATGCCCCACAAATAACCCAGAGATGCATTTTTAATAAAAGGGCACATTCTATTCGTGTAAAAACACGCTGATTCCTGGACCGTCCGTGGGCCGGATTTAGAAGGTGATTGGGCCGGATCCAGCCCCCGGGCCTTAGTTTGCCTACCCATGCTCCAGTCCATCTCTCATTGGGCAGGATTGCTGAATCATTTCTTCCAAATCCTTTTCATTTCCTCCTTGCCCGCAGAGCTTCAAGCTGTAGCAGTATTCAAATCTTTCCTTCCTCTTTGCATATTAGATTGTTCTCTCTCTCTCTCTCTCTCTCTCTCTCTCTCTCTCTCTCTCTCTCTGCAGCTTTCTCTCTTCATAAAATGCCTCTTCTCTTCTCCCTAGAGGGAATTTGCGCTCTTTCTGATCTCTGCTTATGGGGCACATAGCTTATTGCAAGGCCCTGGCCTCCACTTGCCCCCCTTGCCCATCTCTTTCCACCTGAACTCCTCTGTGACCCTTCCTAACTTGGCTACAGCCCTCTGTTCTTTGAGTTTTGCATCATCCTTTGAAGCTGTGTACACCTGGGTATCAAAGGCTGATTGAGTCCTCACTATTACTGTGACACAGCAAGAGACGGGCATGAGGTCACATGCCTGGTTAAACTGGAACGGTGCTTTGCAGAAGCATCGTAAAGAACTGGAAAGTACCTAGGAGGTCATTTGTTGTTGTTTAGTCGTTTAGTCATGTCCGACTCTTTGTGATCCCATGGACCACAGCACGCCAGGCACTCCTGTCTTCTACTGCCTCCCGCAGTTTGGTCAAACTCATGCTGGTAGCTTCGAGAACACTGTCCCACCATCTCGTCCTCTGTCGTACCCTTCTCCTTGTGCCCTCCATCTTTCCCAGCATCAGGGTCTTTTCCAGGGAGTCTTTTCTTCTCATGAGGCGGCCAAAGTCTTGGAGCCTCAGCTTCAGGACCTGTCCTTCCAGTGAGCACACAGGGCTGATTTCCTTCAGAATGGATCGGTTGGATCTTCTTGCAGTCCATGGGACTCTCAAGAGTCTCCTCCAGCACCATAATTCAAAAGCATCCATTCTTTGGCGATCAGCCTTCTTTATGGTCCAGCTCTCACTTCCATACATCACTACTGGAAAACCAGAGCTTTAACTATACGGGCCTTTGTTGGCAAGGTGATGTCTCTGCTTTTTAAGAGTTTTGACCAAACGTGATCCACCTGGAGCAGGAACCGGCAAGCCACTCCAGTATCCCTGCCAAGAAAACTTCATGGACAAAGACAACAGGAGGTCATAGAACCCATAGAATTGTAGGGTTGATCATCTCGGTCGCTCTCCTCTGTACACATTCCAGCTTGTCAACATCCTTCTTAAATTGTGATGCTCAGAACAGGACTCAGATGTGGTCTTACTATCTCAACCCCGGCTCATTGTAGGAGCTGCAATATGAGATGCCTGGCCTTTGCTTCCATTGCCTGGGATGCTGTCATGGTTGTTTTCAGTGTCTGCAGCTGAAAAGTTGTGTAGAACCCATGGTGGGGTCAGAGGGAGGGCAGGTGCTGATGTTGTGCATTGAACAGTTACAATGCCTGGTTTGCACTGGAAAACTTTACGGTCCCAAAAATCTACAGACAACTCCTGTCACCGATTTATTGCAAACTTAGAAAACAGGAACAGAACAAATGGAGGAATGAGAAGCACACATGCAGAGAGGGGCAGGCACATGACCAGAAGCAATCTGATACTGACACAAGAAGGGCTTTTACGCTTGCTAGAAGCTCAGCCTTGCCCTCACCGGTTCTGGAAGGCTCCTATAGAAGAGTCTTATACACACAGAGACTTTGTGCCTGCCCATTAGGGGAAATAGGAAGCCCCAAACATATATTTTTTAGATGTCCTTTTTATGTTGAGATTCGTAGAGACACCATTGATCCTTTGCTGAAGAGGCTCGTCGATCTTTCAGACGAGTCTAAATTTAATTCTCTCCTCTTAGGCAAAGATCACAAGACGACCTGGCTGGTAGCCAGATTCTGCGCCCAGATTTGTAGGCACATCCTCTGGAATAAAATAGCTTACTAGGGAAATGTTGAAGTTGCCCTTTGGGGTGCCTCAGGGTCAATTTTTTATGGTAGCCCAAATCTCAGTTGTGCGGGTGTATGGATATATCTCAATTTTGACTCATGAACTATTGCTGCAATCTGCTCCGATAGTATATTTTATCTTTATGAACGGTGTTTTTATTGTGTCATTTATGTGAACTGGTATTTGACCGTAATAAATTATCTAATTTGATGCTGGCATACTCTTTAAAAAAACAAAAAACACCAGCACATCTATATCCAAAAACAGCAAGCAGGAGTTGGGTTTCTTTGAGATTGGTTCAGGTCCAGTTACCCAGGTGCCTGGCATGTTTTGTAACTGATGTGGGTCCAGTTGTGGCCACGTGGAGATCTCTGGATCTCAGGTTGGCGACTGACCTCTCCACCTGGCTGGCCCTTCCCGCTTTCTTAAGCAGGTGAGCAGAAGAGCTTTTTATATCCCACCTTTTTCTCCAGGGAGTACGTGGGCGTCTCCTTCCCGCTCAGTTAATCCCTACAACAACTCGGTGAGGTAGGTTAAGACTGACTCCAAGGTCACCCTTCATGGCTGAGTGGGGATTTGAACCCTGATCTCCCAGGTCCTCACCTGACACCCTAACCCCACTGGCTTCCTAGAGTACTGCCTGAGGCAGCTTCCCCAGTGTGCTTAAGGATAGGGCCGGCCGTCTGCCTTAATGTCCTTGCAAGAACGACAGGCTGGAAGTGTGATGAATAATAACAAGAAAGAGGGAAATTAAAACTCTTGTTGCTCCTTCAGGATGGAGAGAAGGGTCCCCTCTGCTGGTTCCCGTGCTATTTTTAAAAAATGGAGGCGGCTTCTTTCTGCAAAGCAATCCCTTTAGTGCCTGCGGAGAGCGATCCTGGCAGGGGGTCTACTGTAGCCGGCGCCTGGCTGGGTTGGGAAATGAGAGGGGCTCAGAGGCTGAGCTGCGAAACCTCCCTTTCACTCTTCTCCCTTGCCTGTGAAATCAGAGCAACCAGAAAGCCGTGTTGGAAAATAACACAACTTTTGAGCTGTCTGCCCTCTGAAATGGCGACGATGCATTCTGTCTTGGCGACTGTAACCCTGGTTTAAGGAGCCGTTTTGAGCCTAGCTTTATACAGTCATACCTCAGATCACAGACGCTTCAGGTTGCGTTTTTTGGGGTTACGGACTGCTGAAATCCGGAAGTACCGGAATGGATTACTTCCGGGTTTCGGCGGTCGCACATGCACACAAGCGCTAAATCGCGCTTTGCGCATGCGCAGAAGCGCTGAATCACAACATGCGCAGACGTGGGTTGCGAATGCTGCGGGTTGCGAATGTGCATCCCGCACGGATCACGTTCGCAAACCGAGTGTCCACTGTATAGTGAGTTGAGTTTCTAACCCTGCCTGTAGAGTGGTCCTACGAAAGGAGCAAAATTGGGTGTGTTTTCGGCTTAGGGAGCGAGCAGCCCAGATTCGGCCTAGATGTAACCCCCCCCCCACGACTGTCTCCGAACCGAAATCTCATTTTGAGACGCAGAGCTTGGCAAGATCAATAAACGAACTATATTAGGGGGTTAGGCAACCAGTTGCAGAATTTTGGAACTATCCAAACACGAGCCTGTTTCTTGTCCCCTGGGGTTGCTGTGGGATTGTCGGAGGCAGGCACCAAGCTGGACCCCTTCTCAGAGACGGCTCCGTTGTGGATGCTTTTGCCCTCTGCCCATAATAATAATAAAATAAAATTTTATTTATATCCCGCCCTCCCCAGCCAAAGCCGGGCTCAGAGCGGCTAACAACAATAAAAGTAACACAACATTCTAAAACCAATTCATTTTAAAATCAGTTCAAAATTAAATCAAATTAAGTTCAAAATCAAATTAATGGCAACCAAGGTATGAGGTAAGGGAGGTAGGTAGGAGGGAGGGAGACTGACAGGCAGGCGCCCCTGGGTCCTCCTGACTGGGTGTTGCTGTTTCCGCGTCCTCTTCGTTTTCATGGGCGGGTGTTTTTCCTCCGTAGCCATGGCTCTGAGTGATGCCGCACAATATGAGGGAGGCCTGACCTACTTAGTGAGCTTCTACAGCATTTCTTATTTCTCATTAGCGAAGCTTCTCCTTCCCTGTTTCTGTCAATCTCTTCAGCCGCAACAGAAGCAAAACTGGGTTAGGGTTTGAAGTTTGACAAAGGTGTGTTGGCAGCGGAGATGTGTTTGGCACCGGGAAGGAGGGGAAGGCTTGCTGATGCATTTTTTCAGTAGAAACCAGAACAGAATTAATGATCATTCACATGAGCTTAGCTTCTCTGCTGGGGAAATACAGCGGTGTCTTGACCCAAGCGAAGTTGTTGGCATTTTCCCATTCTTAAGATCTGTGACAAAGTTAAGGAAAAGGTTAAGGGACCCCTGACCATTAGGTCCAGTCGTGGCTGACTCTGGGGTTGCGCCGCTCATCTTGCTTTATTGGCCGAGGGAGCCGGCGTACAGCTTCCGGGTCATGTGGCCAGCATGACTAAGCCGCTTCTGGCGAACCAGAGCAGCGCACGGAAACGCCGTTTACCTTCCCGCCGGAACGGTACCTATTTATCTACTTGCATTTTGATGTGCTTTCGAACTGCTAGGTGGGCAGGAGCAGGGACCGAGCAATGGGAGCTCACCCCGTCGCAGGGATTCAAACCGCTGACCTTCTGATCGGCAAGTCCTAGGCTCTGTGGTTTAACCCATAGCGCCACCCACGTCCCGTGACAAAGTTAGTGAGTAGTTAATAAAGTGAGTAGTTCAAAATGTTGGTGCTGACCTTTAAAGCCCTAAATCCGGGGTAGGCAACCTAAGGCCCATACAAACAAAGACACACAACTTATAAAACCGCTAAACTCCACCTTCCCACCCTCCTGGTGGTACGAAATAACCTAGCGCCTTTATTGCATGTATTTAGGCACCAAGCAAAAACTTTATTCTATAACCAGGCTTTTGACTGTCTGTGGCCTTTTAGAAGTGGGTGAGATGTTTTTAATCCATTTCTTTTCCCTCTTGGGTTTAATGAATCTCTGTGGGAGGTTTTGCCTGTCTGTTTGGTTGGTTGTAAGTTGTTTTTGTGAGACAAAGTGAATACTAATAATAATGAATACTAATAAATAAAGGCTTATGGAAACCCCTATAAAATGGGGAGTTTTGCAGGGCCGTGGAACAGTGGCTTAACTGTAAATGATTTGGGGCATCTGAATAAAAAGACGTGATGGGTGGAAACAACAGCATGGAACTGGGGAGGTATTCCCTTCAGGTTGCCCCCAAGTTAGAAATGCTTCTGTGAAGTATTTGGGGAATGCAAGGTTGTCTTTTTATGTTGGGGATATAGCAGAGCTCAGGAGACTGGAATTTGCAGGTTTTGTTATGTTTTTAATATCAAGGAAGCTGGCTGGCAAGACACTGAGCCGCATCTTCTGAGGAATTTAATAACGGAATGTTGCTGGATGCAAATGTGCAAATGTGAAAGGGGGGGAAATCTATGAAATGAAAAGAGAAAAAGAAAGAGAGGCAATATCCCTTCTTGTCTCTCAGCTGCATTTGACCCCTTCACCTTGATGGGGCCGGAGTTTCAAGACGTTCCTTTGCAGCATCCCTTATTAAGGAATGTTTTCAATTCCAGGGTAATATTCCTCGTGTCAGAATGGCTCAACGCAGAAGCACTGCAGAACGCACACGAGCTAATAATATTCTGACTATTATTATTTTTTGAAAAAACATTGATCTGACAAGCCTGCTCCTGTGTCTTGTTTCTGTTTTCTTGTGCTTTCCCAAGATTCCGGTATTTGCACAGCAACATGTCTTGAGTGTGTTCTGTCTCGGGGACATTTCTGAAAACACTGCTGTATAAAGGCGCAGGGTTAGCCCTACAAATTGCTCTGTTCTTCTAGATCTCTATCTCTTTATCGAACGTTTTGTGCATGGGATCCTCTTCTTATTGAATGCTTCATGCATGGGGTCCATTGCGGCCTCATTCTGTGACAAGAAGTATAAAGGCTGCATCTAGACGCAGGAGGAGCAGAATCAACACCTGCATGCTCAGGTCCGCAAAGCAGATACCTGTTCGAATTCCTAGCCCTGGGAGCTAATGGCTTCCAATTTGGCTGCACTCACGTGCAATGTTAAACCAGACCTCTCCAAAGTGGTGCTGTCCAGGTAATTTTTGTCGTTTAGTCGTTTAGTTGTGTCTGACTCTTCATGACCCCCTGGACCAGAGCACGCCAGGCCCTCCTGTCTTCCACTGCCTCCCACAGTTTGGTCAAACTCATTCTGGTAGCTTCGAGAACACTGTCCCACAATCTCGTCCTCTGCCGTCCCCTTCTCCTTGTGCCCTCCATCTTTCCCAACATCTGGGTCTTTTCCAGGGAGTCTTCTCTTCTCATGAGGTGGCCAAAGTCTTGGAGCCTCAGCTTCAGGATCTGTCCTTCCAGTGAGCACTCAGGGCTGATTTCCATCAGAATGGAGAGGTTTGATCTTCTTGCAGTCCGTGGGACTCTCAAGAGTCTCCTCCAACACCATAATTCAAAAGCATCAATTCTTCGATGATCAGCCTTCTTTATGGTCTAGCTCTCACTTCCATACATCACTAGTCCAGGTAATAATAGAATAGTATTATTTGTCCCCTGCCATCTGACTGGGTTGCCCCAGTCACTCTGGGTGGCTTCCATCAGCTACAAAAACATAATCATGGCTGTCTTCTAAAATATGGGACACGGGTGGCGCTGTTGTCTAAACCACTGAGCCTCTTGGGCTTGCCGATCAGAAGGTCGGTGGTTCGAATCTCCGTGACAGGGTGAGCTCCCGTTGTTCGGTCCCAGCTCCTGCCAACGTAGCAGTTTGAAAGCACGTGGATAAATAGTGCAAGTGGATAAATAGGTACCACTGCAGCAGGAAGGTAAACGGCCTTTCCGTGCGCTCTGGTTTCCGTCGCGGTGTCCTGTTGCGCCAGAAGCGGTTTAGTCATGCCGGCCACATGACCCGGAAAACTGTCTGTGGGCAAACACCGGCTCCCTCGGCCTGAAAGCGAGATGAGCGCCGCAACCCCGTAGTCACCTTTGACTGGACTTAACCGTCCAGGGGTCTTTTACCTTTAAAAAAACTTGTATGTAGAACTTCTCTCTCCTTTTCATCTGGCAGGAGGGCTTTGCACAGGGCGGGCGCCACTACCAAGAAGGCTCTGCCTGGTTTGCTAGACTACTACTCCCACCATACCAGAGTCCCTCAACTTCTGCAGATTCCCCATCCTTGCCTTAAGAGGCAAGGGCTCGTTTTTTTGATATACGAGCACCTGGAGGAAAGTGAGGGATGTGCCTGTAAACAAAGGCAGAGATGGGCCTCCGGGTGACCCTGGGATTATGTAACGGTGAAAGAGAGTAGCCTCTTTGCTGTCTCCTGGCAAACCTTGTGTGCCGTTTCACGTTGCATTAGCCTCTTGTGTGAGTCGCCCCGGAGCTTTGTGCCCTTCCCGGTGCCTGCTCTCTTTCTGAATCTCATTGTGCTCATCCATCACCCCTATCACAGTGAGATTCCTAGCAGCCTGTTTGCCTGGAAATGAAGACGAAAGTTCAGGACGGATCCGGATAGGATGGCTTCAACTTGCACATGGGACGTTTAAGAGTTGCCATTTCGGTAAAAACACGTCGACTTTAGTCTACTTTTTCACGAAGCGTGTAGTCAAAGGAAGGCTCACCTGGCGCCCTTATAGCATGTATTTAGGCACCAGGCAAAAACTTTATTCTATAACCAGGCTTTTGACTGTCTGTGGCCTTTTAGAAGTGGGTGAGATGTTTTTAATCCATTTCTTTTCCCTCTTAGGTTTAATGAATCTCTGTGGGAGGTTTTGCCTGTCTGTTTGGTTGGTTCTAAGTCGTTTTTGTGTTGCCCTGGGTGAGATAAAGTGAATACTAATAATAATGAATACTAATAAATAAAGGCTAATGGAAACCAGCGCTTGCAAATATACGTTTTCATATGATAAATCCATGTAACGGAGACATTCCGGAAGAAAAGTGAAGCATGCCGAAGAATAAATGTCCATTCGTTTAAAAAGAAACCCCTGAATTGTCTGAGCTGCCCTCTTAATTTGTTTTTCTCTCATTTCTCCTCTTAGAAAGCCCACCGGCAGCGATGTCCAGGAACGGCTACTTCTTCGAAGAAACAGGCAAGTAGAATCCTACCTTACGAGTAGCAAATTCAACTTCTGCTAATGTAGCCCAAATGGCAACACTCTGCGCTGCAACACCTTGTTGCAGAGCCCACATGTTTGTTTGTTTAATCTCCCGCTGGCTGACTTCTTTGCATTTGATCTCTTTGCTGTCTGTTCTTCCTTCAAAGCAGCAGTTCCCAAATGTTTCCTGGAGGGAGGAGACTCGCTCCCTTCATCCAGAACTTAGCAATCAGAAATCTTATCATTTCTTGCGGCGTCCTACGGGGAGTTAATCTTGTTCTCCATTGCTATTCACCAGTTATATGAAAGCACCGGGGGACTTTGTCAGGGTGTGATGCACAACTCCATCTCTCCGTACCATCTGAATCGGGAGAAGGCAGCTCAGGTGTTTGACCGTTGCCTGGAGGTGGCGATGAGATGGATTGGGGCCAATAAATAGATACTGGCATGATGGAGGGTGCTCTGTGTTACAAGCTCTTGGGTCCAGGAAGCAAGTAGATTTCCTTCTCTGGGGAATGTGGCCCTCGCCTGGAGGGATCATAGAGTTGGAAGGGACCAGGGGCCAGCAAACCTTTTCAGCAGGAGGCCGGTCCACTGTCCTTCAGACCTTGTGGGGGGCTGGACTATATTTTGGGGAACAAACATGATGCAAAGGCACCACGAGCCCCGGTGGCTGCTTACCAGTGTCTTCCGAGTGGCAGGGTCTGGTGGCGGCGGAATGATGAGCGGCATGAGAAAGGGCTCTGGAGAGGGGCTGCTTAAAATGGCAGCCGCTCGAGTGCTGCTGCTGCTGGCACCAACAAGGCCCAGCCCCCTTCCTCCTCTAGGCAGGGTGGGGAGAAGCCAGAGAAGCCTCTCCCACCGTATGAGGGAGAGGGAAAGAACGTGCACGCTGGCGATCCATGCAGCAATTCCCGGACCGTCTGCGGGCCGGATCCAGAAGGCAATTGGGCCTGATCAGGCCTGCATGCCTTAGTTTGCCAACCCACGATCTAGTCCAACCCCTCAATATACAGTGGTCTGTTAAACATTAAAAGCTTCC
Source organism: Podarcis liolepis (assembly GCF_965112155.1). Lineage (NCBI taxonomy): Eukaryota > Metazoa > Chordata > Lepidosauria > Squamata > Lacertidae > Podarcis > Podarcis liolepis. The sequence goes on from NC_139564.1 coordinate 5,551,583, forward strand.
CTGAACACGGCTGCCTTCAGATGTCTTCTAATAGTCTGGTAGTTGTTCTTCTCTTTGACATCTGGTTGGAGGGTGTTCCACAGGGTGGGTGCCACTACCAAGAAGGCCCTCTGCCTGGTTCCCTGTAACTTGGCTTCTTGCAGTGAGGGAACCACCAGAAGGCCCTCGGCACTGGACCTCAGTGTCTGGGCAAAACGATGGCGGTGGAGATGCTCCTTCAGGTATACTGGATCAAGGCCGGTTAGGGCTTTCAAGGTCAGCACCAGCACTTTGAATTGTGCTCAGAAATGTACTGGGAGCCAGTGTAGATCTTTCAAGACCAGTGTTATGTGGTCTCGGCAGCCGCTCCCAGTCACCAGTCTAGCTGCCGCATTCTGGATTAGTTGTAGTTTCTGGGCCACCCAACCTCTGCTTAGAAACCTCCAATGAGTCCTCCACCTCCCGAGGTCATCCATTCCACTGCCAAACAGCTCAAGAAAGTTACTTGGAATCTATTTTCTTGTCATTTGACTCCATTGGTTTGGGTCTTCCCCTGTGGAGCAGGAGAAAACGTGGTTGCTCCATCTTTGATGTGACAGCCCTTCCAATATGAAAATAGCTGTTATCTCCATCTCCTGTGGATAGCTTAGTTGGTAGACCACGAGGCTCTTAATCTTGGGGCTGGGAGTTCGAGCCCCACACTGCACGATAGATAACCCTTGCGGTCCTTTCTGACTCTACAATTCTGCAATTCCTCTTTCCCAGCTCTCAACTGTCCTTCGTAAGGCTTGGTTTCCGAGACCCCTTCATCATCGCCCTCCTCTGCAAGTAACATGGCTTAATGGTTCTGAGCGATTTGCAGCCCTCCCTGGTTACAGTGTGGTGTAGTGGTTAAGAGCGGTAGAATAGTAATCTGGTGAACCGGGTTCGCGTCTCCGCTCCTCCACATGCAGCTGCTGGGTGACCTTGGGCCAGTCACACTTCTTTGAAGTCTCTCAGCCCCACACACCTCACAGAGTGTTTGTTGTGGGGGAGGAAGGGAAAGGAGAATGTTAGCCGCTTTGAGACTCCTTAAAAAGGGAGTGAAAGGCGGGATATCAAATCCAAACTCTTCTTCTTACATGGGTAGCAGCGGAGTTGCCTTGCTTAGTGCCTCTCCGTCTTGGCGAACTCCAGGGATCGGCTAATTGGTTTTGCTGGCAATGCAGAGCTGCAGTCTTGCCTCCAGGGCACTGAGGTCCCCAGACAGCTCCGGTTGTTGTCTCTGGTTCCTCTGCCTCTCCCCCCCCCCCAGCCTTTTTGAATTGCATTCTCCCCCCCATTACTTTTGTCATTGCGTTTGGTATGTCTGCCTTGTTTATAACTCTCCAAATTCTTTGCCTGACTGTGGAATTAACCCAAATGCTTTACTGAAGCAAATCCATTCAAGATGGTCCTGGGATATTTCCTTGCTGTCTGCCTTGTTTTACCAAATGAACACACAAACAGATACACACAGTGAATTGTCAAGGGGTCTTGGAATGGCAGGCTCTCTTTTCTAGGGCAGATCCATACTGCTGGCTGCATGCATGGTTCTTTAACCAGAGGGGATGCGGAGCAGGACTATTGCATTGCAAGCATTGCTGTAAGGTAAAGGGACCCTTGACCATTAGATCCAGTCGCAAACGACTCTGGGGTTACGGCACTCATCTCGCTTTACTGGCCGAGGGAGCCGGCGTACAGCTTCCGGGTCATGTGGCCAGCATGACTAAGCCGCTTCTGGAGAACCAGAGCAGCGCACGGAAATGCCATTTACCTTCCTGCCGGGGCGGTACCTATTTATCTACCGTATTTTTCGCTCCATAAGACGCACCTGATGATAAGGCACACCTAGTTTTTAGAGGGGGAATACAAGGAAAAAAATATTCTCCAAAGGGAGCACTGAGCAGAGCCGGTATGCGTCCCTTTCACGAGTCGCGTGGAGCGTGTGTGCGGCACTTGCAGGCTTTTCCCCGAGGAGGCAGAAGGGCAGCCCATCACTGATGGCGCTTTAAAGGGAGTGCGGCTCTTGGGGGTTTTCCGGGAGATGGGGGAAGGGATAGAGGGGCTAAGCCAGGAGCTAGAACAGCAAGAGGGAGCGCGGCACAGCGATCCCTCTCACTGTTCTGGCTTCTGGGATAGCTGTGCAGCCTGCATTCGCTCCATAAGATGCACACACATTTCCCCTTACTTTTTAGAAGGGGAAAAGTGCGTCTTATACAGCGAAAAATACAGTACTTGCGCTTTGACGTGCTTTCGAACTGCTAGGTTGGCAGGAGCAGGGGCCGAGCAACAGGAGCGGGGATTTGAACCGCCGACCTTCTGATCGGCAAGTCCTAGGCTCTGTGGTTTAACCCACAGCGCCACCCACAGCGCCAGCATTGCTGTAGGATGGTGCAAAGGACAAGGATCCGAGGAAACCGAAAAGAGCCGAAAGCAACATGTGCCCACAGTTTTTCCGTTTTGCCTGTTCCGCCTCCTGCCATTTGCCATCTCACCTGTAGTTAAGACTTCATGCCATCGAGGCATCTCAAAACCCGCGGAATGGTTTACATTCCTTCCCACTTGCAGCCAAAGACTTAAGGAAACCAGATGGAGAAGGCTACAGTTTATAGTGTATTCTGGGGTCTCCGTTAGGACCTGCAGGAAAAGTCTTGAGACTCTCCGGCTTGTTTATATTGGGGGCGGGAAAGGGGGGGAGGGTAAGGGAATGTTGATACTGGGAATACTTCGCGAAAAGTCTTGCCAATTCTGTCTGATTTGTATTTAAAGCATCTGCCCCCCCCTCCCCACCCGCCACAAAACTGACAAGTTTAGAAAAGGAAAAGGGTGAACAAGGGGGGGGGGGGGCTGGGGGAGCCGGAGCTGGCTGGAAAAGGCCGAGGATGAAGCCTTCTGATTTTGCGTGCAAATTCTCTCTTTCGTATGAGAGCTAGATTATAGATTAAATGCAGCGCTCCAGCGCTGTCGGGAATAGTGCTGCAGGGCTCACTTTGAGACAAATCTCGAGCGATCTGTGCGACTTAAAGGTTTGTGCGGTTCTTCAAGCTGTGTTGACACACAAACAATTATTTTCAGGATTAAAAAAAAGGAAGAACCAGTTCAGGCATTTCAAGCGTCTTTTTCAGAACATAAGGAAATCCTGCCTGCTGGATGGGGCCAAAGCGGGTTGGACTAGATGACCACTGGGTGCCTTCCAACTCTAGGATTCTGCTCCTGTACTCCATTCTCACATGGACCAACCAGATGCCCATGGGAAATCCGGAAGCTGCTTCTCAGTGCGCCCCCCCCCCCCGCTTGTGATTTACACCAGTTGGCAGGCCTCCTGGGGGATGCCAGGACTCGAACCCGGGACCTTCTGCTTGCACGGCTAGTGCTCTGCCACTGAGCTACGGTCTTTGCCAACTCAAGAGGCAGCCATATAACCATATACACTGTGCACCCCTTCTTCTTCTTCTTCTGGATGTTTATTATTTATTTTTCTTTTAAAAAAACATCCTTAAAATATCAAGGACTTCCCTTCTCCTTCCATGCTTCATTTTGCATATCATAAATCCCTGCATATTTTACATAAACTGAACCATTCAGTATTCTATTGTTACATCCATCAAGACTTACCGTATTTTTCGCTCTATAACACGCACCTGACCATAACACGCACATCGTTTTTAGAGGAGGAAAACAAGGGAAAAAATATTCTGAATGAAACAGTGGACGTATCATTTTTGTGCTTCATGCTGTGGCCACAGACATGTGATCTGATGGTGAATTTGGGGTGACCCAATGCAAAAATCCTGAGAATCCCTGTGGATCCATGCTTTGTAACCACGTTTTTGCACCATTGCAGCCCCAGGCAACAGTGGGTGCGTGATTTTTTTTTGGGGGGGGGGACAGGCTGTAGCCATGGACATGCTATGTGCTCTGATGGTGAATTTTGGCTGACCCAATGCAAAGATCCTGAGGATCCATGTGGATCCATGCTTTGTAACCACATTTTAAGTGGGGAGGGAAGGAAAAACACAGAAAGGCTAAGAATGCAGGAGAGGGCTATAACGTGAGGAAAGGAAGGCAAAAGTTTCCCCCCACCCACCCACACAAGCCAGCCAGCGTGCGCTCTCGCTCTCTCTCTCTCTCTCTCTCTCTCTCCCTCCCTCTCCCTCCCACCAGCATGACAGAAGAAAGCATTTTAACTGCATTAAGAACTATTTAGCAGCGAAACCTAAGCTTTGCCATCCCTTAAGAGGTACAGACACTGTAATCTTCCAGATCGCATGAATTTACAGGCAAAACACTGTTTAAGGATTTCATCCTTTTAAATGGAAGAAAGCATATTTGAATGCTGTGTGTCTCCAAAAACAAAAAGTAGGAAGTCAAATCAGAATTTTAAGCCGAACCTGTAATCTCTCTTCCCTTCACATACATTGTTCCCTCCGGAGCAGGGACAGGATAGAGCGACGCTCTGCTCTCCTCTCTACTTGCCTGGAGGGGAGGGGCTTTCCCTGCTCTTTGTTCCGTTTGAGCAAACACAGCAACGAAACAGAGCAGGGTGGGCAGTAAGACCCTGAGGCAGAATGAAGGAAAGCAGCAGCTTCCTGTCTCACGGAGCTCCCTTCTCCCTGAAGCGCGGTTTGATTTTTGCCTCATTTTTCGGCTCCAGGGAGCACACATTCGCTCCATAACACGCACAGACATTTCCCCTTCCTTTTTAGGAGCAAAAATCTGCGTGTTATAGAGCGAAAAATACGGTATTTACACTGTTGAATTTATCTTAATGCTGCCAGCGTTTTCAAGTGTATACAGTCCCCCCCATATATTCAATAAACATTTTCCAATCTTCTCTAAACGGATGTTCTTCTTGTTCTCTTATGTTAAGTCCGTAATCTGCGTGTTTTCCATCAGCTTAAGTTGCCATTCTTCTTTAGTTGGGACCTCGCTCGTTCACCATTTTGGGGCTAACGAAACACAAGCTGCAGTAGTGGCATACATAAATAACCTTTTTTGACACCTGGTAATTTCCATCTGAATTATCCCCAAAAGAAAGGACTCTGGGGTTTTTTTTGGAAAACTACTTTTAAACACTTTTTTCAATTCATTATGGATCATTTCCCAATACTCTTTTACCCTTTAATAGGTCCACCGCATCTGAGAGAACGTTCCCTCCATCTCTTTGCATCTCCAACACTTACCTAATTCAGTCTTTTACACCTTAGCAAGCCTGCTACTCCCACTCTTCTGTCTTTCCCCCCCATTTTATTGCACACATGTGATTTGTTTGTATGTTGGTGCAGAAGGAGGGTGCTTCAACCCTTTCTCTCTTACCCCAGCAGCGCTCTGGATCCGTGCTTATCTAGAACCCGCAGGGTTGGTGCAGCAGCGGGGTAGAGTTCAGTGGGAAAGCAGTTGCCACGAGTTGGGTTAGACATGTCTCTTCCTGCTCCCCCTTGCTTCTTCTTCTTCTACACCAGTGTAGTGTAGTGGTTAAGAGCAGTGGACTCGTAATCTGGTGAACCGGGTTCGCTTCCCTGCTCCTCCACATGCAGCTGCTGGGTGACCTTGAGCCAGTCACACTTCTCTGAAGTCTCTCAGCCCCACTCACCTCACAGAGTGTTGTGGGGGAGGAAGGGAAAGGAGAATGTTAGCCGCTTTGAGACTCCTTAGGGTAGTGATAAAGCGGGATATCAAATCCAAACTCCTCCTCCTCCTCCTCCTCCTCCTCCTCCTCTTCTTGTTGTTGTTCTTCTTCTTCTTTCTCCTTCAGCAATCACTTTGACGAGTAAGATTGTCTTCCATAAACACGGTTTTAACAGCGGGTTCGTAAGCGACTGTGGAGGCCAATTCTGGATCCACACGTCCTTCCGCAGTGGGGACATTGGTTCCCGGGTGGGAGTTGATCGTGGCGAGGGTTTGCATCAATTGCCGATCGGCGTGGGACTTTGGGTTAGGGATGGGTTTTTGCAAGATGCCTGTGCGTGAATTTGTATTGTGTGTGCAGATCAGTGCACACTGACCAATGCACAGTCTTCGCAGTAAGGCTCTACAGTGGTACCTTGGGTTACATACGCTTCAGGTTACAGACTCCGCTAACCCAGAAATAGTACCTCGGGTTAAGAACTTTGCTTCAGGATGAGAACAGAAATCGTGCGATTGTGGCACGGCAGCAGCAGGAGGCCCCACTAGCTAAAGTGGTGCTTCAGGTTAAGAACAGTTTCAGAACAAATTAAGTTCTTATCCAGAGGTACCACTGTATTCCGATGGCATGAGCATCACCACAACCGGTAGATTCTTATCTGCTGCAGCCTTCACAGCCGTTGTAACAAACCGCTTGTTATCATCCGCCTGTTCTTCCATTGAGAACTTCTTGGATCATTCTTTGTCCAGCTCCTTCCCTTTGACCTTTCCGCCTTGGGTGACCCTGCTGGGAGTACGAGATTCATAGAATCATAGAATCATGGAATCATCGAGTTGGAAGAGACCACAAGGGCCATCGAGTCCAACCCCCTGCCAAGCAGGAAACACCATCAGAGCACTCCTGACATATGGTTGTCAAGCCTCTGCTTAAAGACCTCCAAAGGAGGAGACTCCACCACACTCCTTGGCAGCAAATTCCACTGTTGAACAGCTCTTACTGTCAGGAAGTTCTTCCTAATGTTTAGGTGGAATCTTCTTTCTTGTAGTTTGGATCCATTGCTCCGTGTCCGCTTCTCTGGAGCAGCAGAAAACAACCTTTCTCCCTCCTCTATGTGACATCCTTTTATATATTTGAACATGGCTATCATATCACCCCTTAACCTCCTCTTCTCCAGGCTAAACATGCCCAGCTCCCTTAGCCGTTCCTCATAAGGCATCGTTTCCAGGCCTTGGACCATTTTGGTTGCCCTCCTCTGGACACGTTCCAGTTTGTCAGTGTCCTTCTTGAACTGTGGTGCCCAGAACTGGACACAGTACTCCAGGTGAGGTCTGACCAGAGCAGAATACAGTGGCACTATTACTTCCCTTGATCTAGATGCTATACTCCTATTGATGCAGCCCAGAATTGCATTGGCTTTTTTAGCTGCCGCGTCACACTGTTGGCGATTCCCAACGGCTTCGCTCACAAGGGTCATAGGAACGTCAAGCCCACTCGCTACGACAAGGTGATGATCCCTTGCAATGCACACCCATCTCCCAAGGTGTTTTCCAGAATTCTAAAACGAAAGAACCTCCCCAAATTCCAAGAGATTTCGATGCATTCTTCTGCATCTTGTAGATTCTTGCAGAAAGGTAGGAAATATCATTCACCGGTCTTTGGGTGGTTGCCAGTGTTGATAAGCGCAAATTCTTTTTTGCAGCCGAAGCAAGGACAATCTGATTGATGCTAAAACCTAATAGAAATGGAGACAGCAGAGATCCGAGACACTGAAGTCGAAGGTGGTGCTTACAAAAAAGGGAGAAAGTAACACTATGTGCCACTTAGCAGTTTTAACAGATGGTGGTCGTTGCACGAAAGGAAATTTGCACAGAATGTTGTGCAATTTTTTTTTGTTTGTTTTACGAACAGCTCAGAAGCAATTTTGGTTATCAAGTGGCAGTGTTTAATAATAGGTGAAATCTGGCTCAGACGTCCGCCTACAATTGACTTTCTGATATCTCTTGCCAATAATTCCACAAATCTTGTTGAATGCACTCACAGCACCGATGCAGATCTGCTCATAGAATCATAGAATCATACAATCATAGAGTTGGAAGAGACCACAAGGGCCATCGAGTCCAACCCCCTGCCAAGCAGGAAACACCATCAGAGCACTCCTGGCATATGGTTCTCAAGCCTCTGCTTAAAGACCTCCAAAGTAGGAGACTCCACCACACTCCTTGGCAGCAAATTCCACTGTCGAACAGCTCTTACTGTCAGGAAATTCTTCCTAATGTTTAGGTGGAATCTTCTTTCTTGTGGTTTGGATCCATTGCTCCGTGTCCGCTTCTCTGGAGCAGCAGAAAACAACCTTTCTCCCTCCTCTATGTGACATCCTTTTATATATTTGAACATGGCTATCATATCACCCCTTAACCTCCTCTTCTCCAGGCTAAACATGCCCAGCTCCCTTAGCCGTTCCTCATAAGGCATCGTTTCCAGGCCTTTGACCATTTTGGTTGCCCTCCTCTGGACACGTTCCAGTTTGTCAGTGTCCTTCTTGAACTGTGGTGCCCAGAACTGGACACAGTACTCCAGGTGAGGTCTGACCAGAGCAGAATACAGTGGCACTATTACTTCCATTGATCTAGATGCTATACTCCTATTGATGCAGCCCAGAATTGCATTGGCTTTTTTAACTGCCGCGTCACACTGTTGGCTCATGTCAAGTTTGTGGTCAACCAAGACTCCTAGATCCTTTTCACATGTACTGCTCTCAAGCCAGGTGTCACCCATCTTCTTTTGTGCCTCTCATTTTTTTTGCCCAAGTGCAATACTTTACATTTCTCCCTGTTAAAATTCATCTTTTTTGTTTTTGCCCAGTTCTCTAATCTGTCAAGGTCATTTTGAAGTGTGATCCTGTCCTGCTCTCTTTCCTTCTAAGCTCAAAGCAAAATTTATTTATGATTTCTTATTTGTTTTTCTTTGTCATCTGCTTTGAGACACATGTGAAAAGCAGGGTGTGATTTTTTAAAAATAAATAAAATCGTGAGTGTCTGCAAAAACCATTTATGACACATACCCTGCGCTGCTTGTCGGTTAATTGAAAAATAACCCCTCTGTCTTAAGTTCAACTGTTATTAGACTGGAATTCCATGCGAGATACAGATTCAAAGAAGTGATTGACTGGTTTCTGTCTGTTTCCCCAATCTCTTTAAAACATGTGGGCAACCTCATGTCTTTTGCCTAATGCTTTGCAAGCCCCCCCCCCCCCAAAAAAAACCAACCCCTAATTTCAAAAGCTCTCTGCAAACAATTCAGTTCAGATCTCTGGCAAGAATGATGTGATACCTGCCTGCTACACACAGAGAGAAAGGCAATGGGGTGGCTGGAAGAGAAAAGAGGTGGCCCCATCCATTTCCTTCTCTGGTACCCCACGCACAATCCACATGCAGCCCCCTAATGGATCACTTATGGTAGGGGTCGGCAACCTTTTTCAGCTGTAGGCCGGTCCACTATCCCTCAGACCATGTGGTGGGCCAGACTATATTTTGGAGGGGAAAAAATGAACGGATTCCTATGCCCCCCAAATAACCCAGAGATGCATTTTAAATAAAAGCACACATTTTACTCATATAAAAACACCAGGCAGGCCCCACAAATAACCCAGAGATGCATTTTAAATAAAAGGACACTTTCTATTCATGTAAAAACACGCTGATTCCCGGACTGTCCGCGGGCCGGATTTAGAAGGTGATTGGGCCGCATCCGGCCCCCGGACCTTAGTTTGCCTACCCCTGACTTATGGAATCAACAGGCAGCCCTGTTTAGGGAAGCTTTTAATGTTTAATAGGTTATTGTATTTTAATATTCTGTTGGGAGCCGCCCAGAGTGGCTGGGGAAACCCAGCCAGGTGGGCGGGGTATAAATAATAAATTATTATTATAATTATTATTATTATTATTATTATTATTATTATTATTATTATTGAATGGTTGAGACCCTGAGGGTCATCTAGTCCAACCCGCTGCAAGGGAGGATAATGCTGCTGCCCCATACGGGGACCGAACCTGCAACCTTGGCGTTACCAGCACCACTCTCTAACCAAACTGAGCCAGACGTTTTCAACCTTTTTGGGTCCATGGTTCCCTTGATCAACTGCATTCTTTCTGTGGCTCCCCTGTGGGGCTCAGGAGCCCGGTTAGGTCACCCCTTTGCCTGTGGAGCTGGCAGTCTATCATGTTTTTTGAAACCCTCCCTTGTGGGGCGTTCCCTCCTCTCCCCTCTCCTTGGGAGTCCTCTGGGCAGCCATTGCTACTGCCCCTGCTCTCCAAGCTGCCCCCTTTGCCCCAAAGAGAGATGCCTCTTCACACTGCCCCACAGGGGCCTGGGAAGCACCCCCTGGGCAGCACCAGAGACGCCATTCACCTGGAGAGCTTGTGGCCAGGGCTGCTGCAAGAAACAGCTGTGCAAGGCTTGGGGAGGCAGAGATGCAAGAGGTTCATCAGGGATGGAAAGAGGGACAGAGGCCAGTGCTGCCCGTGGCACGACTGACCATCATTCAAGGCACCCCAGGGTGCCACGACACACTGGTTGAAAACACTGAACTGGGCTGTCCAGGAATACAGCTCTTAATAGCAAAAAGGTTGCCTTCCCTAACTTTGAAAAAAGGTGTTACTGACATATACTCAGAGTCGCAAAGTGATTTCACGCTCTTTATTCAGCTCATAGTGGTGAGGAGGAATGAATGAAAGTCCCCTCACAGTATCTGCTTTATATACATTATTTACACAATGGGCTGCACATGATTGGCTAATTCTGGAATTCTACTGAAAGCCAATCAGGTTGTGGATTCACTTATATCTGGAGCATGATTGGGTGGTTCCTGCCAACCAATCATACTGCTGCATTGTTCTAGGACCAATCAGACTGCTGCATTCTGAATCCTATTGTTCTAGGACCAATCAGACTGCTGCAATTTGGATCCTATTGTTCTAGGACCAATCAGACTGCTGCAGTTTGGATCCTATTCAACTCAGTACATAACAGTTACCTTTTGACCCTGGGCATCGCCTCTCCTGCTATGTCCCACGGAGGACCTTACGGTCTTCAAATAAAAACGTCTTGGAGATCCTGGGCCACAGGGAGGTTAGGCTGGCCTCAACCAGAGCCAGGGCTTTTTCGGCTATGGCCCCGATCTGGTGGAACGCTCTGTTACAAGAGACTAGGGCCTTGCAGGACTTGATATCTTTCTGCCTGCAAGACAGAGCTGTTCCACCAGGCCTTTGGCCAAGGCACAGTCTGACCCCCTCCTTCGGTAATCCTCACAGAACTCTAGCCCAATGGTTGCCATTAATTTGATTCTGAATTGATTTTAGAATGAATTGATTTTAGAATGCATGTCAATTAATTGATTGTGATTTTATGTAAACTGTGTTACTTTTATTGTTGTTAGCCGTTCTGAGCCCGGCTTCGGCTGGGGAGGGTGGGATATAAATAAAAATGTAGTATTATTATTATTATTATTTTATTTCATGCTACGGCAGTATAGAAATATTTCTCTAAATAAATCACATTTTTTTGTTATTGCCTTTTGCACCCCATCTTTCCTCAGCTACACGGTGGTAGTTCTTGTTCTCCACCCACGTTTTGCCCTGTCATAACCAAAGAACAAACAGATCCCCACATTGTTTAAAAACTAGGTGGCGCTTGAAACATTAGCTCGCTTTCCCCAGGAGCGATTGTTTATGAAAAAGCCCGCGAACCTCCTATTATTAAACCAATTGCATGTTGCAAGACTACTTGGGCTGCTTAATCCTTTAGAGCCAGTTCACTGCGGCATGTCTACATCAAGCCAATAATTTGTGCTTGCAAGAGGTTAAATAAAGCGAGCAAAGCACTTCTAATTAATTTAATCTGGCTGGCAATCTAGGTGTGATGCTTCACCCCCCCCCCAGTATTGTTTCTGCAATCAAAACCCTGTGTGTCCGTATCTCAAAAATTCCTGGTAGTTCTCATTCCGGGTGGTTTGGGTGGGACGCTGTGGCACAGTGCATGCTCTTACGAAGAGCTGCCTGTTTTGCATTAGACCAATACCCATCCCCTCCAATCACCAGTGAGATGAACATATACGAGTGAAGTTTGTTTCCTCACCTGCCTTTCAAAGCCTTCTCAGCTGGAGGCTGTCTCTGTCTCCTCTTTGCAGCAGCAAACTCTGTATGCTGAACATGCGTTGCATGATGTAATAGGAGCGAGTGGGAAATGTTGAAACGAAACCTTTCTGGCGACCGGCGCAGAGCAGCCTAGTTGTCCTAGTTGTGTTCAGAATCCAGCCTGAAGATGGCAGCCTTAAAAGGATGCTTGCTGTCTTTGTGTGGCATGGATCGGTTCCCGTCGGAACGCACAGAAACCAGATTTCCTCGAGGGCTCCTGCTTAAATGTTGTAGCTATACTTCAGGGAGGAAGCCAGGTCTGAGTCTGAGCAGTGGGAGGCTGCAAGGGAACCGTAAGCTGCTGCCCCGGGTTCCAAGGTGGAAGAAAAGCGATGTGCATATGGGAATACAGCGGCACCTTGGTTCTCAAAAGGCTTAGTTAACAGACAAATTGGCTCCCGAACGCCAAAAACCCGGAAGTAAGTTGAAATATACTTGGAGTCAAGAGTGGATTTCATGCTCTTTATTCTGCTTATAGTGGTGAGGAAGAATGGAAGTTCCCCCAGAATGTCTGCTTTATATACATTATTTACACAATGGGCCCCACGTGATTGGCTAATTCCGGGATTCACCTGTAGGCCAATCAGGTTCCGGATTCACTTCCACCTGGAGCTGGATTGGGTGGCTCCTGTGGACCAATCAGACTGCTGCATTCTGGGTCCTATTATTCTAGGACCAATCAGACTGCTGCATTCTGAATCCAATTGTTCTAGGACCAATCAGATTGCTGCATTCTGAATCCAATTGTTCTAGGACCTATCAGACTGCTGCATTCTGAATCCAATTGTTCTAGGACCAATCAGACTGCTGAATTTTGGATCCTATTCAACTTAGACCATAACATAAGTGTTCCGGTTTGCAGACGTTTTTCGGAAGCTGAACGTCCGCCGCGGTTTCCGCTTGAGTGCAGGAAGCTCCTGCAGCCAATCAGAAACCGTGTCTTGGTTTTTGAACAGTTTCGGGAGTCGAACGGACTTCCAGAACGGATTAAGTTCAAGAACCAAGGTTCCACTGTAAATAAATGATTTGTGTGCAGGAAGCCTCCAGGTTCAGTTCATCTCAGAAGGATGAAAGTAGCAGGTGATGCGGAAGACGCCAGAAGACTTGGAGAGGCACTGGCAGAGTGCTCTCCAGGCTGGGCTGGACACCCAAATAGCTTGACCTAGAATGATAGAGTTGGCAGGGACCCTGAGAATCATTAAGTCCACCCCCTTGCCTTGCAGGAATAGGCAGCTGTCTCTTACAGGGATCGAACCGGCAACCTTGGCACTGTCAGCAGCATGCTTTAACCAACTGAGCTTGCTATAACTGTCCTGTATTCTGTTGATCTCTTGTGCAAGGGCTATAGTAAAATGGTAGGGCATCTGTTCTGCATGCAGAAGGTTCCTGGTTCAGTCCCTGCCATTTCCAGGAATGGCTGGGGGAAAGACCTGAAAGCGCAGAGAGCTGCTGCCAGCCAGTGTGGGCAGTTCTGAGCTAGAAGGCCCCATGGCCTGATTCTGTATAAGGCACCTTCCAATCCTCCAACTCCCTTTATAGTGTGCATTTTGTTGCACCTTCCTCTTGGACTTTTCCCCAAAATCCTGGAACAAGATTTCATTAAAATGTGGAGGCTCTCTGCTTTCTCTTTTCTTTAAGTTTTGAACCCTCTTGACTTCAAGGAGCAATTACAAAAGGCAAGCTTTGGTCAGCCTTTAAGTTGCACGAAGCCAATTTATTGCAAAATAAAGGCAGCTGCGAATGAGCCAGGACAGAATTCTCATTCGAGCCCCGAACGCACCTCTCCTCCCAGCTCTGGTACCTTTTTCTTATTTCTCCCTCCTGAGTCTGAAATTCCTTTGACCTGCTCAGAGAATACGCTTGGAACGTGCCTGGTGGGAACAACATGGTTCCGCCGAGAGCAAAAATGGCTGCTTTGTTCTGCCTTTGCAAAAAACACCTTGATAAGACTTTGCTTTGATTCCCTGAGATGTGTGGCGGAGAGTGAGCAATAAAACAGTCTCTCTCTTGTTGCAGGCTACCTTAAGTGCGATACGGACGATGGCTGTGAGACCAAAGAAGAAGTCGGGGGTGAAGAACTTTTTGACACCGTCAATTCCTCGATCGTCTCCGGGGACAGCATCAGGTTCTTTGTGAATGTCAACTTGGATGTACAGCAAAACGTTACAGGTAAGGATGCTGCCTCCTTCATACCTGAGACCATCTTGGTGTCTCTCTCTCTCTCTCATAAATTCCCATCTGGTTGTAAAATTGTTTTCCATGGCCTGGTTTGCACATCACTTTTTAGATCGCAGCTAAGTTTAACGATGGGACGCGGGTGGCGCTGTGGGTTAAACCACAGAGACGAGGACTTGCCGATCAGAAGGTCGGCAGTTTGAATCCCTGCAACGGGGTGAGCTCCCGTTGCTCGGTCCCTGCTTCTGCCAACCTAGCAGTTCGAAAGCACGTCAGAGTGCAAGTAGATAAATAGGTACCACTCCGGCGGGAAGGTAAACGGTGTTTCCGTGCGCTGCTCTGGTTCGCCAGAAGCGGCTTAGTCATGCTGGCCACATGACCCGGAAGCTGTACGCCGGCTCCCTCGGCCAATAAAGCGAGATGAGCACCACAGCCCCAGAGTCGGTCACGACTGGACCTAATGGTCAGGGGTCCCTTTACCCTTTAAGCTTAACGATGGCTTAAAGGTGGATACCATTGTGTTGGTGATGGGGAGAAAATCATCCCTCCTTTGCTCCTCTCTGGTCCTGCTGCCGCCACGCTACTGGCAACAAAACCATGGTTTGATTGAACCTTGTATCCAAGCCCAGACTCATGGTTTGTCTCTCTCCCAACAAGACTTTGTTTGGATGTTAACGCTAAACCAAAACACGTCTCAACTCCAAGTAGCGGCTGTGATCTTCTCCCCGTGCAACACCAGGCTGTGTGTTCACCTTTAAACCATAGTTAAGCTTAACCATGGTTTACAGTGTTGTGCGAACGAGAACGGGGCCATTTCTCATTTTGCACAAGGCGGTCGTCTTGGCACCTGTTAGAGGACTCGGTTGTGTGACGGCGCATGGGAAGACTCTTTGTGGTGTGTTTATTGAACTCAAACAGGAATTGGCCTCACTTCTGTAGGTGTGACCGTGCGACTAATACAAGTTGAGCCAAGGCCGGGTGGACTGGCCTAAGCAGAGGGAGAGATGGGTAAAGAGGCTGCCCTTAAAAAAATATCCTTTTCCTGGCACGCTTGGAAAATACTTCCATCTTCCCAGAGAGAGATTTGTAAAAAGCTGGGAAACACTGAATTAGCCCCTAAAGTGTTAAGACTTAACAGAACGCTCTCCCCACACACAAAACACACACCTAAGACTATGGAAGTCAATTTTGAAGACACAGGCTGCATTCTATTTGCAGAAGAATTGGAAGGTTTTTTTATCTGAAACTCTGTTTGCACGTGCGTTTGTGTCATGTTTCTATATGCCACAAGGTGTATAATGGTACAGTTGATCGCATCAGGAGGAGAACAAAGCACGGGCACAACAGAGACACAAAGAGTCGTCCGCATCATTTTTACAATACATAATTTCCCCCATAACGTCCCGCTTGTCTTCGCTTCCATCTGCGATGTTTGCTGACTGTGTTAGCACAACAGCAGGTGCCTGAGCTTCTGGGAAATCTCGTTCCGTGCCAGGGGTTGTCAAACATTTTGGGCCTATGGATACATTTCCAGACGGGGGGAAACTTGTGAGAATTGCGCACACACACACACACACACACACACACTACAACCAAGCACATACCACAAATCTCTTCAGTTGCCTGCAACAGAATGCTGCCTCCATGCCTAATTTCAGCAAGAGGAAAGGCAGGGGAAGCGGACACTGTGGGCACCAGGGAAGGCCTCTGCAGATGTGCCCTTGGGCATCACATTGGTAACCCCCTGTAAAGCCCATCTGAACCCCTGCTGCCAGTCAGCTCGATGCCCCAATGGCCTGGTCCAGTATAAAGCACTTCCCTCATTCTTAAAATTGAAAGAAAATGCTGTAGCTGTCAGGAGCAGGTCAGCAAGAAATCACACGGCATCAGCGAAGTTAACTGTTTACTCACAGAAACAAGGTTGACGCAGGAGGTCAGGCCTAGCGAGCTCAGCAACTCAAATTGGTAGATCTTGCCCCTGTTGTGGAGACTGAAGATCCCACAGTTCCCTAAGTCTCCTCCCTTCCCCGGTCCTTCCCAAGCAATCTGAGACTATGCCACCATGCCAGAATGTGCTCCTCCCGCTTCATACCTCTTCTGGTTCTGGGAGACCACTGGGGAGGGGAGCTGGTTGCAGCAGGAGGGAGATACTCCCTGGATTCTTCAGCCTCATCTCTGCCTCTTGGCCCCTCCCCTACTCTCCAACCTTTGCTTTTGCCTCTGATTCTGGACTGCTCTCTGCCACAGACTCTCCCAGCTCACGAAACCCTGCTGCCTCTTCCTCCCAGTCTGCTCCCTCTTCTCCCTCCGACCCACCACTAATCCCCTGACTGAGCTTTCTTCCCCTGGCAATTCCCAGCGGTTGCCTCCCTCCCACTCCTCTGCATCCAGCCAGTCCATGACAGTAGCTCACCTGGAAAACTGCTGCCAGACAATGTAGACCACACTGAGTTAAATGGACCGGTGTTCTGATTTGGCACAAAGCAATTTCTTATGTTTCTGTGGCCCTGTGTAGCGCATCTCTCTCACTCTTTCTGGCTAGGCTGCCCTTCTCCGCCTAGGGAGAAACCACCTCTTTGACTCATCTGCATTAGCTCCTGCTATGTTTCTCTCCCATGAACTGCAACATATATCTTTCCATCTTTCTCCTTGCACCACGAGGCGCTTTCTTCTCTCTGCACCTTGAGATACGCCTGCGCTGACAATGCAATAAGCCCGGCGGCCCCCGGAGGGTTGGGTGAGGAGGTGGACGCAGGGCGAGGCGAGGCGAAATGAGGGACAGCTAAATTTAGCACCTTCCCGTGGGGGTGTGCATGGAGGAGTGCCAGAATGCCGGCCTGCTCATTGTGCCCCCGCTGCGTCCCTGTCTTGCTATTCTGTTTACGCAATCGATTGTGCCATTATTTGCCTCTCTGCTATTCGAAAAATCCTGCCCTTGTGAATTAGCATTGTTTGACTGCAGAGGGAAAAAACCCTCGCCGGAATGAATAGAGGATGCCGGCCCCTTGCTCTTAGCTTTCCCCGGCGGGTCTAAGGCTGTTTCCCCTGCTGCTTTCGGAAGCTGCAAGTTACGTGACTCCCATCGCCTGCTGAACCCAAACATGCGCCGTATAACGCTTGGCCCACAGCTGTGAGGCGTCTGTCTTGCAGTGCAGAGAGACGTCCGGCTCATAGCTGCCAACTTTTCCCTTTTCTTGCGAGGAATCCTATTCAGAATAAGGGGCCCATCCAATCCAGCAACCAGCCAGATGCGGCGATGGGAAACCTCTGAGCAGGACCTGAGTTCTGCCTGGAACTGCCTGCCTATTAACACTGGGCAGGCACCTTTGCTATGTTGTTTTACGACTTCTTCTAAAAATGTCACTCCATGCTGGGAAGGCTACCCAGACACATTGTTTAGTTATATATACACACTAGTTTTGTTTTTTTTTTAAATCTGCTGGTTTCTATCTGTGCTTTATATACCCTGCCTAGAGATGTACAGTGGAACCTTGCTTCTCAAACTTAATCCGTTCGACTCCCAAAACCGTTCGAAAACCAAGTCATGGCTTCCGATTGGCTGCAGGAGGTTCCTGCAGTTAAACAGAAGCCGCGTCGGACGTTCAGCTTCCGAAAAAATTCAAAAACCGGAACACTTACTTCCGGGTTTTCGGCGTTTGAGAGCCGATTTATTCGTCAACTAAGCCGTTTGAGAAACAAGGTATGGCTGTATTTCTTTTTGATTAAGCAGTTTACAAGTTTTCCCAAGTAAATAATAACAGCGCATGAGAGAGGTTGGCGCATTTTGGAGAAGGTGGAGCACATCTTTATGCACGTCCAGAAACTGACAATCCGTTCTCTAAAACGGGGGGGGGGGGGCAACTTGAATAACATATTGCGGGGTCAGATAAGCCCCCCCCCCCCCCGCATCATTTATCATACACCATTTGAATGGCAATGCCCATCAACTTTGGGGAGGCTTGGCCCCCACAAATATTTTACTGGCTACATCGACAAGGTCAAAGGACGTACTGCTCTATTGTGCCTTGGTCAGACCACACCACTATTGTGTCCAGTTCTGGGTACCACAATTGAAGAAGGATGTGGACAAGCTGGGACATGTACAGAGGAGGCTGGAACCAGATGATGAAGGGTCTGGAAACCAAGCCTGATGAGGAACGGTTGAGGGAATTGGGTATGTTTAACCAGGAAAAGAGGAGACAGAGAGGAGACGTGATAGGCATCTCAAGTGTTGTCACTTGAGAGAGGGAACAAGCTTGTTTTCTCCCCTCTGGAGGGTAGAACTCGAACCCAAGGCTTCAAGTTACAAGAAAGGAGATTTTGACTAAACGTAGGGAAGAACTTTCTGGTGGTAAGAGCTGTTGGAGAGTCGAACGGACTCTCTCGCTCCCTGGACCAAAGACTTGGTTTGGGGTTCGTTGGCTAAGTTCTCACAGCCATCACTATTTGATTGAAGGGAGAAATTCCTACTTGAACGTTTGGTACAGTATCTCTTTGATAGCAATTTCTTGGGAACAGATTGCACAGAGGCCACTGCACGTCTCAGAGAATCGCTTTGAACAACGAAGAGTTAAATAAAATTTGCAGCCGTCCGCTCTCTATGCACGGGCTCCTAGGTATGACTCATGCAACCTCAGTCTTCAGAAGGCTGTTAGAATATAAATTTCTCTGGGCGTTAGTGCTTCCTAGAAATTGCGCGACACGCTTAGTTTCTAAAGTATCTCTTCCAAATCATTATGCACTGTAGAAAAGCAATTTAAAAATGCAGTGCATTCAAATTTAATCTAAGCACACAGGCTGTTCAAATATTATTGTTATTGCCCATTAGACTGCTGCTGCCACATTCTGAAATTAATGATTAATTGAACTCCACAGCTGCACGCAAATGTGTCCCAGTTTCCTGCAAAAACTGGCAATTTTGGTTGAGGTAGGAAGGCTAAGGCCTGTTAAGGGTTGTCCAATTTGGTGGGGGCTGATTTCTCCCTTGGCTGTATTGGTCCATGGATGTCTCAGCCAATCAGGGAACATGTCAAAATACTACATAGCCAATCAGATTTGATCTTCAAGTTGATGCAAGTGAGAGCAATTGCAATAATTAAACGTTTTCACAAGGAGTGCTGAAACATTGCCAGAGACAGACATCCTTTTTTGGCATGATTGACACCATTTGTCAAAACGAAACGAAACACCTTGCTCTGCTAATCTTTAAATGTTAAATTTTAATCTGCGCTCAGGAGGCATGCCTAGTCTTTGCTCAGTGCTTCGTTCTCATACCTGAGAAGCGGTTTTGGTATACAGTCATGCCTCATGTTACGTTTGCTTCATGTTACGTTTTTTCAGGTTGCGTCCCGCGGCGACCCGGAAGTGCCAGAAAGGGTTATTTCCGGGTTTCACTGCTCGCGCATGCGCAGTAGTGCTAAATCGCGCTTCGCGCATGCGCACAAGCACCAAATCATGCCATAGCTGTCAACTTTTCCCTTTTCTTGTGAAGAATCCTATTCGGAATAAGAGAATTTCCCTTAAAAAGGGGGAAATGTTGACATTCAGGTTGCGGGCTTTTCATGTTGCGAACGGGCCTCCGGAACGGATCCCGGTCGCAACCAGAGGTACCACTGTACTGCAGCAAGCTGGCACCTAGCTACCCTCAGGCTGAATATTTTAAAATAACAAAATAAATGAAAACATAAGAAGGGTGCCCATCTAGGTCAGTATCCTGTTCTCACAGTGGCCAACCAGATGTGTCATCTGGGAATGCCAACAGCAGAATTCAAACACAAGAGTCCTCTTCCATCCTGTGGTTTCCAGCAACTGATATTCTTAAGCATCACTGCCTTCGACTGTGGGGCAGAGGAGAGGCTTCAGGGCTGGTAGCCATCGATAGGCCTCTTCCTCCTCCTCCAAAAAAATCTGGGAGGGGAACTCATTTTCTTTCTGCCACTGCCTCTTCTTCAGTTGACAGAGACCATGCTTGTATATTCTTTTTTTTTTTTTTACTATTTATATTTTATTGAGACTATAATATTTTGTTAAAAAATTAATTTTTATTAATTTTCCATTTAAACATATATAATCACATCATTATTATCCACATTACTTCTTCGGCTCTTTAGAGCCTATCAACTTCCTTCCCTCCCACCTGATGGCTTTCGAAAGTAATCTTTGTATCACAGCATTTTATATATTTCCCAATTCTAATATAACTCATGGCAAGATACCTCAAAATTTAAATAAATATAGAAAGGTGAGAAATTTCTCATTACAAGTCTTTGGGTAACCCTGCTAGTGTCGTTAATTGCTTACAATGATCTTTCAAATATTGTATAAATTTGCTCCAGTCCTTTTGGAATACCGTATTTTTTGCTCTATAAGACTCACATTTTCCCTCCTAAAAAGTAAGGGGAAATGTGTGTGCGTCTTATGGAGTGAATGCAGGCTGCACAGCTATCCCAGAAGCCAGAACAGCAAGAGGGATTGCTGCTTTCACTGCACAGCGATCCCTTTTGCTGTTCTGGCTTCTGAGATTCAGATTTTTTTTTTCTTGTTTTCCTCCTCCAAAAACTAGGTGCGTCTTGAGGTCTGGTGCATCTTATAGAGCGAAAAATACGGTACTTGATCGCGCTTGTTTTGGGTTTTTCCCGTCAAAGCGGGACATTGCGGGATCAAATCGGAAACCGGGACGGCTTCTGTAAATCCGAGACTGTCCCTGGAAAACAGGGACACTTGGAGGATCTGCAATGCTCCCTTTTGTCTGTGACGTTTCTGGCTTCTCTGCTGGTCTTGAACATGACGGCAATTATTGCAAAGGCAGAATTTCTGGTGGTTTAAGGGGAAACCCTTGCTGTGGCTGCTCTCATTTTCTCTTCCACCCCCCTAAGCCACCGACTAGATGGACAGCTGACCTGGTCGTCCCCCTGCCCCATTGATAGGTCAGACCGCTCTCGTAATAGCATTCAACTCCTGTTTTAATAGACCATTGGGAACAGACGTTTTATACCCTTTAAAACTATGTTCTGAGCTCTCTGGGAGCACTTAACTCCTAACAGGCTCATCTGAGCCATGCGATTGAAAGCAACAACCCCTTACTGTTCATGTTGTTATTTATTAGGTTTAGAAAACATGCCCAGAGCCTCAAGGCGTTTGGATGCATGTGCATAATGCAACTATAATAAATCTCATACTTGCGCTGTCATAGGCTTGCTTTTAAAACTGCCAGTGTGCTAAACTTTAGCATAATTTCGCCTGGGGGAGTGAAGGAGAGGGAGGGAAAAAAGAACAGGGCTTGCACAATTTATTGAAGCTAGTCACATTGGAAGTCTGTCTTGTGGAATTCAGGGCTGCGCTATGTTTTTAAATGGCCCCCCCATCCCACCTTAGAATCATACAATAACAGAATTGGAAGGAAACCTGAAGATTGCTTAGTCCAATCCCCTGCAATGCAGTCGTCCCGGTCGGGGATCGAACCTGCAATCTTGGCGTGATCAGCACCACGCTCTCAACAACTGAGCTATCCAGGCTGACATTGGAACTTTTTGAATACAGTGGTACCTTGGTTCTCAGACTTAATCCATTCCGGAAGTCCGTTCCAAAACCAAGGCGCGCTTTGGTCATGCAAAACGGATCAATCCATTCCAGACTTTTAAAAACAACCTCTAAAACAGCAATTTAAGATGAATTTTACTATCTAACGAGACCATTGAGCAATAAAATGAAAGCAATAAACAATGTACTGCAGTCACACAATCAATCAATCAATCAATCAATCAATCGGTAGTTGAACTGGGTTCCACACAGTCACAGAAACAAAAAGGAAAGAGCCAGAAAAACGCAAAATAAATAGCAAAAACAGATAGACCTCAGCGTAACACTCTAAACCAGTGTTTCTCAACCTGTGGGTCCCCAGATGTTGTTGGACTACATCTCCCATCATTCCTAGCCAGCATGACCGGTGGTCAGGGATGATGGGAGTTGTAATCCAACAACATCTGGGGACCCAGAGGTTGAGAGCCGTTGCAACGGAAGCGTAACACCCAAAATGGAGCTAGTTTGGCTCCCGAAAAACGTTCACAAACCGGAACAGTTACTCCCAGGTTTGCAGTGTTTGGGTTCCAAGTTGTTTGAGAACCAAGGTACCACTGTATTGGAAAAGAACTGTGTTGTACCCTACACATGGCAGGTCTTCTTTTTTGGGGTGGGGGTAAGGATAAGAGCATTCAGAAATATGACCTGAGTCCGCCTCTCAGGTTTCTGGGGCCACTTCCATGTCTTAAGAGCAAAGGCGGATTCATAGAACTATGTTAAATTTTATGTGCCCGAGAAGTTACTAGTCCTTAGGAAGGTATCTGACGGGTCTGCAGGTTTGTGATAGCTTTAGTGGTGGAAGGAAGTAGCTCTGTGTACAGTAACTACTACAACATTCCAGCAGATTGAAAAATATGGGGAATTAGACCTGAGACTTTTTGCTCAAAGTTAGGAGAATAATGCAGCTTTTAAGAATCAGAAAATTGTAGAATTGGAAGGGACCCCGAGGGTCATCTAGTCCAACCCAATCTCAGCTGAAGCATCCAGGACAGATGGCCACACAACCTTTGGAACTTAAGCCTCTGAAGATAAAAGGTTTGATTCACACATTCTGTCTTTCAGGTACAGGGTGTCTGCTGTGGATAATTCCTCTGCCCTGAACTTGCAGGCATTTTGCATTGTCCTAGACCAGGGGTTTTTCAGCAGGGGGCCGGTCCACAGTCCCTCAGACGTTGTGGGGGGCCGGACTATATTTTTTGGGGGGGAAATGAACGAATTCCTGTGCCCCACAAATAACCCAGAGATGCATTTTAAATCAAAGGACACATTCTACTCATGTGAAAATACGCTGATTCCCGGACCGTCCACGGGCTGGATTGAGAAGGTGATTGGGCCAGATCCGGCCCCCGGGCCTTAGTTTGCCTAGACCTAGACAACCAGCGCCAGGAGGAAAACACAAGTTATTTGGTTGTGACGCCATTTCTCGTTCCACAGCACAATTTGATTGATTGATTGATTGATTGTATTGTATTTCTACCCCACTGTTCAAAGGAATCCCAAAGCAGCTTACAAGCAAATAATAATAATAATAATAATAATAATAATAATAATAATAATAATAATTTATTTGTATCCCACCCTCCCCAGACGCAGGGACACCTGAAATGTCCTTGCCTCGGCCATCTTCAGCTCATTGTACATCTCCTTTAGCAAAATGACAAACTTGAGTCTGAGAGGCTTTCTGTGGGGAAACTGAAAGGTGAGCCCATTTCTGCTCTCAGATTCAAGATTGTGAAGTTAAATATTGGATATTGCCAGCTGGGGAGGAGTGTAGCTCCATTAAAGAACACCTGCTGTGCGTGCGGAAGGTCCCGAGTTCCAATCCTGACATCTCCAGGAAAGGCCAATCTGGAATCCTGGAGAGCTTCTGCCAGTCAGTGTAGACAGTACTGACCAAGATGGGACCAAGGGCAAGTCATTTTTTTTATTTCCCCCGTCTGTGCTCACTCTTTTACTAGCTGGCTTGTTTGCTAACGGCAAACACTTCTCCGTGCATCTGTGCCTGAGGTCGAAAACAAGAAAGGAAAAAGTTTCTGGCAGTGGTTGTGTCCACCCCCCCCTTTTCCTAAATCATTATTATTATTTTCTCGGTGGTAGCAATTTGGTGGAGAGCCAGTTGGAAGGCAGGATGTGGCTTTGTTTAGCTGTAATAATGGGGCAGCCTTTACACTTTCTTGCACACAAACACCCACTTTTAATAAGGCTTGTCCCACCCTCCACACAATAGACCGTGCCGAGATACTGAATCGACAGTTTCCTGAAAAGCGCTCCAGACGCAACGCAGGCACACCCGGGGCAAACCACCGGGAAACTTAACCGGCAAGCGAGAGCTTCCAAAACGGGGGGGGGGGTGAGAGCAGGAGGTGGGTCCCGCTGCTGAGATAACCCCCCCCCAAAAAGGAGGGGTTGCGTGGATATAAGAAGGAGCCCACTCTGTCGGCGCCAAGGAATTCCAGAGAGAGAGCCGTCCAGAGACAAGTGGTCTGGGACGGCATGGGTATCATTCTGCACACAATAGTTGCGTTTCCTCACATTAATAGCAAAGCCCTTTTCATGTCGCCAGGCACAATGCCGGCCCCGCGAGCTCCATCTGATAAATCCTATTTTAGAAACCCTGATGTCAGGGTGGGATGCCGGCCACTTCAGCGCTTCCTACTCCGAGAATGGAAAATGGATGGGCCAATTGTGTTCCCCGATAGGTTAGGCCTCTGTCCGTGCTTCCTGGTTGACAAGGGCAGTTCAAGAAGGGGGGAAAGAATTTAAATGTCTCTTAGGAACTTCGCTCGCACGGTTTAAAGCCTTTGGAACGCTTGTGCGCAGTTCTCGCGTGCGATTTCGAGGTCG
Organism: Podarcis liolepis; assembly: GCF_965112155.1. Taxonomy (NCBI): domain Eukaryota; kingdom Metazoa; phylum Chordata; class Lepidosauria; order Squamata; family Lacertidae; genus Podarcis; species Podarcis liolepis. Next base: position 5,575,997 of record NC_139564.1, read on the forward strand.
GAGGCCGGAGGGTTTTGTTTCAGAAGGGCCAGGATAAACCCCGAATGAGCAAGGGGAAAGTCAAAATGGTCTGGCCTCTGTAGAGTTTGCAGAAGAGGCTGCTGTGTATATGGGGAGGTCAGCAATGTCTACGCAACACAATGACCATGTACATACACAATGGACAATCTTTATAGAATTGCTTGGGACACGGGTGGCGCTGTGGGTTAAACCACAGAGCCTAGGACTTGCCGATCAGAAGCTCGGCGGTTCAAATCGCCGCAACGGGGTGCGCTCCTGTTGTTCGGTCCCTGCTCCTGCCAACCTAGCAGTTCAAATGCACGTCAAAGTGCAAGTAGATAAATAGGTACCACTCCGGCGGGAAGGTAGACGGCGTTTCCATGCACTGCTCTGGTTCGCCAGAAGCAGCTTAGTCATACTGGCCACATTACCCAGAAGCTGTACGCCGGCTCCCTCGGCCAATAAAGCGAGATGAGCGCCGCAACCCCAGAGTCGGCCATGACTGGACCTAATGGTCAGGGGTCCCTTTACCTTTATCTATAGAATTCCTTCAAACCATAACAAGTACAAAACGATATCTTTAGACTCAAAGTCTCTGAAAATCTTTAAATGAAGCGAGGTACCAGACTTTGTACGATGAAAGACGAGCTGTGAAGCTTTCTGTATTCAGCAAATATGATGTCCAACACTGAACGGTGATTCCAGATGTTGACTACTGTTTCGTAGAATTCTTTGTCAGCGTGGTGGGAGCATATAGAATTGCTTCGTAAACTGAAAATAATTTTTTTGCAGACGATGGCCTGCGTGCACATATCACTTTACAAAAATTATGAACCATAATACAAACAGTAATGAGAAAGAGTACATACCCCATCTTATTTCGAATGAATATATGTAAATGAAAATATTAAATGCTGTGTATGTGGGGAGGCCAGGCGCTGCCCAGGTCTAGAGATTCCTTCCAGTGCTCAAATAAGGCAAGCTCTGGTCTCAGGGTGCCCATGTGTCCTACTTTGCAGAAGACAGTCCTCTATTTGAATGGCTGCCAGGGTATCTGAAGAAGTGTGCATGCACACGAAAGCTCATACCAACAACTAACTTAGTTGGTCTCTAAGGTGCTACTGGAAATAATTTTTATTACTATTATTTAGTTTCGGCTGCCAGGGGTCAGTCTTCTGCCAGAAGCCATCCCCTCCTGCAATAGCTGCCCAGGGCAAGTCTGGCTTTAAGGGGCCATGGTGGAAGTTGCTTGTCTATTGCAAGCACCTCGACACCAGACCTAGCAGGGATGCGAGCAACCTGGGTACCATATTCCTTTTCTATGGTGAGATAGGTTGCATCTCTTTTTAAATTGGAATCTCAGTGGTACCTTGGTTCTCAAATGCCTTGGTAGGCAAACAACTTGGAAGTAAATGTTCTGGTTTGTGAACTTTTTTCGGAAGCTGGACGTGCTCTGTTTTGAGAGTGTCAGGGAACTGCCATCGGAAGGAAGGGAGGTGGAAGGGCTCACACAGGTTGGGAGAGACTCAGCAGCTGAAGAGGGAACCAGCAGGGGGAGAGGAGGTGAGCTGAGGGGAAGTGAGCAGGAGGGATGGCTCAGAGACACTTCCAGCGAGAACAGTGGGGAGGTTTCAGGACCTCCTGTAGGGACACCCACTCCTCGCCGGAAACTGTCACGCAGAGAGTCCAGAAGACGTGTTTCCGTTAAGGAGCTTTTATGTTGGAAGAGATTCCGAAAGCAGCCACTGTCGGAATCTGCCAGCGACTGACGGAGCCATGTTTAAGGGGCTCCGTCACAGACAGAGGTTTGCAAACTTGACCAAACTCTGAGGGACTTGGATTTTACGCACAAGCAGCTCATCATCCCATCACAGAGAGTTACGCTTCCGATTTGAGTGCCATGCTTTCATTTTGAGTGCAACACTTCCATGTGGAGTGTTACGCTGAGGTCTGTTTTTGCTGGCTGTTTTGCATTTTTGAGCATCAGCTGCTGGAAACCACAGGATCTGGGAGTGCTCTTGCGCTCTTGCGCTTGCAAGTTTCCCACAGGCATCTGATCCTGATCCGGCAGGCCCTCCTTGCGTTCTCTTGTGTCGCCTGGCAGGTCCACCTCAAACGGTCTCAGTTTAATTGCCCCAGAGCCTCGTATACACTTCAGAATGCAGGTTCTCGGTGCACGTTGGAGAACTGGATTTTTTCCCTTCCCTGTCTGACGGAATGAGCAAGTTATTGTGGGGTGCGATGAAACCTGCGGCTTCCAGGGGGTTGGAAATCTCAGCCCCGCCTGCTCTGCCGCAGGGTGAGAAGTGAAATAGCCGCAGCTCAGGGGATGCAACAGGTTCTTTTGACGAGAAAGCGAAAGGGGCTGCTATTTTTTAGAACTGGCAGTGGCAACACAGCCGTCTCTTCGCCACGCATGCGAAGGAAAGAGCTCAGCCAGGCTCAGCGAGGGACCCAAAAGGGCGATGGAAGCCTTATTGGATGTTTCACACCTCCTTCAACATGACATGGGCTTCCAGACACCTGCTTATAAGCTTTCCGGGGTTGGCAGAGGTTGCAATTTCTTAGGATCCCTTTTGTTTCTCTCCCTTGTTGCCGACATCTGCAGCACCACCCCAGGTCTCAGTTGCATCCCTGAAATTAAAAAATATATATATACCAAGGAATAATAGCGAGGTGGTCTTAAAAGCTCAGAAAAGACAAAAGAGAAAAACTCAACACAGGCCGGTTTTTGTTTTTCTTCAGATTTAGGTGCGAGCTATTTTCCTATTTTTAAGTATGATTCCAATTAGGTGTTTGTGTTTTCTTTCTGCAAATAGGAACGGATGACTAATTCTGACCTAGGAGAGAGAGATCCTGGGTAGAAATCTCAGAACAGCTCGCTCGGCTCTAGTAATGAGAGCTGCTTTTGAAGTATTAAAACAGGCGAAGGAAAAAAGTTACGTCAGTTGTATAATGTCAGCAGAGCTAAGCAGCTCTTTACTGCATCTCAACTGTTTTTGAGTATATCTTCCATCCCTTAAATCACCTGGTGCCATCCAGGTATTTTGGACCAGAGCTCTCTCCCACCATCCTGGCTATCGGCTGTGTATGTTGACTGATGGGAATTGGAGTCCAGAAGAGGGCACCATGTTGGGGAAGCTGGCTTTAGCAATCTTCAGAACAGCCCTGTAAGGCGAGGCAGGCTGCATTAGGAATATGTGTGTGTGCAGTTTAGGTTCCCCAGGACACTCGGTGTTTCGCCTTGGTGGAGAAGAAGGTGTTTGTGAATCAGAGGCTGTGATAAGAGGACAGCTCAAACAGCCTTGGTCTATTCTCATTCATGATGACCTATGCAGTTGTCCTCAGTGTGATGATCGTCCCCAGCTCTGGCATTGAAACCTCCCAGCTAGGAAGAGGTCTTCGCAATCTGGGACCCTCCTGGCAGCCCGGAGCAGTTCCTCGTAGAACTGGTTCTTGGTTTGTACATCAAAGCATATAGTGGGTGCATAGATGTTCAGGATGTTGACCGGACCGGAACTGGTTGTGAGGCAGAGGGAACTGTTCTGAGCCCTTGGTTGGTGGTTCTTTTGCAGGCAGAAGGGAGCTACTCACTGCGAAGCTGTGCTTCCACAGTTGGAGACATCAATGTTCCTGAATACCAGTTGCTATAAGCCACAGGAGGGGAGAGGCCTCTTTGTGCACATATTCTGCTTTTGGGGTTCCCTGATGAGGCATCTGGTTCGCCACTGTGAGAACAGAACGCTGGACTAGATGGGCCATTGGCCGGATGATGATGATGATGATGATGACGATAATAATAATAATAGTACTACAGTAGATGCTTGGGTTGCGAATGTGATCCGTGCAGGATGAACATTCGCAACCCGCAGCGTTTGCAACCTGTGTCTGTGCACGCGCGGGTTGCGATTCAGCGCTTCTGCACATGCACGGCTGCCGAAACCCGGAAGTAACCCGTTCCGGTACTTCTGGGTTTCGGTGGTCCGTAACCTGAAAAAACGCAACCTGAAGCGTCTGTAACATGAGGTATGACTGTAATATTCATTCATTCATTCCCCGCCCAGCTGGCTGGGTTTCCCAAGCCGCTCTGGGTGGCTCCCAATAGAATACTAAAAACACAACAAAACATCAGACATTAAAAACTTCCCTAAACAGGGCTGCCTTCAGATGTCTTCTAAAAGTCAGGTAGTTAGGTAGATGTCTTCTAAAAGTCAGGTAGTCAGGTAGATCTCCTTGACATCTGATGGGAGGGCATTCCACAGGGCAGGTGCCACTACCGAGAAGGCCCTCTGCCTGGTTCCCTGTAACCTCACTTCTCACAGGGAGGGAACTGCCAGAAGGCCCTCAGAGCTGGACCTCAGTGTCTGGGCTGAACGATGGGGGTGGAGATGCTCCTTCAGGTATACTGGGCCAAGGCTGTTTAGGGCTTTCAAGGTCAGCACCAACACTTTGAATTGTGCTCGGAAACGTACTGGGAGCCAATGTAGGTCTTTCAAGACCGGTGTTATATGGTCTTGGCGGCCACAGCAGGACTCTTCTTCCATTCTTATGGCATAGGCAAGAAGACTGACCACCTGCCTCTGCATAAGGCATCTTTCCAATGTTCCCCATTCATATCTCCCTAATTTTAAATCTGGTTCTCCTGATTTGCCCATTGATGAATTAAAGAAGCAAGTTGGTCTTTTTAACCCCCTGAAACCTGGGCCGCAAAGGCACTTCTACCCCCCCAAATCCTTCATAAATTTCATGCCCAAGTCAGCATATAATTACACTAATGGCATGGGCATTCTGCCACTCAGGTTTTGGGAAAGCAGATTTTGATTCGTCAGCAAAGCCATGCTAGATTCCTCTTGCATTGCTTCTAATTATTTGCATATTTTTATTGGATTCCTCCACATCAGTTTCTGTTTTTTTAAAAGACAATAGGAGGGGGGGGGGAATGTATGTTCTTCTCTGAAGGAAGACAAGACAAGACTGTGGTTAGCAGTTCTGCTCCTGTCAGCATATTCGCTTCAATATTTCTTCGGCAAGTGGCAGGCATTTTTGCTGCAGGGCTGATGAATAGCCGCTTGCAATCCCTAGGAATTTAATGCACGTCACGAAAGGCTGGTGGGGTTTTTTAAGAAACTGTATTTATGAAACAATAAGAAGTGCATGAGGTCAGGAGCATCTGTATTGGGCCAGAATGGCTGGCATGCGATCGTTCTGAAAACGGGGCCAAAACTTATATTACCGCTTCACATGGGAAAGCTGTGAAGGCCAGTCTGTCTTCATAGATCATAGAAATGTAGAGTTGGAATGGGGCCCCACGGGGTCATCCAGTCCAGCCCCCTGCAATCTGCTATATTAGTAGTTCTAATATCTTAAAACCATGTTCTGTTGTGAAGTGGGGGCAGGCAGACTATCCCAGGGAAGATGGAAACACAACTCTTTAATTTATTTGTGGGGGGGGGGGACCAAAAAGAAGATGGTGTTACCTGCCCTGGGACAAGAAGCTGAACCCCAAAATCTCCAGCAATCCAGCTATTCCCCCCACCACCAAGCAAAGATCTGGGATTCAGTAGGGAAGAACCTATCTCTCTCCCCCCCCCCAATCTTGTGGGATTTTTATCGCCAACCTCATTCCTAGGCCCCAACGCCACACCCAGATGTGCAGCCATCGTCGTCTCCCCAACCCTGAAGGCGGGACCCCGAGACCGGCCCCCACCCAACTTGTTGCATGCTGCCGCAATTCCCTCGAAGAAGAGAGACAAAAAAGAAAATAAAAGAAAAAAGAGTTTCTGGACTGCAACTGGGCTTGACAATGAAGTATCGCCATCTGCGAACACAGAATTTAAGGAAAGGCTTTTGTGTTTGTGTACGCACCAACTCCATTGCCCCCAAACGAACCATTATATATGATTCGGCAGCACAATTTCGCTTCGCTCTTCGTTCATTCTTGTCCTCTCCCTCTTCTGCAATGCTTCCTCAGAGTTTCTGCATCTTGAAGAGCCTATAGTGCAAAAGATAAAATAAAATAAAAAATAGCCAGGTATGGGTGGGGATTAAAAGCCTGCAACAGGTGCTAGAAGGAGCTGAAGGATTTCAGCAGCGAGTGAGAGGCATGTCCTGACTGGAAACAAATCATTGTGTCTGCCCCAAAACCTTTGCAGGTGCAGTATTATTACTATTATTTTATTTTTATTATTTATTGAATTTATATACCGCCCTATACCCAGAGGTCTCAGGGCGGTTCACAGAAAAGATCACAACATATAAAATCAAAGCAAATACAATAACCCAATAACACACACAGGCCCCAAAAAGAGCCACATTTTAAAAGGGTATAGGATGTCAATCATGTCAACCAAAGACCTGGTTAAAAGCAGCGTCACATCTAACTGCCTTGTAAGCACCGTGAGCACGAATCATCATCAGTGCAATAAAAGGGACATATCCTTGGACCTCTCAAAGACATTTTCGTTTTATAAGAAGCATGGAATCATGGAATTGTAGAAGAGTTGGAAGGGAGCTGGGCACGTTTAGCCTGGAGAAGAGGAGGTTAAGGGGTGATATGATAGCCATGTTCAAATATATAAAAGGATGTCACATAGAGGAGGGAGAAAGGCTGTTTTCTGCTGCTCCAGAGAAGCGGACACGGAGCAATGGATCCAAACTACAAGAAAGAAGATTCCACCTAAACATTAGGAAGACCTTCCTGACAGTAAGAGCTGTTCGACAGTGGAATTTGCTGCCAAGGAGTGTGGTGGAGTCTCCTCTTTTGGAGGTCTTTAAGCAGAGGCTTGACAACCATATGTCAGGAGTGCTCTGATGGTGTTTCCTGCTTGGCAGGGGGTTGGACTCGATGGCCCTTGTGGTCTCTTCCAACTCTTAATGATTCTATGATTCTATGGATCCTGACGGTCAGCAACTTAGGAAGTCCCGTCGGTGCCTGGGGATGCATGTGAGCTCTATGTCATGGAGGCGAGGCAGGGCCGGATTTAGGTTTGATGCGGCCCCAAGCTACTGAAGGTAATGGGGCCCTTTATCATATGTCCACCTGTCCTTTGTCGACAACAAATTGCCGCTGTTTTTTGTGTTGAATATATGCTATATGGTCATTTATGGACCTAATAGGTATCCAGAACTATTTGTGCATGCAGAATGTAGGCACCCTGTATATAGAAATGAGCAAACCAGTGATATTTTAGGGAGCAGGCTAGCAGGCGGGCCTATGACTTACATCATAGGAGCCTGCACAACACAAAACACTGTTGCTGCATGTAGGTTTTATTTCATTTCTTTTTTATCTTCTATTTCGGAAATGTACATCTAGGTTTTTTTCCTTTAATTTTTTGGGGGGCCCCCAAGAGAGTGGAGCCCGGAGTGGTTGTGTCTCAGACATGTGCCGGCCCTGTGCTGCTTTTTCGGGCAGCGCTGGGCCTGCAGGGAGTCCAAGACGTCGTATCCCTCCTGGGCGCCCTCCAGCCGGGAAAGATATAATATATATAATATAATTTATTATTTATACCCCGCCCATCTGGCTGGGCTTCCCCAGCCAATCTGATCGGCTTCCAACAAAATATTAAAATACAGTAATGCATTAAAAGCTTACCTAAACAGGGCTGCCTTCAGATGTCTTCTAAAAGTCTGGTAGTTGTTTATTTCCTTGACATCTGATGAGAGGGCGTTCCACAGGGCAGGTGCCACTACCAAGAAGGCCCTGTGCCTTGTTCCCTGTAACCTCACTTCTCGCAGTGAGGGAACTGCCAGAAGGCCCTTGGCGCTGGACCTCAGTGTCCGGGGTGAACGATGGAGGTGGAGACGCTCCTTCAATTATACTGGGCTGAGGCCATTTAGGGCTTTCAAGGTCAGCACCAACACTTTGAATTGTGCTCGGAAATGTACTGGGAGCCAATGTAGGTCTTTCAGGACCAGTGTTATGTGGTCTTGGTGGCTGCCCCCAGTCACCAGCCTAGCTGCCGCATTCTGGATTAGTTGTAGTTTCCGGGTCACCTTCAAAGGTAGCCCCACATAGAGCGCATTGCAGCAATCCAAGCGGGAGATAACCAGAGCATGCACCACTCTGGTGAGACAGTCCGCAGGCAGGGAGGGTCTCAGCCCACATACCAGATGGAGCTAGTAGACAGCCGCCCTGGTGGCTCAGACGCCCTGCAGGTCCAGTGCCGCCCGGGGCGAGCCATCCCTCCTGCACACCCATAACTCCCCCACGACTGAGGGTTCTGCAATTCAGGAATCTAAACAAAAGTATCTATGACGCTTGGCCATCCAACCTCTGTTGAAAAACCTCCAAGGAAGGAAAGTCCACCACGTTTCATAGGAGACAGTTCCACTGTCAAACTGCTCTTACTGCCAGAAAGTTCTTCCTGATGTTCAGTCAGAATCTCCTTTCTTGTAATGTGAAGCCATGGGGTCAAGTCCTGCCCTCCAGAGCAGGAGAAAACAAGCTTGCTCCCTCTTCCATGAGATATTTGAAGATGGTTTTCATATCTCCTCTCAGTCTCCTCTTTTCCAGCCTAAACATCCCTAGCTCCTTCAACCGTTCCTCATAAGGCTTGGTTTTCAGACCCTTGATCATCTTGGTTGCCCTCCTCTGCACACCTTCCAGCTTGTCAATATTCTTCTTTAATTGGGGTCCCCCAGAACTGGAAACAGGACTCCAGGTGTGCTCTGACCTAGTGGTGGTGGAGGTCCTGATCAGCTCTCCACCAAGCTGTTATTAACCATGGAATGCAAGGTTTCAGATTCCTGGTTGGAGTAAACCAGATTTGGGGGCACAGCGCATCGGGGAAGGGTTAGAGCCCCTCGCCCCATGGCTCAACCCAAACCAAAGCTGTGCTTCCACAGAAAGAAAATTTCACCAAGAGCTCTCAAACGCCATAATGTGTTGTCTGGCCCAGTAGCTGGCCTTTCTGAGATGAAGTGGGATGAACATTTAAATACGAAAACATGGGTCACAAAGCTGGGATTTCCCCCCTAGGTGTGTTGCGAACCTAAAATTGCAACTTTTCCTCTTCTTTTCCAGCAGAAAGCGAAGGCGCTGGGTGCGTTTTATTACACACATCAAGAAAAGTAGGTACAATTGTCTTTATTTATTATTGTTGTCTTTTAAGAATAACTTGCCTTTAACACACTCTCAGCTTCATAAACCCATCTGTATGGTGAATGGAATTGTATACCAACAATATCTATGGAGCAGTGGTCATAAAGTTATTTGGTTCTATGTTTTCAAGAGAATCCATCAAGAGTGCACATTTAGAGACTTTCAGAGATTTATAAGATTTCTGTTTATTTGGTTTCTCATATTGTTCAATGTTCCATATAGACTATATAAAGAGTTTATATTGATATTGCATTGTTGTACTTGGTCATGGTGATGCCTTGGATATTACTGATAATTGTTTGCAACACAGGGGTTTAATTGTCTGGTTACTTATTCCGGAAGAGAAGGCATGTTTCTCCTTACGTTGGCCTGAGTCTGATACTGGCAAATCACAGAGAATATTTGTGCAGAAGGCTCTCAGTTCCGGCTTGGAAAGGCTCCATCTCCCATCAGCCACAGCCAGCATGCCCAGTGAGCAGGAATGATGGGAGTTGTAGTCTCAGAGCATCCTGAAGACCACAGGTTTCCCCATCCCTTTATGCAGGCAACATTGAGGTAGAGGAGCCCAGTGGTCTGTTCCAGAACAAAGCATCTTCCGCTTTAAGTGCAATCACACCTCCTGACATATGAATTATAGCTCGGTTGCCCTCTCCACAGGCCCCTCGTGCCCCATCCTGGCTGGCTGATGCCAGTATTTATTTACGACTTGGTATAGCTATAGTAACATTTGCCCCCTGCCAACGAACGGTGTGGCGATGACTACATAATTACCGTAAAGGAAAGTTAGATTTCCTGTTTCACAAGCACCGGTGCCAACTCCGCAGCCTGGCAAATTAAAGCAGCCTTCCTAAAGCTTTAATCTTTTCTGCCGACATTCTTCCACTGCAGCCCACTCCCTCGAAGGGGGCGATGCCTTTGATGTATATTCCTGCCTGTTAACCTATCCCAGGCTCTTCCTTCCGCACTCGGCGGCTGTGGCAGTTTATGCGCAAGGAACGCATGAAATCCCATAAGGCGCTTATCTGCTTGCTGGGTGGAGAGGAAGGCATCTCTGAAACTCAGAAGGTCTTGCTCTTTGTGCCCAAGGGGGGAGCTGGCCGGGCAAACTGTTGGCAGCGCTGACGGGGATTCCTGCTCCATCCTAGATGGTGGGCATTCAGAATGAAAGGCAAAGACCAGGTGTTTTTCAGGGTCTGCCTTCTTTGTCGTCTTGTACCTCTTCTGGGGAGGGACACAGGTGGCGCTGTGGGTTAAACCACTGAGCCTAGGACTTGCCGATCAGAAGGTCGGCGGTTCAAATCCCCGTAACGGGGTGAGCTCCCGTTGCTCGGTCCCTGCTCCTGCCAACCTAGTAGTTCGAAAGCACGAAGTGCAAGTAGATAAATAGGCACTGCTCCGACGGGAAGGTAAATGGGGTTTCCGTGTGCTGCTCTGGTTCGCCAGAAGTGGCTTAGTCATGCTGGCTACATGACTCAGAAGCTGTACACCGGCTCCCTCGGCCAGTAAAGCGAGATGAGCACCGCAACCCCAGAGTCAGCCACGACTGGACCTAATGGTCAGGGGTGCGTTTACCTTTACCTTTACCTTTACCTCTGCTGGGAGATTGAACTTTGTCCGCTCACATTAAGCAGTTGGGGAACTGAGGCCAAAGGAGGGTGACTTGCGCAGAACCTCCTAAGTCTCCTTTAAAATAAAAATATAAATCAACTTCTTCCTATCTGGGTTGAGCTGCTCAAGACCTCAGCCTGGCTTGAGCATATTCCTTAAATGAAAGTAGCATGCACCTGACTGTTTCAAAGTGATTTTTGCATAACTCGTTGGCGAGGAGCAAGGACATACAACTTAAAAAATTGTGTTTTTAAAAAATATTCTCTTCTCTCTTTCCCAGCTGCTTTTGTCATGGTCTGGGAAAGGCTGCTAGGGCTTTAGGGTAGGGCAAAGCAGGTGGGAAAAGCCATTGCCTGATAAACAGCAGAAAGTCTCTCTTACCTTGGATAATGTAATAGAAAAGATTCCGAAATTTGGGGAAGTGGCAGGATTTAAACTAAATAGGAACAAAACTAAACTACTAGTCAAAAACTTGAAGGAAGAAGAAAAAAAGGATTTAGAGCAAAATATTGAGATAGAAGTCCATAAAAAGGTTAAGTATTTAGGCAATATGGTTAACATCACAAAATATAAACTTACCGTATTTTTTGCACCATAATACTCACTTTTTTCCTCCTAGAAAGTAAGGGGAAATGTCTGTGCGTGTTATGGAGCAAATGCCTGTGGGTGGCGGGGGGGATCTGCTGCAGTTGTGAGCAGAGGATCCATGGTTCCCCTTCCTTCCCTCCTCTGTGGTTACAAAGCATGGATCCTCAGGATTTTTGCATTGGGCTACCCCAAACTCACCGTCAGATCACATGTCTGTGGCCACAGCATGAACCACAAAAATCATACATCCGCTGTTTCGTTTAGAATATTTTTTTTCTTGTTTTCCTCCTCTAAAAACTACGTGCGTGTTATGGTCTGGTGCGTGTTATAGAGCGAAAAATACGGTATATAAAGATAATTATGAAAAAAATTGGTTTGAGGTAAAAAGAAATTTAGAAATATGGAGCAGAATGAATCTCTCATTGCTAGGGAAACGTTTCTAAGGCATCGCCTTTCCGTTGCAGTACCTAAAGTTAAAGAATTTTGAGGAAGAAGTCCGAGCTCACCGCGACCTCGACGGGTTCCTCGCCAGAGCCAGCATCATCCTGGACGAGACGGCAACTTCTCTGGACGACGTCCTGCGGGAGATGCTGAAACACTTTGCGGAGGACTCTGACAACGCGGAGCCCAGCTGCAACTTTGACAAAATCATGAGCACTTTATTCACCGATTCGGGAGCCCCCAGAGAAGGGAATGGTGAGAGACCTCTTAGTTCTTCCTATTTGCCTGAGCTGAAAGAGGTCGAGGGTCAGTCCAAAGCCCTGGAGACGCTTCCAGTCAGTGTCGACAACACAGAGTTACGTGGCGAGTTCCCGCCCTCCCCCCAGTGGAAATAATCACACAATTATTAAGGTTAATGGCCTAAATAAGGACACAACTTTATTGGTTACAGGTGATGAACGGTATTGGCTTAGGCATTGGTCCTAACCGACTATATCCGACTTCAGCCTGTCCGCTTGAAGTCTGGGAAGGGTTAACCACCAGTAGGGGGAGTCCTGCTGATGCACATCAACTAGGAACTCCCCCGGGGTCACCGATAGGGGGTGTGCCTTAGGCCCTCACCTCCCTAGGCTTCGGACAGGGCCACGCCCCCCGGAATCCTTTATCGGACTACCCTTCAATATGTGGGGCAGATGATGCCGCTACCTCCCCTCTTCCATCTACAAAACAATACCAATGCCTAACCATCAATACCCAGAAAGTTGTGACGATTTGCTACGAGGTAGGCGAAAACCAAGTGGCTGGTGCCAGTTTGCCAAGTGGAAAAATTCCTACCAGGACCCTCAACGGCGACCAGCCAAGGTCCATAGCAAGGTCAAGGAACGAAAACCTTATAGGGCGGGAGGGTGGGAAAACAGAACAGCTGATGAGCAGAAAAGAGGGAGATCCCCAGCCAGTGCTGCCTTAAATAGGGGAGGCCACGCCCCCTGAGCCAGCTGATTGGCTGGCCAGGGGGTGACAAGGCCAGGAATCCCCCCAATCGTGGGGGGGGGTGGCCGTGAAGCCCGCCACCCCACCTCCTCCGTAGGGTGGAAGTGGCTTTAGATGATCCCAATAGTCTGATGTTTTAAGGCGAGGTTTTCCTGCGCTGCTGGCATTTTTATTTATTTGTGAAACTTCCACCCCCTTCCTCTTCATCACCAAGTTCTCTTGAGACAGGTTACATAATAAATGGACATGCACAACTGACTTGACCAGCGTGACGTTAAAACCCCGCAAAGCAGCGTAAAACACTTAACCTGCTCTTTTAATAATACAGCAAGGGTGGAGTCCAAATCAAGACTTCCAGTTTTGCAAAAGAGCTTTGCCTTTTCTCTGCTTGCCTGGCAGTCCAGATACTCCCTTCTCCCAAGGCTCCTCTAATTCTAGAGGAAGAGGAAGGGTTTTAGGGGATGCCAGCCATGTTTGGGAGGGTGGGAGGAGCATTCCCCAGCCAGGATGCCACCACTAAGAAGTCCCCGTCTTGGGTCAGAGCTTCCTGTGAGCATCTGATTGGCTGCCCGGGAAATGGAGTGCTAGACTAGAAGGGTCTTTTGCCTTTTTCCAGTAGGGTGCAATTCTTATATTCCCACAGTTCCATTAGCAGCCCCAAATGGACCCCACCCCCACCCTGAGGGGAAACCCTTGGCAGTGTGTATGTCCTGGGCTGCCCGGATGTTCCCTCTCTTGGCCTCGCTGATGTGGCCCAAAGGAAAGCATAGCAATATGTTTGGCCCCAGCTTGGCCGCAGGAGTTGCTAGGAGGAGAGTCCACTCTGGATTTGTGTCCAAAGAACTTATTGTAGTTCCTAATGTAAGTTAACTTACAGGTACTGATAAACTGCTGGGATTTTTGCATGCCGAAAGACTAGTAGAACAATTCCATGCAATCTGATGGAACTAAATAATAATAATAATAATAATAATAATAATAATAATAATAAATTTATTTATACCCTGCCCATCTGGCTGGGTTTCCCCAGCCACTCTGGCTGGCTTCCAGCAAAATATTAAAATACAATAGTCCTTCAGATATTGAATGCTTCCCCAAACAGGGCTGCCTTCAGATGTCTTCTAAAAGTCGGATAGTTGTTTATTTCCTTGACATCTGATGAGAGGACGTTCCATAGGCGGGTGCCACTACTGAAAAGGCCCTCTGCCTGGTGCCCTGTAACTTTGATTCTCACAGGGAGGGAACCGCCAGAAGGCCCTCAGCGCTGGACCTCAGTGTCCGGGCTGGATGATGGGGGTGGAGACGCTCCTTCAGGTATACTGGACCGAGGCCGTTTAGGGCTTTCAAGGTCAGCACCAACTTTGAATTGTGCTCAGGAACATACTGGGAGCCAATGTAGGTCTTTCAAGACCGGTGTTATGTGGTCTTGGTGGCCACTCCCACTTTCCAGTCATTATACGTTTCAACCAATGACCTGCACGACTCCTTACCTGCAAAGAAACAAAGTTCACCTGAATTATGTGTTATTTTAATATACCTATGTAGAATTGTACCTACCATTATTGTACAGTGGTACCTCGGGTTAGAGACGCTTCAGGTTACAGACGCTTCAGGTTACAGACTCCGCTAACCCAGAAATAGTACCTCGGGTTAAGAACTTTGCTTCAGGATGAGAACAGAAATCACATGGCAGCAGCGGGAGGCCCCATTAGCTAAAGTGGTGCTTCAGGTTAAGAACAGTTTCAGATTAAGAATGGACCTCTGGAACGAATTAAGTTCTTGACCCAAGGTACCACTGTATAAGCATCTGATGAGTTTCTGTGGTTTTGTGTCGCTGTTGTCGTTGTTTTAAAGCTATCGCGTATATGAAAAGAATTGAAATTATCGCATGTGTATGATAATATACATAATATAATGCAGATGGAACCTCTCTGATATGTAGCGGGATGGTATATACGCACTCATTTGTCACTGAATTAGCCTCTAGCATTTTTCCCTTGCTTTTGTCTCCCATAACACCGCTTGTGTATTTTGGTTCAAGCCATACTTGGCCAGAACGTTTCGTTTCCCAATTAAGCAGGAAGTTGCAAAATGGAACGAGCAGGGAGAATAACCCGATCCTACCCTCTCGGAAAACCTACCAAGCCACATTAGCCATTGTTCCTCTTTTCTTTTCAGCTCGAGAGAGGCTGAAACTTCACACTTCAAAGCTGCAATGGGTTTTTCAAGGATGGTCTTTCACTGACATTTTCCTTTTTTTAATGCTTCTTATCTCTTTATACCAAGGCCATTGAGCGGCTGAGAGCGACCCGGCCTGTTAAAAAGCTCAGATAATAGTTTGTGGCTGAATGAAGATGTAATTCCATATATGATAGTCCTTGAATATAATTCGAAATGTATTTAATTTCCTCTTCCTCCCCCTTTTCTGCAGTTCACCTCTTGTCAGATACAATTCAGGGCGTCACAGCGACAGTCACTGGGGTACAGTATCAACAGTCCTGGCTTTGTATCATGTAAGTACAGTATGTTTCTGTTGAAACTTGCCAGAGCATCTCTGTCCAAACTGTGTGGTGGGCACTATTTTTTTTGCTTTTATCGCAAGGCTCCATCTCCTTTTTCTCCTTTCTGCGCACAAGTTTCCTGAGGGAAAGCGCTATAGCTCAGTCCTAAATTATCTGCTTTTGCACACAGAAGCCCCCCGAAGTTGAATCCTCGGCTCCTCTAGGTAGGAATGTCTCTAGCCTCAAACCCTGGAGAGCTGCTGCCAGCCAGTGTATACAGTAATGAGCTAAATGGGCCAGTTGTCTTGACTTGGTGTACAATAGCTTCCTGTGTCTAGGGGGTTGGGGTTAGTTTACAACAGGCCACCGCCTACAGATCAATTGAAATCCAGTGTTTTTGCAAGCAGAATTCTGGTGAAAAGGACTACTCCACTAGGAAATCTTGTCCTAGAATCATGGAAATTGGAAGGGACCCTGAGGGTCATCTAGTCCAACCCCCTGCAATGCAATAATTTCAGCTGAAGCAGCCATGACAGATGACCATCCAACCTCTGCTTAAAAACCTCCAAGAACGGAGAGGCCACAACCTTCCATCCTACAGTCAAATTAGCTCTTACTGTCAGAAAATTCTTCCTGATGGTTAGCAGGACTCTCCTTTCTTGTAACTTGAAGCCATTGGATCGAGTCTTGCCCTCCACGGCAGGAGAAAATGAGTTTACTTTCAACCCATCCTTCCCCACAGAATCTCACGAACATCTCTTTGCTTTATAATACTAATACTAATAATTTATTGTTTCTACCCCGCCCATCTGGCTGGGTTTCCCCAGCCGCTCTGGGCGGCTTTCAAGGGAACATTAAGAACAGAATAAAACTTCAAACATTAAAAACTTCCCTAAACAGGGCTGCCTTCAGATGTCTTCTAAAAGTCGGATAGTTGTTTATTCCCTTGACATCTGGTGGGAGGGCGTTCCACAGGGCGGGTGCCACCACCGAGAAGGCCCTCTGCCTGGTTCCCTGTAACCTCACTTCTCACAGTGAGGGAACCGCCAGAAGGCCCTCAGAGCTGGACCTCAGTGTCTGGGTTGGATGATGGGAGTGGAGACGCTCCTTCAGGTATACTGGGCCGTTCTTTATCTCCCATAAATTAACACACACACCCCAACTGCTGGGATAAACCCTCTATAGAAATTGAGCCAGTGGGGGCCGGTTTGTTTGGAAAAATGGGGCATTGCCCCACCAATCTGCCCTTCTCACAACCAATCCAGGGGGTCACACTTCCTATCAGGTTCCTGCTCCTTAAGCCACAGAACCTTAAACAGCGGAGTTTGAAGAAACCATGAGGGTCATCTGGTCCAATCCTTTGCAATGCAGGAATCTTTTTGCCCAACCTGGGATTCGAACCCACAACCCTGAAATTGAGTGTCTCGTGCTCTACCACTGGAGCTATTTAGTTGGCTATTCCTGTCTTCCAAGCTACCAGTTCCAAAAGGCGCTGCTGGCTTTCCTCTCCCTCTTACACCTGGGGAGGTTATGCCACCCCACCATATAAATATAAAAGAAAGTAAACTTGGACAAAAGCCTGGAACATTTCTGCCTGATAAGCTGCGTTGGAAAAGGGCCATAACTTGGCAGAAGAGCACCTGCATTTGATATCCCAACATCTCCAGACAAGGCTGGGAAAATAATCCTTTCCGAAACCCTGGAGAGCTATTGCTCATCTGCATAGAACAGCAACCCTCAAACTTCGCAGTTAGTGCAAACCTTTTAAAAATTGCTGGGGGTCTTGGCAGACCACTTGGCAAACTTTTCTTTTCTTTTATCAAAAACAGTGCCGTTCGATGGAAATTGTGGGCCCTCGGCCAACCGGTTAAGAAAGGCCCATTTTTTTCCCTTTAAAAAGGGAGTTATTTTGGGGGAAGAATTAGCAGGCTGCACCCACTCTGTTGCGGACGTCACTGGCCTTGCCAGCTTGCTTCGTAAATCTGGCACTAATTTTATCAGCTTTGGTTGTGATGATCAGGGGTTGTGTCCATGGCCAAGTGAGTCAACCGTCTTGACTTTTTCCGCAACTGAGTGGTGCTCACAAGCAGCCCTTTGAAAACCTCTGCTCTGAATGATTCTGTACTAGGTGGACCAATGTCCGGCCTTTGTAGAAGGGAGCATCTTGTGTTTGCAAGGCCATCTGATTGGGAGAATTACCTTGCAAACTGGGTACGAGGTTCCTTTAACCAGGGTAAAGGTAAAGGGACCCCTGACCATTAGGTCCAGGCGTGGCCGACTCTGGGGTTGCGGCGCTCATCTCGCTTTATTGGCCGAGGGAGCTGGCGTACAGCTTCCGAGTCATGTGGCCAGCATGACTAAGCCACTTCTGGTGAACCAGAGCAGTGCACAGAAATGCCGTTTACCTTCCCGCCGGAGTGGTACCTATTTATCTACTTGCACTTTGACGTGCTTTCAAACTGCTAGGTTGGCAGGAGCAGGGACCGAGCAACAAGAGCTCACCCCGTTGTGGGGATTCGAACCGCCGACCTTCTGATCGGCAAGCCCTAGGCTCTGTGGTTTAGACCACAGCGCCAACCACGTCCCTTTTAACCAAGGTAGCCTTAATGCAAAAAAAGCAAAAAATAAATATAGTCTCTTTGTGATGGTTAAGCAAAAAACCAACACAAAACCAGAACCCACACAGGAACACAATTCTTCACAATTTTCCATTCACTGATTTTCGGCAGCTAAAAGTTGTTCACGTTTTGGTGATTGGGAAAGGAAACGAGGCACATTTAACTGTGAATGTATAGTTTGTGTGTGTTTGTGTGATGTTGTGACTTTTGTACCAACGGTCCTTGGTGAAAGTTGAATGCTGGAGGAATTAATTATTCCCCGATCACCTTTTAAATTTGCTTTGTGCATCCTTTCTTTGAGGTTGAAATGAGACAGGCTTTGTAAATATATGTCTTTTTAAAGCACGTTCGAGTTAATAAAAACTCTGACCTTTCAAGCTCTCAGAGACATAGGGGTTTTTTTCCCCTTGGAGAAAAAGAAAAGTCATTTAAAAAAAAAATTTGGCTGGTGCTTGGCTGGTTGATCCCCCTGAATGCTCTATTGTGAGGACAAAGAGTGTGTCTAGGTCAATTAGTTTCTAATAGAATCTGAGCTCGCTTGCCTTTTCCAGGAAAGATGGGCCGGGCTGAGATTCTCAGGGCTTGGAGTCGGAGGAGAGCAGCAGAATGGATGTTCTTATGTGATAGAATTATTATTAAGTGAATGTACAGTCTACCCTTTATTGCAAGAGATCCCAGGGCAAGGGACAGCACTCACATTACATGAAACAAACTATTATAAACTATAAACTTTAGAATGAAGAATCAGAGCTGTTTATAAACTACAGAGCGGGCTACTCTCTGCCAATCAACAAATGCACTCAAACGCTGCAAACACCTTATGCCCATATAACTCAGTACTGTACAGACCAGAATTTCCCAACCTGTTGCTTTGTACAGTGGTACCTCAGTTGTCGAACGTAATCCGTTCCGGAAGACCGGAAGACTTCTGAAACGTTTGACAACCGAGGCGCAAAGGGCCGTTGGCAAAGTCAATGGAGGAAAAAGAAAAAAACTGAGGTACCACTGTAGATGTTTTGGACTACAACTCCCATGAGCCCCGGTGTGCTGACAGGGGATTATAGGAGTTGTAGTCCAACAACAGCTGGGGACCCAAGTTTTAGAAACACTGCTCTTGATGTTGGGCACAGTGGCCTTGAATCATAGAATCAGGAGTCCCCTCACAGGAATCGAACCTGCAACCTTGTCATTATCAGCAGCATGCTCTAAGCAGCTGAGTTATCAAGCTGGCTTTAATTACTGCAACACACCCTATGTAGTAGTAGTAGTAGTAGTAGTAGTAGTAGTAGTAATAATAATAATAATAATAATAATAATAATAATAATAATAATAATATATTATTTATACCCCGCCCATCTGGCTGGGTTTCCCTAGCCACTCTGGGCTGCTTCCAACCAAATATTAAAAACAATACAGCATCAAACTTAAAAAACTTCCCTAAACAGGGCCGCCTTCAGTTGTCTTTTAAAAGTAAAATAGATCTGCTGGGAGGGCGTTCCACAGGACAGGTGCCACCACCGAGAAGGCCCTCTGCCTGGTTCCCTGTAACCTCACTTCTTGCAATGAGGGAACCGCCAGAAGGCCCTCAACACTGGACCTCAGTGTCCGGGCTGAACGATGGGGGTGGAGACTCTCCTTCAGGTATACAGGACCGAGACCGTTTAGGGCTTTCAAGGTCAGCACCAACATTTTGAATTGTGCTCAGAAACATCTGTAGGGATATATGTAGCTGCTGCAGAACAAAATATCTGAATTGTTGACTGTCTTATCCCATTGACATGATAGAATTTCTCTACTGAAGGTATTGTAGTAGAGTTTTGTCAGTGTGGTTTAAGATGGTCACAAAGCAGAAAAATGAAATGGGTTTTTAGACAGAGAGATATTTTATTAGTTGTCGTCTAGCTTCCTCTGCAGATTTGTGTCTCAAGACCGTTATAAGATTCAGCTTCATTAGTTTCTCATTATGAGCTTTGCAAAATCTGGCATTTTCTTTGGCACTGAACATTATCCGTGGTATGTGTACAATGCACTATTGAATAAGAGAAAGAAGAATGTTTTTAAGGTGCATTAACAATATGAAGGGGGGGGGGAGAGAGAAGAGAGACCAGGACGTGTGCTATCGGTAAACACTCTGACGTGATGTGTGAAATCTCTGCTTTGAGGATAGAGAACCTTATTGCCCGCCCACCAAGGTCTCCCTTTGGGCAAACTCATGATGAGACCCTTCCCGTGTGTTAATAGAGGTTGTCTTCAATCAGGCACTATGAATCACAGGTGAGCAGGTACATTTTGCCCGAAAAACAGCAACCCCAAACACCCACACACCTCTCCTAAAATGTTCCAGCCAGTGCGGCTGTTTACCCACAATTCTTATCTCTCAGACATCTAATTGTGTTTTTGTCAAGTCTTTGGAAGGGAAGATTCCCACGCTAGGAATAAGCTTTAAAAAATTTCAGTTCTGAAAGCCTTGGCTGAGTAGAAAAACATGAACACTTGACGACGACGTTACAACCATGTTATATGGCAGGCCTAGAGAACCTCAGGTCCTGAGGCCAGATCTGGCCCCCCAGATCTATTTGTCTGGCCCTCAGGACCCTCTCCAGACTTCACCCCGTTCCCAGCAGCAACCCCTACTTGCTCAGTTTTGCGGCCTCCTTGAGTATTTTTTTTCTTTAGCTGAAATGTGTTCTCCAGTTCTGAAAATGCATCTCACTTCCCTGGATGGAGGTTTGAGTGGGTTGCGTAGCAACTAGCCTGCTGCACAAAGGGGAGACCTGCATTCGTTTTTCGGCCCACTTCTGCATCTGCCCACCACTTGAACACAGCCCCCCCAGAAGAAGGCCGAAAAGCCCCCCCCCCATCCCTTCTACAAGGCAACCGTCCTCATATAAAGTCCTCTCTCCCGGGAGGCGTTTGATGGTGAGATTCACAACGCACCTCTTTGCGTTCCTGCTCTCTTGCCATATTTTGATGTGGGAGAATTTCTTAGGGAGCAAAGGTTCTGGTTAATTAAATGCATGTGGCAAGCTGCTGTCGATTCCGATGTTCCCTTCTTCGGAAGGCAGGCAGCCGCCCGCGAGGAGTGAGTAACAGAGCATCTGAGTCATGCATCCTTCCGTGGCAGCCTTCGTCAACCTAGTGCCCTCTAGACATTTTGGGCCACAACTCCCAAAATGTTGGTTGTCCAACACATCTGGAGGGGGCACTTGGTTGAGGAAGGCCTCAAGAAATTGGTTTATATCCAAATTTTTCTGCTAGTATGTTGGTTAGTTTTCTACACACACACAGAGAGAGAGAGAGAGCTTTTGTATGCCTTATTTTAATCAGAGTAACCGCATGTATTTTTGCTGGACAGCGGTGGATACGTTAATTGCAGTGATGACTCTTAAGAAACTATTTCCCCCATATCCTTCCCCCACTGTCCGCGTTTTAGAAAAGCTTTAAATAGCAGCGTGTGTTTTGTTTTGTTTTGGACAATGTGTTATTGTGCCTTTACGTATGTGTGTATTTATATATATTAGAAACACTTTATAAATGCAGGGTACAAGCAGCAAAGATGTTAAGGCACTTGTGGTTTGTCAGATGAAACAAAAACTCGCTTCTATTTTTAAGACCTTGTGGCCGGAAATGTCTCGAATGTGTTGTGTCCCAACCGTGGGCATGAACGTAAACGCATCGTCCCTCGTTGCTCTTCTGTGGGCGACACTTCGGATCTGCTCTGTTTGTTGACAGCAGAGATGATAACAAAACACGTTTTCAAAGGGCAGCTTGAGACAGAAAGAGGCCAACACAGTGCCTCGTGAGAGGGTGGTATTAATTGATTAGAACCTGCAAATGAGCAGAGGATGTCTTCTCTTGTGGCGTGAAAAATCAAAGCCACCCAAAAGGGAATCCATTAAAGTCTGATCCTTGCACCAGCAGCAGCTGAAGCACATACACACACACACAAAATAAACTTTGCCCCAAAGCTTTTCTTCCTAAGCCCATCTGTCAAATGCTGCAGCTGGCACAGATTTCTTCAGAGAACAGTCTGGATAGTATCTGCAAAAACTGTCTTGCCAATATGGATGACTTCAACTTAGCTCTCTCTCTCTCTCTGGCATTGCTCTCCACTTGAAATGTACAGTCGATTTTCTTTCAGAATATTCCCCTGAAATATGGCATTAAGATGCACTATGTGGGAAATTGTCCAAGAAATCACGGTTTATTTTTTTCTCTGTGAAGTGGCACTTCCTGTGTATATTGAGCATTCATCCTTATTTGTTTGCTTCGGAGATTGGAAGACTTCTTCGCAGGCAGGTTGGATGGAATTGTGTTATCACACACTTTCCTTGTGGGCCTACCTTTGAAGGTGACCCAGAAACTACAACTAATCCAGAATGCGGCAGCTAGACTGGTGACCACATCACACCGGTCTTGAAACCACATCACACCGGTCTTGAAAGACCTACATTAGCTCCCAGTACGTTTCCAAGCACAATTCAAAGTGTTGGTGCTGACCTTTAAAGCCCTAAAGGGCCTCAGCCCAGTATACCTGAAGGAGCGTCTCCACCCCCATCGTTCTGCCCGGACACGGCGGTTCCCTCCCTGCGAGATGTGAGGTTACAGGGAACCAAGCCAGGGGCCTTCTTGGTAGTGGCACCTGCCCTGTGGAACGCCCTCCCACCAGATGTCAAAGAGAACAACAACTACCTGACATTTAGAAGACATCTGAAGGCAGCCCTGTTCAGGGAAGTTTTTAATGTGTGATATTTTAATGTATTTTTTAATCTTTGTTGGAAGCCGCCCAGAGTGGCTGGGGAGACCCAGCCAGATGGGCGGGGTACAAATAAATTATTATTATTATTATTATTATTATTATTATTATTATTATTATTGCAAAAAGTCCAACAATTTGGGGAAGTGGGTTACAGCAACCACACTCAATCCGCCAGAGCCTGTCTTCCCATATTCAAATATATTTAATATGTGTTTCTCTTGATTACGGCCCCACTTGCATTCTACATTGAAAGCGGTATTGTGCCACTTTAAAGAGTCATGGCTTTCCCCAACGAATCCTGGGTTGTGTAATTCGTTAAGAGTGCTGGGAGTTGTTAGGAGATACTTGTTTCTCCCTCTCCCCGCAAGCTGCAATTCCTGGTGTTCCCTGGGAAGAGAGGACTGTTAAGCCAGTCTGAGCATAACTGCATCCACAGAGGAATTTTCCCACCCACCTTCAGGTGTCACAATTTGATGGGTGTGATATTTTCTGCCTCCATGCATGGAGGAATTTCCATCTCCGGTGCTCAGAGACTTATTGAGCTTAGAAGGCGGCAGTTGTCATCTTGACAGCTCCTGGGAGCTTGTCTGCAGAGCTCACTGGGCCTCCGCACAGACCTGCTTGCTCAGAGTGTTCGGGGGCTATTGAGTATGCGCATGCAAAGAGGCGAAAGTCAGCTCTGTGTCCTTCAATCTATCGAGACCTTGCTGGTTTTGTAGAGCTCAACATGAGCTTCCTTTTGGCTATAACTTACAGAATCCTAGAATTGTAGGGTTGGAGGAGCCACCCAAAGGTCAACTAGTCAATGCAGAAATCACAGCTAAAGCATCCTTGACAGATGGCCATCCAACCTCCATTTGCAAACCTCTCAGTGAAGGTCCACCACTTCTGAGGTCGTTCGTTCCTCCGTCAAACAGCTCCTCCCATCAGAAAGTTAGTTGGAATCTCCAAATCCATTGGTTGAGGTCCTCCCATCTGGAGCAGCAGAAAATAAGATTGCTCCATCTTCACATAGGACAGCCCTCCAGGTATTTGAAGATGGCAATCATATCATCTTTCACTCTTCTCCTGGCTAAACATTCCCAGGTCCCTCAGCTATTTGTCCCCTTGAACTTTTGATTTGCCTCCAGTATTTGTACCAAATCACAATTCTGAGCAAGAGGGTTATAAGCTTTATAAGCAACAACCAGTGTGGCTGTAACTCGGTGTTTCTCAAACTTGGGTCCCCAGCTATCATTGGACTACAACTCCCATCATCCCTGACCACTGGTCCCGCTAGCTATGGATGATGGGAGTTGTAGTCCAACAAACAGGAGGAGGCCCAAGTTTGAGAAACACTGTTGTAACTCCTTGGTGAGTGGTCTGCTGGATTCTTCTGGCTTTTGTGTGTGTTTGTTTAGGATTGCACTGTTCATGATTCCTCACAAGTGCTTGCTGGGGCTGATGGGACTTGTAGTCTAAAGCACCTGGATGGGACCAGGTTGGGGGTGGCTGGAGAGCCTCCCTCCTGCAATATTCACATTTGCAAAGCTGAGGTTCTGAGAACCTTAGCACCCCACCTAGAGCTTGTGGCTGAGTAACCACTCCGTTGATTTCTTGCTTTCTGCAGCAGACAGACAACGGTGAATGCTTGTTTGTGCAATCGCGGCCCACACTTTGCCCTGTAATAGGCGACAGTCCGGAATGCGCTTGTCTGCTTTATTATCATTATTATTATTATTCAGAAAACCCTGCCAACTGGTGAGATGAACAGAGCTGCCTCCTTCTGTCACAGTTATTAGGCATTTGAAGGGCAGCGAAATCTTCCTCTTAATTCAATAAAGCCACATAGCTGCTGAGCGGGGAGGCAAAAATAGCCTTCGACTGAAACGCGGGCAATGATGCCGTACATTGGATTATTCCTCTGATCTGCAAATGAAGCTGTCCTCGTGGGAATCCGGAATGATCAGCGACACACAAACAAACAACAGGTTTCCCCTTTACGGAACAAGTCTCGGAGTCGTCCGAGCCAGCAGCCTCAGCAGGTTTGCAGAGCAGAAAGATCTGAAGCTGGCAAGTGGCCACTCAGTTCCCTTAATGCGAACAATTCGTCTTCATATGACACATTTTCCCACCCCCGAGCCCTGGGATGTGCTGAGGAGCAGTGAATTATTTCTGCGAGTGATTTAAAAGTAATTTTCTCCCTGGACTTGAGGCCACTTTTCTTTTGGTCTTCTGGGGCTTGAATTACTGTGGCGAATCCAGGTCATTATCATGCAGTATTTTAAAAAGGAAAATTCATTTTACATCTAAGGCGCCTAAAGTGCCACAATTAATTAGAAGTTGTGCCCTGGAATTACGCAGCCAAGTGTTATTGATTTTCTTTTAGTATTTTACCCCCACCCTTAAAGGTTTTTTTTAAGCAGTAACTTATTTTCTGATTTTATCTTTTATTTTTATGTTGCGAGCCGCCCTGAGATGTACGGATGGAGGGCAGTATACAAATCTAATGGCGCAGCAGCAACAACAACAAATATCGTATTTTTTGCACCATAACACTCACTTTTTTCCTCCTAGAAAGTAAGGGGAAATGTCTGTGCGTGTTATGGAGGAAATGCCTACGGGTGGCATGCCTACAGATTTTCCTCCTCTAAAAACTACGTGCGTGTTATGGTCAGGTGCGTGTTATAGAGCGAAAAATACGGTAATTTGCTGAGGTTGCTGAATATCTTCCTTTTTTCTTCTTGTCTCTCTCCTGCCCTGCCAAACTAAGCATGCAGAACTTTCTGTTTTTGGACTACAAATCCCAGCATCCCTGACCATTAGTCACGCTGACTCTGACATATGGCAGTCCACTTTCACTCTGCTGCCTTTTGGGCACTTCCAGGCCAAATGTTGCTGAACCCTGTGCAGTTTGCTCAGCGTATTGATCCTCACTCTCTGCGAGCCTAGGAACCGTCTTGGCCTCCGGAGCAGGACTGCATAAGAAGAGTTCTGCTGAAGCCGAGCAAGAGTCCCTTTAGTCCAGCGGTTCTCAACCTGTGGATCCCCAGATGTTGTTGGACTACAACTCCCGTCATCCCTGAGCTTTGGCCTTGCTAGCTAGGGGTGATGGGAGTTGTAGTTCAACAACATCTGGGGACCCACAGGTTGAGAAAGGCTTGTTGTTTAGTCATTTAGTCGTGTCCGCTTCTTCGTGACCCCATGGACCAGAGCACGCCAGGTCTTCCACTGCCTCCCACAGTTCGGTCAAACTCATGCTGGTAGCTTCGAGAACGCTGTCCAACCATCTCGTCCTCTGTCGTCCCCTTCTCCTTGTGCCCTCCATCTTTCCCAACATCAGGGTCTTTTCCAGGGAGTCTTCTCTTCTCATGAGGTGGCCAAAGTCTTGGAGCCTCAGCTTCAGGATCTGTCCTTCCAGTGAGCACTCAGGGCTGATTTCCTTCAGAATGGAGAGGTTTGATCTTCTTGCAGTCCATGGGACTCTCAAGAGTCTCCTCCAGCACCAGAATACAAAAGCATCAATTCTTCAGCGATCAGCCTTCTTTATGGTCCAGCTCTCACTTCCATACATCACTACTGGGAAAACCATAGCTTTAACTATACGGACCTTTGTTGGCAAGGTGATGTCTCTGCTTTTTAAGACGCAGTCTAAAGGCTGCTTTAGTCCAATTCCCTGTTTAAAACAGTAGCTAATAATGTGCTTCCAGGAGGGCAGGGCAGGAAAACAACAGACCTCTCACATCGCATGCCTTCAACATTTTGTATTCTCAGCTATACTGCCTTTCTTTGATGGCCTTGCCGTCTGTGGCTCTTTCTGCTCCCCTTTCAGCGCCATCTAAAGTCCTTGTCCTTGCCACATCTTGTGGCAGCGAGTTCTGTAAATTAATCCTGCACTACGTGCAATATTTTATCACGGCATGTTCCATAATTCCATACCCCGCAACTGGCCCATTTTGAGCGGGTACGACCCGGATCCCGGCTTCTGTTTGGATCCCAGAATATCCCGTTTAAGACTGCCACCCTCGTGCGAGTCAGCGGGGTCGTGCCAGAGCCTGTTGACGGGCACCAGAGCGTCTTCTTGGATCGCTTTGGCGCGACCGTCAAAGGGTCGTGCAAAACCACCTCGCCGTTGGCACGATCTTTTCACGGTCGCCTTCCAGGAAGGCACTTTGGCCGCAGTGGCAGAGGAGAAGGCAGGAGAAGATTTGGGGGGGGGGGGTAAGACAAGTCAAGTAACCTTGATTGGCATCACATAGGAACATTCAGAATACATTCAGAATAAATAGGCCAGTGCAATCTCATTGCCATTTCAACAGTAGAGTCATTTGCCAAAGAGAAGAAGAGGTGAGCAATCTATTTCACCTCTGTGGGTCTCCTGCAAGGGCAGGATCCTGCAGCGTACTTTGGTGGCAAAAAATCAAATAGAGGAACTTAGCTACTGTCTTGGTGAGCTCCTGGTCTCTCCGTTATAATAAGAAGCGTATAACCTCTGTCTCCGGTTTCCATGTTAGAATACCTAGATGGTCTAGAAATTGTTGGCGGAGATCATCATACGTTTTACATTTAAAGGTCATGTGAGCTAGAGTTTCCACCAGGTGGGCATTGCATGGGCACATCCTGTCTCCTCCTGCCATACCCGCAAACCTACACCAAAGGAGGTTAGAAGGATCAGAATTGAACCTAGCCAGCGGAAAAGCTCTTCTTTCTTGCGGGTTAAACAAAAAATGTAAGTCATTGGGCAGGAAGGCAAGGGAGTGGGTGTGTGATGAGTGGGCGCACGATGGCAGCGGGGTGGTGCGAGGGTGCTGGTCCCAATTTGCCCTCCCCAAATTTTGGAAGGGTATGTAATTCAGCAGCAGCAGCAGCAGCACATAAAGGCAGAGAACCATTCCTGCCCCCCCCCTCTTTGCTAAGTGGAAAATAGCTTGCTTTGAGAGCAAAAAACCTGTCTGGGTCACTGACTCCGGACTAAGCAAACCAGGCCTCGCTTGGATCACGTCCGACGCAATATGGTTTCAGTCTGTGGTTGTTGTTTTTTACTTGCGGCATGAGGAAGTTTTTTTTTGTGGTTCAGGTATGTGGTGTTCCCTTTGTTGCCATGTGTTCGGATGACATTTTGGCAGGACAACGAATGACGTCACTGCGTCATTGTTGTCTCCTGTGAAAAGCCCACTAGGAAAACTGCACACTCTTGAGAATCTGTTCGGGGCTTTTGGCTCTAGCAGTAGCTGTGGATACTTTATTTTCAGATGTTGTTTTCCCTGTTCTTGCCCATAATTTTATTTTTTTAAGCACCTGCATCCCTTTGTCCCAATCTGCTGAGCCTCCTAGCCCAGCCCTTTCAGCGATATCCTGGCTAGCTTGCTCATCTGAAAAAGAGCTAGTAAAACAGTCTGTGTTCCCCCCCGCCAAAGCCCTGAGCCCACCAGCCCCATCGTAGATCGCTCTGTTCTGTTAAACCAGCATCACCAGCAGTCTGTAGATTCAATCATTGATGGCAGAACTCAAAAAACCCGAGCATGACCAGTAAGCTGCTCTTCTCCTATTAGGCGTGCCTGTGCTACGAAATCTTCCAGACGTGCCTTTCTCTCAGTCCTGTCAACATCTGAAGTGTGTTTGGCAGAACTCAAAAGAAGGGCCTTTTCGGTGGCTGCCCCAGGATTCTGTTAAGTCATAGGGAGCCACCTCTCTCCTCCTGCCAACACATAGAGGCATTTTTATTTAGACAGTTCTTTGGCCCGTCGAATGAGGTTCGTTTTCCTTGCTGCGTTTTAATAGGACTTCAACCTGATCTCTGTTTTACAGCTGTCCTGTTTTATTCAATCCTCCGACTGGTTTTTATTGGCTTCTGTTTAATGTGTATGTTGTGATTTGCACTGTTTTGGGGTGTGTGTGTTTTTGCAGAGTGCAATGCACGGAAAGGTATCAATGTGGTATTTAGACAGATAAATTAAGAACCAGCATAGGGTAGTGGGCAGTTTTTGATTTAGACCAGACGGACCTGAGTTCAAATCCTGGGTCTGCCGTGGAACTTACATGGGTGACTTTGGCCAGTGTACCTCTGCTAAGGATCCTTCCTCTTCGTATTTTAAACATGATTCATCTGATCAAAGGAGTCTTGGCTTTAACCTCCGACCAGACGAGAACTTCGCATGACAACGTCAGAGCCAACAAACCAGAGATCCCGACCTACAATTAGGCGTGGGGGAAGAATCCGCCAATCTCGGATTCCAAAGCAGACTCCCCTCATCCAATCCGGGTGAATCAAGACCCAAATTGGATCAGGGAAACCTAGGGAGATGGGCGGGGCATAAATAATAAAATTATTTAAAAATCATAAATTATTATGAGTCCACTCCAGAACCTGCAGAACCCAGGGAAATACTGGAGGAAGCCACGTTTTTGCCTCTTATACAATTCTCCCTAAGAGTAATGGGTTGCTTCCCGGGGGACTCGCTCCATTGCATTCAAAGTGTGCAGTGGCAAGGAGTCCCATAGGCTTTATGTTGCAGGCCGGTTGTATTCAATGTTTTTACAAGTTTAAAGGGCAAATATCCCATTCTGAAGATTCAGGCCAGCAGTGCAGCCATTGGACTGGCTTGTAAGTCCTCTTTAAAGGATTTTCCATTTTAAAATCTTTGCGGAACTGGGATTGACCAGGCAGTCCCATTGCTTCTTACAATGCAGTCATCAATGTTGATGTACAGAACAAGGTTCTTGTGAGGATACAGTTAGGTAGCCCTCCGTGTCTGCCACCCTGAGAAGCAGAAAGAACAGCAAACATGAACAGTTATTATTATTATTATTACTTAGCATTCATATTCATGATTCCAGATAGCACCTGGGTATGTAATCAAACCATTGTTCCTTACCGCTGGGGGTGATGCATTTCAGCTTCATTGCCATGGCAAAGGTAATTAATTATTTCTCCTCGTTGGAACCCCCTTAGTTATATATTGTCTTCTAATGATGCCATTCCAAAAACTGGACCCCCCCCTCCCATTTAAAATCAGGGTGGCACTAAAAATATAATCGAAGTATTTATTCCCAGCACTGGTGAGCTTGCTTCAGTCACAGAGGTCTTCTGAGTTTATAAACTGTTAAGGCATAAACACTCAGGTCAGCTGTCGGTTTTTACATGCTCACACACGTTTTCCCTTTTCTCCATTATGCCTTAAACCCCACCCCTACCCCCAAACCCTTGACTTTTGATTTTGCCTCACAACCAGGAGATGCCTTACGTGTCTCGAGGCAGCCGTCTGCCGAAAAGATCTCCAGGTTTCCCTTCGGTGTGTGGTTTGATTAGGCCAGTTTGGTTGACAAGATAATCATCACAAAAAAATTCCTTCCAGTAGCACCTTAAAGACCAACTAAGTTAGTTCTTGGTATGAGCTTTCGTGTGCAAGCACACTTCTTCAGATACACACTGAAGATAATCATCGTCAGCTGTTTGTCACATTGTCATGGGGAATTTTTGGAGGTCAAGCCAAGGGCCCTATGATCTGTCCTAGCCGAGTCTTCTTGTTAACATGTGGAAAGAATGCTTGGCGTTGAGATTGTTAATGATGTTGCAAAGAATAAAAGTGATGGGAGGCTTGCTTTCTTTCTTCTTCTTCTTCTTCTTCTTCTTCTTCTTCTTCTTCTTCTTCTTCACTGGTTTCCTTTTTGTTGTTGTTGTTTAGTTATTTAGTCGTGTCCGACTCTTCGTGACCCCATGGACCAGAGCACGCCAGGCACTCCTGTCTTCCACTGCCTCCCACAGTTTGGTCAGACTCATGTTAGTAGCTTCCAGAACACTGTCCAACCATCTCGTCCTCTGTCGTCCCCTTCTCCTTGTGCCCTCCATCTTTCCCAACATCAGGGTCTTTTCCAGGGAGTCTTCTCTTCTCATGAGGTGGCCAAAGTCTTGGAGCCTCAGCTTCACGATCTGTCCTTCCAGTGAGCACTCAGGGCTGATTACTGATAGGTTTGATTTTCTTGCAGTCCATGGGACTCTCAAGAGTCTCCTCCAGCACTATAATTCAAAAGCATCCATTCTTCGGTGATCAGCCTTCTTCATGGTCCAGCTCTCACTTCCATACATCACTACTGGGAAAACCATAGATTTAACTATATGGACCTTTGTTGGCAAGGTGATGTCTCTTCTTGTTAAGATGCTGTCTAGGTTTGCCATCGCCTTTCTCCCAAGGAGCAGGCGTCTTTTAATTTCGTGACTGCTGTCACCATCTGCAGTGATCATGGAGCCCAAGAAAGTAAAATCTCTCACTGCCTCCATTTCTTCCCCTTCAGTTTGCCAGGAGGTGATGGGCCCAGTGGCCATGATCTTTGACTGGTTTCCTAGTGGACTACATTCAGAGCCCTTAAATAAGGGGTTGAGGAAGCTGTAGTCCTTTGGACGCTGCTGAATTACAATTCCCATCATTGTCCCAGTCCATGAGAATTGGAGGCTATTAGAGGGCCCCAGGTCCCTCACCTGTGCTTTAGAGGCTATATTTCAATGGTAGGGGAGCCATTGCGCTGAGTCCCCTTTCCATTCTGTTTGGTAATGCCTGCCTCTTGGGGAGGGTCTACTCTGCAGTTTGCCTCAGGCCACTTTGGGCCTTCAGATTTGCGGAGCAAATACTGTGCGGACTCGTCTTAGCAACCTCAAGACAAATTCTCCAAAGTGACCTCCCCGGGGCGCAAGACCGGGCAGTGTGTCTGGACGTCCTGGGCTGCACAGATTACAAGACGCTCGGTGGACCAAAGGAAAGCAGAGAAAGATGTTTGGCACCAGGAGTTGATGAAAAGAGGCGGACAAGGCTGTGGGAATGTTAAGGATAGTAGGAAAGGATATACTAAATAAGTATTATCCTTCCTTCACTCACGCTAGTAAATAATAATAATAATAATAATAATAATAATAATAATAATAATAATTTATTATTTATACCCCGCCCATCTGGCTGGGCTTCCCCAGCCACTCTGGGCGGCTTCCAAAAGAATATTAAAATACTATGATACATCAAACATTAAAAGCTTCCCTAAACAGGGCTGCCTTCAGATGTTGTCTAAAAGTCTGGTAGTTGTTGTTCTCTTTGACATCTGGTGGGAGGGCGCCACTACCGAGAAGGCCCTCTGCCTGGTTCCCTGTAACTTGGCTTCTCGCAGTGAGGGAACCGCCAGAAGGCCCTCAGCGCTGGACCTCAGTGTCCGGGTAGAACAATGGAGGTGGAGACGCTCCTTCAGGTATACTGGACCGAGGCCGTTTAGGGCTTTAAAGGTCAGCACCAACACTTTGAATTGTGCTCGGAAACGTACTGGGAGCCAATTTAGGTCTTTCAAGACCGGTGTTATATGGTCTCGGTGGCCACTCCCAGTCACCAGTCTGGCTGCTGCATTCTGGATTAGTTGTAGTTTCCGGGTCACCTTCGAAGGTAGCCCCACGTAGAGCGCATTGCAGTAGTCCAAGCGGGAGATAACCAGAGCATGCACCACTCTGGCGAGGCAGTCCGCGGGCAGATTGGGTCTCAGCCTATGTACCAGATGGAGCTGGTACACAGCTGCCCTGGACACGGATTTAACCTGTGCCTCCATGGACAGCTGTGAGTCCAAAATGACTCCCAGGCTGTGCACCTGGTCCTTCAGGGGCACAGTTACCCCATTCAGGACCAGGGAATCCTCCACACCTGCCCGCCTCCTGTCCCCCAGGATGTAGCAGAACAGATTTCTCTCAGTTACAGATAGGTAGCCGTGTTAGTCTGCCATAGTCAAAATAAAAAAAAATTCCTTCCAGTAGCACCTTAAAGACCAACTAAGTTAGTTCTTGGTATGAGCTTTCGTGTGCATGCACACTTCTTCAGATACACTGAAGAAGAACTAACTTAGTTGGTCTTTAAGGTGCTACTGGAAGGAATTTTTTTAGATTTCTCTCAATGTAGGTGGAAGGTAGTTTGCAGATTCGTTAGTTAAGGATATTTCCTGGTGTCCCCTTTAATCCCTCTCAAAAGAATAAAGACACCAGAGACTTTCTGAGTAAAGTAACAAAAAGTTTACTCACATTTCAGTTCACGATTTGATCCCTGAAAGGCGGGCTTTACTTGGTAGTTTCATCAAGAAACAGCGTGAGTTCATTCTTGACCATTGGTCCCACTCTTGGTCTTGTCCACTCCATCTGCTGGAGCCTGTCTTTACCTGCAGGGGAAATCCCTAACTCACTGAGGGTTCGAGACCCATTGGCTACCGCCACCTGGTTTAGCCAGCCAGTTGAAGCCGTTTGCTAGGTGTGGCTGCTGTCACATGTTGACAGCTTCCAGGAGCCACAGGTGAGAGCTGAGTGCACCGTGGGGACCCAAGGTGGACAAACTACCCCAGAAGGAGCATGACATGTCCCCCATCAGAGGTAACTACCCCTGCCCTGACACCCCATGCACCCCAACATGAGTGCACAGAGAAAAGGACATGTGATGGGGCCCCTCGTTGAGTCAAACATAAAGCAAGTGAGGTGTGCTTAAACACAATCATAAAACTAGTACAGAAATCTTTCCTTTTTATTCCCTCCGCCTCTCTCAAGCTTCCAGAATTTTAACCTTTAAGGGTGAAAAGGGTTGCTCACTGAACACACAGAACAAAATGGCAAATTGCAAACAGTACATTAGCTCCTCACCTCTCGGTTCACTCGCCGGCTCTGCTGATGAATATGTATGAGAGTAAAATGATCTGCGAAGCTAGATGACTGAACACCCAAATAGTCCTAGGAACTGAACAGCCTATTTATCTGGAGCGTTCCATGGCAATAAATACGAATTTGCACAAGAGGGTGTGAGTGCAATTAAATCTAAGCACACTGACGACTCCGGGGAATTGAAATTAGCTCCTTGGAGCAAATGATATTCAAGTTCTGTTTGTTTAGCTCAATGGAGGGATGTCATAGAAGGTTTTCCACCTGCGCTGACGCATCGATGTCTCCAGGCTTTCAAATGAGTTTATACAAGCCATTTTATGTAGTACTTATTTGTCACCTAGCGTGGAGCTGTAGCCAATCCCAGTTCTTGCTCTTTCTTTTGCTGGCATATAAATTTTATTTTTGCATGTGTGATCTTGCTCTGACTGACAAATCGTTATAGACAAATCGGCTGTTTCTGCAGGAAGGTGCAGAGAATGCTTTGCATGATGGTGGGGAAGCAATTTGTCAATGCACTTCAGCCAACCAGGGAATGCAGAGCAGGATCTCAGGTGTTGAGCAGAAATTGCAAGGATGAATCTGCAACAGGAGAAGGAAGGCCTTCATGGTAAAACCAGCAACTTTAATTGAGCTCAGAAATGAACAGGTGACCTATGCAGGTCAGCTAGGACCAGAGTGGCTTGATCTTTTCACAGGAATGAGAGAGAAATACTATTCCATTCACTTGTAAGGGCGAACCCACCTAATCTGTACTTCTTGAAATAATAAACCCGAAACACAGGCATTCTTTGAAAATTGCACAATGCTGAATTTTGTAGTGTGCTTCTCCAGCCGAATAGTGTGCATGAAAATGCACTGCCTTGGGGGAAGTTCCATACAAAAAACACCCAGGAGAAATTCACATGCTGGTGAATTTTCACTCTTTAAAAAATAATAATCACAAATTGATGTGGAAAACTGGACTTAAAGTTGGGAAAATGAGAAAGTGGGAGAAACATGGGCAGATTCCCTCTCTGCTCATAGGCAATAAGTTGGTGGCAACATTGTGGACCAGTTAAGAACATGGGACAAGCCGGCTGGATCAGGCCAATGACATATCTGAAGGCAGCCCTGCTTAGGGAAGTTTAAAATGTTTAATGCTGTATTGTGTTTTTAATATTTGGTTGGGAGCCACCCAGAGTGGCTGGGGAAACTCAGCCCGACGGGCGGAGTATAATGATTATTATTATCTGGTCCAGCATCCTATTCTCACATTGACCACTCAGATGCCTCTTGGAAACCTGAAAGAAAGACTCCTGAATCTGGGAGAACTCTCTGTTCCTGAAGCTGAAGTTTCATTATTGGAAATCATGTCTCCAATTTTTGTGATTCAGTTATAAACCTAACCCATAAATGATCCTCATAGCCCCAGAACGTTTGGTTTTATCAAGAATAATTAAATAATAATAATAGGGCCCTAGTCTCTTGTGACAGAGCATCCCACCAAGTCGGGGCCAGTACTGAAAAGGCCCTGGCCCTAGTTGAGACCAATCTAACCACCTTGTGACTTGGGACCTCCAAGGTGTTGTCATTTGTGGACTTTAAGATCCTCCGTGGGGCATACCAGGAGAGGCAGTCCCATAGGTAGGAGGGTCCTAGGCCACATAGGGCTTTAAAGGTCAAAAGCAGCACCTTAAACCTGACCCTGTACTCCACTGGGAGCCAACGCAGTTGGTAAAGCACTAGATGAATGTGATCCCGCGGCAAGCATTGGAGGAGAGTATTGCACCTTTCTCCCTGCAAGAAAGAGGCGCAGTCTAACCTTGTTATAATAATAATAATACTTTATTATTTATACCCCACCCATCTGGCTGGGTTTCCCCAGCCACTCTGGGCGGCTTCCAATAAAACACTAAAATACAATAACCTATTAAACCTTAAAAGCTTCCCTAAGCAGGGCTGCCTTCAGATGTCTTCTAAAGGTTTGGTAGTTATTTTCTCTTTTACATCTGCTGGGAGGACGTTCCACAGGGCGGGTGCCACTACCGAGAAGGCCCTCTGCCTGGTTCCCTGTAACTTGGCTTCTCACAGCGAGGGAACCGCCAGAAGGCCCTCAGCGCTGGACCTCAGTGTCCGGGCAGAACGATGGAGGTGGAGACACTCCTTCAGGTATACTGGACCAGATGGAGCTGGAAGACTGCTGCCCTGGACACAGAATTGACCTGCGCCTCCATGGACAGCTGTGAGTCCAAAATGACTCCCAGGCTGCGCACCTGGTCCTTCAGAGTCTCAGTTACCCCACTCAGGACCAGGGAGTCCTCCACACCCACCCACCTACTGTCCTCCAAAAACAGTACTTCTGTCTTGTCAGGATTCAACCTCAATATGTTAGCCGTTCTGCCCGGACACTGGGAAGCCCCCTCTGAGTGCATTTTTGTTGGCGAGAAGATATCCAGACTAGGAGAGGTTTGGCATTTCTCCTGGGAGGCCGGGTCATTTAGAAAGTTGGGTCAGAAAGAAAGAAGGCAGCAGAGACAGGCCGTGCGAGAGAAACGGAATATCTTGCATGCCTGAGAAACTCTCTAACCGTCCTCATCAGCATAATGGAAATGAGCTTGTCTTTGTTACGATTCGCGGGCGGCTTTCATTTGCATGACTTAACTACCAAGGTGTCGATCAGAAAGGGGCCTCCTTCAGCATTCGGAAACTCTCATATGGATTCACTTATGTGCTAACCAATGGCACCTGGGTGGAAGGAATTAATTCAGATCTGGCAGACTCCGTCCGAGACCCAGAGAATCTCGCTCTAAGCAATTTGACTCAGGATGTTTATGGAAGTGTTGATAAAGAAAAATGTGTGCGGGGAGAAGGAAGCCCAAGTTTTGGTCCAGATCCTGGTGGGGCCTCATCCAACTCCTTTAATCATCGGCCATTCTTTGATTGGCTGGCTAATGCCTCACATTTGAGGAAAGGATGCATGTGTTTTCAGACTGAGGATGGGAGGCAGACGAGGGGAGATGGCTCCTGAGAGATGTTGTATCTGCCCAGAGTGGCTGGGGAGGCCCAGCCAGATGGGTGGGGTATAAGTAATAAATTATTACAGTGGTACCTCTGGATGCAAACGGGATCTGTTCCAGAGCCCCGTTCACATCCAGAGTAGAACGTAACATGCGTCTGTGCGTGCACGGGTCGTGTTTCGCTTCTTCTGCACATGCGCGTGACGTCATTTTGTGTGTCTGTGCATGCGTGAGCGGCGAAACCTGGAAGTAATGCGCTCTGTTACTTCCGGGTCGTCGCAGAGCGTAACCTGAAAACGCTCAACCTGAAGCATATTTAACCCAAGGTATTATTATTATTATTATTATTATTATTATTATTATTATTATTACTCTGGACCTTACGAAGAAGAGAAGGGGGGGGATCCACGAACTGGTCTTATGCCTTAGTTGCTCAGTTTAATGTCATGGATAAAAACGGTAAAGGACCCCAGACAGTTAAGTCCAGTTTCCTTGAGGAAGGGGAGAAGGAAGGCTAAAGAGAGGTTTGGCTTGGGGATAACACAAGTGGCTGGGGTGGAGGCAAGGCCAGGGAGAGAGATTTGTTCCCTTGGCCTGGGGCTCCTCACCTCTGCATTAACGAGATGGCCCATTTGGTTACCAACCCAGCTTGAATGATTGATCTCTAAGGTTAAACACTCACATTTTTGCTAGCAGAAAACAATAATAGTTACCAACTCAGTTAGAGCTCAGTCTTTTCTTTGGTGTCAATATAAAAAAAAGCTAAAGGACATCTGACCGTTAAGTCCAGTCGCGAACGACTCTGGGGTTGCGGTGGTCATCTCGCTTTACTGGCCGAGAGAGCCGGCATTTGTCCGCAGACAGTTTTTCCGGGTCATGTGGCCAGCATGACTAAGCCGCTTTTGGAGAAACCAGAGCAGCGCATGGAAACGCTGTTTGCCTTCCTGCCAGAGTGGTACCTATTTATTTACTTGCACTTCGACGTGCTTCCAAATGTCATGGATTGAACAGACATATATTTTTGTTTGTTTGCTTGTTAATTGGATATATGGGCACCTGGCAATGGATCGTTGCTACCCCAGCATTATTTCACTGAAATGCCAAAATCCGTCATTTAAAACCTTGCAGAAATCTTTTTTTAGAAAAACATCTTAAAAAGGTGGGGAACCGTGGGCCTGTCAGATGTTGCTGAACTCCCAGCATCCCTTGCAAGCATGGCCAGTGGCCAGGGATGATGGGAGCTGCAGTTCAGCCGCATATGGAGGGCCATCGGATTTAACACACCATCCCCATAGGTGCCTGCACATCTTTCGCGCCTCAAAGTTACTAGTCCACATGCGTTCCTTTATCAGTCGTCTGTGATAGCAGTGTCCTACTGCCCTTCCTTAGGAACCTGATTTCCTTCTTTGAAGGCAACGGTCTGCCGCCCTCTGCTTTGCTTTGACTACTGATAATATTCTTATATTGTTTGACAGTTGCACTATAAAATCCCTTCAGCGTCGCCATGTTTGCATCAGCCGCCTCGAAAGGCCTCAGAACTGGGGGGAGAACTCCTGCGAAGTGCGATTCGTCATTCTGGTCCTTGCTCCTCCGAAAATGGTAGGGTTGAGCTCCTCCTCCGTTTTATTTTATTTATTTTTTAAAAAATAAATCCTGTGCCTTTCCCCTTATCCTTTGATATGCCATTATAATAGAATATAAGAATATGTATGGTATTTTTATATATAAATAAAAGTTGCAAGCAACTTGGGATCTGAACATCAAAATCCCACAAAGAAAGATAATTGTATCCACTAGTTATATCACAAAACATGAGCAAGAGTTGTTGAGCTTTTTTAAAGGGGGGGGGAATAACCTTCATCGCTCACCTTAAAGTACGCCGCTAACAAACACGCACAGCGCAAGAAACAATCATTGTATTCCCAATCGCCAATAGAAAGTGCCAAATGACGCCCACTGGACGAGGCGGAGGGGCAGAGCGAGGGGGGCGGGGGTAAAGACATTCATTTCCCCGTTTTTTTCAATCCAGCGATCGATAAGGATGCCACAATCGACCAGGATCACCCAGGGATCTACCTGTCGATCGCGGTTGATCAGTTT
Source organism: Podarcis liolepis (assembly GCF_965112155.1). Taxonomy (NCBI): domain Eukaryota; kingdom Metazoa; phylum Chordata; class Lepidosauria; order Squamata; family Lacertidae; genus Podarcis; species Podarcis liolepis. The sequence continues at coordinate 5,614,347 of NC_139564.1, forward strand.
AACCTGTCTGAGCTAAGGTATAACATAAAACTCAAGCTGTGGTGTAGGTAACCCAAACCACTCACGGATGTGCCCTGTTTTTCCTCCCTCAGAAAAGTACCAAAACTGCAACCGAAGTGGGCCGGACATTTGCCACAATGTTCTCAGATATAACCTTCCGGCAGAAGCTTCTAGAAACAAAAACGGAGGAAGAGTTCAAGGAGGCTTTGGTTCACCAACGTCATCTTCTGACCGTCGTGAACCAGAGGCCATCGGTAATGGCCGACGGGCACATAGTACACAACCACAAGCCCCTCAAGGTACGTGTGGCAAAGGTCCACTCTTTCAGGTGGACCTTACAAAGCCAAATCATCTTGAGATGAATACCAGACGCTCGTCCGAGGAGGCCAGAGTTGCGTCAATCCTGACAGGGAGTTGGGCATCCCGTCAGAGTCAAGGTCCAGGTCTCTCATCCTGGGTCGACAGAGCTCATCCAGCCCTCGAAGTCCCATATGTCCATTGTATGAAGAGAAGTCCCACCAAAAAAAGTTCAGGACTTCTCTGCTGAGTGAAAAGCAAGTTAAGCACAGAGGTGGGCATGATAGAGGTGCATAGAATTGTGCACAGTGGATCAAAAAAAGTATAACCGCCCCCTTGCTGAATTGGTCACAATCCTTTTCCTTCTCCCTTTCCTGCCCTGTAATGCCAGCAGCTTCTCGCATGTCACGGCGGGACAAGTTTGCTAGAAGCTGTTGTGCTCTTTCCTTTGACCTCTTCCATTGGGAGCTACTTAAAAAGAAAGAAAGAAAGAATCTTAAAAAGAGGCCTTTTAAACTCTGCTCAAATCATTCTTTAAATCCACCCTCTCCCTGCCACCAGCCCTGTAGACAATCGTGTCTCAAAACAAAGGAGCAGAAATGAATTTTCTCCCTGGAGGGAGAAGAGGGGCAGAGGTTAGAAATCCCTGTTGCTGTAACAAGTTGTCCCGCAAGTGGAGAGACGTAATGAGGATGAGGCAGGGAGAGGCTGGAAGGGACAAACAGGGAGCCAAGCAGCGAGGGGGCAGGCGAGGGCCATGGAGGGCTGGCAGCAAATGCCACAGCATATTCCAGGTACCCCTGCTGGGTTTTGGAAGCTGGTGTTGACAGATGCACTTTGCATCCCTTTTGTTCCCAAGTGTATGTCGGAAACATGCAAAGCTGCCGCGTACAGACCCAGGAAAAGGCTATCTTCCGACCACTAGGAGTGGGAGAGAAATGCAACCCTGTTCCCATTCAAAGGCGAATTTTCCCCATTCGCACTTACCCAAACAATACGTGCACCCAAACACAGCTGTCCTTCAAAATCTGCACTCCTCCAAATTTTACGTTGCAATTCTGGGGACTGTAGTTTATCCCTCAATTCCCAGCAACCTTAAAAAACTACAGTTCCCATGATTCTTTTTTATTGGGGAGGGGAGAAGCTGTGTGTTTTAAATCTGTGGTGCGGTTGTGACCTCAAGCATGGTTTTTTGTATTGGAAATGGTGAAATTAAGAAAGGGAAACGGACAGATTCGGTGACATTTGGTACTGTTTTATGGAACCTGCATGCAACAAAGAAATTAATTTTATGACTCCTCAAATGCATGGGTAGTTGCAGCTAACCTTGGTTAGCTATATTATTTCCCATATTGTTACCAGATCCACGTTTATTTATTTGTGCGACAGTGCAGTCCCATCAAACATGAGGGTTCCATTCCAGGGGTAGCACATACAGTCATACCTTAGATTCCAAATGCCTTGGTACTCGGACGTTTTGGCTCCCAAACGCCGCAAACCCAGAAATGAGTGTTCTGGTTTGTGAACGTTCTTTGGAATCCAAATGTCTGACAGGGCTTCTGCGGCTTCCGATTGGCTTCAGGAGCTTCCTGCAGCCAATCAGAAGCCACGCTTTGGCTTTCGAGCGTTTTGGAAGTCGAATGGATTCTGTTCGACTTCCAAGGTACAGCTGTATATGCAAAATCTGACTGCTGATTGGCAAGAGGGGGGAACCTTCACGAAGGACCACCCCATATCTCAGCTGCCTCCTCTCCTCCCTGCGCAGTATCGAGAGTCAGTCAGTCAGTTTTATTGCACATAGCCAAAGGCTGCCGCAATGTACACAGAATCATTCAACAATTAAAAGAAAATATGCTGGATTAATACAAAAAACTTAAAACATTTATATTATCAAGACATTACCTACTCTAAACAGAGCTATAAAAGTACCTGATTATACAGGTTCAGACATTAAACAGTAAAATTTATAGGCTAAAATCACCACATGGCCACTAATATATTAAAAAAACAATGTTAATTAATACAATGTGCAATTATATTCAGAGTTTGGTGATAAAGATAGATTATAGCTTGATGTAGATAGGGTCAAATTAATTCATCTCCTTTACAGTTGGTGACTATCTTGGCTACATAATTTGCTCTGATTTTCCTAGCGGCAGTTGCAAGGAGTGCTACACGCCAGGTCACATACTTATCTGTGTCTGTGAGGAGATATGAAATCATGTCAGAGGGGTTCTGGCCAGGGGACCTTGTCATTACAGGTGCTAAAAATCGTTCTCTTGCTTCATTATATAAGGGGCAGTGCAAGATGTCCTCTACTTCAGGACATCCCCTAATGCAAAGACGTTCATTTGCTGGTATGCCTCTGGGAGCGGGAGAGATAGGAAGCCATTTTACAAATATGGCGCACACAGTAGAGGCCGAGTTCCCTTTTCTTGCTCTTTGGGCGGTGCTGAGACAGGGTGGTCGCTTTGCCAAACCACGTGCATTGCCTCGTTTGCACAGTGGCGGGTTGGTCTAGATGACCCTGGGGGTCCCTTCTATGATTCTGTGATTTAGCATCTCCTCTGTATAGCCTTTAAAGGAAAGCCGTTGGTTTTAAAGGTCTCGTGGCAGGCGGCTCAAGCCTCCCTCTCCTCTCTCAACAATAGATGAGCATTTGAACTGACATAACATTTCCTTCCTCTCTCCAGCTCCACGAGTTCTTCAATGTTGGCAAGGGAATTTTTGATGACATCGCACGAAGGTTTCCAGTGTACGCGCTGGACTTTACTGATGGTAGGTGAGCCATTGTTTACGACAACGCCGGCCTGACGGGTCCTCATAGCACCGTGTCCTGTTTACAGAGCACTCTCTTATTTTTTGGGGAGGGCAGGGAAATGTCTGCAGTAGCTCTGTTGTTTCTGAAAGACAATCACACATTGGACCAGGAAGGATCCCATGTGTTGGGCTTATGGATTATTCCCAATGTCTTCAGCCAAAGCTGGTGCTTTAGATAAATTCCTTGATCCACTGAGGCTAATCCACATGTAGAAACACATTTTCATTCATAAGCAAGGGAAAATCCAACAGAACTAGAGTTCTCATCCTTGTTTTTGGCAAAATCGTACTGCTGGCGCTTTTTAAATGAGATTTCTGTAAGCTAAATGATGAGTAATGTCTCCATAGAGTAGAGATTGACAATTCTGTCAATTTCATTTTCTCATTAATTTCGGTTTTCTGTGGAGTTTTTCTTTTTAAAGTCATTTTTAAAAATAAAAAACCCAGCATTTTAGCGCATATTTCTCCTACAGTACACAATTTTTTACACTATTTTGTCTAATCGCATTTTTGCAAAGCATTCCCCCCTAAAGATTGCATTTTTTAGTATTGTTTTCGCTGCTTCAAGGAAAAAAAGATGATATGAAAAGGTTAATACACTGAATGCCAAGATCCAAGGCTGGGGCAATTACTCTTTTGTGAGAGGACCCCAGCAGAGATTTAAAGTCACAAAATATGCAGCAGAACAAATTTGGAAATATAGGCTGTTAGACCCTTAAAATATACCCTTTCAAGGGCGTTCCAAAGTTTCCTTTTCCCCCCAGGGAAGAAAAAGCCCACACATTTGGGAAGTTTAAAATGGTTTACTTACAAACTCTCCAAAGGTCATATTCATGTGCCTTTCCATGCAGCATTCAGAAAAAGTTGCACAGGCAGTAAAACTTAGCTTAGTTACAAAGTGTTGAGAGTTTCTAAATTATTGGTATATGAACTCGAGAGTGGCTTGTGAGAGCTGCCTGGGGCTGGTGGGGGTTGAGCAATATCGGGAGGGGCCCAGATTCCTGGCACCTGAGGAGATGGAATGATGGTCTGACTCTGTATAAAGGCAGTTTTGTATGAGAGGCTTCACATTCGCGGCCTGTGCCCTTCCATGTGCCATCCATCCCCTTCCCTCATTGCCTAAGAGCTCTGCAGGACTGCTTTTTTCTACCTAAATAGCTTTGTGGGAATGCAAAGAAAAGCAATCATTGCATGCTCTGGACAGAGCACTATTGCTTATGTACATATATCTCAGTGATGTGATTTCCCATAAATTTGGGTATGATTCCTAGGCAGAAGCTATTACCGGCCTTGTCTGACTGCCGACAATTTCATCTGCAGTTTGCCATTTATCTCGCGAAGGGGCCTGTTTCAGAAATGCCCGGAGCTGATTCTGGCATAAATGCCTGCGATACTTTCTCTGTTTTCCTTTTATTTACTGCGCGCACGTCCCTCTTTCTCTGGGAAGCTCAGAGCAGATTACGCGGGGCTCCAGGCAGTCTCCCGCCTCCTCGCTGTGACTAAGCTGAGGCTCGCTGAACTGCGATAACAGCTGTGCAACAGCCATAGGTGAGTTTTGAAACAGCTTTGCAGGGTTGGTGTGGTCCGCCCTCTGGCCTAATGCCTTGGGTCATCCATGCACCCGTTACTGCAGCTGTTCACATGGGGCTAACTGTGTCCCAGTCGAAACCTCCATGTTCCTTATACAGTACAGTGGTACCTCGCAAGACGAACGCCTCGCAAGACGGAAAACCCGCTAGACGAAAGGGTTTTCCATTTTGGAGGCGCTTCGCAAGACGAATTTCCCTATGGGCTTGCTTCGCAAGACGACAGCCCATAGGGAAATATCCGGGACAGCGGGGAAGCGCAGCGCGTCTTCCCCACTGTCCTCGGACCTCCTCCGAAGCCGGGCGGTGGGGCGGGAACGCCTCCTCCCGCCACCGCCGGGCTTCGGAACGCTGCTCCGAAGCCGGGCGGGGGGGCGGGAACACCTTCTGAAGGCGGGCGGGGGGCGAAAGTCTTTGTCCCCCCTGCCTGCCTTCCCAGGGGCTTTTAAATCGCCCCGGACAGCGGAGAAGTCCTCCGCTGTCCCGGGACGATTTTAAAATGCCGCCCGCCAGCATTTTAAGATCGCCCGGACAGCGGAGAAGTCCTCCGCTGTCCCGGGGTTTTTTAAAATGCTGGGGGTGGGAAGAAAAGCCCTTGTCCCCCCCCCCCAGCCTTCAGAAGAGGTCCGGGGACAGACTGTCCCCGGACCTGGTCTGAAGGCGGTTTCCCTAGGAACGCATTAATTGATTTTCAATGCATTCCTATGGGAAACCGTGCATCACAAGACGAAAAACTCGCAAGACGAAGAGACTTGCGGAACGAATTAATTTCGTCTTGCGAGGCACCACTGTACATGATCAGGTTTATTTAAAAATAACATTGATAGGGCAGCTGTATGTAAACAAAGAGTGACAGTACAACAGAAAGGCACCAGGGAGAGGAAAGCAGGCAGGCATTCTTCACTTCCTTGGCAAAGGAAGTTTGCCAATCAGTGTTTTCAGCAGGGAACTCTGTCTTGCACCTGGTTGCTGCAGGACTTGCTGTCGCTGCCGACCAGCTGATTGGCAGCGACAGCAAGTCCTGCCTTGCCTATTGCGAGCGTGTTTTGGTATTTCTGGTTCTTCGTTGGGAGGCATATTTTTCCCTGCCCCATGCCTGACGTCATGCACAGGCGTCCCCCCCCCCCATTAATGCGCAGTCAACTTGTGTGTGACTGTGTTTGCGTGCAAGCCGGGAAAGAAATCAGTCAACGGACGCAGTACGTTTCCGAGCACAATTCAAAGTGTTGGTGCTGACCTTGAAAGCCCTAAACGGCCTCAGTCTAGTATACCTGAAGGAGCATCTCCACCCCCATCGTTCTCCCCGGACACTGAGGTCCAGCTCCGAGGGCCTTCTGGCGGTTCCCTCACTGCGAGAAGCCAAGTTACAGGGAACCAGGCAGAGGGCCTTCTCGGTAGTGGCTCCCGCCCTGTGGAACGCCCTCCCACCAGATGTCAAAGAGAACAACAACTACCAGACTTTTAGACGACATCTGAAGGCAGCCCTGTTTAGGGAAGCTTTTAACGTTTAATAGGTTATTGTATTTTAGTGTCCTGTTGGAAGCCGCCCAGAGTGGCTGGGGAAACCCAGCGAGGTGGGCGGGGTATAAATATATTATTATTATTATTATTATTATTATTATTATTATTATTATTATTATACCAGGAAATGGCGAGAGAAAGCTAGAGAGTCCTTGTGGCTCGTGAGAAGACACACACACACACCCCGAACCTGAAGAGGACATCAGTGAGGGCAGAGAAGGGGGTCGGGGCTCGGTGGGGCTTTGTTTAGGCTGCTCAGCCTCTCCGCCCAACAGCTGGCTTGCGTGGCAGCATGGCAGCTGCAGTTTTCCAGCACCTCCTTCAGCTTCTTGCCAACCTGGTCTGGATTGGAGAGAGAGCGGGAGAACGGGGGAATAGGCATTTAGGAGCTTTTTTTAAGAGGATGCTCCCCACTTTGCACGATTTCACTTGAGTGTGGGGGCCCAGAACGTAACCTGCACATTAGTGGGAGGAGGCCTGTATAAGATGGGGTTTGGGGCACGTGGGCATGGTTGGGGAAAACAGGCTCATGGGTCAAATTGAGCCCCATGTTGGGCTTAATTAGGCCCATGGGCCAAACGCTCCTCACCTTTGCTGGATAGGTTCAGCCGGCCTGATTTGGCCCGTAGGCTTCCCGTGGTAAGGTCATGCTAGCTGTTGACTTTGGGCCTGCAGAGAACTTTAGCCACAAAGAGGCTATTAATTCCTTGAATATCCATGTGGCTTAGCATTAAGCTGTGGTTTCTCAACTGAGAGTGTATATTTGGGGCTTCAATGACACACACCTGTCCTATGAAATCCAAGTTCTTGGGAATGCTGTTTGGAGATGTGCAGCAACTCTGTGGCATTTCTCTTCCCAGTTCTGGCACCGTGGGCTCAATTCCACAGCCAAGCACCTCTTGGCAACTGCTTTTTCTGCATTCTTTTTTCCTTTTCTTTTTTCTTTTTTTGGACTTGATATTATTTTTTTATTAATTTTTCTTATTTTCAGTTAATTCACACTACATGTTAATTGCCATACACCTTCAGCCTTGTACCGTAGATTCCGGCATATAAGACGACTTTTTAACCCTGGAAAAGAGGTTAAAACATCGGGGGTCGTTTTATACGCCAGGTATGGCTGCAGTGGGCGGCGGGCTCCGCTCTGCGCCAGGAAGAAGCCACCCAATGAAGCTGGCTTAGCGTTGCTGGGCAGCTTCCTCCAGACGCAGAGCCAGCTGCCCACTGCTGCTGCCGAAGCGTATAAGACGACACCCCCCCCCCCCCAAATTGGCATCTTATACGCCCAGTCACCTAATACGCTGGAATCTATGGCACATAACATGAATATATTATTTCTGCAAATTCCCCACATCTAACCCTGCAAGACAGGAGTGCCTGGCGTGCTCGGGTCCAGGGGGTTACGAAGAGTCGGACACGACTAAACAACAATCCTGCAACCACCTCTCCTTATACCCAAGTGCCCATTTGACTTCCTTCACCCACATGTGTGACATCCAACTTATTACTTAATAAAAGCCTCTAACATTCATTTTTATTCGTTACGCTAGTCATTCATCTATTTGAAAAAAAGGAGCGGGGAAGGAAAACATAACTTCTTAGCTTAATGGGTTCGGTCTATACTTATCCAGAGATTTCTGATAGAATGATTTTGTACAATATATTCTTCAACACATTTCCATTCCTTGCTTTTTCTGCCTTCTTGTTGCTACACAGAGGAGTAAAGGAAAAGAAAATGCCAGGGAGCACTGTAAGCAAGGTGGCCTTCTGGGTCTCCCCTCTATCATGTTAGCATCCTGCAGCCAGGATAGCTCAGTTGGTAGAACATGAGACTCCTGATCTCAAGTTCGTGGGTTTGAGCCCCACGTTGGGAGAAAGATTCCTGAATTGCTGGGGGTTGGACTAGATGACCCTGATGGTCCCTTCCAATTCTACAATTCTATTATATTTGCTGTGAACTGGGAATTCCACTTGCCCTTGGGACAGACTTAGGGAGGGGGTGGAAATTCGGTTTGCATTTTAATGCCAACCTCCCTCATCCTCGCTTTTCAAAACGGGATGCAAAAGGGAACACGGCTGTCCTTCAAAATTCGCACTTCTCCAAATTTTGCAGCTCTCCAACCAAACAAGGTTTACAAAAACGTGCATGTTAGGGTGATATGTGTGGATAAAAACACACGGCACTGGCGAAAATACCACATGGAAATGCATTGCATTAGGAATGTCGCTTGCAAGAATGTACATCAGGAGAAATTTGGTTTAAAATGCTGATGCACAAAAATGGAGAACTGAACGTGAGATTGGAAAAATTAGAAATGGGGGAAAATGAAATTGAGAGATTTCTCTGCCCCTAGAAAAGCTGCACAGCAGAATATTTTGATAGGCTGCACACTGAAATGAAAGAGGGCAGCCTGCTTTTAAGTGTACATGTTCGATAGCAAAACATTGAATTGCTACAGAAAGTAGTTTTAGGCTTGCTGTGAGGTTGAACCTGTTGTCCTTATATTACATTGGGTCGGGCACACCATTCTTTGCCTGGGTCCATGCAAATGCAGCTTATTATAAACTGCATTATGCTGCAGCCTGAACACTTTGGCAGTGATGCTGCCTTCATGCAAGTGAGATCACCAAACCATGAAAGGCTTGGTTTAGCTTAGCATGGCATCCGAACCCAGGATTGTGGTTTCTTTTACTCTAGCCAGCCGCAGTTACCAAGCCAATCACAAAACTATGGTTTAAAGCTGTCTAGCCATCATGGTTTGTTGTTAGGGCGAAACAAACCAAAACTCCAGGTTTGTTTGTTTTTTAAAAAATATTTTATTAAGTTTTATCAATAGAAAAGTTCAGAAAAATACAAAAACAGAAAAATACAAAATTACAAAATACAAAAATACAAACATTAAACACAAAAAAGAAGAAGAAGAAACACATATAAAAGAAAAGAAAACTCCCTCTTTTTTGATTTCTCATCTTTAGTTAACTTATTTTCCTGACTTCCTCACGCCTCCCTTTTTTGTATCCCTTTTAAAAATTGGTTTGAGCACCACACTAGACAAACTCGTGGAATCATGGAATTTTAGACTTGGAAAGGACCCCTGCAATGCATGGCTTCTGCAAACTGCCTCCCCCCCAACATAAATTCTGGCTACGTCCATCCTCAGGCCTTCTTTAAACCATGAGCCAGGGTTTCATGACCAATGTTTGCTTCCATTCCACTCCATAATACATCCAAATGCTCTCCCCTCACCAAAGCATCTAAGTAACACTGGGAATGCCTATATCCAGAATTTCTCAGAAATTTCCCAGGAATGTCAGCCATAAATAGTGTCAGGGCAGAATTTACAAAAATTGGTAAAATGTCTGGGAAGTGTTTTTTGGCGAATTCCCTGAAAAAAACAGCTCAAAAACTTTGCATTATTTTTTTCTGGGTGTGTTTGCAAAAAAACAAAAAAACAAAAACCATAAGCAATTTTGCCAGAAATAAAAGCTCAACAACTTTTTGAAATATGGCAACCCTAAGTAACAAAGAGGTGTATAAAAAAAGCCTTTCTGAGGTCTGGAGCTCAGGCACGCAGCTGCAGTTGTCTGAATGCAATTTTGCCCTTCTTTTCCTTTCCCTGCCCACCTTCCCCAACTCCAAATATTAATATTTGAGTTTTGAACTGTAGGAATAATAGGCGCTTTCAGTTATACCGCTCTAGGCTGTTTGTGGCTTTGTTAATTTCTCAAGTGGCTTCCTGTACAAAGCCGGACGTTGCAGACTCTGAACACAGCAAGCGTGCGCTTCATTTGCCGTAAGAACTCTGCATCGCCTTTGCAGCCACAAATGTAACTTTTGGTTTTTGTTTCAATCCTCGTGCGTCGTGCCTACTCCCCTTAGAACAACTTTGTAATTCTGCAAACTGGAATAAATATGCTTAATTTACATGCTTTTAAATACAGTCGTACCTTGGAAGTCGAACGGAACCCGTTCCAGAAGTCCATTCAACTTCCAAAACGTTCGAAAACCAATCACTGTTATGCTCCATCTTACTTTTTCAGCAGTGAAAACTCCCTTGACAACACTAATTAATTTTTTGCTTCATTTAACTAATGGAGACCATGGACCATGGACTTTCAAACTGTTTGCGTCTTTGTGTCCCTTCCTTTAATCTTATTCTGTAATTTAAAGACTTTCTTTGACATACTATATTTTGTTAAACCACTCTCGTTCCAGGGGTGCTTCTGATCAGCGCCATTTAGCAGCTAACAACGTTTTTGCAGCTCTTAATAGATTTCCTTAAAATTAAAATAAGATGTTTTGGATCAACATCATTTTGCAGGTATCACAGCAGAACTTGTAATGGATTTAAAGGTATGGTATAATTAACCGTATCTTCTGATAAATTTAAGATTTTCTCCCAATAAGTTCTAATCTCATCACAACTCCACCAAACATGTAGTTAACTTTTTTTCTTCTGCTTTTCCAACAATGATCACTAATCTTTTAATCTGATTGGATTTAAATTTAAATTATCGGGATTCCCCACCCCCACCCCCTCCAGGGACTAAGGAAGATGGAGGTACCTCAGAGATTGAGGAATGATTTATGTAGAGGCCAGAAGGATGGAGCAGAGAACAAAATCGCCCATCTGATTTTGCAGATACCTGCCCAATTTTTTGTATATTTCTTTACATATTTAATATCCCACCAGTCCTGTGCAGCTTGCAACTCTTGCAAAATTCCTAAAAGTGAGAGTCAGTAGCTTGAGACATGAGAAATGTGTGCGTTGTAAAAATGTCGTAAGTCAGCTGTGATATCTGAAGAAACAAGCCAGATACGTGTTCTAATCAAGTTTAACATAACAAATAAAAAAGTTTCCCAAGTAAGAAGTCTCCTCCTTTTCCCTGCAAGGCTAGGCTCAGATTAGCCTCTCTGGAAAATTGTGGAGAAGTCTCTACTCCACATCCCCAACCTTTCTGCCAGTAGAAATGAGTCTTTTGAGCCGAGGTCTTACTATAGATCAGGGTTTCCCCAGTTGGATCTCTGGCTATTGTTGGACTACAACTCCCATCATCCCTAGCTAGAAGAAGCAGTTGTTGGGGATGAGGGGAATGGTAGTCCAAAAAGAGCTGGACAGCCAATTTTGGGAAACCTTGCTCTGTATCTCATGTTGTGGTCCCAAGAGGGGTGCCCCTGCAAAGTACGCAGGACCCCAGGAAAAGACCCAATGCTTTGAGTCACTACCATTTTGCTTCGTAGCCAAAAGGACTAAAAAAATGTGCAGTGTGTACATCAAGAGAACTCTGATGCTTGCTTTTAGAAATGGGAAAATCGCCTAACACAATGTGCTCCCAGCCGCGCATAGCGTTAGATTTCTTGGTTCGAAGTGTGCTGTTTCCCAAGAAGGTCTGATTAAGGTCTTTCCAGATAGCATGTGCCTACTTTGGGGGATGCGTAGTTGTCACTTAATTCCTTGTGGGATGTAGAGGAGGCTGCATTCTCGCTCTCCCGCCGCCCCTGCTGAGTTGGGCACGGTGAGCTGGGTATGTTTTCGCCTGGAGGAGAGACGATTAAGGGGAAACCCGATAGAATTCTTCAAATACCTGAGGAGCTGTCAGGCAGCAGACAGAACACACTTGCTTCCCTGCTGCTCCTGTGGACGTGACTAGAACTAATGGGTGGAGATTGCAAGGAGGCCGATCTTGGTTAAGCGTTAAGAGAAAGAGCTGTCGGACGGTAGAACAACCTGCCTCTGGAAGTGGGAACTTTTCAGCAGAGCAGGAGTACCAGCTTGGCCCCGTGACCGCGGGTGCCCAGGGCCATGGGTTCCATGCAACATGCATGGCCCTAGTGCTGAAATTTGTGGGTGCCCAGCCACTTCATGGTGAATTTTATGGGTGCTTGGGCACCCAGGGCCTGAAGGAGCCGGCACCTATGAAGCAGAGGGTGGATGGCCACCTGTCAAGGATGTCGTTGTTGCATCCTGCACTCATTTAGCAGAAGGTTGGGCTAGAAGCTCTCAGGCTCCCTTGCAACACTATGATTCTTCCCCGATGAGTGGATGCTGCTGGGGTTGCCATATGGCCTCTTTTTCCTGGACACGTCCTCTTTTTCATAGGTATGTAGAAGGAGAGTCGCCATTCATGGTTAAAGGTAAAGGGACCCCTGACCGTTAAGACCAGCCGCGGACGACTCTGGGGTTGCGGCACTCATCTCGCTTTTTTGGCCAAGGGAGCCAGCATACAGCTTCCGGGTCATGTGGCCAGCATGACTAAGCCGCTTGTGGTGAACCAGAGCAGTGCACGGAAATGCCATTTACCTTCCCACCGGAGTGGTACCTATTTATCTACTTGCACTGTGTGCTTTCGAACTGCTAGGTTGGCAGGGGCAGTGACCGAGCAACGGGAGTTCACCCCGTCATGGGGATTCGAACCGCCGGCCTTTTGATCGCCAAGCCCTAGGCTCTGTGGAAGTCATCAAATGTGCCCTCTTTTTTGCTCTTCAAAATATGCATCTCCCTTTGCTCAGCCTCTCTGGCATTCTCTCTCTTCATTCTGGCCACAGTTGTCTATCAGTTCTTTGGCTCTTTCTCTCTCTCTTTTTAAAAAGGTGGGATGAGAACAGGGTTCTCAGTCTCCTGCTACTTTCTTACAGGGTGAATGTGTCCCTTGAAGCTAGAGTTTCAGAGCAGATAGTTTGGAGCCTATTGCAGGCCAAGTCGTTTCCCTAAGTGAGGGCGAACCATGTTTGTCATAAGCAAACGCTTGCACTTCAGAGTGGTGAGATCACTGGGAGCGGAGACTTGCAGTGATGGATGCTGCTGCCTCTTCCCTGCCAAAGGCTAGCCTTGAATTTGTCACTTCCTGCCTTGTTTTCTTCACACGGGTGTTGTGTCACCTAATTAGAGTTTTGTGTTTTTGCAGTTCTGCAAGGAGCGCGATTGGCAAGGACTGCAAAACAGTGAGCATCCGTCTGCACAGATTTTTCCTCTTTCCATTATTTTGCAGCTGTTTAACATGCGTAGTTGGGGACAGGCGGGCGATCCAATTCGGTTTGCGTTTAAAGGCGAACCTTCGTCATTCTCACTCGCAAGAACTGGGATGCCGCCATCTTTCGAGATTCGCACTTCTCTGAATTTTGCAAGGCGGTTCTCCAACCGAGTGATGCGTTCAGAAATGCATACATTGGGATAAAGCTTGTGTTAAGGATGCATATATCACTTTAAAAAAACACGTGCTGGTGAATTTTCATGGGGACTTTTTAAAAAAGGCAAATAGATAAGAAACATGGAGAACTGAACTTAAAATAAGAAACGGAGAGAAACCAAAACTAACAGATTTGCTCTTTCTTTTTTGTGGGAGCTGCATTTAGAGATGGAGCGCTTGCCCGGTAGTCACAGGTGGCAAGAAAAGCCTGCAGGTGTGAGCAGAACTAATGGGGGGGAGTTGGGGTGCTCCATCTCTCTGGGGAACGCAGCAATAGAAACCAGAGAGTCTGGAAGAGGAGGAAAGCCCTCTTCCGCTTACCTAGTATAGAAGAGCAGTGAGCTGCTGCAAGAGGCATGGTGCTTCTCATCCCTTCCGCTGCCAGCCCACAGTAGGCTAGATGGAAAAATGATTCTGTACAGGCTAGTAACTTCTCTGCACCTATTTGCAAGGCTGGACAAATAGTCTGGCTCAGAATAAGGCTATGTTCCATGAATTCATAAATATTTTTTTAAAAAATTTGAAAGCAACATTTATCTCCCCCAGGGATAATGTTTGTTTGTCAGCGTGCTTTCGAGCTGGAAGCTCCAGTCTCAAGGGCTCGCACAAACACATCTATTGAGCATAGTCTAAAATAACACCCAGACAAACAATTATTGAGCATAGTCTAAAATAACACCCAGAGAAACTCAGCATGTAAGGAATACGATGCCGTGTGCATTCAGCTGTGTGCAAATACAGATTGCCAAATTTGTGGCGAAAAGTGAACACTTTGATTAAAAGTGTGTGTGTGTGTGTGTGTGTGTGTGTGTGTCTCCTCCTCTCTGTGAGATATAATAGCCGTGAGGAGTAGAAGCTGTAGAGCCATTGGAATCCCCTGGGTGTTCTGTTTATTTTCTCAAATTTAGCTTCCTCGCCTGGGAGTATTTTCCTCTGCTTAAAAAGAAATCTTATCTTCAGCAAGGAGGAGTGTGTGTGTGTATGTGTGCATTGCAGAGCCTTATTCAGCTATTTCGCAGGCAGTCTTTGGCCAAGTCAGAGGAAATCCTTCATTCTGACCCTCTGCCCTTTGTTATATTCAGGAAAAGCAGGCAGATTCTGGTTCAGCTGCTGCTAGTTATTTTTCCCCTCCCTCCCTCCCTCCCTCCTGCTAGTTTCGGTCCTCGCCTTATACATGAGTGTACAAGCCAGGGGTTCATTTATTCGCAGGACTCAATCGCCCACCAACTTCCCCAAAGGAGCCTCTGTGATGCTTTAGCATGGGTCCATGTTTGATTTTCCTTTGTCTGTTTGGAGGATTTAAAAAATAAAATAATGGACTCACGTCCAGGGAAGTAAATGCCAGCACTTGAAGCGAGCCAGCAAAGCCGTTTTTGAGGTGCTGTTTTGCTGCGTTTTTCCTTTTCGACATTTCGTCATACATTCTGCTAAGTCTCCTGGAGCGCTATGTAAACCCCTGGAGGCTGCCTGCCAGGGCGACAGGGTGTGCAAGATTTGGTTTGCATCGGGTTTTCCCCTAAGGGCTTCTTGGTCTCTTCCTGCCACCCCACGTCACGTTATAATTGGAAACATTTGCTAAAGATTTTGCAGTGGGTGCAAACCCAATATGCAAAAGAGGGTGGCTGTACAATGATGGATTTTTCCTTGGACCAGGAATTTAACATGACCTGGTATAAAGTGGAACAGAGGGTTTGTTTGGGTGGGGGCCAAAATTACCCACTAAGAGGCAAGGAGACGGGTGCTTGCAAGGTGCAAATGACTACCGGACTTTGAAAAGCTGGTACATTGGGGTTTTTTGAATGAATTAAACCAACTAGTTTTCACTGGAATAAATGTGCAATGAGTTGTTACCGATTTGAATTTTATTGCATTGCTATCTTCGTGCAAACCGCTATTCTGATTACAGTGGTACCTTGGTTGTCAAACTTAATCTGTTCCGGGAGTCCATTCGACTCCTGAAACGGTTCGAAAACCAAGGCGCGGCTTCTGATTAGCTGCAGGAGCTTCCTGCACTCAATCGGAAGCCATGTCGGACGTTCGGCTTCCAAAAAACGTTCGCAAACCGGAACACACGCTCACGGGTTTGCAGCATTCGGGAGCCAAAACATCTGAGTACCAAGGCGTTCAGGAGCCAAGGTACGACTGTAATGCGCACTCTTCTCTCTATAGGGTTTTATAAACAAGAATAATGCTTTTTATAGGGTAGGGGGCACCAGGGATGCATTTATCTTTTATTCCCCTTCCTTCCCTCCTCCTCCCCTTTTTATGAAGATTACCCGCTCTGGGATCCCACTGCTAATTCTCCCCTGGTCTCCTCGCTGGCCGAAATAGATCTAATTTAGCCAGCTAGCCCTGGTGATCATCTAATGTTTATCGGATGGATTTCCCCCCTAAATTGATTTTTGATTTTATTGTTATTTACGTTTTATACTGTACTTTATGCTGTTTTTTGTAGCATCAATTAAGTGTTTTAGATTTGTTGTTAGCCGCCCTGAGCCTGGTTTTCTGAACCAGGAAGGGCGGGGTATAAATAATTTATTATTATTATTATTATTATTATTATTATTATTATTATTATTATTATTTATTTATGGAACTAAGGGGCAGTGGCCCCCAAATTGTTTAGGGAGCACTGATAGTGAAGCATAGCAGCAGATTCACTCAGGGAAGTCTCCAGACCAGCAGTGGCTAGTCCAGTAGGGCAAATGGGGCACTGTCCCAGCCAACCCCCACTTAAAAGGGATGACTCTTCTTGTCCATGTGCTTCTTATTAGAACCATAGAGTTGGAAGGTACCGTGAGGATTGCCCAGTCCTTCCTCCTGCAGTGTGGGTCTGCTCTTTTGGTTACGGCTTTGGCGTTGAGCACGCTTCGATCCATGCGGAGTTTCCCCACCCCTTTCTTCACTTTGCTCTTTGGGGTTTGTTTTAGGCATCATCGGCAACAACAAAGCCATAGGCAAATACATCACCACCATGATCTTTCTGTACTTCGCCTGCCTCCTCCCTTCCATCGCTTTTGGCTCCCTCAATGACGAAAACACGGACGGGGTCATCGGTGAGTCTCCCCTCCTTCCTGCCCCATCCCTCGCTCGCCCCCCTGGAAGTTCCGGTTCTCACTGGGGACCTCGGAGGGAAGATCTAATCTGTGTGATCACAACCAAAGAAACCACTGCTGTCTAAACAAAGGAAGCCCTTTTAAGGGCGATTTTTCTTCTCTCCCCAAGATAAGCTTAAAGGTAAAGGTAAAGGGACCCCTGACCATTAGGTCCAGTCGTGACCGACTCTGGGGTTGTGGCGCTCATCTCGGTTTACTGGCCGAGGGAGCCGGTGTACAGCTTCCGGGTCATGTGGCCAGCATGACTAAGCCGCTTCTGGCGAACCAGAGCAGCGCACAGAAACGCCGTTCACCTTCCCGCTGGAGTGGTACCTATTTATCTACTTGCACTTTGACGTGCTTTCGGACTGCTAGGTTGGCAGGAGCAAGGACCGAGCAACGGGAGCTCAACCCCGTCGCGGGGATTCGAACCGCTGACCTTCTTATCAGCAAGTCCTAGGCTCTGTGGTTTAACCCACAGCGCCACCTGCGTCCCAATATAAGCTTACTGCTTAGATTAGACTAGTAGTTCACAGACACACACACTCGGCCTGGGCGATCTATTGGTATATCGCCCAGAACTGGTTTGAGAGCCAGTAGAGTGCATGGCGCATTCACCCGGTGGTATGTCAGAAGTAAAGCCCATTGGCTTGCTCCAATGAAAAAGTACAAATGGAGCAAATTTGCAGGTTCACTATAGCTTTGCATAACACATGTTTCATTTCAGCGTTTATAGTCTGCTTTTCCCAGCTCACGGTGGCTTGCAGAAACTGAAAGCAATGCATGATAATAATAAATTATTATTATTATTATTGGAAAATATCCAGCGCAATTGAACAAGGGCGAAAAGTCAACAGTGCCTTAAAAGAGCTTACTGGAGTAAAACTGCCTTGACTCCTTGTCTGAAAGGAAGCCGTGTTTATTAATGTTATTTATTCTGGCTTTGCCAATCAGAAGGAGATGTATCAAAGACTCGCCCCCAACCCCTGGAAATTAGACCCAGACCCTGTCCTGCCAGTTCCTCAGATTTCCACGCTCATTGTTTGCATGTGGTTCTTCACTGTCAAATGGACTGTGAGCTTTCTTGAAAGCTGAAAATCTGAAGTTGGTGCTTAGCACTGTACTTTGTTAGGATACTTTTTTAAAAGATATATGCAGTGCAGGCACTGCGGCTGCAGTACGAAGGAGAAGACTGTTACAAGGAGGAGGAGAGACTTAACTGTTTTGCTTTTGCACCAAAAAAGATGCAGGCATCTACACAACTGTGTCCAGTGTGACAGTCCATGCTCCCACAGCTCCGCTCCTAGCTAATGCTTTGAGAATGTCTGTTGCACCAGTGTGCATAGTGCACTGTGCTCTTTGCACCATCAGTGGTGCCATCATTTAACGCAAGCTTGCTTCGACAGCCACCTGATTCTTGCAAATTCATCTTTCTCCCCCCCCCCCCAACTTTTCAGATGTGCAGAAAACCATCGTTGGCCAGTGCATTGGTGGTCTTCTCTATGCGCTGTTCTCAGGCCAACCACTTGTGGTGCTGTTGACGACGGCTCCTTTAGCGCTCTACATCAATGGTGAGTTTGTCGCGCCAGCTGCTTGTGTTGCATCTGAAGGCAGCCCCGTTTAGGGAAGTTTTAAAATGTTGGATGTTTTGGCGTGTTTTTTAATATTCTCTTGGGAGCCGTCCAGTGTGGCTGGGAAAACCCAGCCAGATGGGCGGGGTATAAAAGAAAAGTAGTAGTAGTAGTAGTTATTGTTGTCGTTGTCGTTGTTATTATTGCATGTTTACAATATGTATAAACAAATCAAGCCCCATGTGGCACTACAGTTTTGCAGCATGATTTAATAACTATATTCATGCACATGCCTTCTTTGTGCAACTGCATGCGTTGTTGCATCCAATTGTTTATGTGCTGGTTACTTTAGGCGTAGAATATTACTTGTATATAATTATTATTATTGACTATGTTTATATACTGCCTGTTTTCCAAGGATCACAGGGTGATTTACAATATAAAAACACAGAAACCTAATTCTTGTACGTGGCTGGTGGTTGTATTTGGTTAGCTGAAGCTGCCATTGGTACATTTCTGTCTTTGTGTGATGATGCTCTTTTCGTTTCCAGTGATCAAAGGGATCTGCACTGACTACAACTTGGAATTTCGCGCTTTCTACGCCTGGGTGGGACTCTGGAACAGTTTCTTCCTGATGCTCTACTCCCTTTTCAATTTCAGTCTTGTAATGAAGCTCTTCAAAAGGTAACTCCTCACATTATCTCCACCACTTTGGTAGGCGGGAAATTGCCACCATAGGATCATAGACTTGGAAGGGACCCTGAGGATCATCTAGTCCAGAGCTTTCCAAACTGTGTTTCGCGACACTTCAGTGTGTAGGTGTGTCACACGAACGCTCCCCGTGCTCCTCACGGGGCTGGAAAGGGGTTCGTTTAACTTCCGGTTTGCTAGTAAAACTGAATTACTGTGTCACGAAAGGATGCATATCAAAAAAGTGTGTCAACAACATGGATTTTTTTTTAAAAAAATCCAGTAGCACCTTAGAGACCAACTAAGTTTGTTCTGGGTATGAGCTTTCATGTGCATGCACACTTCTTCAGATACACTGAAACAGAAGTCACCAGACCCTTATATATAGGGAGAGGGTGGGGAGGGGTATTACTCAGAAGGGTGGTGGGAATTAATGATTGGCTGATAGGTGTGGTAAACCTGTTGACGACTGTTAATGACTGCAATTGGTCTTACAGGAAAAAGCAAGGGGTGAGATGGCTAAAAATAGCTATATCATGTATAATGAGATAAGAATCCAATGTCTCTATTCAGACCAGGTCTCTCCATGGTTTTAAGTTTGGTAATAAGTTGTAATTCAGCAACTTCTCTTTCCAGTCTGTTTCTGAAATTCTTTTGTAACACGACAGCTACTTTGAGATCTTGTATAGAATGTCCTGGGAGATTGAAAGGTTCTCCTACTGGTTTCTCTGTCTTGTGATTCCTGATATCAGATTTATGTCCATTTATCCTTTGGCGTAGGGTTTCACCCCTTGCTTTTTCCTTAAAATATATTTTAAAACGCTGATGCAAATAAGACCTTGTAACTCATATTCAATGACCCACATGGAATTTCTTCGCAGGTCGACAGAAGAAATCATTGCACTTTTTATCTCCATCACATTTGTCCTTGATGCTCTCAAGGGCATAACGAAAGGTAAGCCAGGCAGCAGGTGACTCTCTTTGTTGTTGGTTGTGGAAGCCACGAGGAGTTGTGTTGTTGCAGCCTTCTGTTCTTTGTTGTTGTTGTTTAGTTGTTTAGTCATGGCCGACTCTTTGTGACCCCGTGGACCAGAGCACGCCAGTCACTCCCATCTTCCACTGCCTCCCGCAGTTTGGTCAAACTCATGCTGGTAGCTTCAAGAACACTGTCCCACCATCTCGTCCTCTGTCGTCCCCTTCTCCTTGGGCCCTCCATCTTTCCCAACATCAGGGTCTTTTCCAGGGAGTCTTCTCTTCTCATGAGGTGGCCAAAGTACTGGAGCCTCAGCTTCAGGATCTGTCCTTCCAGTGGGCACTCAGGGCTGATTTCCTTCAGAATGGATCGGTTTGATCTTCTTGCAGTCCATGGGACTCTCAAGAGTCTCCTCTAGCCCCATAATTCAAAAGCATCCATTCTTCGGCGATCCGCCTTCTTTATGGTCCAGCTCTCACTTCCATACATCACTACTGGGGAAACCATAGCTTTCACTATACAGACCTTTGTCAGCAAGGTGATGTCTCTGCTTTTTAAGATGCTGTCTAGGTTTGTCATCGCTTTTCTCCCAAGAAGCAGGCGTCTTTTAAGTTCATGACTGCTGTCCCCATCTGCAGTGATTCTGTTCTTTAGTCATGCAAAAAGGGCTTTGTAGAATGAGGTCTGGAAAGTGTTTGGAACTGAGGACCTGTTTTTGTGCCGTGATTCCAAAGGGTAGAATCGGCACAGATCATACCGCAGATCTGCTGAACGCTTGGACTCCTAACCTTAAAAAGCAAATTCAAGTTCAATTTGGAGGCCTCTAATAGCGGTTGCTGGTTGAGAGGCTGAGGCCCAGAACATTTAGGGTGCGCCGGGCCGGCAAAACGCTGCCCGTGGACACATTCATTCCATAAATTTAAAGCTCTGTGACGCCACTTTAAACAGTGGTAGTTTCCCCCAAAGAATCTTGGGAGATGTAGTCTGTTAAGGATGTTGGGAGTTGTTAGGAGACCCCCCTGTTCCACTCACGGAACTACAGTTCTCAGAGCTCCCTGTGAAGAGGGACTGATCATCAAATCAACCTGGGAACTGTAGTTTTGGGAGGGGAAATGGGGGTCTCCTCACAACTCCCAGCACCCTTAACAAGCTACGACTTGCCCAAATATTTAATCAGGATAAAGCAATAGGATTTGAAAAAGAAGAATCAAAATTACAAAAAGTATTATTACAAAACTTGAGAAAGAGTATATCCAAAATGTATAATTTATTACTAGAATGTGAGTTAAAGGATGAAGAAGTAAAAGAAGTTATGACTAAATGGGCATGCGATATAGGTGACGCAATTCGGCTGGACCAATGGGAGAAATTATGGAAATGTGATATTAAATTTACGGCATGTTACACAATCAGAGAAAAATTTTTTTTTGGGGGGGGGAAATTGTTCTTTTTTGTTTGTTTTTGTTTTCCTTTTTTTGTATCCTCCCCCCCCCCATGTTTGTATGGTATTATTTTTGATTCAATGTTTGTAATTTCTGTTATAATTTTGCATGGGGGGGGGGAACAAGCTACGACTCCCAGAATTCTTTGGGTGGAAACCATGACCGCTTAAAGTGGGGTGAAAGTGCTTCGAATATACGGCATGAATGTTCACAATTTCCTCTGCCCACAAATGAGTGCAAGAAATGAGTTGTTTTCCTCTGCCCCTGTGGTCTGCAGATGTGCGGAATAACCAGAATCTCTAGCCCTCATTAACCCCCCGATTGTTTTTTTCGGAACTCGCTTGCTGGGGGCTTGGAGGGGGGAGGCCGTGTCCTTTTCCATCCCTGTGTATGACCCATTTCCTTCCAACGGGAAGATCAGTTGAATATCTCTCCTAATTTCTAAAGCTCCGCTGGTCCAGCAGCTCTGCAGGAAAGGGGCGTGGGAGGTTTCCCTCTCCCTCTCTTTTTAAAATCTCATCACATTCAAGCCCCACATTCTTCTCACCAGCTTAATGACACTTTGTTTTCCAAAGTTGTGGCTTAGCCACCTAAGCTGCGCTCCTGTTTGATCTTGACTTCTGCACTTTGCAGGAAACAGCCAGGCAGCAGCTGAAGCAAACAACATCAGAGGGACCTTAAATAACTCCCCGAAGCCGCCACAGCTCTGCTTTAGTCAGGAGACGCCTTTTGTGTTATTTAAAGGGCAATCTCTTAATCAATTTTCGTGCAGAGAGGGATCCCTTCAGCTGTCCTCCTGGGCCGCATCAGCCGAAAGTTGTTAATAAGCAGCAGTTGAATATTAAATACAAAATTCCTAATTACGCGGCAGGCTTGGGGAGATAACCTGCCAGTTAGTTATCACGAACCGAGAAATGGGAGCAGGAGACAGAGCATGTGCTTAGGATAGTTGGGAAGGGACCACAAGGGTCATCTAGTCCAACCCCCCTTATAATTCAGAAATTTTCCACCCCACATAGGGTTCAAACCCACAACCTGGAGATTAAGAGTCTCAGTCCCTACCAACTGAGCTATCCCCCATGCTTGTAGTGCCAGAGATCAGCAGTGGGGGGGCGGTGTTTTTCAGGCTGAGGGCCACCTTCCTTGTAAGCAACCTTTGAGGGGCCACATGGCAGTGGGTGGGGCCAGGAGCAGAAGTGGGTGTGGCAATGGGCGTGCCTCTTACTCTTGCCCAGATAGGAATGTGGCCTTCAGCTTGGACGACAGCGTTCCCCAGCCCAGCAGCACAAAGCTGGAAATAAGTTCTGCTGGTGTCAATGGATACCTGAATCAGATACCTGAAGGAGCCTCTCCACCCCCATCATTCTGCCCGGACGCTGAGGTCCAGCGCCAAGGGCCTTCTGGTGGTTCCCGCATTGTGAGAAGCCAAGTTACAGGGAACCAGGCAGAGGGCCTTCTCGGTGGTGGTACCTGTCCTGTGGAATGCCCTCCCATCAGATGTCAAAGCGATAAACAACTACCTGACATTCAGAAGACATCTTAAGGCAGCCCTGTTCATGGAAGTTTTTAATGTGTGACATTTTAGTGTATTTTTGGTCTTTGTGGAAGCTGCCCAGAGTGGCTGGGGAAACCCAGCCAGATGGGTGGGGTACAAATAATGAAGTATTATTATTATTATTATTATTATTATTATTATTATTATTATTATTATTATTGAAGCTCCAAGCGAGCATAGATAGGGACGGAGATGCAAATCTTGGAAGAGAATGTTGTGAAAAGGGCCGGGGGCTGTGGCCTTGGGGTTCCCGCGAGTATTCCAGCCGACAGCCACAAGTTCCCCACTTTATTATTATCATTTTATTATTATGTATTTATTTAATTTCTATGCCACCCTTCATCCAGTGATCACAGACTGGTTTACAGTACAAAAACACAAAATCCATACCATAATAACAAACAAAAACCTTCCCCACCACAGAATTTAAAAGGCCATAGATTGGCTAATTAGCCAAAAACCTGGAAGAAGAGGAATGTTTTTGCCTGATGCTTAAAGAAAATAATTTATTACATTTTTATGCCGCTTTTCAGTGAAACGAGTTGCAAAGTGGCTTACGAACAATAAAAGACAGTAAGATGATGGAACATCACAGGGTCAGCAACCTTTTTCAGTCCACCGTCCCTCAGACCATGTGGTGGGCCGGACTATTTGGGGGGGGGGGGAGGAGAAGAGTTTGGATTTGATATCCCGCCTTTCACTAGTCTCAAAGCGGCTAACATTCCCCTTTCCCTTCCTTCCCCACCACAAACACTCTGTGAGATGAGTGGGGCTGAGAGACTTCAGAGAAGTGTGACTGGCCCAAGGTCACCCAGCAGCTGCATGTGGAGGAGCGGGGACTCGAACCCGGTTCCCCAGATTAGGAGACTACTGCTCTTAACCACTACACCACACTGGCTCTCGGGGGGGGGGGTGAACGAATTCCTATGCCCCACAAATAACCCAGAGATGCATTTTAAATAAAAGGGCACATTCTACTCATGTAAAAACACGCTGATTCCCAGACCATCCACGGGCCGGATTGAGAAGGCGATTGGGCCGCATCTGGCCCACTGGCCTTAGGTTGCCTACCCCATCATAGAACATCACAAATGCAACAAAATCACATAGAAAAATTAGGGAGTCGCCGTTTTATGGAGTTCTTCATGTGCACAGACAAAGGAGCAGAGACCCTAGGTGTTATTGGCAAAAGTTGGCTTTATTCATCCAAAGCATAGGAACATGACGTAAAGATCAGCCATTTTCTACAGACGTATATATCCCGTGGCATTTCAAAGGTGCACACATCAGATCTTAGGTTATATATTAAAATGACGTTCATGAGCTTCCAGGGAACAACAATTGAACTGTGGAACAATGGTTAGCAAACACCTGTGCTTAGCCGGCTCTTGTGTGAGAGCACATCTACACTGTTGTCCGCTGCTCAGCATCTTTACCTGTTACCGTATTTTTCGCCCTATAGGACGCACTTTTCCCCCTC
Source organism: Podarcis liolepis (assembly GCF_965112155.1). Taxonomy (NCBI): domain Eukaryota; kingdom Metazoa; phylum Chordata; class Lepidosauria; order Squamata; family Lacertidae; genus Podarcis; species Podarcis liolepis. The sequence continues at coordinate 5,638,565 of NC_139564.1, forward strand.
CAAAAATGAAGGGGAAATCTGGGTGCGTCCTATGGGGCGAATGCAGGCTTTCGCTGAAGCTTGGAGAGCGATAGGGGTCGGTGCGCACCGACCCCTCTCGCTCTCCAGGCTTCAGGAAGACATCCGCAGCCTAGGCAGCCCTGCAGGAGGTCCCGCAGGGCTGTCTAGGCTGCGGATAGCAGCCTGCTTCCCAGAGCGCCGGGCACCCTGAAAGCAGAGCACCCGGCGCTTCGGGAACACCTCCGCAGCCTAGGCAGCCCTGCGGGAGTTCCCCGCAGGGCTCCCCATGCTGCAAATAGCAGCCTGCTGCCTGGCGGGCAGGGCGCCCTAAAGCAGAGCGCCCCGCGCGCCGGACAGACATCCGCAGCGTGGGGAGCCCTGCAGGAGTTCCCCACAGGGCTCCCCACGCTGCAGATAGCAGCCTGCCGCCTGGCGGGCGTGGCGCCCTGAAGCAGAGCACCCCTCCCGCCGTGCAGACATCGGCCAGCCCCACAAGCTCGGGGGACAGCAGGGAGGCGCAGCGCCGCCATCCCGCTGTTCCTCGACCTGGTTCGGTTTCCCCGACCTGCTTTTGGGGGGGAAATAAAGGGGGGAAATTTCCTTTCTTCCCCCCCCAAAAAAAACTAGGTGTGCCCTATGGGACGGAGCGTCCTATGGGACGAAAAATACGGTAACTTCATGATGTCTTAAAAGGGTCTGCAGCTTTTTGAACTCGCTGAAAGGCTGGGCTTGGAGGCATGGTCCTGTTTTGTTTACCCTTACAACCAGTGCATGACCTATGTCAGCTTGTTCCCTTCACAACTCTGCCTTCTTTCTGCAAGAATAGTCTGTCTCTGGCAGGCAGAAAAATCCTCTCCACCTGACAGAAACCTGGACTTTACATAAACAGTGATTCTAACCAGCACCATATTTTGTGTGGTTTTATGTGTGAGAGAGATGGAGCGTCTTCAAGGTGTCTGAGCAAGCAAGACTAGACACTTCTGGATTGAGGTCAGGCTCCCGATGCAAAGCCTTCGAAATATGAGACGAATATCATATTTCACAGGCTGGGAGAGTCTGGCAGGGAGAATCAGAAACTGAAGTGGAGGAGGACGGAGACCAAGAGGCAGAGATGAGTGCAGCTGGTGAAGAGTCATAGCTATTTCCTATTCCTGCTGCGACAAGCTCCCCTCCCCACTTGTCTCCCAGGACCAGGAGAGCCATGAAGAGGGCAGAGGAGAAATTAGGGTCACACAGGCACAGTCTCAGATTGCTTGGGGGGAAACCCTGGAGAGAAGGGGACTTAGGCAGCTGGGGGGAGGTGAGGAACTTCAGTCTGAGCAACAGCTTCATGGCGGAAAGACCTGCCGGCGTTGAGTCGCTGTGCTCATTAGGCATGACACCCCTCTGCAGATCCTGCTTTCTGCTAATAAAGACTTAGCTCAGCTTGTTTGGGTGATTCACTGCTGGCTCACTCCTGACAAAGAGAAACCTTGTGTGCTGAGCCTAGCATGTAGTTTGACCAAAGATGTCTTCCTTTTCTTGGAAAGAGCAGAGAAGGTAATACAGTGGTACCTTGGTTTTCGAACGTCTCCATTGCTGAATGTTTCGGTTTTCGAACGCCAAAAACCCGGAAGAAAATGCTTCCGTTTTTGAACGTGCCTCGGAAGTTTAACGGCTTCCTCTGCGTGTATCTGTTGTTTTTCACAATTTTCTCTATTGAATTAGCAGGCCTCGGTTTTCAAACATTTTGGAAGTCGAATGGTCTTCGGAACGGATTACGTTCGAAAACCAAGAAAGATTGTGTGATCCTCTGGAACAAGGAACAAGTTCTCGTCGCCCTTGTCCCTGTCCCAGCCCCACCTATGGGTGCTACAGGCCTGGCTTCTATTAAAATGCACTCATTTTTCTTCTCTCTCTCTCTCCCTCTCTGTTTTAGTTTTTACAAAGTACTACCATTTCCCGAGAGTGCACAGCACACCGATTGATAACACCACCTTCTTCTTGAACATGTCAGCTGAGCGCTCGGCGCTGGGGAACCAGACGGACGCCCCCCCTGCCGCTACGCAGTACGGGCGAGAGACGGCCGTTCTTAGTCTCATGCTGATGCTGGGAACACTTTGGCTGGGTCACACGCTGTATCAGTTTAAGAAAAGGTACGTCAAAGCTGATGGGGAGCCCGTGGCCCTCGGGGTATTGCTGGCATCCCATTGGCCCCAGTCGGCATGACCAGTGATGAGGAATTATGGGAGTTGTAGAGCAGCAAAAAAAGCAAAAAAATAAAAAGCTGGGACACGGGTGGTGCTGTGGGTTAAACCACAGAGCCTAGGACTTGCCGATCAGAAGGTCGGCGGTTCGAATCCCCGCGACGGGGTGAGCTCCCGTTGCTCAGTCCCTGCTCCTGCCCACCTAGCAGTTCGAAAGCACATCAAAGTGCAAGTAGATAAATAGGTACCACTCTGGCGGGAAGGTAAACGGCGTTTCCGTGCGCTGCTCTGGTTCGCCAGAAGCAGCTTAGTCCTGCTGGCCACATGACCTGGAAGCTGTACGCTGGATTCCTCGGCCAGTAAAGCGAGATGAGCACCGCAACCCCAGAGTGGGTCATGACTGGACCTAATGGTCAGGGGTCCCTGTACTTTTACCTTTAGAGCAGCAAAAATAAAAATAAAAATGGAATAGCAAAGCCAGACATAGTACCAATACTTGGTGGGTTGCAAACATCTTAGAACCCAGTACGTTAGATTGAAGGGGAAGGCCTGTGGCTCAATGATAAAATGCTGCTTTGTATGTTGTGAACTGTCCTGAGATCTACATAAGGAGGACAATATACAAATTGAATACCTAGATATGCAGAAGTTTGCAAGTTCAAACCTTGGCATCTCCAGGTCTTTTTTTAAAAAAATAATAATCTGTGTTTCAAGTATTTTTAACTAGGCTTAGTTAATCTGATTTTACTCCTCCCTTCGCTAGAAATATAGATGCAAACTTAGAAATAAAAGCAGTCTAAATTGGTTCATCCATCCTATGTCCATAAAGATTCCGGGGGGGGGGGGGGGATGATGATGATGATGATGATGATGATCGGCAGCAGCACCATGCACTAACCCACTAACTTATCCAGCTGGGTCTACTCTGAGTAGGACCAGTTCTGTATAACCACCCGCCATTCTGCCATTTTAAGCCCCTGAAGTAGAAATGCTGTATTCCTTTGCCCTGACTTGAGTATTTTTTATATATTTATCCTTGCAGCCCATATTTGCACGCCAGAGTCCGTGAAATCCTGTCCGACTGTGCCTTGCCCATTTCTGTCCTAACCTTTTCCGCCGTGGGGTCTTATTTCTTCAAGGAAATAACAAGTAAGTCTTTGGTCTTCTCGCAGCCGGGAGGTTTTTGGGATCGCAAACATGCCTGAGGAAGGTATAGCTCAGAACTGTGACTCCCAAACCCCAGAGCTTCCCCGCCTGACCCCCCACAACCCAAATAATCACCTCCCAAGTTCACAGTCGGCGTTAATTCATGCGGCGAGCTAATCGGACGAGATGGTATCAGCTAGGTTTGTTTTGTTCCTGCGAGTTATTCCAGCCTGTAATTTAATTTCAGCATAATAAAAATGCCGCTTTTTTTGCATTGTTTATTATTATTAAAGACCTGATCCTCCGTATGGTTCTGGCAGGGGAACAAAAGGCTCTCCTAATTGCCAAAGGCAGGAAGACTTGTCAGCAGACCTACAGATGTTCTGGTGATGGGTTTGACCTGTGAGCTTTTCCCTCCGTCCGCCACTTAATATTTTTCCTAATTGAAACGTGCTGATGGCCTGGTACATCTGCTAGGACGATCAGATGCACAAGGAAACCTGAAAAATTATCCAGGGTCCCTCTTGGCCAAGCGGGTCACCTTTTCCACATCAGGAAGGCAGGAATCGCCTGCCCCAGTGATGACGCGCATGGGAAGTGTGAGGAAATGAATGGAAGAGAATTAAGAAACGTTCCTCTCCCCCCACTCTCACCCCCCCCCCCAGGTGACCATCATTCCATCCATTCAGAACTGGAAAGTGGGCAGCTTTCGGTTGCCTGTGTGCATGCCTGCGCCCTGACTTCCTTAATGACAATTGCTCCCTTGCCACCTGTCAGAAAGCAAACTAATGCGGGGTATTTTGTGGAAATCCCCGTTGCGCAGCTTGCAAAGGAACAGCTTCAGATGCGGCTCAGCTGCTGGGATGGGAACTGGCCCAAGCGCTGGAGGGATGAAAGATTTAACTCTGGTGTTTTGCCTGAAGCCCTTGGCCATCTTCTGAGTGCAGCCGCTCTGGTTTCCAGGCGCACAGGCGCACAGACACACAAACGCCATCACAAACCCAATAACAACAACAGCTGCCAGCTGTTCTTCCTGCTGCGTACGGAGAACGGGGAAGACTGACCTTGCAATTTCTGGTCCACAGTCGTCTTCTACCTTGGGTCGCCATCGGCTGTTTGACTACGGCGCCCATCATCCCTAGCTCTCTTAGGCAAAGGGTTGGGGGTGATGGGAGTTGTAGTCCAACAATATTTGGAGGACACTGAACTAGAGGACATGCTTTTTCAAGCCTTGCTGGACCAGGCTTGCTTTGGCTGTGTAGCTTAAAAGAGGGAGGAGGGCATGGATATTGTAGGTCCTGGTGGGGTTTAGGGGAGGGTAAGGAAGAATGCGGGAGGCGGGTGGCACTGTGGGTTAAACCACAGAGCCTAGGACTTGCAGATCAGAAGGTCGGCAGTTCGAATCCCCACAACGGGGTGAGCTCCCGTTGCTTGATCCCTGCTCCTGCCAACCTAGCAGTTCGAAAGCACATCAAAGTGCAAGTAGATAAATAGGTACCGCTCCGGCGGGAAGGTAAACGGCGTTTCCGTGCACTGCTCTGGTTTGCCAGAAGCGGCTTAGTCATGCTGGCCACACGACCTGGAAGCTGTATGCCGGCTCCCTCGGCCAATAAAGCAAGATGAGCGCCACAACCCCGGAGTCGGCCATGACTGGACCTAATGGTCAGGGGTCCTTTAAGGAAGAATGCCAGAGTCAGTGCCACTGCTAAGGAACTCCAGGGATCTTGAATAGATCTTGGCTAAGGGTCACAATTCCATAGGGAGAAGTCATTTTCAGAGCAAACGGCAATATTCTGCAGCTCTATGTCTACTGTAAAATGATAATGGGAACAGCTTCTGTCGGGACCGGAGTCCTAATTGCAGATGTCCCATGCATTGCACCAAATGTGCATTTTGGGGGAATAATAATAATAACAATATTTATACCCCACTCATCTGGCTGGGTTTCCCCAGCCACTCTGGGCGGCTCCCAACAGGATATTAAAAACACGATAAAACATCAGACATTAAAAACTTCCCTAAACATAGCATGGCTGGTGGCCCGAATTTGCGCATGAGAGGCAGGTCAAACCATGCTTGGGATTCCAGAATGGTTCGCCCCAAAGGAGAAGGCTTGGACAACCCACCTCCAGTGTAGCAAAACTGACCAAGTGACTTTGCAAGGCTGCATTTTACACTACAGAAGTCTGCAGCTAGTTCGCTGCTGCCTACTCATCTAAAATTGCCTCCGTCCAACAGGGTTGCATGATCCCTTGGTTCAGATTCTTCCAAAATTAGCACTTCCCATCCCCAGCAATATCCAGGTGACCCATTGAATCCTTGCCCCTGGTTGCTCAGGAAGATCAGGGCAGTTTTGCAAGGTCCCGTCCGCCATCTTGTTTCAAAATGGTATCCATTGGTTGTGATATCGCAAGAGTGTTCAAATGTATACCAAACACACAACTTTCCAAACAAATGTGGTAGATCCATCCTGATTTGTTTGCACAAATTTTGAACAGGTGTGTTACCTCTTTTTATTACCCTGGGGGCCCACTCTTCCATTGACAGACGGATAACAACTAATTTGCAACTATTCCATTTATTGAACATTCGTTCTTCACGTTGCATATGACATTGCCCAACATCATTGTTTATCCCACACTTCCAGGCGCATTTTCCTTTTTATCCCAAATTATTTTTTATTCATTTTCCAAGTGATTACAAATCAAACCAAATTACTTTAATTTGATGCAATTTCTTAAAATCAAGTTTCTCGCTCCTGTTGCAAACATATGTCGATTGTTTCCTCCCGTAGACGCATCATTTCTTATTTAATGTCCAATTGATCTTTCACTTGTCGTTAGTCCATTCTTTCAGCTGACCACATTTTTTCCTCCTTACAGAAAGCGCCTCTGTTACATCTTAAAAATATAAAATCCATTTCACATGCATAGCCTTGCATAGACATAGTGGTTTCAGACCTGGGAGAATTAATTACTATCTTCCATTGTTCAGCGCATTTTCCCATCTCTGTTCTTTCTGCAGAAAGGCCTCCCCCTTACTTTTTCTTTCTTTGGAAATGGGTTTCTTGCACAAGAGCAGCGAGTCCACTTTCTTTCCGCAGCCTAAGTCTGCCCGCAAAACCGTGGCAGTCGGGAAGCAGTTTCCGAAGAAGCCTTTACTGCCTGTTTGTGTCTTTCAGTGTCTAAGTTTAATTACAACCCATCGGAGAGCTTGTTCGTGTTGGCCCCCCTCCTAGAGCTCTCCATTGGCTCCGTTATGAGTGCGATGGGCCTGGGATTCCTGCTCTCCATGCTTTTCTTCATTGAGCAAAATATAGTGGCATCACTCACAAACGCTCCAGAAAACAGGTATTTTTGTGTGTGTGTGTCTGTTTTGTGTTCACCTGTCCTGTTAGAATTCTTCCACGTTTAAGGTGGAAGTGGGGTGGGGGTAGGGGCAGGGGGCATGCTGGGAAATTCTGCTTCCTTCACAATGAGGACTATACACTGATGGAGCGTCTCCACCCCCGTCGTTCAGCCCGGACACTGAGGTCCAGCTCCAAGGGCCTTCTGGTGGTTCCCTTACTACAAGAAGCCAAGTTACAGGGAACCAGGCAGAGGGCCTTCTCGGTGGTGGTGCCCGCTCTGTGGAATGCCCTCCCATCAGATGTCAAATAAATAAACAACTGTATGACTTTTAGAAGACGTCTGAAGGCAGCCCTGTTTAGGGAAGTTTTTAATGTTTGATGTTTTAATGTGTTTTTCATATTCTGTTGGAGGGACGCGGGTGGCGCTGTGGGTTAAACCACAGAGCCTAGGACTTGTCGATCAGAAGGTCGGCGGTTCGAATTCCTGCGGTGGGGTGAGCTCCCATTGCTCTGTCCCTGCTCCTGCCAACTTAGCAGTTGGAAAGCACATCAAAGTGCAAGTAGATAAATAGGTACCACTCTGGTGGGAAGGTAAACGGCGTTTCCGTGCGCTGCTCTGGTTCGCCAGAAGCGGCTTAGTCCTGCTGGCCACATGACCCAGAAGCTGTACGCCGGCATCCCAGTGGCCCCAGTCGGCATGACCAGTGATGAGGAATTATGGGAGTTGTAGAGCAGCAAAAAAAAGCAAAAAAAAAAAGGAAAAGCTGGGACACGGGTGGTGCTGTGGGTTAAACCACAGAGCCTAGGACTTGCCGATCAGAAGGTCGGCGGTTCGAATCCCCGCGACGGGGTGAGCTCCCATTGCTTGGTCCCTGCTCCTGCCCACCTAGCAGTTCGAAAGCACATCAAAGTGCAAGTAGATAAATAGGTACCGCTCCGGTGGGAAGGTAAACGGCATTTCCATGCGCTGCTCTGGTTCGCCAGAAGCGGCTTAGTCATGCTGGCCACATGAGCTGTACACCGGCTCCCTCGGCCAGTAAAGCGAGATGAGCACCGCAACCCCAGAGTCAGTCACGACTGGACCTAATGGTCAGGGTTCCCTTTAACTTTTTACAGGCCTGGCAGAAGGAGGTTAAATCCTGCTGGGCCCTGGTCTCCTGGGACAGAGCATTCCACCAGGTTGGAGCCATCACTGAAAAAGCCCTGGCCCTGGTGGAGGATAGTCTGACTTCCTTGGGGCCCGGGACCTCTAAACTATGGTTATTCATGCACCTTAAGTTCCTCTGCGGGGCAGACCAGGAGAGGCAGTCCTGTAAATACACCTCTCCAGCCCCTACAGTCTGTCTGTGTCTGCCGAATCATCCTGCTCTGGTCCCCCACATGCCGGGCAGCATTGACTAAAGGCTGTGAATATGAATTAAGAGGCCGGTATATCCAGAATCCCTTTCAGCCAGAGATAGAGACCAGCGCAGAGACGTAAGAGTCTGGCTGCCAGGTCATAGAATCATAGAATCATAGAGTTGGAAGAGACCACAAGGGCCATCGAGTCCAACCCCCTGCCAAGCAGGAAACACCATCAGAGCACTCCTGACATATAGCCTCTGCTTAAAGACCTCCAAAGAAGGAGACTCCACCACACTCCTTGGCAGCAAATTCCACTGTCATCAGCTCTTACTGCCAGGAAGTTCTTCCAACTAGCCCAACATCCTGTTGCGTGGCAAGTCCCCCCCCCCCCCAGTGTAAATAATGACACGTAACACAATTATTAAGGTTAATGGGCTAAATAAGGCCACAACTTTATTGGTTACAGGTGATGAGCGGTATTGGCTTAGGCATTGGTCCTAACTGACTATCCGACTTCAGCCTGTCTGCTTGAAGTTTGGGAAGGGTTATCCACCAGTAGGGGGAGTCCTGCTGATGCACATCAACTAGGAACTCCCCCGGGGACACCGATAGGGGGCGTGCCTTAGGCCCTCACCTCCCCAGGCTTCGGACAGGACCACGCACCCCTGAATCCTTTATTGGACTACCCTTCAATATGTGGGGCAGGTGATGGTGCTTCCTCCCCTCTTCCATCTACAGAACTATACCAATGCCTAACCGCCAATACCCAGAAAGTTGTGACGATTTGCTACGAGGTAGGCGAAAACCAAGTGGCTGGTGCCAATTTGCCAAGTGGAAGAAAATCCTGCCAGGCCTCTCAGTGGCGACCAACCAAGGTCCATAGCAAGGTCCAAGAAGGAAAACCTTATAGGGCGGGAGGGTGGGAAAAGCTGGAATAGCTGACAGCAAAGAGAAGAGCAAAGAGAGAGATCCCCGGCCGCGTCCTTCCTTAAATAGGGCAGGGCACGCCCCCTGAGCCAGCTGATTGGCTGGCCGAGGATTCCCCCAATCGCCTGGGGGCTGGGGGCTTGAAGCCCGCAACACCACCTTCTTTGCAGGGTGGAAGTGGCTTTCTCACAGTGGCCAACTAAATGCTTCCCACCCTGCTCTCCGGTCTACAAGGCAGCGCAGTCCTCCAAGGGATTTGCGCCACGGAGCTGCTCTCCCACGCTGCTGCTGCTGCTGCCGTCATCGTCGCTTCGTTCCCCCAGTGCTTGTGTCTCCCTCTGAGCCGCCCGGCGGGCGGGTGAGCTGAAAGTAGACCAAGAAATGGAACGTGCTCTTGCTTTTATCCAGCGGAGAGCCCTGATTTATGCACAGGCTCTGCAGCGCTTGAGAATTCCCTTTGATGTTTCTGAGCTAACTAGAACCAAGGGGAGCGTCAGATGTTGGCTGGTGGGAGACGGCGTTATTTTTTCTTCCTCTTCCTATCCGACAGGAGGCTTTCTGAATTTTTTCTTTCTGTATTGGTTCAGAGAGAGAGAGAGATGGTGTCTGTGAGCACCAGAATTCGCCGGAACACAAGGCTCTCTCTTTTTAATAATAATAATACAGCCATACCAATTATTATTATTATTATTAATACCCCACCCATCTGGATGGGTTTCCCTAGCCACTCTGGGCGGCTTCCAACAGAAAATTAAAATACAAAAACCTATTAAACATTAAAAGCTTCCCTAAACAGGGCTGCCTTCAGATGCCGTCTAAAAGTCTGGTAGTTGTTCTCCTCTTTGACATCTGGTGGGAGGGCGTTCCACAGGGCGGGTGCCACTACCGAGAAGAACCTCTGTCTGGTTCCCTGTAACTTCACTTCTTGCAGTGAGGGAACTGCCAGAAGGCCCTCAGAGCTGGGCCTCAGTGTCCAGGCAGAACGATGGAGGTGGAGACACTCCTTCAGGTATACTGGACTAAGGCCGTTTAGGGCTTTAAAGGTTGCGTCCCACGGTGACCTGGAAGTACCGGAAAGGGTTACTTCCAGGTTTCTCCGCTTGCGCATGCGCAGATGCTCAAAATTACGTCATGCACAGAAGCGGCGAATCACAGCACGTGCAGACACGGGTTGCATTCTGCTCATGTTGTGAACGGGGCTCCGGAACGGATTCCATTCGCAACCAGAGGTATAATAATAATAATAATAATAATAATAATAATAATAATAATAATAATAATATTTATTTGTACCCCGCCCTCCCCAGCCAAAGCCAGGCTCAGAGCGGCTAGCATCATACAAAAAACCACAGTATACATAAAAATAGGCATCAATGAATTAAAACACATCTTAAAATTAATTCAGACAAATTAAAATCTGGACAAATGGCTGTTATCAGGTTAAGATTGAGAGCGGTTAATACTTGCCAGGACCAAATGTTTTCACTGATCATATAGTACCAGTGAACAGGCTGGGAGGCCTCCTTCATGCTTGCTCTTATTCAAAGGAAAGTAGCTCAGACTGCCCCCTGACCAAAGGCCAAAGGCCTGGCGGAACAGCTCCATCTTGCAGGCCCTGCAGAAAGATGTCAAATCCCGCAGGGCCCTAGTCTCTTGTGGAAGAACGTTCCACCAGGCCGGGGCCACCGCTGAAAAGGCCCTGGCTCTAGTCAAGGCCAGTCTAATTTCCTTGGGGCCCAGGATCTTCAGAGTGTTGTTGTTTGCAGACTGTAAGGTCCTCCGTGGGGCATACCAGAGGAGGCGGCCACTGGTGCACGCTTTGCACCTCTTCAAATATCCCCACACTCCTCTACCACCTATTTGCAGCTTTTCACATGTGCAACAAAGGCCTCAGATGCATTGGCGGGGGGCCTCCCGGGTCTTAGTTCTGACTTCCCATTGCCCTGTTCTGGCCTTCTCCCCACAAAGGGCTCTGTGCCCCCATTTTCTGGGAACAGGAGGCCCTGTGCCCTTAGAGGACAGATCTGGAGAGTCACCCAGAAAAATGCACACAGCTTGGTCTAGTGCAGGCACCTGATCTCACAATTCCCAGGGATTGAGGTTGAATCCTGAGAAGACAGAAGTACTGTTTTTGGGGGACAGGGAGCGGGTTGGTGTGGGGGGTTCCCTGGTCTTGAATGGGGTAACGGTGCCCCTGAAGGACCAGGTCCGCAGCCTGGGAGTCATTCTGGACTCACAGCTGTCCATGGAGGCGCAGGTTAACTCTGTGTCCTGGGCAGCTGTCTACCAGCTCCATCTGGTACGCAGGATGAGACCCTCCCTGCCCGCGGACTGTCTCGCCAGAGTGGTGCATGCTCTGGTTATCTCCCGCTTGGACTACTGCAATGCGCTCTACGTGGGGCTACCTTTGAAGGTGACTCAGAAACTGCAATTAATCCAGAATGCGGCAGCTAGACTGGTGACTGGGAGCGGCCGCCGGGACCACATAACACCGGTTCTGAGAGATCTGCATTGGCTCCCAGTACGTTTCTGAGCACAATTCATAGTGTTGGTGCTGACCTTTAAAGCCCTAAACGGCCTCGGTCCTGTATACCTGAAGGAGCATCTCCACCCCCATCGTTCAGCCCGGACACTGAGATCCAGCGCCGAGGGCCTTCTGGCGGTTCCCTCATTGCGAGAAGTGAGGTTACAGGGAACCAGACAGAGGGCCTTCTCGGTAGTGGCGCCCGCCCTGTGGAACGCCCTCCCATCAGATGTCAAAGAGATAAATAATTACCTGACATTCAGAAGACATCTTAAGGCAGCCCTGTTCAGGGAAGTTTTTAATATGTAACGCTGTACTGTTTTTAACACTGATTGGGAGCCGCCCAGAGTGGCTGGGGAAACTCAGCCAGATGGGCGTGGTATAAATATATTATTATTATTATTATTATTATTATTATTATTATTATTATTATTATCAGCTCTGCTAGTCCCATGACTCTTACCTGGTCAAGGGCTTAGCCCAAGACCCTGTTGTTTCAGCCCAGAGCTCCATCTTGGACTTGTCTCTGGGTGTCCACGCTTGCCTCTCCATCGCTTGAAATTGGCCATCACCATTTATCAACTGCTGCCAATTTTAAGTTGCCTCTTGTTAAGGATGAGGACTTCTGAAACTGTCCTGAGCCCAACGCTGGTCTGTCAGCTGCAACATCATTCATTCATTCATTCATTCATTCCACTTGTGTCCCACAGTTCCTTCAAGTTACTCAAGGTGGAGTACATGATTTCCCCTTCCCAATTAATCTCCACAACCACCCTGTGGGGTAGATTAGTCTGAGAGACAGGGTCTGACCCCCAAGGCCACCCAGTTGGCTTCCTGGCAAAGGGTGGATTTGAACCCTAGTCTTCCAAGCTGTAGCCTGACACTCAGACATGGAGGAAGAAAAAGTCGTGGTTGGACTCCAACTCCCATTAGCCACAGCCAACATGGCCAAAAGTCAAGGATGTTGGGTATTGTAGTCCAACAAAATCTGGAGGGCATCAGGCTGGCTAGCCCTGCTCTAACCACTGCACCACCCTCCCTCTTACCAATATTCCCTGCCTCTAGCCTTTCCCAGTCTCTAATGATGTGGGTTTTCCCCCCTAAATGTAAATAGATGCAGCCTTCAGACTCAAACCCTGACAGTGTTTTGTCTTGGCATTATAAGCAACCAGGCGATCCTTTCTGACTTGTGGTCTGGGCTTTGTGTTAAAAGAGATGTTTGGGGCAATATTATTAAATGCGAACAAGCTCAGAGGTCATTGTGGGCCCAGTGCAGGCGAGGCCAAGAGCAAGTTTAGCTCAGTTGGTAGAGCATGAGGCTCTTAATCTCAGGGTTGTGGGTTTGAGCCCCATATGGGGCGAAAGTTTCCTAAATTGCAGAGGGTTGGAGTAGACTGTTCCTCATGGTCCTTTCCAACTCATTGATTCTATTATTATTATTATTATTATTATTATTATTATTATTATTATTAAATGTGTATACTGCCCTATACCCATAGATATCATGGTGGTTCACAAGATAAAATTACAATATAAAACACAAAATACATAATAAAAATAAGAACAGAAACAAACCATTAATCTCCACTTCCACAACACATTTAAAAGGGCATTAGATGTCAATCAGCCAAAGGCCTGGTCGAAGAGGAACTTCTTTGCCTGGCGCATAAAGTTGTATAATGAAGGCGGCGCCAGGCGAACTTCCCTGGGGAGAGCATTCCACAAACGGGGCCACTGCAGAGAAGGCCCTGTTCTCGTGTTGCCACCCTCCGGCCTTCTCGAGGAGGAGGCACACAAAGGAGGGTCTCAGAAGATGATCTCAGGGTCTCGGTAGGTTCACATGGAAAGAGGCGGTCCTTGACGTATTGCGGTCCTGAGCCACTTAAGTCTATATAGGTCAAAACCAGCACTTTGAATTGGGCCCGGAAACTAATAGGCAGCCAGTGCAATTGGGCCAGGATCTGTGTAAGATGCTCTAACTGTTTTGCCCCAGTGAGCAAGCTGGCCATTATGGTTTTCTGTGATTCTCTTAAGTCTCTTGTTTCCCAAGTGCATAATGCTCTGTGTGACCCAAGAGGCTTGCTGTGCATTGGGGGGGGGGTGCTGTTCTGACTTGGGTCTAGTTGCTGCCACCTCCTGGCTAGCATGCATTTACAACTGTACTAACAAGAGTTTATTTCAGGTTGGTGAAGGGAACAGCTTATCACTGGGACCTCCTTCTTGTGGCTCTGATCAACATAGGGCTCTCCATCTTTGGGCTGCCGTGGATCCACGCTGCATTCCCCCACTCGCCGATGCACGTCCGAGCCCTGGCCTACGTGGAGGAGAGGGTGGAGAACGGGCACATCTACGAGACGTAAGTCGGGGTTAACGTTTGTTTGTTTGTTTGTTTGGAGGCCAGGGCAATCAACAGCGTGTGAAATATAAGATAAAGGTAAAGGGACCCCTTACCATTAGGTCCAGTCGTGGCGGACTCTGGGGTTGCGGCGCTCATCTCGCTTTATTGGCCGAGGGAGCCGGCGTACAGCTTCTGGGTCATGTGGCCAGCAGGACTAAGCCGCTTCTGGCAAACCAGAGCAGTGCTCGGAAACGCCGTTTATCTTCCCGCCGGAGCGGTACCTATTTATCTACTTGCACTTTGACGTGCTTTCGAACTGCTAGGTTGGCAGGAGCAGGGACCGAGCAACGGGAGCTCACCCCGTCGCCAGGATTCGAACTGCCGACCTGATCGGCAAGCCCTAGGTGCTGTGCTTTAGACTACAGCGCCACCTGCTTCCCATAATGAATTATAATCAGTGCTTTTTTCTGGGGGGGACACAGAGGGACGCGTACCCCTAAACATTTTGCGTTGCCCCAACTGACCAACGGACGAACGGACATGTCAGCTGTCTCCGCAGTAAAAGCGCGGACTGGAGCTCCATCTTCTCCCCATTGGTGCCCGGGGAGGGGAGTCTGGGGCACCCACAGTGGAGGCGACAGAATTCGCCTCCTCCTCTTGCCAGGCTGGAGCCAGCCGGCGAGCGCTCGCCCCTCCTTGCTCAAGCTAAACCCGCTGTCGCCGGGGGCCTTCCAATCCTCTCAGTGCCACCGCCGCCTTGAGTCCCTCATCCGGGAGTTGGGAGGGAGGAAGAGGGGGAGCAGCAAAATGAAAGTATTGTAATAATAAAAAATAAAAGCAGCCTGCTGGATCAGACATACGGCTCATCTAGAATCATAGAATCATAGAGTTGGAAGAGACCACAAGGGCCATTGAGTCCAACCCCCTGCCAAGCAGGAAACACCATCAGAGCACTCCTGACATATGGTTGTCAAGCCTCTGCTTAAAGACAACCAGCGTCTAGTCCAGCGTCCTGTTCTGACTGTGGCCGACCAGATGCAGCAAGCAGGATCGGAACACTAGATCCCTCTCCCTTCCTGCTGTTTCCAGCAACTGGTATTTAGAAGCATTTCTGCCTTCGACTGCAGAGTCAGAGCAGAGCTGTCTGGGCTGGTAGCCATTGTCTGATCCTCTTTCAAAGGCATCTAAGCTGGTGGGCAACTGGAGGAGGGAGAATCTCGGGATCGCCCTCTGTGCCCAGGATCAGATGAAATCTTTTAATTTTATTTTAAGAAATGCTGTGGCCGCTAGAGGGCGCCTTGCAGTTAGGAACATCTATGTTGGATGCATCGTCCATTCGTTTTGGTTGGCTGTAAAGAGGGATTCAGCAGGAAGACTGTGCCGATCAATGGCTATAAAAGTGAGCCTCCGGGTTCAGAGGCAGTCTGGGCCACTGATTTCCTTCTACCTCCACTTGTGGACTTCCCTGAGGAATCTGAGATGCTACAGCTGTGATCTGATCTAGCAGGGTACTTTGGGAATAGTAGTACAGTGGTGCCCCGCAAGACGAATGCCTCGCAAGATGGAAAACTCGCTAGACGAAAGAGTTTTCCGTTTTGGAGGTGCTTCGCAAAACGAATCTCCTATGGGCTTGCTTCGCAAGACGAAAATGTCTTGCGAGTTCCTGCGGGGTTTTTTTCCTCCCCCCCTTTTTTCTAAGCCGCTAAGCCGCTTATCAGCTGATCCGATAAGCCGCTAATAGCGCTAATCCGCTAATCCGTCAATGGGCTTGCTTCGCAAGACGAAAAAACCGCTAGACGAAGAGAATCACAGAACGGATTCTTTTCGTCTTGCGAGGCACCACTGTAGTAGTAGTAGTAATAATAAATTTAATAATTTATACCCTGCCTATCTGGATAGGTTTCCCCAGCCACTCTGGGCGCCCCCCAACAGAACATTAAAAACACAATAAACAATCAAACATTAAAAACTTCCCTAAACAGGGGCTGCCTTCAGATGTCTTCTAGAAGTCAGATAGTTGTTTATTTCCTTAACATCTGGTGGGAGGGCGTTCCACAGGGCAGGCACCACCACCCAGAAGGCCCTCTGCCTGGTTCCCTGTAACCTCACTAATCTCAGTGAGGGAACTGCCAGAAGGCCCTCGGAGCTGGACCTCAGTGTCCGGGCAGAACGATGGGGGTGGAGACGCTCCTTCAGGTATAGCCCTCTGGAATTACAGTGGTACCTCAGGTTACAGACGCTTCAGGTTACAGACTCCGCTAACCCAGAAATAGTGCTTCAGGTTAAGAACTTTGCTTCAGGATGAGAACAGAAATCGTGCAGCAGCGGCACGGCAGCAGCAGGATGCCCCATTAGCTAAAATGGTGCTTCAGGTTAAGAACAGTTTCAGGTTAAGTACGGACCTCTGGAACAAATTAAGTACTTAACCTGAGGTACCACAGTAGTGGGTCTGTTTTCTCAAGGGCAGAAGCAGGGCTAGAGGGCCTGGGCTGGGAGTCCTGTGGCTCTGCATATTGTCGAACTGCCAACCAATGCAATTCTGGGCTGCATCAATAGGAGTATAGCATCTAGATCAAGGGAAGTAATAGTGCCACTGTATTCTGCTCTTGTCAGACCTCACCTGGAGTACTGTGTCCAGTTCTGGGCACCACAGTTCAAGAAGGACACTGACAAACTGGAACGTGTCCAGACGAGGGCAACCAAAATGGTCAAAGGCCTGGAAACGATGCCTTATGAGGAACGGCTAAGGGAGCTGGGCATGTTTAGCCTGGAGAAGAGGAGGTTAAGGGGTGATATGATAGCCATGTTCAAATATATAAAAGGATGTCACATAGAGGAGGGAGAAAGGTTGTTTTCTGCTGCTCCAGAGAAGCGGACACGGAGCAATGGATCCAAACTACAAGAAAGAAGATTCCACCTAAACATTAGGAAGAACTTCCTGACAGTCAGAGCTGTTCGACAGTGGAATTTGCTGCCAAGGAGTGTGGTGGAGTCTCCTCCTTTGGAGGTCTTTAAGCAGAGGCTTGACAACCATATGCCAGGAGTGCTCTGATGGTGTTTCCTGCTTGGCAGGGGGTTGGACTCGATGGCCCTTGTGGTCTCTTCCAACTCTATGATTCTATGATTCTAACCCCCAGCCAGTATGGCCCAGTGTCCACGGTAAGAAGCTCCCTTATTTACCAACCATCTCAATATGGTCCTCACCGACTTTCAGTGGTTCTGCAGGGGTCTCTCCCAGCCAGTGGTGTGTAGTCAGTGAACTGGGGGACTAGGCTAATCCCCTAAATGCTCCCTTCCCTCTTGGCTCCTCCTTCCCAAAACCTGGGAAGCTTTTGCCCAGTTTAGGGAGGAAGGAGGTGCGATGCTCATGCACACAGTGTCCAGACGTCCTGGCACCTCTGCCCCTAACTGTTCCCCTATGAAAAATTCCACTGCACCCCACTGCTCCAAGATTGAGCTCGGGGCCTTCGGAATGCAAAGCAGATGCTCTCGCTGGATAGGAGTGGGGGAAGAAACGAGATTCAATTCTCATTTAAAGGTGAACTTCCTGAACCTGCAGCATCTGAAAATTCACAAACCGAAACAGACCCATCTTTTGACATTCTCGCTTCCCTGAATTTTGCAGTGTGGTTCACCAACCTAGTCTTGTGTGAAAACCCATGGGCCAGGGTAAAGCATGCATAAGAATGCCTACGTTATCAAAAGCAAGGCAAAATTTGCTGCACGCAGGGGAATTTGTTTTGCAAACGAATGTGTGTTAGGATAAGTTTGCATGAAAGGCTGATGAATTTTCTCAGGGACTTGAAGCAGACAAACTAAATGGTTGTGGAAATGTGGAGAGCTGAGCTTAATAAGAGAAAAAGACATTGAGGTTGACAGATTTGATCACCCCTAAAAAGCAGAGACATCACCTTGCCAACAAAGGTCCGTATAGTCAAAGCTATAGTTTTCCCAGTAGTGATGTATGGAAGTGAGAGCTGGACCATAAAGAAGGCTGATCGCCGAAGAATGGATGCTTTTGAATTATGGTGCTGGAGGAGACTCTTGACTCTTTATTATTTATAACCCACCCATCTGGTAGTTTGGTAGTTATTTTTCTCTTTGACATCTGGTGGGAGGGCGTTCCAAAGGGCCCTCCCACCAGATGCCACTACCGAGAAGGCCCTCTGCCTGGTTCCCTGTAACATGGCTTCTCGCAGTGAGGGAACCGCCAGAAGGCCCTCAGCGCTGGACCTCAGTGTCCGGGTAGAACAATGGAGGTGGAGACGCTCCTTCAGGTATACTGGGCTGAGGCCGTTTAGGGCTTTAAAGGTCAGCACCAACACTTCGAATTGTGCTCGGAAACGTACTGGGAGCCAGTGTAGGCCTTTCAGGACCGGTGTTATATGGTCTCGGCGGCCGCCCCCAGTCACCAGTCTAGCTGCCACATTCTGGATTAGTTGTAATTTCCGGGTCACCCCACATAGAGTGCATTGCAGTAGTCCAAGCGAGAGATGCCACACGCACTCGACCATAACACGCACGTAGTTTTTAGAGGAGGAAAATCCGTAGGCATGCCACCCATAGGCATTCCCTCCATAACACGCACAGACATTTCCCCTTACTTTTTAGGAGGAAAAAAGTGAGTGTTGTGGTGCAAAAAATACGGTAATTAGACTGTCTGGCGAGACAGTCTGTGGACAGGGAGGGTCTCATCCCGCGTACCACATGGGGCTGGTAAACAGCTGCCCTGGACACAGAATGGACCTGCACCTCCATGGACAGCTGTGAGTCCAGAATGACTCCCAGGCTGCGCACCTGGTCCTTCAGGGGCACAGTTACCCCATTCAGGACCAGGGAGTCCTCCACACCTGCCCGCCTCCTGTCCCCCCAAAACAGTACTTCTGTCTTGTCAGGATTCAACCTCAATCTGTTAGCCGCCATCCATCCTCCAACCGTTAATTTGATGTGGAATGACCCTTGCACCACTCAACCCCAGGGATCCCTTGTTAAGGGGTCTGTGGCTGAGACCCTGGCAAAGACCTGCCTGAGATACCCTCTGCTGATGCTGCTTAAAAACTCACGACGTTCTCCCTGGCTGAGAACATGCTCTATAAACGTCTTGCCCATTTTGCCGCTGGCGGGACCCAGAGTTTGCAGGAGGGATGCTTGGTGCATGTGAGCTCACTAAATTCCAAAAAGGTTGCCCCGCTACTTGCCATTTGATCTTGGGAGTTTTGCCGATGTTATCTCCCGTAATCCACATCAAGGCTGAAGTTCCTAATCCCCCCATAGAAATTACACTTTGCGCAGCTTCATTTGGCGCTATAAACAGGATTATCCTTGAAGTTTATCAGAACGCCTGGCCCCCTCAAGGTGATGGGTTTTCTGTTTCTGATGAGATGCCCTTCGATTTTTTTCCCCGCTTTCCTTTGGTTATTTGGGTGCCACGAAAACGAAGGAAATCAATGCCCTCCTCTGAGATCTGATAGTTGCTGCTTGGAGAGGATCAAAAGGTAGGAAAGGGGGATTTGAACCGTTCGAAGAGATTTTGTGTAGCTTGCCGCAAAGCCTAAATTAGTTTCAAGCTCTGAATGTGGGAACGAGAATAAGAGAATCGCTGGAGCTGTGTGTGCTCATTGCTAAAGAAAACACATGAATTGTGCGTCTGGAGAAGCAGGGTCTCTGGGCCGTATAAATTATGCACTTTCAACAAATCCTGACACTTGCTAGCCACACATCCCTGAATACCAGAAAGCCCATTTAACTTTGGAGGTTTCTTCAGACGTTGCACAAATAAGAAGTCTGCATTTTCCATCGATAAGGACTAGAAACTTGATTTTTTAAAAAATTCAAGGTATTTTCAGGGTGCTGATTTTTCCCCCCCTTACTGCAACTCCAGATCCCAACCTTGCACAGAACCCTTCAATTTCCATAGAATTAGGGGTGAACATAGAAAGCTTCGTTGACGCCTTTTCAGACCCCTGGTTTCTCTATTCTCTATTGTTTCTACTTCCTTTGGCCTTGCAGAATTCCAGGTCAGGGACTACGTCCTGCCCCTGAGACATGGCACATCCAAGGCGCTCACTATATAGCAAAACAAAAAGTAGGTCAGTGTCCCAGGTGTGGTCCAGAATCCCGACTCTAGTATGACGCGTGGGACTCGTTCACACATGCATGCAGACTGCTTGCTTCTTCTGTTTACCCAAGGGCTCAGCTGCTTGCATGTGAATCAACGGGAGATAGCTCAGTGAGCTAGAGTGCGGTGCTGATAACGCCAGGGTTGCAGGTTCGATTCCCGTATGGGACAGCTGCAGATTCCCGCATTGCAGCGGGTTGGACTGGATGATACTCAGGGTCCCTTCCAACTCTACAGTTCTGATTCTATGACTCTACTAAGTACCAATTGCAGCCGGAATAGCAGGAGCGATGCAACATTCAGTCTGCGGTGGTTGATCTTCAATGTCTCCTCCTCTCATGTAAATCATCTCTCGGCACCCAGCCATCAAGTGTGCCCGGGTTCTTTGTGGTTCTTTGTTGTTATTTGCTGATATTTAATTTTACTGTTCAGTATTAGATTCTAATGGACCGTTGAATTTTGCTTTATTTGATACAAGTTGTTTATTTTAAAGTTTTTGTGACTTTTTTGTATTGGATCAGTTTGTAATTATTAACGTTTGACATTTTATTATGTTTTTATATGTGTCGGAAGCCGCCCAGAGCGGCTGGGGCGACCCAGCCATACCCAGCCAGATGAGCGGGGTATAAATTAAAAAAGAAT
This sequence comes from Podarcis liolepis, assembly GCF_965112155.1. Classification (NCBI taxonomy): domain Eukaryota; kingdom Metazoa; phylum Chordata; class Lepidosauria; order Squamata; family Lacertidae; genus Podarcis; species Podarcis liolepis. Next base: position 5,659,139 of record NC_139564.1, read on the forward strand.
ACAGTGGTACTTTGGTTTTCGAACGTAATCCGTTCTGGAAGACCGTTTGACTTACGAAACGTTCGAAAACCGAGGAGCAAGGGGAAATCTGCAAACTCAGGGCAAGTCGTTCGACTTCCGAGGTGTGTTTGAAAACGGAAGCATTCCGGGTTTTCGGCATTTGAAAACTAAAACGTTCGACTTCCAAAATGTTCGAAAACCGAGGTACCACTGTATCATTATTATTTTTACTACTACTACTACTACAGTCATACCTCGGGTTACATACACTTCAAGTTACAGACTCCGCTAGCCCAGAAATATTACCTCGGGTTAAGAACTTTACTTCAGGATGAGAACAGAAATCGTTCTCCGGCGGTGCAGCGGCAGCGGGAGGCCCCATTAGCTTAAGTGGTGCTTCAGGTTAAGAACAGTTTCAGGTTAAGAACGGACCTCCGGAAAGAATTAAGTACGTAACCAGAGGTACCACTGTACAGACGCTTCAGGTTGTGTTTTTTCAGGTTACGGACCCGCCAAAACCCGGAAGGGGTTACTTCTGGGTTTTGGGTTCGCACATGCGCAGAAGCGCTAAATTGCACATGCGCAGAAGCACCGAATTGCAACCCATGTGTGCGTAGATGTGCCGCTGCAGGTTGCAAACGTGCCTCCTGCACTGATCCTGTTCGCAACCCGAGCGTCCACTGTACTATTATTTGCTCTCTCAAACGCTTGCACGCATCCTTGCGGGATGGGCTATCTCGCTGCTCAGTAACACACCCTGCTTCTGTCCTTCCTCCCCGGCCAGGATCGTGAGCGTGAAGGAGACCCGGCTGACCACCCTGGTAGCCAACTTCCTGGTGGGCCTCTCCCTGCTTCTTCTGCCTTTCCCGCTACAACTGATCCCGAAGCCCGTCCTCTACGGTCTGTTCCTCTACATCGCCCTGACCTCCATCGATGGGAACCAGCTCTTTGAGAGGGTCGCCCTCCTGCTGAAAGAGCAGGTAAGCGCACCGGGGGGGCAGCACGGACTTTGCAAGCTGTGCAGGATAAGGAGCTGAGGCCCCGGCGGACCTGCACGCCTCTGTTTCCTGAGGAAGCTCATAATCACGAGTTGATTGCCGCAACTTGAAAAACACGGCCGTTAAAAAGCCTCTGATTGCTTTTTATGATCTCCCTCTGCTCCTGCCACCACCGCTACCGCCTCACGCCCTGTTTGTTGTCTTGGCTCCGCTCCGGCAGCAAAAAACCCTACGGGCGAAATGCCGCTGGGACAGTTGCCAGCAAGAACATCCCAGTCATCCGGTCCGGGGGGGGAAACAGCAACTTTCACCTCCTGGCACCAGAAGCGGCCTTGGTCTTGCCCTCTGCTTGTGCAACGACATAGCAGCCACTGTTTAGCCTTTTCGAAATAAAAGGGGCCCCTCCCACACTGCGCAGTCGCAGCGGCAGGGGCGCCGTTTCCGCAGTGAGCGAGACCCTCTCCGCTGGGGCAAGGCGCCGACTCGGATTGAGTGGGCTTCCCCCCGCCCCCCCCAAAAAATTGCTGAGCCAAAATCCAATGGGAAATGGCTTTTAGCAAGGCTCTCGCTTGCAGTTGCATGTGGTTAGCCCCTGTTAATGCCACCGTCTTGTGGAGGAAGGAGAGGTCAGGCCTAAGGCTAAGGTGTATTGACGTGGTTGACTGTTTCAGGTGGAACGTTTTTCTTGCAAGTGTGTCAGCTGGGAAGCTTTCCAAAATGCTTCCCTGCACCACCAATGCACATGTGTATGCTCTCTGCAGAAATATTATTATTATTATTATTATTATTATTATTATTATGAACCTACCCAGACTCTATGTTCATCCTCTGAGTCCCTTCTTCATGTGCCTCCTCCACGAGAGGACCAGAGGGTGACATCACAAGAACGGGGCCTTTTCTGCAGTGGCTCCCCATCATGCGATGCTCTCCCCAGAGAGGCTCGCCTGCCACCTTCATTATACACCATTAGTTGCTAGGTGAAAATGTTCCTCTTTAACAAGCCCTTTGGTTAATTGACATCCAATGCCCTTTCAATATGTGTATGGGAATGGTGGTTATTGGGTTGCTTTCATTTTTATTTTAATTACGTATTTTGTGGTTTTATATTGTGATTTGATCCTGTGAACCACCCTGAGACCTTCAGGTATAGGGCTGTCCAACAACAACAGCAACAACAACAACAACTTTATTAAACTTATTAGGAGCTCGAAGCAACTTAGAACATCAAATAAATAGCACATACCATATTTTTTGCACCATAACACTCACTTTTTTCCTCCTAGAAAGTAAGGGGAAATGTCTGTGCGTGTTATGGAGGGAATGCCTACGGGTGGCATGCCTACAGATTTTCCTCCTCTAAAAACTACGTGCATGTTATGGTCGGGTGCGTGTTATAGAGCGAAAGATACGGTACATTAAAACCAACATAAAACGAAGCAGAGAATAACCCAAAGCACATTTGTATTTTTGAAAGGCAGGATCAAAACATCCCACCCACTGAAGGAGGCCGCAGATAATTACCCTTCAGCCTGGCAGTCCATCTGCAGCTAGGGGATTTTTTTGCTTTCGTCTCCCCTTCTCCTTTCTGTTTCCTAACGCAGGAAGGTTAACCAGTGCCCTGTTTGCGTTCCCCTGAGGCTATTTTTGTGCCGCACAATTTCTGTGCTTCTGATTGCAACCTTTGGCACTGGGTTGTGTACCGCTTCCTCCCAGCAGAAACAGAAGGGTGCTTGTACGGCACAGCCGTGAGCTAGGGGCACAGCGATGCGGGTGTCACAAACCTCCTGGGTTTGGGCCTCCCGAACTCCTAATGGTTCCACACCCTCTTGAACTCCCTCTTCCATGTCCCCCCCCCAGCTTTCCTTGATGGTGCTTGTTGACCGCAGGACTCGTGCCTGTATTTAGCTGTTGTCGGAGTTGACTTCCCATGTTGGGCTGGTGTCCAAAGTGTCCCTGCAACAGGAAAAGACAGTCCCAGCATGCTTTGGGGGGGGGGCATTGAAAAATCCACAGGCAGTGCCCTGATCAGAAGGCACTTGGTAGCATGAAAGGAAGCAGCTGGGAATCAGGAAGCTTTTATCTGCTTCCACAGCAGAGGCGCCCGCAGGACCAGGCTGGGCAGAACATCTCAAACAGCTGGCGATTGATTCCTAACACATGGAAGCCCAGCTGTGGCTTGGGAGCAATGCTCCGGCCAGGCCAAGCCACCCTCTCGTTCCCTGCTTGATGCAAAGAGCTGCTTGCCAACAGAAGAAGAGACGATCGCAGCATCTATTTCCATTCGCCTGCCTTTGTTCTAAGCCATGGGTAGGCAAACTAAGGCCCGGGGACCGTATCCGGCCCAATTGCCTTCTAAATCCGGCCCGCAGATGGTCCAGGAATCAGCATGTTTTTACAAGAGTAGAATGCGTCCTTTTATTTAAAATGCACCTCTGGGTTATCTGAGGGGCATAGGAATGCATTCTTTTTTTCCTCTTCCGAAATATAGTCTGAAAAAGTTTGCTGACCCCTGTTCTAAGCCATCCCTGCAGGCCGTTTCAACTGGGAGATCGTCCGGACTTCTTTCCTCTGATCCCACCCCACTCACCATTCCCCACTCCCCTTCCTCCCTTCTTCCTCCCTCCTTCCTTCCTTCCTTTCTTTTTCTTTCTCCTTAACTGTTTAAACCAATTCATGAACCAAGAACCTGTACATTGACCACTAATAATGAAACATGTTGCAGATATTTTTCCACATTTACAGTGGTACCTCGGGTTACGAACTTAATCCATTCTGGAGGTCAGTTCTTAACCCGAAACCGTTCTTAACCTGAGCCGCGCTTTCGCTAATGGGGCCTGCTGCTGCTGCTGCTGCCGCCGCGTGATTTCCGTTCTCATCCTGGTGTCAAAGTTTGCAACCTGGAGCAACTACTTCCGGGTTAGAGGACTTTGTAACCCTAAGCGTTTGTAATCCGAGGTACCACTGTATCATGTTATTTTTGTGATATACAAATGACACGAGAAAACTCGGTATACCTGTTTGTATAAGATTATTCTTGTTTAGAAAACCCAATAAAAAAGATTTTATTTTTTTTATGGCACAGCCCTAAAAGGCCAGGAAGTCCCCTCACAGATTTTCTCCTAGAAACAGCTCCTCTGATGAGGGGTGGGGTGGGGTGGGGTGGGGTGGAGAATGCGGCAGCCTCAGTCTCTCGCTAACACCCTTGTCGTTTCCAGACGGCCTACCCTCCGACGCATTACATCCGCCGCGTGCCCCAGAGGAAGATCCACTACTTCACGGGTCTGCAGGTTCTCCAGCTCCTCATCCTTTGTGGATTTGGGATGTCTCCTCTGCCCTACATGAAGATGATCTTCCCCCTCATCATGATTGGAATGGTCCCTATCAGGTACGCTCTGGGGATGTGCTCCTTGCCCAAGGGGGCTTCGGGCTTGGATGGGGCCTCTTTTATCCTGCTGGTAGTGGTTAGAGCAGTGATGGCCAAACTCGGCCCTCCAGATGTTTTGGGACTACAACTCCCATCATCCCTAGCTAACAGGACCAGTGGTCAGGGATGGTGGCAATTGTAGTCCCAAAACAGCTGGAAGGCCGAGTTTGGCCATCACTGGGTTAGAGGATCAGGCTATAAGAGCCAGGTGCAACCAGCGTTGAAATGCGTGCTCAGCCAAGAAATGCGCTTTAGGGGGCGGGCTAGACAGTAGACCAGCTGCTGCCTCTTTCAGCCTGACCTGCTTTGCAGGGATGTTGTGAGGAGCAAAATGGAAGCGGGGCAGGGAAGCATGTAAGCAACCCTACGCTCATTCGAGGAAAGGTGGGATGTAAATATTTAGCTGGCATCGGTCTGTCCCGGGAGACAGCAGAGGAGTGCACCTTGCGGGGTGTTGGAGAGTTACAGCGCCTGCTGTGGCTGTAGAGACCGATGCAGGAGAGACCTGTTTTGTTGCAGCTGGGGCAGAGGAAGGCGTCTGGCTGTGTTGCTGCAGATGCACCATGAGTTTTCTGCTCTCTGCACTCCTCCCAGTGGTCATTCCTCCAATGCTCACTGCTGTGGGTGCACAACTTGCCTCTCTGCCTCCAGGCACTGTGGTCGTCTGCAAGGGGTTACCACATGGTGGGGCTGATGTGGCAGACATCTTTGTAACACAGAGCTGGTCTGCCAACAGGCCTGGTGCCGGAAGCCACAGAGATCACCTTGGAGATGATGATGATGATGATAATAATGAGAGCCAGTGTGGTGTAGTGGTTAAGAGCGGTAGTCTCGTAATCTGGGGAACCGGGTTCGCGTTCCCGCTCCTCCACATGCAGCTGCTGGGTGACCTTGGGCCAGTCACACTTCTCTGAAGTCTCTCAGCCCCACACACCTCACAGAGTGTTTGTTGTAGGGGAGGAAGGGAAAGGAGAATGTTAGCCACTTCGAGACTCCTTAAAGGGAGTGAAAGGCGGGATATCAAATCCAAACTCTTCTTCTAATAATAATAATTTATTATTTATACCCCGCCCATTTGGCTAGGTTTCCCCAGCCACTCTGGGCGGCTTCCAACCGAATATTAAAAACAATACAGCGTCAGACATTAAAAACACCCCTAAACAGGGCCACCTTCAGTTGTCTTTTAAAAGTAAAATAGTTGTTTATTTCCATAACATCTGCTGGGAGGGTGTTCCACAGGGTGGGTGCCACTACCGAGAAGGCCCTCTGCCTGGTTCCCTGTGTCCTCACTTCTTGCAGCGAGGGAACCGCCAGAAGGCCCTCGGCGCTGGACCTCAGTATCTGGGCTGAACGATGGGGGTGGAGACGTTCTTTCAGGTATACTGGACCGAGGTCATTTAGGGCTTTAAAGGTCAGCACTAACACTTTGAATTGTGCTCGGAAACGTACTGGGAACCAATGTGGATCTTTCAGGACCATAGTTATGTGGTCTCGGTGGCCGCTCCCAGTCACCAGTCTAGCTGCCGCATTCTGGATTAATTGCAGTTTCCGGGTCACCTTCAAAGGTAGCCCCACGCAGAGCGCATTGCAATAGCGGGAGATAACTAGAGCATGCACCACTCTGGCGAGACAGTCTGCGGGCAGGTAGAGTTTCAGCCGGCGTACCAGAGGGAGCTGGTTGACAGCTGCCCTGGACACAGAATTGACCTGCGCCTCCATGGACAGCTGTGATGATGATGATGATGATTGCTATTATGATGTACCCTGCATTTCGCCTTGCAAATTATCCTGGGGCCTTTCTGCATGCACAGCAGATTCTCTTCCCAGGTCGTAAGCGAAAGACAGCAGCTCAGAAATGGAGCATCTGCTTTCCACGCAGAAACGTCCCGGGTTCGACTCCCTGGGTAGCTCTGGGATAGATTCCCTGCTCTGAATTCCTGGAGAGTCACTTCCAGCCAGTGTAGGAAGTGCTGAGCTCACTGGACCACTGGTGTGGCTCAGTGCATGGCGCTTTCCTGTGTCCCTGCAGTGCGTTAGGTGCAGAGCCCGTAAGAGCCACGCGCAAAGTCTTCCGCTTAGGGCAGAATCTAACGGTGTCCCCCTTCTTCCACCCAGGTATAACTTGCTCCCAAGGATCATTGAAGCGAAATACTTGGACGCAATGGATGCTGAGCACTAGGGGAAGACGCAGCCTTGTTTCCCTTGCATCAGCCAGCGGGCTTCTATCTTTTTCAAGCGGAAAGGAAGCTGGTGTCTGGCTGGGCGACTCGCCGGACGTTTGGTTTGGTCCCCGAACCTCTCGTGACTTGATTTTTGTACTCCTGCACAACTGACTACCCAAAGGCATGTTGCTAGAGACCAACCAAGTGCCCAGATTTCAGGGGTGGGGGGTTGGGGGTGGGGTGGGGTGGGGGGAACCAGCGCTCTTTGAAGCTGAAGCAGCAAGTGTGCTTTACGGAAACCCCAAAGACAAAAGTTTGGCATTGCGTCCCCGCTTCTTTGTTTTAGGGAAGGGCAGCACCGTTTTTATAGACATTTTTGACACACACACACCCACCCAAACACACACACACACCCTGTACTGTGCTGCTCTGCGAGAGGAACAGTAGGACGCTCCTTTTTAACCCGACAGAATTACAGTGTCCTCTGGGCAGTTGCCTCTGCTTCTGAATACAACCTCTCATGCCAGGAGCCTCGGAGATCAGTGGGTGGCTGATTCGGTCAAGAGCCACCAGAAGACCAACGTGGAGCAGACCCGGGACAGATTTTTTGCTCCAGTTCTGTATCATATTCTGTCTTGGGGCATCTGCACTGACGCAGAGGCAGCTCCCTGCTTTCGAGCGGAAGCCCAGAGGTGGATGCGAATTAGCCAAACCCTCTTGCAGACGGTCCCGACTTGAAACAGCAGATTTGCATGATGGCGACTGAACCAGGCACTGAAACATTTGGCAGAATCCCTCTTCCCTTCCCCTGTGTGTACAGTACTACTTATGTGTACATATATACATAGCTAATCTAGATTTGTGTATATATTTTGCATATAAATGTCCTGGGTAATTGATGCCTGTCGTCCCCCCCTCTTTCCCACCAGAGAGTGAAAGGGTTCGTGTGCAATCAGTGTTAACATGTACTGTATCTTGCCATCAACTTAAATTCTCTCCTCCTCCCTCTTCCTTTCTCCTTCACACTCTGCTCTTTCCCACCTCTCCTCCGTTTAAATCCTAGCCCTTTGGCTCCCATCGGTTTTGATTTGCTCTTGGCGTTTAATTTTAACGTACAGTACATAGTGAACATTGGGGTCCTGGGCAGGGTCTCGTTCCAGGTTAGGGTTTGTCTCGTTCCACCCCCCACCCCCCAAAAGCTGTGCTTCTGCTGCTTGTCTCTGCCCTGTTCCAATTTTGTAGCTAACCTCCTCTTCCCCCCCCCCCCCTGCAAAACATGACATTATATTTCTGGAAAATCCGAATGCTCCCGATGTCTGCTTTATACACTGCGGGTCCTAATTATAATTTGTGTGTGCGTGTTCTGTGTTCCAGCCTGTTGGTCCCGCCTCCTTTTTATTTTAAGTACTGCAAAAAAAGAAAGAATCAAAAATCCATATTGTATTAGGCATATGTGTCAAACTCCCCTGTTATCTACATTTCTCAATATTCCTCTTCCGTGCAAGGTAAGATTTTTTAAAAAATTCTTTTTGCAAGAAAGAGAGCTAAAGACTTTGCAGAAGGCTAGATGTGGCGTACAGTGGCAGGGTTGTTCCTGAACCCAAGCCGCTGGTTGGAGAGGCTTGATGTCTGTAGATAGTTCGATAGTTCAGAGTCAAGGATGTTCCCAGCTTGGTCTGCATAAACAGCAGGTGAGGTATAGATACTGTTTTATGTTTCAGTGGTTTATCATCTCTCTCTCTCTCCTTACATGTAGAAAACCAGATGTCAGGGAGACGGATTCTCCCCTCCTTTTCTACCTAACATGGAAATCCTCTGAGTAATATAGCATTTCCCCCCTTCTTGACCCAGGAACATTGTTCAGATCCCAATGGACAAGCACATATGTGTATAATTCACACTTGTTGCATCCCAGTGCAGTAGACCAGTTCTAAGTTAGCTAGACGTGGGGAGCTGTTGTTGTTTTAACAAGTCCTGAGCATCGCTTTCTGCAGTGAGAACGATAACCAAATAAAAGAACCGCATCTGGAAATTCAGAGAGGTTGTCCCTTTGGCCAACTGGGTGCTCCCCGGATTATTCGGACTACAACTCCCAACTGCGCTGGCTGGGGCTGATGGGAGTTGAAGTCCAAGACGTCTTGAGGGCACCCGGTTGGCCAAGGCTGCATAGGATGGCCACCTTTGCGGCCAAAGGACACAGTCCACCTTTGAACAAGTGCAAAGGGGCTTTTCGCCTTTGCCGGTGACATATTCTCATGCTGAGCTTTCCAAAAGCATAAAAATATATCTCTGGAGTTGCTCGTTTGGCCTGAATTAATCCAGCTTAGCATCTTGGCTCTGCAAAGTCCTACCAGGCCTGGTCTGCAAAGTCCTGTCCGAAACGTTGCAGTTTGTGATTCTGCCCCGAGCTGCTTAATCACAGGGAATAATTACGGACACACCATGTAGTCGGTCATGGGTGGGAACCTTAAGATAGTCCACCTATGTATGTATGTATAATACAAGAAACCAGATTTATTGTTCCATAGGAGGTTCACAAACAACACTCTGCTCTCTCTGGTTTTATTTTTAACTAAGAACTCTCCTCTGCACTCAAGCTCCCACTGCCTTGAATTCCTCTGCTAAGGCTGGTAGGACATCTAGCCATATTTTGCAGGGGCTGCTCTTAACTCATTTCCGGGGTTGACACCAGTGTTCCTGCGCTGAGAAAATTTGGGAGCCATCTTTGCAGGAGATTTGACTCCAGAAGGGAGTTGTGTGTGGAGTAGCTGGATTTTGTTTTGTTTTTTAGCATGTAAACAGATTTTAAAACTCAAGACTGCTGCCAAAAATGTCAGCCTCTTGCCCCACCACATGAGGTAGTAAAGCATGTCATAAGTTCATTATTGCATGTTACAGGGCCGGGGCAAGGGAGCATAGCTAGATGTGAGGCTGCCATGTTTAGCAGGGTCTGTGGTCCTGCCTGTCGCCCAACGTAATAGAACCACACATTAGTCATGCGATGGATATGAAACCTGCCTGTGAGTACAGAGAGTTCATTTACAAAGGCCAGTTTTTCAGTTCTACAGGGAAGCAAAGCAGGGTAAAAGCTCTCCTCTTAATTAATATTTTTTTAAAAAGCCAAATCGCTAGCGCGTGGCACACGTGACCTGTGGCTGGCTGTGGAGGTTGCTGCAGATAATAGAAACACTTAAATATATCCGTGCACACAACCCAAGTTTCTTATCTTGCAGCTTACGATAAGTGGATGTGCAGGGTTTAACGCAGACTGGGCAAATGCAAACAGAGAGTAACTTCAAGGAATGCAGATCTCGTTTGCCGACATGGGCATCCCTGATGTTCTCATGTGAACTTTAAAAAATAATAATAGTTTTGGTTTCAGCTTCTGTGCAGCTTCTCTGTGCGCTTCCCACCCGTGGTCCTCAGGAAATACTCTGTGCACTGCGTGGGGGCAGAGTCCTCTGAGGTTTCTAGATCTATATGCCCAGGGGTAGCATAGGGGTAACCTGCATGCCGTGTGAAATAGGCAGAGCTTGTTGAGATTTAACAGCAAGCGGTGTGCTTAGATACCTTTATGAAAATGGTCCTCTCTTGCCCAGGACTACTCCTGCTTTTAAGATTTAATTGCACAGTGCCCACCCACACCCACCCCCCCCACACACACACAGTGGCACACATTTCATAGTCTTTTTCCAGTTATTAACCAAAGCTTCAGAGCTTGCAAATCTGAGCGGCTTAGCACATTTTAAGGCCAGTAACCTTCCACCCCCTAGTCTTGGTCTTGTACCTGAACAGGTAGCAGACCAGAAACCGAGCTGTCTCAGAACATGACTTACTTCAGATGGTTTTCCCCGACTGCCCGTCCCTCAATCTTTCCCTCCTTTCCTGCTGCAAACGGTGTTGGTTTTGGGGTTTTTCCCCGTTTTATTGTTCTATTTTCTGTTTCTTGTTTCTACTGACCTCCGCTTGGGTTACCAGGAAACAGACTTTGCGAAGGAAGAGTGTCTGTCGTAGACCGAACAAATTCTGCACTTTAATAACCACTGCGAAGGTTTTAAGACGGTTAGAATGTACATACCAAATGCTTTTATTATGAGCTCTGTAGAGACGATGACTTTTTTATTATTTTAACTTCATTTTCTTTCTTTGCATGAATCTTGCCAAAGAAACGGGTGCGAGGAAGATATCTCTGTACGTGTTCCGCTCGTCGGGAGATACTGTGAATGCCTTTTGTGATTATGGGGTGCTTTCGCCTCCCTTAACGCAAGCAGAGTTTGCAAAAAAAAGAGGAGCGTTGTTAGGCCAAATTTGTCTTGATGCCATAAACTCCCCTTAAACTTTCCTCCTGAACTTGCTCCAAGCAAAATTGAGATACCACCCCCTGGAAAATTATCAAAAAAGCTAAATCTGGAGACCCAATAGGGGACGGTTTTGTGAATCGTTCCTTCCTGTCTCAAGGACTGGGGAGGGATACACAATCTTTCCCACCCCCCAAATTCTCTTTTCTTGTTATCTGCTGATCCATACATGCTCATCATGGAGTACCACGAATGGCTTAACGGTTGTGGGCTGATCCATTTTCAACAGTCTTCTTTTCTGAAAATTAAAAATTTGATTTCCCAGGAAGTGACTTTCAGAGGGGGAATTATTAGGGGACAGGGAAATGGTCACATCTGATCGTGTGACTTGAGTCCCAGGAGTTAGCCATGATGAGACAAGACATCTCTGGTGGAAAATTGGTGATGGGCCCATCCATTTAAACAACCCGGAGACAATTGTCTGCAGAAAAAACGTGTTAACGCTTCCCTTTAAAGATCCATAAATAGTTCACCTCACGAGTAAGAGGGACTTTGGGCCAGCTAACCTGAGGCGAGCCGTGAGTGGTGTTTCGTAGCAGTAGACTGATATCGGCCCACCGAGACTCACCACCAAATCGGTTTCGTGTTAGCTCCTCTTTCGAAACTGACCCAACCTCTAAATTCCTTTGTCTCCATATCTGCCTCGAATTCTATTCTCATCCCCTGCCGTTGTCTGGAAACGCACCAATTGGCAAGTCCGCCCACCTGTGTACCTTCAGCCTTCTTGTTGTCTTCTCATGATTCCTCCTCATCCGTCTTGCAGCGAAAGGACCGTGACGTGTTGGGTTGCATGTGTCTCTGCGCAAGCCATTTTGAGGGGAGTTTTCCCCCCTCCCCAAAGTTTGCTATGCTGTTGTCCTCTGCTGCATCGTTCCTCTTCCCCACCCCGCAAGACCCTGATTTCCTCGCATTCCTACTTCTAGCTATTTTTAAAGCCAACGTTGGAGGCAGCACCTGCTGTGCTGGTGCAGACATGCTTGTGCTCTCAAGAGTTCATTGCTGCTGATTTTAATTCATTTGATGGTGCATCGGCCCAAAGATTTCCCTGGGGACTAGGTCCACATACCTGATCCCCAGAGGATGTGGCTACCTGGCCCTAAGCTGGCATTGGCCACCAGCCCTCCCAGGCGAAACCACAGCGAAAGATCATTGGGTGCTGTGCAGAAACTGGTCTTGGCATCTCTCGGGTGGCAGCAAAAGAGCCTCAGGTGGGCATCTTGAGATAAAAGCATGACTGCCACGAAAATAGATCTATAAAGGGTTTGAGGCATCACCTTGGCCAGCAGTGGAGTCCTGCACATGCTCCTGGACTACAGTTACCATCATCCACCCTGACTGCTGGCTGGGGCTGATGGGAACTGGAGTCCACCATTCTCCAGAGGGCCACAGGCTCCCCAACCTTCACCTTGGTGCTCAGCCTACTGTGAATCAGGTGTTCAATTCTTCAGCTCCATCTTCTAGTCACGGTATATTTTGGCAGGAATCTAGTTAACTTCCTCAGTCAGTCACTGTTTTATTGTGGCCTGGTAGGCTCTGCTGTATAGCTGACCAGGGTTTTAAGCCAGTATTTGAATGTATGCAGTTTTTAGGCATTTCCTTCATTGCTCCTTTTTAAAAATTTTGAGCAGCTCTGTAAGCCCCTATCCTGGACTTGCATCCGATTTGTTCCCTGCACCCATAGCTGCTCTGTTTAGAGGAAATGTGTGCTTTCAGAAGCAGTGGCATATGTGCATTTGAATTATTGATTTCTACCAGCTCTCACCCCTGCCGCCTTGCCGCTTTCCCATTGCAGAACGGTTTTTGAATTCGTGAGCTTTTGTTCATCAAAGGGAGATTTGGCAAAAGCAGCCACGGCACACGCTTCACTGATCTGCTCCCAGATTTAAAGTGCTAAGATCCCACGCCAGTGCTTGATATTTTCCCCTGCAAACCAACATGGTTTGGACCTTCTCGCCAAAAAAGTCTGCTTCCACTGACTTATCTGTGTGTCCGCTTTTAAACTGATAACGGTGATTCACGTGTGTGCAAAATATTATAGAGCTGGAACGTGGCACTGCGGTCCATATCCCTGCTGGGCGGATCCAGCAGAGATTAACTGTTCCGCAGCCTTTGTCACTCGCTTCCTTCCTGTACCCTTTTCTCTAGCAACCGCTAAACACCTGCAATTCATTCGGCTGCCATTTTCTGAATGTACCCATTGCGATCCGATTGCATGCACACAGCGACCGTTACTGACCAATGCTCAGGTTCCTGACGATGCTACATCTCTTTGCCACATGACAGCACCCAACATTCTGGATATTCGCCAGGGTTGGGGTGTCAGGGCGCAACATAACTGAGGACATCATATCCACTTGTAGTTGCTCCATTGCACAGGAAACAGTTGCATGAAACATCTCAGAGCATATCCTTTGTGCATGTCTGGACTCAAATGAAATGGGGATGGGCGACGTTCATTTTCCACAGCCCCCCTACCTTTGTTAGACACATGGGTTAATGTACAGAACCCAAGACAGGATTGGGGGTATTTCGATATTCCTTACTTCACATTTTTCTTGAGCCAGGAGTCCTGCAAACCTTATGCCCTGCTGATGGGCCATCTAAGTGGAGATATTGTGCATAGACAATCTGAAACACAACTGGGAGATTTGGTTTGCCTTGCCCTTATTTTGTCCCCCTGCCCCCCATTCTCTGACTTGGAATGTAGCCGGTTCATGTTAACTGCTGTACTTTGTAGCAAAAAGAGGAGGGGGGGTTGCTTACCAAGTGGCCTGGAGGTTGGCTCTAAATGCTTATTTTTTAAAGTGACCAAATGCAAGGGTTTTGAATATAGAATGCGAGAGAGAAGAGCCTATGTTTTATTTTGCACTCGCTCTGTTGGGATTGCAATGCATGCCTCTTAGCTAGTGTTGATGACTTCTTTTCTTTTCCGTTAATGGTTTTCTTTTGATAAAAGAATTGCTTCTTGGAAACAACAGAAAGTCCTTTATTTGTATAAGGAACTTGGTTGTATTTTAATAAAATAATAATAAAGAAATCTCTATTTCTACTCTGTGTCTAAAGGCTCTCTTTCCTATAGTTAATTTGTGTGTGTGTGTGAGGGTCCCCCACACCTAGGTAAACATTGAGCATTGAAATCCTCCCCTTAATTGATGGCTGATGAGACTTCAGGTGCCATATATGAAACTCACAGGGGCATTTTCAAGTGTATCAATTGCTACATAGGGGCATCCCCTCCTATATCAGATAAAAGACATCAGTAGCATTGTTTTCCTACTATGCTTTTACCACAATCTGTTCATTTAATGTGGGAGAAGCCACTCTCTCAATCCTGACATGGTTGGTGATCATCCTTATAAGCCTTCCTTAACTGGCCACCCTCCAGATGATGTTGAGTTACAACTTCCATCCTGCCTTTCCATTGGAAAAGATTCAGGTGAGGGCAACCCAAATAATCAAGGGCGTGGGACTTTTGAGTTGAGAGGAAAGATGAGGAAGAGGCAACAGGATAAAAGTTTATAAAATGATGGAGAAAGTGGACAAAGAAAGGTTTTTTATCCCTCTCTTGTAGGACCAGAACTCATAGAATCTTAAGAGTTGGAAGGGACCCTGAGGGTCATCTGGTCCAACCCCCTGCAATGCAGGAATCTCAGCTAAAGCCTCCATGGCAGATGGCCGTCCAACTCAGACATCCAATGAAGCCGAATATTGGAATAATAATACAGTGGTGCCCCGCAAGACGAATGCCGCGCAAGACGGAAAACCCGCTAGACGAAAGGGTTTTCCATTTTGGTGGTGCTTCGCAAAATGAATTTCCTATGGGCTTGCTTTGCAAGACGAAAATGTCTTGCGAGTTCCTGCGGGGTTTTTTCCTCCCCCCCCTTTTTCCCAAGCCGCTAAGCCGCTTATCAGCTGATCCGCTAAGCCGCTAAACCGCTTATCAGCTGATCCGCTAAGCCCGCTAAGCCGCTAATAGCGCTAAGCCACTAAGCCGCTAATGGTGTTGCTTCGCAAGACAAAAATACCGCAAGACGAAGAGACTCGCGGAACGGATTCTTTTCGTCTTGTGAGGCACCACTGTAATAAATTATTATTTATATGCCGCCCATCTGATTGGGTTTCCCCAGCCACTCTGGGCGGTTCCCAGCAAAAAATAAAAACACCAAGCATTAAAAACTTCCCAATGCAGGGTTGACTTCAGATGTCTTCTAGAAGTCAGATAGTTGTTTATTTCCTTTACACCTGATGGGAGGGCGTTCCACAGGGCAGGTGCCACTACCAAGAAGGCCCACTGCCTGGTTCCCTGTAACCTCACTTCTTGCAGTGAGGGAACCACCAGAACAGGGGTCCGCAAACTTTTTCAGCAGGGGGCCGGTCCACTGTCCCTCAGACCTTGTGCTGGGCCAGACTATATTTTTGGGGGGGATGAACGAATTCCTAGGCCCCACAAATAACCCAGAGATGCATTTTAAATAAAAGCACACATTCTACTCATGTAAAAACATGCTGATTCCCAGACTGTCTGTGTGCCGGATTTAGAAGGCGATTGGGCTGGATCTGGCCCTCGGGCCTTATTTTGCCTACTGATACACCAGAAGGCCCTTGGAACTGGACCTCAGTGTCTGGGCTGAGTGATGGGGGTGGAGACGCTCCTTCAGACCAATGAGGACTGAGTTAGTTTAGTGGCCACAGGCTGCTGGCTCCCTCAGAGTGGAAGGAAAGTTGGAAAATGGAAGTCCCCATAGATGTCACCCCCCCTGCCACTGTTGATGCTTTAAATAATACCACACTGGACTGTGGAAGTCCAGTTATAGTCATTATTAAAATGGAATGGTGGGGTTGTTCGGAGAGAATGCAGTTATCCGCTAAACGAGAGGAGAGACTCTGGAATGGTTTTCGCTCAGACTGATGAATCAGCCCAATAATCCAATCAAACGGGCCCTTTTTTGGAGGGTTGCCAGGAAATCAATACCTTGAATTCCAAAACCCAGATTGCCGCTACCAAATTGATTCCCTCCCCCCCGAAAGAAATGCAGAGAAACTCAAATTTACCTTGGCTTGTAAGGCTAGAATGAGAAGGGTTCAAAAGTAGGAGAAGCTCTTGAGTTAGTATGTTTAGCCTGGAGATTGAGGGGAGATGTGATAGCCGTATTCAAATACCTAAAGGGCTGCCACATGGAAGATGGAATAATAATAATAATAATAATTTATTATTTGTACCCCGCCCATCTGTCTGGGTTTCCCCAGCCACTCTGGGCAGCTTCCAACAAAGATTTTTTTAAAAAAATGTCCCTAAACAAACTTCCCTAAACAAGCTTGTTCTCTCCTGCTCTGGACGGTAGGACTCGAACCCATGGCTTCAAGTTACTGGAAAGGAGATTCCAACTAAACATACAGAAAAACTTTCTGATAATAAGAGTCATTTGACAGTGGAACGGTCCCCTTTGGGTGGATATGGACTCTCCTTCCTCGGACTTCTTAAGCAGCGGTTTGACAGCCAGCTGTCATTGATAATTTAGCTGAGATTCCTGCATTGCAGGGGGTTGGACTAGATGACCTGAGTGGTCCCTTCCAACTTTACAATTCTAAGAGCTTGTGTGCCAGGGAACTGCCATCAGAGCGAGTGGCGAAGGAGAGGCTCTCCGATTCTGCAGGAGAAGGTACCAGCACTAGGTGGAGACGCAGCTTGGTAGAGGAGGAAGGAAATCGGCGTAACACCAGGGATCAAGGAGGGGAAATGGGGGAAGCGGAGGGAGAGCTCCGGGATTCTTCCCTGGACGTCAGTGAGGAAAGCACTGGTCCTCCACTACCCACGCCCTTCCTGCGCAGAAGACTCCCGCGCAATGAAAGGCGGAGACGACTGGGAGTCAAACAGCTTTTATGCTGGAAAAGGTTTAAGAAACGCCCACAGACAGATTCTGCTAGCGACTGAGACAGCCACGCTGAGATGGGCTGTGCAGTCAGGACGGTTTAACCAAGGCAATTAACCCCTTAACGGGACAATTTGCGCACGAGTAACTCAACCCCATTACATTGTGACCACAAAAAAAGGTAAAAGAGAGCTCAGGGCGTATCGGGAAAGGAAAGAGTTGCTGTTGCAGCAGGCTCACTAATCGAAATGGAACGGGGGAGTAGCAAACAAATAATAATCATTTCCAAACTGAAGGGAGGATGAACGCTAGGCACACAGAAACATTTCACCCTCAACTTGCCTGATTTGTTGAGAGAAGCTGCCATCTACAGTTTACGGAGGAGAAAACAAAAGGCTTTTCTAATGAGTACTGAACCTGGTTTCTGTTTGCTGGTAGGGTTGCCAACTTTTCTCTCCCTTCACCGCCATGCCTCTGCCAGCAAGAATTAAGCAGGTGAAAATTTCGCCACCATGTTATCTCCACTGCTTAAGGTTGCAGCGTATTGGACTGCTCTTAATAACAAAGGAACAACTTGGCAATGAAAATCGATTCAGCATGAATGAAGACGTGTGCTTTGAGCAGCTCCAGAACTTGTGCGTGTATATAGATATACATATATATATATATATATATATACACACACACACACACACACACACACACACACACACACACACACACACAGTGGATGCTCGGGTTGCGAACGTGATCCGTGCAGGATGCACGTTCGCAACCCGCAGCATTTGCAACCCGCGTCTGCACACTCGCAGGTTGCAATTCAGCACTTCTGTGCATGCGCAAAGCGAAATTTAGTGCTTTCTGCGCATGCGCGACCGCCGAAACCCGGAAGTAACCCATTCCGGTACTTCCAGGTTTCAGCAGTCCGCAACCCCAAAAAATGCAACCTGAAGCGTTTGTAACCCGAGGTATGACTGTATACACACACACACACACACACACACACACACACCCCAACAACAACAACAACACATGCATAGGGCCAGATTAAGACCTTTAGAGGCACTAAGCCCTTAAAAGATTTTGGTGTCCCCGCAAGATCTAATTCAAAATATAAACAAAAATAAACCATAAAATGGAATTCTATTTTTCAAAATAAGACCTACAGTAAGATGGAAAACAATGTTTATTTTTGCATTCTTCCACTTTATATTTGATTTTTTATTTTTGCAGCCTTTGATCAGATCCTCACAACTAATCTTACGTGAACGCATTTGCTTCTGTACTTCACAGCCATAAGGCATCCAGCCTGCCTCATTCCACAGTTGTTCCTTTGTGATCTTTCATATACTTCCAACTGAGAAAATGCTCAGCTGAGCAATTTGGGTGCACTTCTTATGGGTGCCTTGATTTGAAAATCCAGGTTTGTTGCATTCATGCTTCACATTTTAAAAAATAAAAATAAATCACAGATAGGTGTACCTTTTAAATCATAATGTGTGAAAAGAATGACAAGCTTGGGGTGAACAGACTTATCTGTAGGAACTGGGCGAGTGCAAGGCCTCGTCTTGGAGCAGAAAATCCTCCTTTGCTTTCTGGTTCCCCTGCAGGCCTGTGAAACCATTACTCTTTTTTCTTGCCGCAATTTAATTTGCCTTAATGTGATTCTCATTCCCCTACCCCGTCCTTCTCCTCCCTCTTCCCTTGTATCCCTGATCTTTCTTAAATGTAGGACCCTATCTGTTGCGATGGAAAACAACACGCCCGCCCTAGATTTTCCTCTGTAGTTTCTTACGCTCTCATTGCAAGCTGAGCAAATGTCCTCTAGTGGCTACGTCCTAATGTGAATGCTTTCAAAAGGCTTTCTGACAGGAGTAACACAACCTTAAAATGTGAATCTCAGCCTCTGTGAGCTCCTGGATTGGCCCCCTTTGGCCTGATTCAGCAGGGCTCTTCTTACAGAATCACAGCAATGCAGAGCTCAAAGGGACCACGAGGGTCATCTAGTCCAACCCCTGAAATGCAGGAATCTTTTGCCCAATGTGGGGCTCAGACCCATGACCCTAGGATTAAAAGTGTCAGGCAATAGATTTAGGACACAATATAGATTTCCAGAAAAACTCTGGAAAAGCAACTTGAAATTTACAGTATGTTATTCTTTGAAGGTTAAAAAGCATCACCTTGCCAACAAAGGTCCGTATAGTTAAAGCTATGGTTTTCCCAGTAGTGATGTATGGAAGTGAGAGCTGGACTATAAAGAAGGCTGATCGTCGAAGAATGGGTGCTTTTGAATTCTGGTGCTGGAGGAGACTCTAGAGAGTCCCATGGACTGCAAGAAGATCAAACCTCTCCATTCAGAAGGAAATCAGCCCTGAGTGCTCACTGGAAGAACAGGTCATGAAGCTGGGGCTCCAAGACTTTGGCCACCTCATGAGAAGAGAAGACTCCCTGGAAAAGACCCTGATGTTGGGAAAGATGGAGGGCACAAGGAGAAGGGGACGACAGAGGACGAGATGGTTGGACAGTGTCCTCGAAGCTACCAGCATGAGCTTGACCAAGGAAAGGAGCAGCCAAGCATACTAGGACTCAATTTCTTGACTTTAAGAAAGCCGACTTCATAAAACTTAGGGAAGTGCTGGGTGAGATCCCATGGACAGTAATACTAAAAGGAAAGGGAGTTCATGATGGCTGGGAGTTTGTTAAGAGGGAGATAGTAAAAGCACAACGTCAGGCAATACCAATGAGACGGAAACATGGAAGGTGCCTAAAGAAGCCAGGGTGGCTATCTAAAGAACTTTTAACTGAGTTAAGATTAAAAAAGGATGTGTACAAAAAAAGGAAAAGGGGGGAAACCACCAAAGAGGAATTCAAACAAATAGCCAGCACGTGTAGACACAAAGTCAGAAAAGCTAAAGCACAGAATGAACTCAGGCTTGCTAGAGAGGTTAAAAGCAACAAAAAAGGCTTTTATGGGTATGCCCGTAGCAAAAGAAAGAACAAAGAAACAGTGGGGTCACTCAGAGGAGAAGATGGTGAAATGCAAACAGGGGACACAGAAAGGGCTGAACTCCTCAATGCCTTCTTTGCCTCAGTCTTCTCCGATAAAGAAAACAATGCCCGACCTGAAGAATTTGGAGCAAATGATTCAGCAGAGGAAACACAGCCCAGAATAACTAAGGAGATAGTACAAGAATACTTGGCTAGTTTAGATGTATTCAAGTCTCCAGGGCCAGATGAACTGCATCCAAGAGTATTAAAAGAACTGGCAGATGTGATCTCAGAACCACTGGCAGTCATCTCTGAGAATTCCTGGAGAACAGGCGAAGTCCCAGCAGACTGGAGGAGGGCAAATGTTGTCCCTATTTTCAAAAAGGGGAAAAGAGAGGAGCCAAATAATTACCGCCCAGTCAGTCTGACATCAATACCAGGGAAGATTCTGGAGCAGATCATTAAGCAAACAGTCTGTGAGCACCTAGAAAGGAATGCTGTGATCACCAATAGTCAGCATGGATTTCTGAAAAATAAGTCATGTCAGACTAACCTGATCTCATTTTTTGACAGAATTACAAGCCTGGTAGATGAAGGGAACGCAGTGGATGTAGCCTACCTTGATTTCAGCAAGGCATTTGACAAGGTGCCCCATGATATTCTTGTAAAGAAGCTGGTAAAATGTGGTCTTGACTCTGCTACCACTCAGTGGATTTGTAACTGGCTGACTGACTGAACCCAAAGGGTGCTCATCAATGGTTCCTCTTCATCCTGGAGAAGAGTGACTAGTGGGGTGCCACAGGGTTCTGTCTTGGGCCCGGTCTTATTCAACATCTTTATCAACGACTTGGATGATGGACTCAAGGGCATCCTGATCAAATTTGCAGATGACACCAAACTGGGAGGGGTGGCTAACACCCCAGAGGACAGGATCACACTTCAAAACGACCTTGACAGATTAGAGAACTGGGCCAAAACAAACAAGATGAACTTTAACAGGGAGAAATGTAAAGTA
This sequence comes from Podarcis liolepis, assembly GCF_965112155.1. Lineage (NCBI taxonomy): Eukaryota > Metazoa > Chordata > Lepidosauria > Squamata > Lacertidae > Podarcis > Podarcis liolepis. The sequence continues at coordinate 5,679,954 of NC_139564.1, forward strand.
TTGCACTTGGGCAAAAAAAATGAGAGGCACAGATACAAGATGGGTGACACCTGGCTTGAGAGCAGTACATGTGAAAAGGATCTAGGAGTCTTGGTTGACCACAAACTTGACATGAGCCAACAGTGTGACGCGGCAGCTTAAAAAGCCAATGCAATTCTGGGCTGCATCAATAGGAGTATAGCATCTAGATCAAGGGAAGTAATAGTGCCACTGTATTCTGCTCTGGTCAGACCTCACCTGGAGTACTGTGTCCAGTTCTGGGCACCACAGTTCAAAAAGGACACTGACAAACTGGAACGTGTCCAAAGGAGGGCAACCAAAATGGTCAAAGGCCTGGAAACGATGCCTTATGAGGAACGACTAAGGGAGCTGGGCATGTTTAGCCTGGAGAAGAGGAGGTTAAGGGGTGATATGATAGCCATGTTCAAATATATAAAAGGATGTCATATAGAGTAGGGAGAAAGGTTGTTTTCTGCTGCTCCAGAGAAGCGGACACGGAGCAATGGATCCAAACTACAAGAAAGAAGATTCCACCTAAACATTAGGAAGAACTTCCTGACAGTAAGAGCTGTTCGACAGTGGAATTTGCTGCCAAGGAGTGTGGTGGAGTCTCCTCCTTTGGAGGTCTTTAAGCAGAGGCTTGACAACCATATGTCAGGAGTGCTCTGATGGTGTTTCCTGCTTGGCAGGGGGTTGGACTCGATGGCCCTTGTGGTCTCTTCCAACTCTATGATTCTATGAAACTGTGGGAGGCAGTGGAAGACAGGAGTGCCTGGCGTGCTCTGGTCCATGGGGTCACGAAGAGTCGGACACGACTAAACGACTAAACAACAACAACAAATTCTTTGAAGGAGAACTACCTGAAAATGATTCACAGATGGTATTTAACTCTGAGTTGGCTTGCTAAGATGTACAAGACAGAATCAAATAAGTGTAGGAGTTGTAAAGAATAGGAGGGAACGTGGACATGTAAAAGGATAAAAGAGTATTGGGAAATGATCTATAATGAATTGAAAGAAATGGTTTAAAGTACTTTCCCCAAAAAATCCAGAGTTCTTTCTGTTGGCAATAATTCAGACTGAAATCCCCAGGTGTCAGAAAAGGTTATTTATGTATGCAACAACTGTGGCCCATGTTTTGTTAGCTCCAAAATGGAAAATGAGTGAGGTACCAACCAAAAAAGAATGGCACCTTAAGTTGACAGAATATGCACAACTTGCAAACTTAACCTATAGAATAGGAGAACAAGAAGAACATATGTTTAAAGATTGGAAAGTGTTTATTGAATATTTGGGAAATAATTGTCTACAGCCAGGCATGGCCAAACTCGGCCTCCAGATGTTTTGGGACTACAACTCCCATCATCCCTAGCTAACAGGACCAGTGGTCAGGGATGATGGGAATTGTAGTCCCAAAACATCTGGAGGGCCAAGTTTGACCATACCTGTGTACAGCTGAAAACTCTGGCCGTATTAAGATAAATTCAAGAGTGTAAATAAGTTTTGATGGATGCAAGAATGGAAAACTGATTGGTATAGTTAAATATGCAGGGATTTAAGATACGTAACATGAACTATGGAAAGAGAAGAAGGGAAGTCATTTATATTTTAAGGATGTAAAATGAGTATTTGAAATTGTAAAACAGAAAATTTAATTAATTTTTTTTAAAGAAAAGTGTCAGACTCCGCCCACTAAGTCAGTGTTCTCACTCACTCACATAAACCCTTCTTCTGCCTTGCCGCCCAGTGCATCCATTCCAATCCCTATTGGCCTTAGGACTGCATATTGGGCACTCCTATTGCATAACTTAGACAAGTCGCCAGAACTGGGAGGCAGCCAGTCACAAAATTTGGAAACACAGGGAGAAGACTTAAGCGGGGACATGATAAAGGTGTTTATCATTACAGAGAAACAAGGTAGAGGAGGGTTTCTGTCCTCCCTCTCTCATATTACCATAACTCGGGTTCGTTCCATGAAATTCGTCGGCGACAGATTTGGGACAGGCAAAAGGAACTACAGTCATACCTCATGTTATGTCTGCTTCATTTTACGTTCTTTCAGGTTATGTCCCGCGACAACCTGGAAGTACCGGAAAGGGTTACTTCTCGGTTTTGATACTCGCGCATGCGCAGACGCACAAAATGACGTCATGCACATGCGCAGAAGCAGCGAATTGCAATCCGCGCATGTGCAGATGTACCGCTGCAGGTTGCATTCCTTTCATGTTGCGAACGGACCTCCAGAATGGACGGATCCCATTCGCAACCAGAGGTACCACTGTACTTCTTCACACAATAAACGATAAACATATGGAATCTGATGCTACGAGGAGCCAAAGCTTTTGAAAATAAAACCAGCACCCCAAACCTACCCGTTGCCCCCAAAGCTAAGACCCCCTGATGTTCCTACAAGCCTTGCCTCTGAAAGGCAAATGTGCGCTCATGTTCATGGGGGAGGGCACATGGAGAACAGGGGTCTCCTGCTCTGATTTCGAACAGATGTGAGCTTGGAGCGAAGTTTGCAGTGGGAGGTTAAAGCTCTTGCCAGTTAATGAGTTTTCTGAACATTTGCATAGCAATCACAAGAGCGTGCAACTTTCTCATTAAAAACCGCTGAACGATATGAATGCTGCTGATGGATCTGTCAGCGAGGGTATCGCGCACTAAATCTACCGGCAGGAAAAAGACAAACTGGCTGGAGATGTCGCCCAGGAAAACAACATGTGGCTCCTCGTCTCCTCTGGGAATTTATTTCAGAACTTTGTTACACAGCCTCATAGTGGAGATGGTGCTTCTGGTTTGATTATTGTCGGTGGTGATGGTAGTATAATCATAGGATCGTAGATTTGAAAGGGACCCTGAGGGTCATTGTGCTGGTTCCAGGGGGAAGGTTACTGTTGGCATAGTCAAAGTCCGGTCCTGGGTCACTAGCCTGGAAACAGTTCACAAGGAGCGGGGCGAGGTCCGAAGCAGGAAGCCGGGCGGGGACAGGAACACTGGAGGGTCAGGTCTGGGTCCGGGCAGGAACAGGTACTCAACAACGACGTTGCTCCCGCAACTTGGGACCGGGCTGACTGGCCTTTATCTTCTCTGAGGCCAGGGGTGGTCCCGGCCCCCAGGAGACCCGCCTCTCCTGGCCTTAAGGCGAGCACTCCTCTTGGGAGAAACCAGTTCCCTTCGCCTCTCTGCCCTGAGCCTCTGCAGTTCAGGAGAGGCTGAAGGGTTACTGGACCCAGGGGGAGACTCACCTGTAGGCACTGAGTCCTCAACCACCTCTGGAGCCAGAGTGGATACATCTGGTGTCTGCTCCTGAGGCTCCGGCACAGGTGTAGGTGCCTCAGAATCAAGGCCCTGCCCCAGTTCAGCCGGCCCTGGAGGCGGGGACTCCTGTGCAGGCTGGGATTCCTCCAGTTCACCCTCTGAATCGGATTCCCAGGCCATCACAGTCATCTAGTCCAACCCCCCGCAATACAGGAATCTGAGGATGTCCCATACAGGGATCGAACCTGGAACCTTGGCATTATCAGCACCACGCTCTAACCAACTGAGTAGCAATCGTTCTAAGAGCAGTTCTGCAGAGTTCCTAACAGGAGAAGGGGCTGTGTGGGAGGGTGCTTTTCCTTAAAATATCCAAGTGATCCAGTGATCCGGTGGGTGGTGAAGGAGGAGGAAGGGATGGGAAAGGAGAAAATAGCCCATACAGTGTAGCTTTCTTTTTCCACCCCTGCAGCTAGCTAGCTACTCACTCACTCAGATGTTTAAAGGGCTTTAATTCCCCCCCCCCATAATCTTTATTAGTTTTCCAGTTGCATACTCCACATACACACAATGTGTTGCATTTTACATTTATACTTGCTCCAAAGCGCTGACTTCCCTCCTTCTTCCTTCTGGTTTTTTCATCCATTTTGTATATTGTTATTCATTTCCCATATTTGTCCATAGTATATCGGTGCTGTGGGTTAAACCACAGAGCCTAGGACTTGCCGATCAGAAGGTCGGCGGTTCGAATCCCCGCGACGGGTTCAGCTCCCGTTGCTCGGTCCCTGCTCCTGCCAACCTAGCAGTTCGAAAGCACGGCAAAGTGCAAGTAGATAAATAGGTACCGCTCTGGCGGAAGGTAAATGGTGTTTCCGTGCGCTGCTCTGGTTTGCCAGAATTTCTGACTATAAATAAGTCAGAAATTAAATCACCATAACCAAAGGGGGGGGGAAACCTATGTAAAAATGGTGGTTTGTTTGCTCTCTGACGCCATCTGGAGTTGCATGTTTATAACGTGTTCAAAACGTTGGTGTTTTTTTTACTAATGTAGCTGAGTCCATTGTCTCCCTTACTGAGGAATAAATGCCATGAAAAATTCCAACATGGCAGGCCAGTCGAGTAGAGATGATGTCCAAGGAAGATTAGCGTAGAGGGAGATCAAAGTCTAGCTAGAAAAAAAACCCAGCAGCTAGCAACTCCCAGCAGAAAAGTGTCCTGGCCCCTTTGTTCTCCTGCAACCCCCCCCCCCCCACATCTGGCTTTGTACCGTCATGTCTCTCGCAATCCTTTCGCTTGTTTGCACTGTGGGTTGAGCTCTATTCAGCAGCTTCTCGGCTCGCGCTCAGAACAAGCTCTCCTTTTGCCACAGCCATCAAGCCGAGAGAAACTTCAAAGGGCTATTCTTCTCCCTAACAAAAGAAGGGGGGGACTGGAGCCTTGCTAGTTCTGTAGATGGCCCACAATTTAGAAGGAACATCCGTGCGCACGCTTTGGAAATCGCTGCTGTGAGAATGCAGTGCTTTCGCACGCCATTGTGTACCTCCCGAGTGACGATGACACACAACAGACACTAATGGGGTGTCATCAGAAATTGGACAATGCACAAGAATTTTTAATCTTGCAGAAGGAGCTAAAAATGGATGCAACCCGGTGGGAAAGAGAGAGAAAAGCTCTTTTGCGGATATTACTTATTTATCTTGATGGAGTAGCCGCCTTTCCCCGCTTTGAAACATGATTCCCTTGTTTGCATGTTTAAGGCAGAAGCTCTTTTTGCCACCTCAGACCACGTGAAAATTGCTGATTGCAGCTGGTGGTTTTTCATTCTGCTTCTTGTTCTTAGGCAAGAAGCATATTCCTTAAAAAATAATAATGAGGTTTATAGAGAAAACTACAAAACTTAATATCTTTCCCCCTTTTTTAACCAAACGAAGACATTTATCTAGATACAATAAGAACACAAAAAAGGTGGAGAGAAAGAAATAGAGAAAGGAAAAGAAATAAAAAATAGCAGAAAAGAGGATTAAAAAGAAAGAAAAATAAGATTCCGAAAATAAAGAACTTCCGATTCTTCATCTGTCCGCTATATGAAAACAATATTCACTTTGTCCAATCCGATATAACAGCCAAATAAAGCCACTTTCTATAAACAAGCATTATCTTCAATCCTCAGAGTCCTCAAAGTCGAAGCGTATTCAGGGGCGCCGACTTATAAAAAATATTGGGGGGGCCCATACCGGGGTCCATACTGGCGGCAGGATGGCAGTGGTGCTTTTGCATGCAAGAACCGGCCTGCCCTCCCCAGGCTTCGCGCCGGGAGGCGGCCATCCCCTCCTACCAACGTCACCTTAGCCGAACCCAGAAAAAAAGCCCCGCTCCAGCAGTGGGAACTCCCGTCCCCTCCATTCTCCCCTCACCCCGGTCCCTCACCGGCGACAAATACGCCGTTCCTCGGCCCCGCGGCTCCATTCCTTTCTAAAGTCCCGCCGCTGGGGGTCTTCCTCTGACTGATTGACCTGCCCGCCCCTTCTCAGGAGCTCCCGGTCACTTTGGGAGGCGCGCGCCGGAGTCCCCTGCGCGGTTTTTGGCAAGGTGCCTAATAATTTTCTTAAATTATTGGGGGGGCAGAGCCCCCCCAAACGAATTTTTGAGGGGGCTCGGGCCCCCTCAGGCCCCATGGAGTCGGCGCCTATGAGTATTCTTAACTCAAATTGTAATAGTGCAACCGGCGTGATCATTAAAACCAGTGCCATGCCTGTTCTGAAAGTCAGAAAACATAAATCGCTTTCAGATCATCAGTTTTGCGTGCAGAAGGTCCCAGGTTCAGAGCTGCTGAAAGTCAGTGTATGCAGTACTGAGCTAGATGGATCCATGACTCAGATTCAGGGGTGGAGGGAGGGGGTGCGGTGGGGGCGGGACGCCCCGGGTGTCTTCGCTGAGGGGGGGTGACATGTGGCAGTCATGGGCGGGCGGCGCGCTGAATGTCCGCCATTAGCAGCTCACTCTGCCCCTGACTGCTCGGATTAATAATAATAATAGTAAATAATTTATTATTTATATTCCGCCCATCTGGCTAGGGTTCCCCAGCCACTTTGGGTGGCTTCCAAAAGAACACTAAAATACAATAACCTATTAAACATTAAAAGCTTCCCTAAACAGGGCTGCCTTCATATGTCTTCTAATTGTTTGGTAGTTGTTTTTCTCTTTGACATCTGATGGGAGGGCGTTCCACAGAGCGGGCGCCACTACTGAGAAGGCCCTCTGCCTGGTTCCCTTAACTTGGCTTCTTGCAGTGAGGGAACCGCCAGAAGGCCCTCAGAGCTGGACCTCAATGTCCGGGCAGAACGATGGAGGTGGAGATGCTCCTTCAGGTATACTGGACTGAGGCCATTTAGGGCTTTAAAGGTCAGCACCATTGTGCTTGGAAACGTACTGGAAGCCAATGTAGGTCTTTCAAGACTGATGTTATGTGGTCTCGGTGGCCGCTCCCAGTCACCATTTTAGCTGCTGCATTCTGGATTAGCTGTAGTTTCTGGGTCACCTTCAAAGGTAGCCCCACGTAGAGCGCATTGCAGTAGTCCAAGCGGGAGATAACCAGAGCATATACCACTCTGGCGAGGCAGTCCACAGACAGATAGGGTCTCATCTTTTGTACCAGATGGAGCTGACAAACAGCTGTCCTGGACACGGAATTAACCTGCGCCTCCATGGATAGCTGTGAGTCCAGAATGACTCCCAGGCTGTGCACCTGGTCCTTCAGGGGCACAGTCTTCCTGTACCCCTGTTGTAAATAAAAATATGCCCTTTTCCCTTATGGGGTATCCAAGAGCCCATATAGAGTCCTTACATAGGTTCCCTATTGGTAGGAGAAAATAACAGAGGCCAACCAGAGAATATTGAGAAGCAAAGCAGCTAGTAAGCTTGATCTTTATTGATCTGTTGCAACAGGGTGCTCCCCTCACACGCAGGAAAGGAGGAGGACCCCCAAAAATGCTGTGCAATGGCTTATAAAGACTTTTGAAATTCCCATCCTCTAGATCAAGACCACCCCCAGAAACATTATGCATACATCACAGAAGGGGTGTAACCTAAGACCACCCCTCAGATACATCCCACCTACATCACAGAAATTTAAATGTTGTTTTTCTCTTGTCCTTGTTTATCTCCTGTCTGGCAGGTTGCTTGATTGAATTTCCTGGGGAGCCTGGCCATTCTTTTGTAGTGGCAAAATACTTATTTCCTGGGCCAGGTCACAGGCTCACACCTTATTCATATCTTTGAGACAGGATTTGTGAGGAAAGAGACAATGGGGAGGCTTTTCCAGTTTAACCTTGCAGAGAAAGGATTTGGTCAGTTTAGGAATCAAAATGGTTCCAGGTTGGTCTTCCTGTGTTGATCTATGTATGTGCAGTTATGAACATTACCATATATCTAAGACCATAAAATTCCTATCACACCCCCAAAACAGTACTTCTGTCTTGACTTTGCACCAATGTTCCTCTAGGCAGAGTCCAGTGTGGATTTTGTGGAATCTTTGGCAGTCTTTCCTTGTTCCTCTTACAGAGCTACGATTCCCAGAGTGGTTTAAGACTCAAATTCCCAAGGGTGGCGTGAGTGTGCCCTGTTTGGGTGGTTGCCGCTGTGGGAAGCAGCTGCCCCACAGAGTCCCGGCTCCGCTTTGATTTCCACAGGCCCCTTTTAGGAGTTCCTCCCCGCCCTCCTAATTCCCTCACATATCCTTTCTTGAAACAGAGAGACCCAGGAAAACAGAGCGCTGTGCTCTAATGGCCTCCTGCCAGGCAAGGAACGGAGCGGAATAATTGAATTGCTGGCTTAAGCAGAAGAGGGACGTTCTGCCTTTTGTCCTTAACGTTTGGCCCGTCCGTTCCAAAAGTCATTTCTCTAATCTGGTCCCCACACCCCAATGCACACACGCTCCGAATCCCTTTATGCCTCACCAGAAGCAAACAACAAGCATCTCTCATCATGTCCGTTAGCATTAAGGCAGACTTGAGGGTTTCCTTCAGGAGAAAGGGATTTTTCTCTCACATAGAACCATAGTACAGTTGGAAGGGGTGCAGGAAAGGTGGGATATTCAAATAGAATCACATGGAATTAAGAGGATTATTTGCTGTCCAGGTAGATCCAGTGGAAGCTCACCTTGGTGGATGAAGCACGTCCAGGACCTGTTCACGTTATTGTTTTTTATTATTATTATGTACCTCCTGGTTTAATTCTGCTTTTTTATGCTGCAAACCACCTTGAGATCTTCAGATGAATGGCGGCATCGCAAATTCAACAGGTAAATAAATAGGAAGAAACGCCTCCTGCAGTTCTGGGGTTTACCACTTGGGGGAGCTGCACACGGTTTCAGCGACTCCCAACAAAGGAGTCTCTCTAGGACAGGCTTCCTCAACCTCAGCCCTCCAGATGTTTTTGGCCTACAACTCCCATGATCCCTAGCTGGCAGAACCAGTGGTCAGGGATGATGGGAATTGTAGTCTCAAAACATCTGGAGGGCCGAGGCTGAGGAAGCCTGCTCTAGGAGATGCTGAGTGGATGGCTGCTGGTTTAGATGGCTAGAAAAAGAAAAAAGGAGATAAATTCATGGAGGAGAAATGACAGTGAAATATATTCAGAGTCGCAAAGTGATTTCATGCTCTTTATTCAGCTCATAGTGGTGAGGAGGAATGAATAGGGGTCCCCTCACAGTATCTGCTTTATACACATTATTTATACAATGGGCTGCACATGATTGGCTAATTCCGGAATTCTACTGTAAGCCAATGAGGTTGTGGATTCACTTCTATCTGGAGCAGGATTGGGTGGTTCCTGCCAACCAATCATACTGCTGCATTGTTCTAGGACCAATCAGGCTGCTGCATTCTGAATCCTATTGTTCTAGGACCAATCAGACTGCTGCATTTTGGATCCTATTGTTCTAGGACCAATCAGACTGCTGCAGTTTGGAGCCTATTCAACTCAGTACATAACAGACAGTGAGCTTCCATGTTCAGAGGCAATGTACCTCTGAGTAATAGAGACTTGAAGGCGGGGCAGGAACCATGGTGACAGCTGCCATTTCCATGTCCAGTTTGAGAGCCTGGTTGGCTTTGGTTGGGAATAATATGCTGCAGAAAGTGGAGGACAGCTCAATTGGTAGACCACGAGACTCTTGATCTCAAGGTTTTGGGTTCGAGTCCCATGTTGGACAAAAGATGCCTGTATTGCCGAGGGTTGGTCTGGATGACCCTTGTGGTTCAAATCTAGAATTCTGTGATGTGATGAAAGGGAAATGCGACCGTGGCTTATGAGGGATTCTAAGCCCTTTTTACAAATTACTGTATTTTTCGCTCCATTGGACGCACTGGACCATAGGACACACCAGACCATAGGAGGGGGAGAACAGGGAAATTTTTTTTTTCTTGTTCTCCCCCTCTAAAACAAGGTGCGTTCAAGGTACATTCACCAGAGCTTGTGGGGCTGGGGGGGGGAAGTGCTGCTTTTCCCCACCGCCAGCCTCAAAGATCCCTGAAGCCTTTGGAGTGCAGCGCCCCGCTGCCCTGCAGAGGTTTGCGCGCAGCTGTCCCCAAGCTAGAGCAGCGAGACGGAGCCCTCCCTCTTGCTGTTCTGGCTTGGGAACAGCCTTGCTAGCTTCTGCAGGACAGCGGGGTGAAGGCACCCCGCTGCCCTAAAGAAGTTTGCACGCAGCCGTCCCCAAGCTAGAGCAGCAAGATGGAGCGCTCCGCAGTGCTCTGTCTTCCTGTTCTGGCTTTGGGCTTAGCGGCGCAGCCTGCATTCGCTCTATAGGACGCACACACATTTCCCCTTAATTTTTGGAGGGGGAAATGTGCGTCCTATAGAACGAAAAATACGGTAAACACTGATGAAACACAGGGTCCTGATGGTATCAGGCTAGAGGGAATCAAATGTGAAATGGCTGAACTTCTAACAAAAACGTGCTATTTGCCATAACAACATGAGAATAGCCTGCTGGTCCAGATAGCTCCTACATAAAATGATTCCCATCACCTTTTCTTCCAAACTAGTTAACTCACCTACTAGCTAAAGAAAGAAGGAATGTAGAAATCTGCTTTATATGAAATCAGACTGTGAATCCACCTAGCTCAATATTGTCTGCACTGGAGATGGGGAATCTGCAGCCCTTCAGATGTCATTGAGCTCTAAGTCCCATCATTCAGACACTGGCCAAGATGGGTGGTGTTGATGGGTGCTGGAGCCCAACAACAACATCTAAACATCTCCTGGTTATACACCCATAGTCTATGCTGATGGGCAGTGTAATCCCAATGTAATGGGTATGAGTTACTCGTGCGTAAACTGCCACCTCTCTAGGCTTAATTGCCTTGGTTAAACCTTTCTGACTGCACAGCCCATCGCCGCGCGGCTGTCTCAGTCGCTAGCAGAATCTGTCTGTGGACATTTCTTAAACCTCTTCCAGCATAGAAGCTGTCTGACTCCCAAACGCCTCCTTCTCTCACTGCGCGGGAGTCTTCTGCGCAGGGAGGGCGTGGGTAGTGGAGGACCTGTGCTCTCCTCACTGATGTCCAGAGAAGAGTCCGGGAGCTCTCCCTCCGCCTCCCCCATATCCCGGGTGTTGCGCTGATTTCCTTCCCCCTCTACCGAGCTGCTTCTCCCCCTGGTGCTGGTTCCTTCGCCCGCAGAATCTGGGAGCCTCCCCTTCGCCTCTCGCTCTGATGTCAGTTCCCTGACACCCAACATTCTTCAGCTAAACTTAATGCATCTGGACACCAGGTGAGGACTTTATTTTAATGAAAATACATTCAACATCTGTGTAAGAAATGTGTAGAGTAGGGGAAAGTGTACCAAAAGATCTTTACATTAGTGAAAATAGCATGCCAGAATTCATTGCGTTAAGAAAAAATGTGTATGTTCTTTTAATTAATATAAGGATCTTGGTGTACACTTTCCCCATGTATACAGTGGTACCTCGGGTTACATACGCTTCAGGTTACAGACTCCGCTAACCCAGAAATAGTACCTCGGGTTAAGAACTTTGCTTCAGGATGAGAACAGAAATCGTGCTCTGGTGGTGTGGCAGCAGCAGGAGGCCCCATGAGCTAAAGTGGTGCTTCAGGTTAAGAACAGTTTCAGGTTAAGAAAGGACCTCCGGAACAAATTAAGTACTTAACCCGAGGTACCACTGTATTAAGCTTTGTACAGGTTTTTTTTGTTGGAGAATTGGATCACGAAATCTCACAGGATAACTGCATCCCATTTAGCGCAGCTAGACAGCTCTGTTGGTTTGAGTGTGGTGCTGATAACGCCAAGGTTGCAGGTTCAATCCCCATATGGAACAGCTGCGTATTCCTGCATTGCATTGCTTGGACTAGATGATCCTCAGGGTCCCTTCCAACCAGTGGCGTAGCGTGGGTTGTCAGCACCCGGAGCAAGGCAAGTAATTTGTGCCCCCTAACTCGTGGATTTGCACCCCCTAACCCGTGGATTTGCGCAGTGGCGTAGCGTGGGTTGTCAGCACCCGGGGCAAGGCAAGTAATTTGTGCCCCCTAACCCGTGGATTTGCGCCCCCTAACCCGTGGATTTGCGCAGTGGCGTAGCGTGGGTTGTCAGCACCCGGGGCAAGGCAAGTAATTTGTGCCCCCTAACCCGTGGATTTGTGCCCCCTAACCCGTGGATTTGCGCAGTGGCGTAGCGTGGGTTGTCAGCACCCGGGGCAAGGCAAGTAATTTGCGCCCCCTAACCCGTGGATTTGCGCCCCCTAACCTTAACCCCCAGATGTTGCGCCCGGTGCGGCCGGGCCCCCCTGCCCCCCCACGCTACGCCACTGCTTCCAACTCTACAAGCCTGTGATTCTATGATCAGTAGCCAGCATTGAGTCTGATCAGTAGCCAGCATCCTGTTCTCACAGTAGCAAACCAGATGCCTGTCAGAAGCATGCAAGCACGAGAGCCCTCTCTTGTGGATTTCAGCAACGGGTACTTGGAAGCTGCAGAGACAGAGCATAGCCATTGTAGCTATGGACAAGCCTCACATTGATGAATTTGTCGATCCTATTTTAAAGCCATTCAAGTTGGTGCCTATCGCTGCCTCCTGTGGCGGGGAGTTCCATAAGCGCTGCATGAAGAAGTACGTTATTTTATTTGTCCCAAATCTTCCTTTTTTTAAAAAAAACAACAACCCGTCTTTATTAATTTAAAATACAATCATACATTACAGATGGGTACATCAGAGTTGAACCCAAAAAGGAAAAAGAAAAAAGAAAAAAAAGGGGGGGAAAGAAAAAAGACATAAAAAGAATTAACAGTAGCAAAAAAAATCAGTTAAAAAAGCCGATTATTTATATAGCATCATATCCTATGCAATAAAGTCTAATGAAGAAAACTTCCAATCGTTCTCATTGTACTTGTTATGCTGTCATGATTTTATCGCACAGTTTATGACATTTTCTATTTATTCCTCTAAGATGTTTATTTCGTTAGTTTATTATATTTGTCCCGAATCTTCCAACACTCAGCTTCATTGGATACCAGTAAGTTCTAGTGAGTGAGAGAGAGAGAGAAAATCTTTTCTCTATTTACTTTCTCCAAGCCATAGTTAATTTTTAAACACTTCTATCACGTTGCCTCTTACTCGCCCAAGTTCATTTTCCATCCCCAAGGTCTGGGAAAGTGGCCAATCTAATACCAAAAAGGACCTTTGAAATTGCAGGCTCATTAGCTTGACATCTGCTGTGGGGGGAAAACGAGTGGAAAGCATTGTCAAGAATAAAATTACCCAGCGCGTCGAAGAATGAGCCTCGCTGACAAAGAATCAGCATGGCTTCGGCAACGTTGAGTCCTGTCTAACCAGCCTTTCAGTCTTACACATGGCGTACTTGCATTTTCAAAAAGAAATCGCTTGATGAGGTTCTTTACGAAAAAGAAAACTCCTCCTGAGTAAGCTCGGCAGCCACGAGATGAAGAGGACAGGTTCTCTTATGGGTCAGACACAGCAGAATCATAGAACTGAAGAATTGTAGAGTTGGAAGGGACCCCATGGGTCATCTAGTCCAACCCCTTGCAATGGAGGAAACTCAACTAAAGCATCTATTTCAGATGGTCCTCCAACCTCTGCTGAAAAATGTCCCACCCAAAGGGGACTGTTCCACGGTCAAACAGCTCTTCCTGTCAGAAAGTTTTTCTGATTTTTAGTTGGAATCTTCTTTCTTGTAACTTGAATCCTACCCTCCGGAGCAGAAGAAAACAAGCTTGTTCCCTCCTCCATGTGACAGCCCTTGAGATTGTTGAAAATGGCGATTGATGGTTAATTTTCAAGGTAAAAGTTCAGATTATCAGTGAGGAGTCAGCCCCACACAAACCCTGCTCTCTGGCTGTGGTGAAATAGCAGAGCAGCTGGATCGGGGGAACTCAATGAGGCTTGGAAATCAGAAGTCACCAGTTTTTAGCTTATCAGCCTCTAGTGAACACCATTGCTGTGTTGTTGTTGTTGTTTAGTCGTTTAGTCGTGTCCGACTCTTCGTGACCCCATGGACCAGAGCATGCCAGGCACTCCTGTCTTCCACTGCCTCCCACAGTTTGGTCAGACTCGTGCTGGTAGCTTCGAGAACACTGTCCAACCATCTCGTCCTCTGTTGTCCCCTTCTCCTTGTGCCCTCCATCTTTCCCAGCATCACGGTCTTTTCCAGGGAGTCTTCTCTTCTCCTGAGGTGGCCCAAGTATTGGAGCCTCAGCTTCAGGATCTGTCCTTCCAGTGAGCACTCAGGGCTGATTTCCTTAAGAATGGAGAGGTTTGATCTTCTTGCAGTCAACGGGACTCTCAAGAGTCTCCTCCAGCACCAGAATTCAAAAGCATCAATTCTTCTGCGAGCAGCCTTCTTTAGTGTCCAGCTTTCACTTCCATACATCACTGCTGGGAAAACCATAGCTTTAACTATACGGACCTTTGTTGGCAAGGTGATGTCTCTACTTTTTAAGATGCTGTCTAGGTTTGTCATTGCTTTTCTCCCAAGAAGCATTGCTGTGTTATTTCAGTCTAAATACAGTAAAATGGTAGATATGGACCAGAACGACATGGAGCTCTCACACACACTCAGCCATGAAACTGGCTAGGCGACCAAAAAGGATGTTACTTTTTCCCTGTATGCCACAACAGCTGTGAGAATATTGCTAGCGAAGATTTGGAATAAACACGATTTACCAACTATTGAAGAATGGCAGGTGAATGTGATGGACTATATGGAACTTGCCGAACTGACCGGGAGACTCCAAGACCAGAGAGAGGAGACGGTGGAAGAAGACTAGAAGTTTAAGGAATATCTGAAAAAATATGTTAATATTTAAATCTTTGAATAGCTTTGGAAGTGGATATGGGCTGTAGAGTTAGAAGTAGAAGATAGTGTATTTTAAAATAGTATTATTTGTAAGTGATAAAATGTGAAGTTATTTTAAGTGTGATAAAAAGAAAAGATGGTTAGAAACTATGATATATGTAAACTGCTAAAGATGAAGTAAAATGAAAATCAGATAGGTGGGACCTGGGGAAGATCACTTAACAATGTTTAGAAAAATAAGGATATGACAAGAATTTGTTTGTTTGTGTTCTTTGTTGTTGTTGTTTAGTCGTTTAGTCGTGTCTGACTCTTCGTGACTCCATGGACCAGAGCACGCCAGGCCCTCCTGTCTTCCACTGCCTCTCACAGTTTGGTCAAACTCATTCTGGTAGCTTCGAGGACACTGTCCAACCATCTCGTCCTCTGTCGTCCCCTTCTCCTTGTGCCCTCCATCTTTCCCAGCATCAGGGTCTTTTCCAGGGAGTCTTCTCTTCTCATGAGGTGGCCAAAGTACTGGAGCCTCAGCTTCAGGATCTGTCCTTCCAATGAGCACTCAGGGCTGATTTCCTTCCGAATGGAGAGGTTTGAAGATTTGGAAGAAACACGATTTACCAACTATTGAAGAATGGCAGATGAAGATGATGGACTATACGGAACTTGCTGAACTGACAGGGAGACTCGGAGACCAGAAAGAGGAGACGGTGGAAGAAGACTGGAAGAAGTTTAAGGAATATTTGAAAACATATGCTTGGGGAAGCCCACTTAACAATGTTTAGAAAAATAAGGATATGACAAGAATTTGTTTGTATTGTTTGTTTGTTTGTTTGTTTGTTTGTTTGTTTGTTTGTGTTCTTTATTTGTGAATTTAAAAATTTTGAAAGAAAGAAAGAAAGAAACTGGCTAGGCGAGATTGAGCCCAGCAAGGCTTTCCCCGTCTCAACCCAGGCTACCTTGCAAGGCCGTTGTGAGGATAATTTGGGATCTTTCCCCTGAGTACCTGGGCTATAATTAGACATGATCAACTAATAATCTCTCATTCCTCTGAACAGTCTGAGAGTCCTGCAAGCCAGATGGGGAGATGAATCATCTTGCGTATTTTTAAGAAGATTGCAAGGCACATGCTAATAAGTCAGGATATTTCTGGGCCCACATCTCATCGTCAGCTTCCTCCATTCTGATTCCCGGGAGGAAAGGTTCTTGGCAAAAAGCCTATGCTCGCAGTAAACAGTGACTTTACTATTAACAGGTACTTCGTAGGATCACACGGAGAAGACTGCTTGCTCCTCCCTCGACTTGGACAGCTTTTTGAGAGTGTCCATGCTTGTGCCTGTTGTTGATGCTGTTGCTGTTTGTAAACCGCCCTATACCTGCTGGTTTCAGTTCACAAGATATAATAATAATAATAATAATAATAATAATAATAATAATAATAATAATTTATTTATACCCCGCCCATGTGGCTGGGTTTCCCCAGTCACTCTGGGCAGCTTTCAACAGTATATTAAAATAGAATAGTCGATTAAACATTAAAAGCTTCCCTAAACAGGGCTGCCTTCAGATGTCTTCAAAGTCTGGTAGTTTTCTCTCTCTTTGATATCTGATGGGAGGGTGTTCCACAGGGTGGGTGCCACTACCGAGAAGGCCCTCTGCCTGGTTCCCTGTAGCTTTGCTTCTTGCAATGAAGGAACCGCCAGAAGGCCCTCGGAGCTAGACCTCAGTGTCTGGGCTGAACGATGGGGGTGGAGACGCTCCTTCAGGTATACTGGACCAAGGCCATTTAGGGCTTTAAAGGTCAGCACCAACACTTTGAATTGTGCTTGGAAATGTACTGGGAGCCAGTGTAGATCTTTCAAGACTGATGTTATGTTGTCTCGGTGGGCGCTCCCAGTCACCATTTTAGCTGCTGCATTCTGGATTAGCTGTAGTTTCCGGGTCACCTTCAAAGGTAGCCCCACGTAGAGCGCATTGCAGTAATAGAAGATAGAGAGATAACTAGAGCATGCACCACTCTGGTGAGACAGTCCATAGGGCAGGGAGGGTCTCATCCTGCGTCCCAGATGGAGATGGTAAACAGCTGCCCTGGACACAGAATTGACCTGCACTTCCATGGACAGCTGTGAGTCCAGAATGACTCCCAGGCTGCGCACCTGGTCCTTCAGGGGCACAGTTACCCCATTCAGGACCAGGGAGTCCTCCACACCCGCCCGCCCCCTGTCCCCCAAAAACAGTGCTTCTGTCTTGTCAGGATTCAACCTCAATTCATTAGCTGCCATCCATCCTCCAACCGCCTCCAGACACTCACACAGGACCTTCACCGCCTCCACTGGTTCTGATTTGAAAGAGAGGTAGAGTTGGGTATCATCCGCATACTGATGAACACCCAGCCCAAATCCCCTGATAAAAGACAGAATAAAAACAACAACCATCTCCTGCAAGCCAGGGGGTTGAGCTAGATGCCCCCCACGGTCCCTTCCAATTCTACAATTCTATGACTCCAATAATCCCCCTCCCTTCCCCTTTGATTCACACAGGCCTGCACTTTTCATAACCGGCCAGGTCGAACGTAGCTCTCTAGCTACGTATTACGATCGCCGGGACATCAGAAGCTGCCTTTCTGCTGAACCAGACATTGTTCTATCTAGCTATTGTCTGCACTGGCTGGCAGCAGCTCTCCAGGGTTCCACACCTGCAGAGGCACCGACTTGCACAGAAAAAAGAAGAAGTTAAAGGATCCCTGGACAGTTAAGTCTAGTCAAAGGCGACTATGGGGTTGTAGCGCTCATCTTGCTTTCAGGCCGAGGGAGCCGCATTTGTCCACAGATAGCTTTCTGGCTCATGTGGCCAGCAGGACTAAACCACCTCTGGTGCAACGGAACACCATGACAGAAACCAGAGCGCATGGAAACGCTGTTTACCTTCCCGCTACAGTGGTACCTATTTATCTACTTGCACTGGTGTGATTTCAAACTGCTAGGTTGGCAGGAGCTGGGGCAGAGCAACGGGAGCTCACCCCATTGGGGGATTCGAACCACCAACCTTCTGATCTGTAAGCCCAAGAGGCTCAGTGGTTTAGACTGGGGTGGGCAGGCGTGGTGACACGTCAGGAGGAGCCAGGGAGCAGAGCTGAACATGGTGGCAGCGCAGCTTCAGTGGCTGGTGGCTCCTACTTTCAATGGCTCTCAGCTCTCAGCTTCCTTCTCCTCATTCTGAACATTGGGGGGGGTATTGGGGGCTCCCAAAGTGGTGGCCCCTAGAAGCTGGAGCCAATGCACACCTGAGTTTCTCCCAGTCCTATCCGGAGGTGCTGGGAATTGAGCCAGGCACCTTTAGCATGCAAGACAGGTGCTCTAACCACTGGGCAAAAGTGCTTTCCTCGAGAAATGGGAAACTGTTTTATATGCAGTCAGTCCATTGGTCTGGCTCTGGCTCTGGCTCAGTCTCGTCAACACGAACAATTCATGCTCAAGCAGTTAGCAAAACCGAGGTGGAGGGGATGGAATAGGACGCCCCTATTTTCATTGGAGAAATGTTGGAGAGGATGGAATAGGATGTCCCCAGCGAGTGCAGAGAGCTCAGTACGTAGCAACTTCCTGTGATCCTAAAGCAGCTTACGGAAACCCATGATAGAAGCAAAAAGAGAGATCATCACAGAGCAGCAATAAAAGCTGCCAATCTGAAACAGCAGCCAATTTGAAAGTGGGCTGCATCAGGCACATTGAAAGCATGTTGATGGGCAAGGCATTTGCTTCTAAGCAGTGCTGTGTGCGTTGCAGGACGGTGCTATTTAAGAAGAATATATGTTATACATTATACATAAAGTCTTGTTCAAACACAAAGACCGTTCGATCGATGAAGGAGACGCGTTTTCTAAATGCTCCTCTGGGAAGTGTCAAACTGCTGCTTGCGGAAAGGACTGTTTGCTGAGTGATTTGTTCCAAAGACCATTTTCAAGCACACAGAAAAAAGGAAAGAAAACCAGAGGTGTCTCAGAAGGGGATGGGGAGATGGGCTATTAACATTTTATATTTTTTATTTTGCTTCCCACCTGCTGGTGATCAATTTGTGGTGGGCAAAGGGGAAATCTCTTTTAGCTGCATCTCATAAGCTACCTGTGGATCTCAGTAGCGGAAAGGGACCAGTTCGCTACCAAAGACATTTTCCACTTTAATTTTACTTCACATGCTCTGTGGATGACTTTCAACACTGAACACCACAGGCCTTCGAACACAGGCCTGGCTTAGATTCAGTCCTGCAGTAGTGGTAGCCAGGAGAGAAATTTGATAATACAGCTCAGGTTTTACAAGATCCTCTTTTTTCCTGACACTTTGGAAAAGTTTACACTTTGAACAATATTATTAGGGAAAGAATATATACATACATTTAAAAATCATAATTTCAAAAGGGGGGAAGGGTGTAAAACCCACATATTCAGACATAAGCAGGAGGACGGTGATGACATCTAAAATAGCATTGTAAGGGGGGGGGACTTTTAAATTTTAAATAATATTTGACGATGCAGAAATGCTTTATATATCCATAGCAGCTTTCTCATGACCGAAAACTTTTCATTTTGCAACGCTGAGGTTTTGTTATGGTGACAACTGTGATCCAATTCACCAGCTCCCAAATCTTAACGAATGAAGTCATCCTTTTTAGGTTTGAGGTTGCTTGTTCAGATGATCTGTGTAGACTTCAATATATAAAGAAAGGGTTCTCATATAAAGAAGGTATATTTTTAGTCTGGCTGAAAGGAAACAAT
Source organism: Podarcis liolepis (assembly GCF_965112155.1). Taxonomy (NCBI): domain Eukaryota; kingdom Metazoa; phylum Chordata; class Lepidosauria; order Squamata; family Lacertidae; genus Podarcis; species Podarcis liolepis. Next base: position 5,699,299 of record NC_139564.1, read on the forward strand.
AGCAGGTCTTGGTTTACTTGCAGATGAAAGACTTTAACCGCCGGCTACCACCATTCGCTCCAGCGAGGTTCCTGCAAGGCTTCTCCACTGGGCTTTTCTCGATGCTCCCTCGGAAAAACCAGCAAAAGAAGTGTGACAGAATCGATTGCACCTTCGTGGCAATTCTTGCAGCCCTGACAAGGCTCGTTTCCTTCCTCGCGCAGCTCGCCTCCGGCAGTCCAGGTTGCTGATGCCCTGGCAAGGAAGGATGGAATGGGAGAGACCCAGATTCTCTTTCTGCTCAGGGAAACGAGAAGAGATCCCCCAGGCTGTTCTCCCTGAGTTTTTGCAGCAGCCGCCAAGACCAGCCTGGTGTTTCCTTGCCACTCTCTGTGTGTCTGCAGCAGAATGATGCTTAGGAGGGGAGGGGGAGAGGGGGGAGAGAGAGAGAGAGTTGAGGGAGCCTGCTTCTTTGCATCTTCTCCTCCTGCTGTGGCAGTTCTTAGCTTGCCCGGGAAATAGAAGCAGCCTCCAGAGGATGTAACCTGGCGACCTGCAGCCATCCTTTTCACTCTTGGATCTTTCTCAGGGAACGCTTGGACCACTGAAAGTCAGGCTTGAAGAGTCTCCAGCAATTTCAAAAAGGTAAAGGGGCTCTGTGCTCCTGGACAGAAGATGTCCATCTCAAGAGACCAGGCAAAAGCCATCTCCTGCCTGACATTTCTCCTTCCTCGCTGCCTTAGAGGTGAGACTTCTTTTTCCCATTCTTTCGCAGGAAGGGTATCTGAAGTTATCAGAGGGGCAGCCTCTCATGCGCTATGTGCAGAAAGCCAATCTCAGCCTGGGATTTTGCAGGGCACAGTGGGGGAAGGGGAGAAGTTGTACTTCTTCTGCAGGAGATGTTTGGCATTTGTTTAAAGTGTTTTTAAGGGGAGTGGGCAGGAGAGAGACTTTTGAGAAGCTGTATCTCTCCCCGAAAGAGCGCAGCCGATTCATTGTTAACAGCCGAGGGAGACGAGACAGAGAGATGTGAGTACTAATGGGCACTCAGGAAGACGTCTAACCTGGGGTGATGTTGCAGTTCAGCACGACTATGTGGGGTGCAGAGGTTGTTTCACTGCCTAACGCTTTGCCTGCGTGGCGCGCATGAAATCTAAAATGGTCCAAGCATCCATGGTGTTTAAAGAGATGGGATTTGGGAGAGTGATGTCTATCACTCTGCGAACAAAGGAGTGCCAACTCTCTTAAGAGAAGCGGGGCACCTAAAGGTCCTAAAGTCTGACCCCCCATAAGCTCCCACTCTCCTACACATCCCATTTGCAAATCAAACCTTTGCTAGATCTCACGTTGGCTGAAGACATCCAGTCAAGACTTGTTTGCTGCCAAGTTCAAATGCCTTCTCTGTGGTTGGCAGCCCATCCCTGTTGCCTTCAGACGGTGTCCCTAAATATCATTTTATTCAGCTGCTGGCTGTGGTAGGCCAGTTTCCCCCACCTAGTGCTGGCCAGTTGTTTTGTACTACAATTCCCATCAGCTGGGACTGATGGGTGCAGTCTAAACATAGGGGGTGCACCAAGTCAAGGAAGGCTCTTCTAGGCTATATATGGCCACTGAGTTCCTTAATGCAAACCTTGTTAAATAGAGGGCATATTGTTTAATACTTGCACAGTACCATTTGTGTAAAATGAGGTCCCTGGTCTCAAGGACCTTCCAGTGTAAATACCAGGATGTGGGTGAAAGGCAGAAAAAAGTTGAGGAATGGATACCACGAGAGCTATGAACATAATTATGTTTGCGTTCTGGATTAGAAGTCTTATTGCCACTGCTCAGTTTTTGGAACTTCTTGATGATTAGAATTCATTGTCTGTCATGATAATCTCTTTCTTTCTCTCTCTAAATTTTAACTCACCAATTTGATTTATCTGCACTTCTGATTATCTGAACAATTCGGATGTCTCAGGCTATTTTGCTAAAGGAGAATTTTCTGTGTGTGTGTGTGTGTGTACCTTTGCAATATGCATCAATGAATTCACACTTGAATACACAAAATCAATCCAATATTAGACTTTCCAACTCCTTCCCACATCCCTTCCCAGTGACTTGGCTGCAACATTTAATCTAGTTCCCTAATTAGAGAAGAAAGAATGCGGGGGATGGGGAGGTCCCTTAATGAAATCCACAAGTGACATCCCTTCTCACTCCAGCAAATCACGTTCTCCCTCCACCTTTTGAAGTCTTCTAAAATCAGTCATGAATGGGACCGGGCCATTTCTCCCACCTTCCGCTCCAGCCACCGGTGACCCAAACGCTGGTTTGGAAGAGGTACCTGCAAAGGAAACAGGAAAAAAACGGATCTGAGATTAAGGCAACACCTTGCTTGGAGAAACTGCTAGGTGACCCTAAGCTTGTGACTTCCAACTCAGAGGTTTGCCCAAGCGAGCCCCTTTGAAATGGAAGAAGGGCGTGTGGAGGCTAGTCCATTAATGCAAACGGGTCACTACCCCATGAACATCAGCCTTGATTCTTCCAAACCTGCCTGCCTTCTTTTGACCAGCCCAGAGGATGATCTTGCCTGTTTCCTTCTCCTCCCTAGTCTCGCTTTTGCAGGGAGAACAACGGGGGGAAATGTAGAATTAATTGGTTCTACCTGTCACTGGCTCCATCTCTGTCTATCATTGGTTCTGTTGGCTTCTCTGCCCCGGCATCGTTTTTATGGTGTAAAAACACAGTAGAGAATGTCCATTTGGATTGTGCCCACTATCTGATGCTACAAAACCGGGGTAGTCAGAACGCTACCTTCCAGATGTTGTTGGATTACACGTGAGGTAATGTGGGGTATTACGTTCTGAGGCAGCACACGTCTGAATGAAATTGTGTATATCTGGAGCACAACTGGAAAAGCCCGCAAGCACCCTCTAAACGTCTGGAAACCCTTGAAAACCCCTTTTTTAAAAAATAACCAGCACTTACCATGTCCACCAAACTCCATCACATTCGCTCCCCGCAAGCCTCCTTGCTCAAAGGTTGCTGGGTTCATAGAAGAGGCAATAGAATAAGGGCCACTAACTGACGGCTGATTCAGGACTTTAAATTGTGCTCTTATATCAAATTCCCTTTTCTGCGTATACTGCAATGTTTTACTGTTGCTATGGCCATTGGCTAATGCGAATAAAGTTATATCTTATCTCCTTGCTCAAACTCCAACTCTCCACAGACCTCAAAGGCAGTGGCGTAGGAAGGGGGCGTGTGGTGGGTGCGGGCCGCCCCGGGTGTCATCACTGGGGGGGGGGTGACAAACTGACAAAAATATGTGTTTTTGAAAAATAATAATTCCTGCACCTGCCGCACCCCCCTCTTCCTACGCCACGGCAGGAGCACTCGCCCCTCAAGTGATTTCCGAAAACCAGAAGCATTTCTGCCTCCAAATTTGCAGGCAGAGCATGGCCTTTATGACTAGTAGCCTTCCACAGCCCTCTCCCCCATAAATCTGCCTAATCCAGATGCATAGCTAGGTGAGGCGGGGGGCACTGGGTGCCAGACCGCGGGGCCTGCATCGTGCCTGAGCCACGCCCCTCTCCTGAGGGGGAGGCGGTTGGCGGACTGCCTGCAAGTTCTGTGCTGCTTTTTCAAGCAGCGCGGGGCTTGCGTCTGCCCACCGCCTCAGCTGTCCTACAGCTGAGGGGGAGGCTTAGCCCGCCATGCCCCCACGGGCAGCTTGCCCTGCCCCCCATGGGTGGCTTGCTCCGCCCCCAGTTGCAGGGCACGTGCGTAGCCCCGGGCACCCGAGCGACTAGCTACACCACTGCTCAAAGGCTGGGGCAAGGGCTCGTAGGATTTCTGTTTTTGCTGTTTCCACAATCTTCCAGGGCTGTCGTCCCCCCCCCCCCGATTTGTTTTTTCTTCTTCTCCAGAATTTTAAACAAACGAACATGTATCTTAACTATACTTAATCCAATCTTAGTAACATTGTTAAATGGCTTCCTCGAATCCCCCTGACTGAGTTTCATTGTATATCTTTGTAACAGTTTTCCAAAACCACTTTCCTCATAAAATTAACTTAGTCACTTAACATCTTTCTTCCTTCTCATTTTAACTTTAAACATAATATTATTCTCTAACATCACATATTTAAATCCTAAGCCTATCTGGTATTTGCAAGTTTTCCCAATTAAGTTATCTTAGCATATTTAGCTAAATAGTCTTTGAATTTCATCCAGTCGTCCTGGTACTCCTCCTCCTTCTGGTCGCGGACTCTTCCAGTCAGGTCGGCTAGCTCCGAAAAGTCCATCATCTTCAACTGCCATTCCTTTTGGGGCTGTTTTTGCCCCTTTTCATGCCACTTCTAGGTTCACAGCGATGCACACATGCGCGGTTGTGTGTGCCTTGAATGAGCATTGAAATACACTCAGAGTCGCAAAGTGATTTCATGCTCTTTATTCAGCTCATAGTGGTGAGGAGGAATGAATGAATGTCCCCTCACAGTATCTGCTTTATATACATTATTTACACAATGGGCTGCACATGATTGGCTAATTCCGGAATTCTACTGTAAGCCAATCAGGTTGTGGATTCACTTCTATCTGGAGCAGGATTGGGTGGTTCCTGCCAACCAATCATACTGCTGCATTGTTCTAGGACCAATCAGACTGCTGCATTCTGAATCCTATTGTTCTAGGACCAATCAGACTGCTGCATTTTGGATCCTATTGTTCTAGGACCAATCAGACTGCTGCAGTTTGGATCCTATTGAACTCAGTACATAACAAGCATGAATGGGGAGTTGCCTGTTCAACTTCCATCAGCCCCAAGCAGCATGGAATCATGGGAGAAGTAGTCCAACAACACCTGAAGGCTGCCATATTGACTAACGCTGCAAAAATGTGTGGTTTACAGGGGAAGGGTCCGGCCACAGAATTTGTGCCCTGCCAGTGCTCATATTTCCGAAGCAAACAATATTAATAAAGAGAGTGATCCTTTAGTGAGGAGATTTGTTGGGGTGGATTCAGCAGCACCCTTTCCCAACCTTCCAGATATTTTGCACTACAATTCCCATCGCAATGGCCATGGCGACTGGGGCTGGCAGGAGTTATAGTTCTACAACAACGAGAGGGCACTCGGCTGGGGAAGGCTGTAGCAGTGAATCAGGAAAACGGTGGGCCCAAACGATTGATGACCACCCGGTTGCACATCAGAATATGCACTCAGCTCTCCGCAGTGTAGAAGAGCCGATTCATATTGTAATGACTACATAGAATAAATCTTCCTGATAATATTAGTGCAGCTATAATATCTAAATGAATCATCAGCACGATTTAGCAATTTCAAGCACTTCCGATCTACTAAAAAGATGCTGTAGGCAGCAGGGTGTTTTTTTTAAAAAAAATATTATTTTTAATAAAAGGACTTATAAGAATTGCAGGTGGCAAGTACTGTCTTAAAAGCGACATGCCTCTGCTCTTTGACGAAGGATTAAATGCCATTTCTTGGAAGATTATACCTGCTATGAGGTCATCATCTAGCAAAGAAACCATGCCTCTCTTTTTTGCTTTAGGACAATTCTTTTCAAACATTTGCAGATTTATGCCAGTTTTATTAATGGACCAGTGGGTAATTCAGTGTAACGGCCTTATATTTTACCGTGCCTGTTTCATTATGATTGAATTGCACTTGGGGAAACATAGAATATATATTTAAAAAGGAGACGGCGAAGAATAAGCGCTGAAAAGGAGACTGATAACTATGCTTACACGAGCTGTCTTAACTATTTATTCTCTTAGTCGCTGTGCATCCTGAAATTGGGTAATCTTTGCCTGCAGAAGTTAGTCTGCAGTATATAAAGCATGCAACTCACAGATCCACATAAATGCTTTTGCCAACTTCCCATCTCCTCCATCAGATCAAGGCAGGCTGCCATCTTTCAAACCTCCCTAGCTATGAGCTAGCGAGAGAACTAGATTGAGTTGGCTGAAATCAGCTGTTTGCTTAAGCTGCTGGGGTGTCATGGAATGCTCACAAACATTTCCCAACTGCTTCGAAGTGTCAAGGATTCTCCGCCCATAGAGTCCGGGAACAACTGGTGTTGGTGGAAAGGCCACAATTCCACCATTGGTGAACTCTTAAACTACCCTCTGTTCAGCCTGGTGCCCTTCAATGCTACCTGCTCCCTGGTAGCTGTAGTCCAAATCAGCTAGAGGGCACCAGGTTGGCAAAGACTGCCTGAGACCGTGTGTCTATGAGAGTGGCAGGTGAGCAGTGTGTGTGAATGGGGTTTATGGCTGGCTCAAGATTTTATGTTGCCTAAAGCAAAGAAATGGGATGCAGGTGGCGCTGTAGGTTAAATCACTGAGCCTAGGAGTTGCTGATCAGAAGGTTGGCGGTTCGAATCCCTGCGACGGGGTGAGCTCCCGTTGCTCGGTCCCTGCTCCTGCCCACCTAGCAGTTCGAAAGCACGTCCAAGTGCAAGTAGATAAATAGGTAGCGCTCCGGCGGGAAGGTAAACAGCGTTTCCATGCGCTTCTCTGGTTTCTCCAGAAGCGGCTTAGTCATGCTGGCCACATGACCTGGAAGCTGTACGCCGACTCCCTTGGCCAATAAAGCGAGATGAGCGCCGCAACCCCAGAGTCGGTCACAACTGGACCGAATGGTCAGGGGTCCCTTTACCTTTACCTTAAAGCAAAGAAGAAGAGTTTGGATTTGATATCCAGCTTTATCACTACCCGAAGGAGTAGGCCAGATGTCCTCTCCTTATTCCACGTAGGGGAGCAGAGTGGAAGTTAACTCATATTTCAACACCAGCAATGAGACAGGGTTCCCACCCCACCCCTGAGGCAACTGCTGAGCTTAAGAGCAGCTCTGCTCAGCAGGAATGGCCAGAAATAACCCCTCTCCTAGGCACACCAGCATCTGTTGCCAGAGGCAGCCGAATCAATTGACCTAACGGTAGGGCCGGCACTGATAATTTCTGTATCCGAGTGCTGCATTTTATTTCCAAGTGGGAGAGCATCTGAGAGCATCGGTGGGGAAGCAGACAAAGCACACATCTGCGAATTTGCATCAGTCTCCATTTGTGCATCTAACTTGCCGGAGGTTTGTTTTATTTATTTTTTTTGCAGCTGAAGCAATTGGCCTGAAATAATAACAAGCTTGTGTCTCTTCTCTGCACAGCGGTCTGCTCGAAGCATGTTGGTCAGGATCAGCCCCAGCCCGTTTTCGGAACAGCATATTCTCGCCGTGGAGGATTCGGGTCAGGAGTATTCCACCCGGAAGTCACCCTCAGCTCCATTCATGCCTGAAGGACCCTCCGCGTCCCCTGAGCCAGACCTTCTGCTGCCCGCCAATGCCACCAACGCCACGGACTGCGGGGAGGATATACTGCTGTACGGGGACACTGAGAAGGTCATCATCGGGACGGTCCTCTCGGTCATCACTCTGCTGACCATTGCGGGCAACAGCTTGGTCGTCATCTCCGTATGCATCGTCAAAAAGCTCCGCCAGCCGTCCAACTACCTGGTGGTCTCCTTGGCTGCGGCTGACTTGTCTGTGGCCTTTGCCGTCATGCCCTTTGTCATCATCACCGACCTGGTGGGAGGGGAGTGGCTCTTTGGGGAGGTCTTCTGCAACGTCTTCATTGCCATGGACGTCATGTGCTGCACGGCATCCATCATGACGCTCTGCGTCATCAGCGTGGACCGGTAAGGATGGCCTCCTGCTTTATAAATCATAGGCTCACAGAATTGTGTGTTTTTGTGCGCGTATGCGTGTGGAAATGTTCAGTGGAAACAGCAGCAGGGGCAGAAACAGAGAAGAGACTGTCCAGGTTCATAGAATCATTGGATTGTTGTGGGAATGTTCAGGGATGCAGGAGAGGATATATTGTTTTATTAGAGCCTTTCCAACTTGTGTTAACAAGTTCACAATTTAGCAGAGTAACAATTCCCCTTTTTAAACTCACAGCGGATGTATTAGCTCAGGCTCGCTAAAGCCTCTATAATAGCTGTTCTGGTATTTCCCCCTTATTCCCTCATAAAAGATAAGACACGACACAGTCTTCTATAAAAGTATAAAGAGTTTACTCACATTCTGCTCACAGTTGGATCCCAGAAGGCAGACTTAGCTTAGAAAAGTAACATTTGCCTGGAAAATATCTCATAAGAAGACAGTCCCTTTGTCCTCTCTTGGCTGAAGCCAAGAGAGCATTTTTGGCTAAGCAGATGTTGCTTCTTCGGTGCATGTAGTCAAAGAGAGAGAGATGGCTGTCCTGCCCTGTGCTTTTGTTGTTACCTGCACAGGTGAGGCCACGCCCACCTCTAGTCACATGCAGAGGAAGTCTGTCCCAGCCCAGAAGGAAACAGGAAGTTTACCTGCTGGCTGGACAAACATTCCTCCCCATGTGTAAACATGTTCACTCTAGGAATGTTGTACTTGACTGCTCTTGTGTTTCACATCCCACAAAATGTGCACATGGCCTTTGCAGGTCATCTAGACCAGCTTTTCTCAACCCTGGGTCCAAGATGTCATTGGACTACAACTCCCACCATCCCCTGACCACTGTTCCTGCTAGCTAGGGATGACTGGAGTTGAGAAAGGTCTAGATCTAGATCAAAACAGGAAACCCCCGGCTAGAGCATTTGCTACGCAACTCGTTCTGTCGGCGCAAGGATTTGCCCTTGTGCGAAGGAACTTTATCCCCTCTCCTCCCCCCCCCAAATAAAACCTTTCCGAAGCAAATTTGGAGAAGGCATGGAGTGCACTCAGGGGAAGAAGTAGGAGAGAGGTTCCATTTTATACCTACAAATCCTTGCGTGAACAGAACAAGCGTGTTGGATACCACCCATGGTCCCTGATAATTTATTGCTGCTGAATGTGAAATGTATGCTATTGAAGGAGCACTGCTAAATAAGCAACTACCTTATGGATGATGATCGTGGATGTGGGTGTACAGTCTTTGCATTCAGATCAGATTGGGAACAGTACGAGGATGCGTGAAGATTGAATTCAGATGGGCAGAGTCATTGCTTAGAGGCAGAGCACATGTCGTGCATACAGAAAACCTTAACCAGGCCGATTATGTAGAATCACTGTCATTGTCTGGTGTGCTCTGTACTCAACTGCAAATGAAACTCTCTCTAAGTTTCTCACTGAAGTACAGGGAAATTAAGAGGATGGTATGCGTGGCCTAAAGGTGACATTTCCTGACGGAGGTCACCCGATAGTCTAACCAATTCAGTTGTCTGAGTGTCTTTATTTATGTATTGAGAACAGCCACAGGGAGATGCCGGCAGGCTTGGGGGAAATCGGAGACTTGCAGATGTAGGAGTAAGGAGAATCTGTAGAACATCACCCCTCCAAAAAACAAAACAGCCCAATGAAGATGGCGTGTACTCAGTGCCTGCAGAATGTTGAGAGGGGTGAAACTGATAATAATAATAATAATAATAATAATAATAATAATAATAATAATAATAATAATAATAAATTTATACCCCACCCATCGGGCTGAGTTTCCCCAGCCACTCTGAGTAGCTCCCAACAGAATATTAAAAATAGAATCAAACATTAAAAACTTCCCTAAACAGGGCTGCCTTCAGATGTCTTTTAAAGAGAAGATAGCTGCTTATTTCCTTCACATCCGAAGGGAGGGCATTCCAAGGGGTGGGCGCCAACACTGAGAAGGCCCTTTGTCTGGGTCCTTGTAACCTCACTTCTCACAGTGAGGGAACCGCCAGAAGGCCCTCGGCACTGGACCTCAGTGTCCGGGCTGAACGATGGGGGTGGAGACGCTCCTTCAGGTATACTGGACCGAGGCCGTTTAGGGCTTTAAAGGTCAGCACCAACACTATGAATTGTGCTCGGAAACGTACTGGGAGCCAATGCAGATCTCTCAGGACCAGTGTTATGTGGTCCCGGTGGCCACTCCCAGTCACCAGTCTAGCTGCCGCATTCTGGATTAATTGCAGAGTCCGGATCACCTTCAAAGGTAGCGGTTTCAGCTCAGAGAGTATGGAGGATGCCATGGAATGCCAAATTTTTGTAGGGATGGGTTAATGAAAAACTGGGGGTGTGGGAGAGAGAGAGAAGTAATGGACTGGAATATTCGTTTTTCACTTTTCCTTTGTTATACATTTTTATTGGTTTTTTAAACATATTTCCAACAATCATATAACATATAACTTATCTTATGCAATATTCTAGTCTTCCATCAACTCCCCTGATGATTTTTCATTCTCTATCACTTATTCTGCATTTCTTAATTTCTCTATTACTCTTAATTATCATTAACTAATAACTCTCCTCATAGTCTTTCTTGCAATATTTCAAATAGTCCTCCTTACAAAACTTCTTGCAGTCCTACTAACATAATCTGTTCATTACAATTACTGTACCGTTTTTCACTTTTCCATATCAGTTCGTGATTGATTGATTGATTGATTGATTGATTGATTTTTAAGGGGTCTGCACAAAAATCCATCAAAAATCTGAATGCAGCTTTCCCCTATGCTCACGTCAATACTTTGAGAGTACAGTACTTTGACACAGAAGCCATGGGACATACTTTGCTTTGTTGCCTCCTTCCCAAAGCTTACCCAGCTTTGAGAAGGCAGTGCGAGGGCTGGGGGTCAAATGTTGCCGAGGGCTGCCAAAAAAGGGCTGTATGTGTGTTGGACCACCCTGGTCTAGCACAGCCTCACACCACAAGGAAATGCCTATACCGCAAATTTAAGCCCATTTCAACTGAGCCACGTTGCGTCCAAACAACCTGTTCGTTGAGCATTCGCCTTGATTTGCTTGCACAAAGATTATGGCTGGGTGTTGCAACATCCGCTGTTCATCATGATGTCTTGGTGGAAAGATTGTGTCAAGCCATAGTGCCTTTTTCCATTGCTTTCCTTTCTAGGGGAGGGGGGAGTTGGGGAGGGGTTGAAAGCAGTTTATGGTGCAAGAGCACCCAAACCACTTTAATTTTACACCCTGAATTTTCTGGTAAGCGCTTGAATCCCAGCTACAAAACAGTCTGGAAGTCTAGAAGCCAAGGGGGCCTCACTACTGTAAATCCAAACCAAATCTGCCAAGATAATGAATTTGTTTCTTTGCGGTATTTATATCCCACTTGTCCAAGGAGCAAAAGGGGGGTGCGCATGGACCTTAATCCCCACAACAATCCTTTGAGGTTGGTTAGGCTGAGATCACCCCGTGAGCTTTGTGCCTAAGTGGGGATTTGAACTCGTGTCCCTCCCGGGTCCTAGTCTGGCACTCTGCACCGCACTGTACAGCTATCCCTTGATGCTTTTAAAATACCCTGTTCTTCTCCCCCCAGTCTGTGCACTTAATTCCTTGTCTGTGCGACTTTCTATCTTTGAAACAAAAACAAAGGAAAGAAATCTGAGCAGAATTAGGAAGCAGACACTTAAAGTTAATTGCGCAAGTTACAGCAGCAGCGCCTCTGAATGCAAAGGGTAGGCGTGTGGAATTCAAAAGCAATCCCAGACTGCACGTATTTAATGTTTGGTGCTCCCGTTAGAAGGAGCCATAAAGTCTGAGAGGTGGAGATTTATTTTATTTATTTGGAAATGTCTGCACTGCCCTTCAGTATAAATATGCAGAGAAATAAAAAGGAGCAGCCTCTTCGGTGAAGGGCGCCCATTGTACACAAGCTGGGTTCAGCAATCGCATTTATCACTGCCTGTTGTTGTTGTTGTTGTGGCTTTTAAAAAAAGAATGGTTACGAAGCAGAAGTCCCTTGTAGCAGGGATGGGGAGCTGTTTCCAGCCTGAGGGCTGTCTTTCCTTCTGGGCAATCTTCCAAGGGCCACATGCCAGTGTTTGGAGGGCCAGAGGCAAAGTCAGGTGGAACAATGAATATTTTTTTATAGCTTTGTACAACAGGCTGGTTCCTACACATACTCATACCCCTCTCTCTGCCCTCCATCCAAACAAGGAAGAGACATGATCAGAGTTCAAGGACAAATCCTAGCCAGGCAAAAACCCTTGAGGAAGGTGAGAAGGAAGGCTAAGGAGAGGTTTGGCTTGGGGATAACACAAGTGGCTGGGGTGGAGGCAATAATAATAATAATAATAATAATAATAATAATAATAATTTCTTATTTGTACCCCGCCCATCTGGCTGGGTTTCCCCAGCCACTCTGGGCAGCTTCCAACAAGGATTAAAAATACATCAAAATGTCACACATTAAAACCTCCCTGAACAGGGCTGACTTCAAATGTCTTGTAAATGTCAGGTAGTTGTTTATCTCTTTGCCATCTGATGGGAGGGCGTTCCACAGGGCGGGTGCCACCACGGAGAAGGCCCTCTGCCTGCTTCCCTGTAGCAAGGCTAGGGAGAGAGATCTAAGGGGCTGCATTTGTTCCCTTGGCCTGAGGCTCCTCCCCTCTGCATTAAAGAGATGGCCCATTTGGTGGCCAACCCAACTCGAGTGATTGATCCCTTCATCCATCCCTCTGAGATACCTTTGATCTAAGGTTAAACACTCACATTTTTGCTAGCAGAAAACAACAATAGTTAGTTACCAACTCAGTTAGAGCTCAGTCTTTTCTTTAGCTTCAATATAAAAAAAGGTAAAGGATCTCTGACAGCAGTGGCGTAGCGTGGGTTGTCAGCACCCGGGGCAAGGCAAGTAATTTGCGCCCCCTAACCCGTGGATTTGCGCCCCCTAACCCTAACCCCCAGATGTTGCGCCCGGTGCGGCCGGCCCCCCCTGCACCCCCCATGCTACGCCACTGTCTGACAGTTAAGTCCAGTCGCGGACGACTCTGGGGTTGCGGCACTCATCTCGCTTTACAGGCCGAGGGAGCTGGCATTTGTCCGCAGACAATTTTTTCCGGGTCATGTGGACAGCATGACTAGGCCGCTTCTGGCGAGACCAGAGCAGCGCACAGAAACGCCATTTACCTTCCTGCCGGAGTGGTACCTATTTATCTACTTGCACTTTGACGTGCTTTTGAACTGCTAGGTGGGCAGGAGCAGGGACTGAGCAACGGGAGCTCACCCCGTCGCGGGGATTCGATATAGCCCCATGGAAAATCCCCACATTCAAGCCTTCGTTAATGTACATTTGGGAATTCCCCATTTCAGTGTCAATTAAACAATTGTACTTAACAAGTCCATCGCCTTTGGCTTGGGCTGGGCACACCTGACTTGACTGTGTTGCAGGTGGTGGATGGTGTGGGCGCGATGGCAGCACTCACCTGACCTCCAGTCGGTTGCATCATTGCTGCTTACTGGGAGGTTAGAGGGGGAGAGGAGTCAGGAAGTTGGTGCAGTGTTGATGCGCCAGAGGGAGTGCAGGATTGGCTCCGCTGGTGCATTTGCTCCATTGCGACCTCGCATGCCCCCTCAGCAGCGACGCAACTGATGGGAGGTTGGGTGAGTAACACCACCACACCTTCTTGGAATAATAGGTCCGGAATTGCCCAAGAAAGATGTTAGATTGTTTTTGTACGCCACAACTGCTGCTAGGATTTTGTTAGCCAAGAACTGGAAATTACAAGAAGTGCCAACAGTGGAGGAACGGCAGATGAAGATGATGGATTTTTGGGAGCTAGCCGACTTGACCTGAAGAGTCCGTGACCAGAAGGAGGAGGAGTACCAGGAGGAATGGATGAAATTCAAAGACTATTTAGCTAAATATGCTAAGATAATTTAAATAGAAATATTTGCAATTACCAGATTGGCTTAGGATTTAAATATGCAATGTTATAGAACAATATGTTTAAAGTTAATATGAAAAGAAAGAAAGATGTTACTTGACTAAGCAAATGTTATGAGAAATTAGTTTTGGAAAACTGTTACAATGATATACACTGAAGTTCACGGCCTAGGACCCTCGTACCTACGGGACCGCCTCTCCCGGTCTGCCCCACGGAGGACCTTAAGGTCCATAAATAGCAACACCCTAGAGGTCCCGGGCCCTAAGGAAGTCAGATTAGCCTCAAACGGAGGCAGGGCCTTTTCAACACTGGCCCTGGCCTGGTGGATCGCTCTGTCTCATGAGACCAGGGCCCTGCAGGATCTGATTTCTTTTCACAGGGCCTGTAAGACAGAGTTGTTCCGCCTGGCCTTTGGCTTGGAGCCAATTTGATTCCCTCCCCCTCTTTCTTTTTTCCTTTCTCCTCCTGTGATGAGGCTGCATTTTAATATTTTAATGTTTCAATATTTTAATGTTGTCTTTTAATCTTGTTTTTAAGTTGTATTCATTCACTTCGTTTTTATTATTGCTTGTTAGCCGCCCTGAGCCCGGCCTTGGCTGGGGAGGGCGGGGTATAAATAAAAATTATTATTATTATTATTATTATTATTATTATTATTCACTGAAATTCAGCCAGGGGGATTTGAGGAAGTCATTCAATAATGTTAACAAAAGTGGAATTATTACAGTTAGGATCAATGTTTGTTTGTTCATAAATTTGGAAAATCAATAAAAGAAATTGGAAACAAACAAACAAACACCACCCCACCTCCCTGCGTGTTGCATGTCTTGCGCACGTGGTCCCTGGGGACTCAGCATGGGTGTCGGTGGGTCCGGCACCCAACCCCTCCTCACGTGTGTCTCGACGGGCTTCTGCGTGCTCTGAAATGAATAAATCCTGAGAGGTGCTGGCTGCCTGCAGGTGTCGCCGAAGCAAATAGGACCTGACACTGTGCCCAGCAACTAGAGCAGACCCTGAACAGCATTTAAGCATGCATGCAGCGCCCTTCTCTAAGCCTTACGCGACTCCAGATCAAAGTACAGATTAATTAATCACTTAACGATCCCTTGCAAGTCTTTTCACGGCCTCCTTCCAGATGCTGTGTACATGGAGGAGGGGGACTTCATTGCTGGTGATAGAAGCACTGCTAATCCGGGTCTGTTTTTTAAAAAACACTGAACTGAAATAAACTCTGCCGTCCTGAGGAATTTTCAGCCGAGTGCTCTTTTCTGGGAAGCCTCGGAATCTTCCGCCTGTTATATCCATCTGAGACCTGCACCGGTGGCTGAATTGCTACTGGGCCCATGTTCAAGGTGGGGTTATTAGTATGCAAAGCGCTTAACAACTTGGGACCAGTTTGCCTACAAGAACGCCTGGCCCCACATGCACCCACTCGACTGCTGCAATTGGCAGAACTGGCACGGTTACAAGTGCCACATAAAACCCATTTCTCATTGGTAAGAACTCAGTCTTTTACTGTGGCAGCACCTGCCCTTTGGAATTCCCCACCACTTGATAGCAGGCAGGCACTCTTTTTGGCACCTGCTAAAAACATTCTTGTTTAGACAAGCCTACCCAGATGGTTAAATAGTTGGTGCAAGTTGTTATTGTTGTTTACATATACCCTGCCCATCTGACTGGGTTGCCCCAGCCAAAGTTTAATCTATTTTTAGTCTGTTACCTTAACTTTTCAAAAGTTTTAAATTATCATTGTTAAAGTTTAAAATTTTCTTATTGATGATTTTGTTGCTCTATCTTTTTTGTGAACTGTTTTGAGGCTGTTTTTGTGGGTTGATTTTGTTTTTTTAACAACTGAGAGATGTATAATTTTTGTGAACTAAATAAACACAATTTTTTAAATTTATTTTTTGAGGTGGGTGGTTTGAGATAGTCACACACCTCTTGTTCCACAAAGGATGTCTGTGTAGCTTTTGCCTTTCTAAACTTTCTAAATCCAGTCATTCCGGCATTTCTTCCACAATAAACATAATAAGCATTTAGAAAATTAGAATAAAATTATTCTCAACCCGGGTCTCTCAGGCCGGCTCCCTCCAGATGTTTTGGACCTCAACTCTCATCAGTCCTGACCAGCCCAGATCCCAGTGCACCTTTGGAGGGGTTTCTGGGGTCACAGAGATTTCCTGGGATCTGGGTCACGACACTGCCTGCCCACGCATGCCCATTTCTGTTTTGCTGATTAAATCCTTACAGCAATTGCAAACAGTCCTCCGTATGATCTGCCACCGCAACGTGGTTATGCAACGGACCCTGGACCCTGCTATTTTTACATTAACTCCAAGAGCTAGCTGGACCCCCTGTAGGACAAGCACACACGTTGTTGCCTGGTAACCAAAGAGATGTAATTAGAACAGAGTGATTTTTTAAAAAGAGAGAGAGAGAAACCCTACCACGTGGGTTCTAGTGGCGGTTCCTGAGAGGGTGGTTAAAAGGTGGCTGTGTTCACTGCTGTGACCCACTTTGCATCGCCCAAAAGAAACTCAGTTCAGCAGCCGCAGTGTCGTGGGCAGAGGGAATAAGTGACCTGTGCGGAGTTTTGTTTTGCTGAGTTAGAACATCGAGCCACCTAGCCCTGAGCAGCGTCTCCTTGGAAGGGAGAACTGAGCTTTTCCCCACCCCTGCTAACTGTGACACCGTCTGGAGAGACCAGGGATTGAATTCACCCTGGACGCAGCACATGACAAGCACATGGCTCCACCTCAACCACTGGTTCTGCTCCATGTGTCGGGGAGTGATGCGAGTGATGGGAATTGCGTTCAGGTCACATTTAAAGGTTTTCCTGCTTAATTTGCCTTTCTGAAATAGCATGAGAGTCGAAACGTGGCCACCTTTTAAAAATTCACACTTCCCCGAATTTTGCAGTGCAGTTTGCCAGTCAAGTCATGTGTATAAAAAATGCATATGGCATAAATAGGCATGCCTTTGTGAAGACAACATACAACATGCATGAACCTACCTGGACCCTGAGATCATCCTCTGAGGACCTTCTTTGTGTGCCTCCTCCACATGAGGTCCAGAGGGTGGCAACATGAGAATAGGGCCTTTTCTGTGGTGGCTCCCTATTTGTGCAATGCTCTCCCAGGGAGGCTCATCTGGTGCCTTCATTATACATCTTCTCCCAAGTCTTTGGCTAATTAAACTATCTATGACCTTTTAAACTGTGGGGGTACTGTTTTTGTTTGTTACGAAAATCCTCGTTATTGCATATTTTTACATGGCTGTTTATTCGTATATATATTTTTTAAAAAATGTATATGGATGTTTAATGATGGCCTATATTTCTAATTGGGACTCGGGTGGTGCTGTGGTCTAAACCCCTGAGCCTCTTGGGCTTGCTGATCAGAAGGTCAGCGGTTCAGATCCCTGCCACAGGGTGAGCTCCCGTTGCTCTGTCCCAGCAACCTAGCAGTTCAAAAGCACACCAGTGCAAGTAGATAAATAGGTACCACTGTGATGGGAAGGTAAACAGCGTTTCCATGCACTCCGGTTTCCATCACGGTATCCTGTTGTGCCAGAAGCAGTTTAGTCATGCCGGCCACATGACCCGGAAAGCTGTCTGTGGACAAACGCCGGCTCCCTCAGCCTGAAAATTGAGATGAGCGCCACAATCCCATAGTCGCCTTTGACTGGACTTAACCATCCAGGGGTCCTTTACCTTTTTACCTAACCTTATATTTCTAATGCGTAATAAAGGTTTGACGAAGCCAAATCCAACCTACCAATCTTTCCTTGGTGTTTTCCAGGTACCTGGGAATAACCCGGCCGCTGACATATCCCGTGAGGCAAGACGGGAAGTTGATGGCCAAGATGGTGTTCATCGTTTGGCTCCTCTCGGCCTCCATCACTCTGCCCCCTTTGTTTGGCTGGGCGAAGAACATCACGGTGGAACGGGTGTGCCTCATCAGCCAGGACTTTGGCTACACCGTCTACTCCACCGGCGTCGCCTTCTACATACCCATGGCCGTCATGCTCGTCATGTACAACAGGATCTACAAGGCAGCCAAGGCCAGCGCTCAAAAACACCGCTTCATGGACTTCCCCAGGCCTTACGAGCCAGACGGAGCCTACTGCATCGAGCCTGGCGTCCGGCGCCAGCATAGCACCAGGAGGAGCAAGGCTGTGGAGCAATGTGCCACCTTGTCCAAATTCCTCCGCCAAGACCGGAAGAACATCTCCATCTTCAAGAGGGAGCAGAAAGCAGCCAGGACCCTGGGCATCATTGTGGGGGCCTTCACCTTTTGCTGGCTCCCCTTCTTCCTGATGTCAACGGCCCGGCCGTTCATCTGCGGCAGCCGCTGCAGCTGCATCCCACTGAGGCTGGAGAGGACTCTCCTCTGGCTGGGGTACGCCAACTCCCTCATCAACCCCTTGATCTATGCCCTCTTCAACCGGGACCTGAGGACTACTTTCTGGAACCTCCTGCGCTGCAGCTACCGCAACATCAACCGCAGGCTGTCCGCCGCAAGCATGCACGAGGCCCTGAAAGCCACAGAGAAACACGAGGGCATCATCTAAGGCTGCGGGCCCATGTGGACGTTGGCGTTTAAAAGCGTTGTGGTCACTCACTAAGGGAGGCAGACCCTCCCTGCAACTGCCCGCTCACACCAAGGATTGGGGGCTCACCTGGATGGGCAACACCAAAGCAGGGCAACGATTATCCGGTTCCCCTGCAGCTTTGCAAATAAGTCTATGGAAGATGCTAGTTCACAAAAGGACCCGAATAAATCTGTGCATCTATGGCAGCCGTTTGCGGTATAAAGGGGAAACAATATTTTGCCACTTTCAAGAATTTTCCTATGTGTGGAAATTGGGGAGAGGGGATTACAAGATCCTAGTAAACTCCTTGTAAGGGAGAGGAAATTAGCTGGCAAGCCAAGCGAGAATTGTATATCCGAGAGGCCGTAGCAAGGATGCTCAACAGAAAGCCTAGATCAGCTTTCCCTGACCTGACGCCCTCCAGATAATTTGGACTTCAACTCCCATCACCCCTGACCTTTGGCCATTCCGGCTGGAGCTGATGGGAGTTGGAGTCTCACGACATCTGGAAGTCACCAGGATGAAGAAGGCATGACATCTGCTGTGGAGCTCTTATGTAATAATAATACTTAACATTTATACAGTTCTTCCCGAGTGCCCAGGGCATTTCGCATTCATTTGCCTCGATTATCCTTACCATACGACCCGTAAGGATAGTCATAGCCACTAGGGACTGAGAGAGAGGAAGCGGTTTATGTTAACAGACCATAGATGAGGCAAGATCTCTATGTAGGGCTCTTCGTTTTCATGGGTGCACACACTGACCAAGTGAGGACTTCGATTTTGAGTATGGAACCCAGCATGCTGAGATGCTCTGTCCCCATCTGAAATAAAAACAAATAGACAAGTTTCTAGTCCTTTGGCTAGAAAGGGAAGGCAAAAAGGGAAAAGGAGCAAAAATTCCCAGGGGACCTAACATTAGCACCTTGTGCCTCACTATGGAGGAGAGAAGTGGAGCCAGGCAGTGTGTCCATCTTGGCCAGCAATGTCTGCTCCGACTGGCAGCATGTCCCCAGGGTCTGAGGCAGCAAAAGGTCTTCCCCGGCCCCTGTTCTCTGATTCTTCTACCTGGAGATGCAAGGAATTGAAGCAGGGCCTTCTACGAGCATAGCATTTGCTCAACGACTAAGCATTGGTTCAGTCCAGAAGGAGTTAAGCCAAATGAGTCAATACATTCTCATACATTCCTGACAAGACAGAAGTACTGTTTTGGGGGGACAGGGGGCGGGTGGGCGTGGAGGACTCCCTGGTCCTGAATGGGGTAACTGTGCCCCCTAAGGACCAGGTGCACAGCCTGGGAGTCATTTTGGACTCACAGCTGTCCATGGAGGCGCAGGTCCATTCTGTATTCAGGGCAGCTGTCTACCAGCCCCACCTAGTACGCAGGATGAGACCCTCCTTGCCCGTAGGCTGTCTTGCCAGAGTGGTGCAGGCTCTAGTTATCTCCCACTTGGACTACTGCAATGCGCTCTACGTAGGGCTACCTTTCAAGGTGACCCAGAAACTACAACTAATCCAGAATGTGGATTAGAATGTGGATAGAACTAATCTAGACTGGTGACTGGGGGTGGCCGCCGAGACCACATAACACCGGTCTTGAAAGACCTACATTGGCTCCCAGTACATTTCCGAGCACAATTCAAAGTGTTGGTGTTGACCTTTAAAGCCCTAAACGGCCTCGGCCCAGTATACCTGAAGGAGCGTCTCCACCCCCATTGTTCTGCCCAGACACTGAGGTCCAGCTCTGAGGGCCTTCTGGCAGTTCCCTCATTGCGAGAAGCAAAGCTACAGGGAACCAGGCAGAGGGCCTTCTTGGTGGTGGCTCCCACCCTGTGGAACGCCCTCTCATCAGATGTCAAAGAGATAAACAACTACCTGGCATTTAGAAGACATCCGAAGGCAGCCCTGTTCAGGGAAGTTTTTAATGTGTGACATTTTAGTGTATTTTTGGTCTTTGTAGAAGCCGTCCAGTGGCTGGGGAAACCCAGCCAGATGGGCAGGGTACAAAAAATGAATTAATTTAATAATAATAATAATAATAATAATAATAATAATAATAATAATAATATGCACCCATGTAGACAGGTCGCAGAACGCAGTTTTTCTCTGCCTTCCTTGATGATTCCCTGGCCTCCCCACAAAGAGCCACATCCTGCGTTGATGCTGGATAGCTCAGTTGGTATAGCAAGGGACTCTTAATCCCAGAGTTGTGGGTTTGAGCTCCATGTTGGGCGAAATATTCCTGCAATGCAGGGGGTTGGAGTTGGCCCCTTCCAACTCTACAGTTCTATAATTCTGTTATCAGAGATGCATATTTTCATTCCTTAGTTGGTGGCCTGGAGTATATCAGGCTCAACAAGCCTCTTCCATCTGCCAACTGAGCTTGCTGTCCAACGCCTCCCTATCTCCCCACATTTCTTGCATTTTGCAGCAGCTGATGGCTCTGTTTCGCTAGTCTCTGCTGCCGTCTGGTAACCATGCATGTCCATACATCCAAAGCAATGTACAGAAAACAAAAACAACATTATACCCATCAGGCAGAAACATGGTTTGGCTACATGCAGTGGCTTTTAGAAAGAACAACAATGTGCTAACTTTATCACAAAGAGGCGTACCACATTGGACTGGGGGACTGGCTATCGGACTGGAGGATGTGGATGGCGTTGTGGTCTAAACCACTGAGCCTCTTGGGCTTGCTGATCAGAAGGTTGGGGGTTTGAATCCCCGCCACGGGGTGAGCTTCCGTTGCTCAGTCCCAGCTCCTGCCAACTTAGCAGTTCGAAAGCACACCAGCGCAAGTAGATAAATAGGTACCGCTGCGTTGGGAAGGTAAACAGTGTTTCCGTGCGCTCTGGTTTCCATCACGGTATCCTATTATGCCAGAAGCGATTTAGTCCTGCTGGCCACATGACCCAGAAAGCTGTCTGTGGACAAACGCCGGTTCCCTCGGCCTGAAAGCAAGATGAGCGCCGCAACCCCATAGTCGACTTGGGCTGGACTTAACCACCCAGGGGTCCTTTACCTTTACCTTACTGGCTATCCATTCTGAGTTGCAGCTGCAAGAGAATGGCGATGGAGCTTCGATAGCAGGTTAGAAAGTTTTGCCACTCTGCTATTCTGGTAATGTAAGCAAGTAAATCGGCAGAAAGGAAATCCTCTGTGTTTTCCAGACCAAAGGCTCCTAAGTCTCAGAGATGAGAGTGATTTCACTGGCAGGGTCTAAACTGAAAACTTCAAGACACTCACTAGCTTCTAATTTCTTCAAATTTCAGCCAGCTTTGGAAACAAGAGGTCAGGAACACACTGGGTTAATTCAAGGGCGGAAAGCAACACCTTGAGAATCAATGGCAATGAAAAGGGCACTTTTGTGTGGAGGCAACTTGTTTACAATAGCAGCACCCTACAAAAACCTTCGCTAACTTGGCCAACGTGCAGGTGGGGGTTGTCCTCCGAAACATCTGTAGGGCTCCAAATTGGCAAGCGATGCCCTACTCCGAACACACTCTAGAAAAACTGTGTGCATTTGTGTGTGCCTGGCGCAACCCTAGAAGACACAACCATGTGGAGAACTTTCTGCAGGAACCACAAAACGTCAATCATCAGCATAATCTTTCTCCCTCTGATCCAATATGGCAGACAGGGTTAAATCGCTTGGCCTAGCTATTCCATGGAGTAGAGATGAGAAGGCCTGGGGGGGGGGGGACTGGGGAAATGGGGGAAAAAACAATTTCCCCCTGTTTTTCCCCCGTTTCCCCCCAAAGCCATTTTTTTCCAGAAAAAATGAAAAAAAAACACAGTTTGATATAGTTTGAATATTCCACACACTTTTTTCTCCATTTTTTCTGGGGGAAAAAACGACTTTGGGGGAAAATGGGGGGGCCTGTCCTCCCCCCAATTTTTCCAGTTTCCCCCCAGAACTTCCCATCTCTACCAGGGAGCCTTTTTCCATCTGAAGGCTACATTCCCTTCTCACCCCCAGAAACAAAAGCCGGCAGAACGACGAGTGTGAATTTTACATTTGTATGATAAGTTTATACACACACATAGCCTGCAAGTCTCCCAGCAAAACCAGGACATCCCTTTTTTTTTATTTCTCAAGAACGGCTTGATTTTTTGAAAATAAAACTGATCTGAGCAAACACTGACAGATTCCAACCAGACTGAACTGATATCGAGAGGGTTTGTTTAGAAACACAGTGGCAATTTTTTCTGCCGGGGTTGATGGGAATCTTGAGGGCACCTTGGGAAAGGCTTTTTCTACCAGGAACCAGGGAAACAGGCCAGTTTTTCCAAGGGCTGAGGGTGAAATCTGCGGTAATTCAAGAGTCCAAATTAAATAAAGGTGTTACTGACTTACCAGCTGAGCGCCCTGGTTATTTGAATTTTGTGCATGCCCCATGGTACGTTTAGGTTGAAAACAGGTTGGGTTGGACTAGATGACCCTTGTGGTCCCTTCCAATTCCACAATTCTGTGATTCCAATGTACAGTGGTACCTCAGGTTAGAGACGCTTCAGGTAACAGACTCCGCTAACCCAGAAATAGTACCTCGAGTTAAGAACTTTGCTTCAGGATGAGAACAGAAATCGCAAGGTGGCAGCAGCGGGAGGCCCCATTAACTAAAGTAGTACCTCAGGTTAAGAACAGTTGCAGGTTAAGAAGGGACCTCCAGAAAGAATTGAGTTCTTAACCCGAGATACCACTGTAGATTGTTTTCCTGTCAAGGGCCACCTTATCTTACTCAGTCATGACTGTAGTGGCAGGGCTGTCTTGCATACAGCACTGGCAGTTTGAGGGGTGCTCTGTGAAGCCCATGAGGAATCCCATAACCCACAACATCACCTGCTGGAGGGGATTATTTCATAGAATCATAGAATCATAGAGTTGGAAGAGACCACAAGGGCCCTCGAGTCCAACCCCCTGCCAAGCAGGAAACACCATCAGAGCACTCCTGACATATGGTTGTCAAGCCTCCGCTTCTCTGGAGCAGCAGAAAACAACCTTTCTCCCTCCTCTATGTGACATCCTTTTATGTATTTGAACATGGCTATAATATCACCCCTTAACCTCCTCTTCTCCAGGCTAAACATGCCCAGCTCCCTTAGCCGTTCCTCATAAGGCATCGTTTCCAGGCCTTTGACCATTTTGGTTGCCCTCCTCTGGACACGTTCCGGTTTGTCAGTGTCCTTCTTGAACTGTGGTGCCCAGAACTGGACACAGTACTCCAGGTGAGGTCTGACCAGAGCAGAATACAGTGGCACTATTACTTCCCTTGATCTAGATGCTATACTCCTATTGAGGCAGCCCAGGAACCTTCTATTTCCCTTTCTCCGGTTGATGCAGATGGCAGATTGACTTTTCCTTCAGTCCTTTGCATCTTCCTTCCCAGGGCTGCTACATCCTCACATGCTACCTTCTTAAGTACGGTATAAAGAGTAAAAGCAAGGAGAAGAGAGGAGAAGGAAGGAGAAGAAAGGGGAGGAGAGGAGAGAGAGAGAGAAAAGGGGCGCCTTGCCCATAGAGGCAAGTGGTGCAGAGCGCCAGGGCGCCATGTTCTGGAGGGCGCCAGGGAAGAGGCAGAGGCTGGACGTGGCGCCTCCTAGCATAAGCTCGCTGCCCTCGCCTGCCTCTGCCATGCCGCGCTGAAGCAGCACCTCGCCCAGAGCCTCCGCCTGCCACAGCCGCAGTGGCACGGGCGCCAGGGAAGAGGCGGAGGTTGGGTGTGGCACCTCCCGGCATCAACTCGCCGCTCTCGTCCGCCTCGCTGAAGCAGCGCAGCACCGCACCCAGAGCCTCCGCCTCTTCCCCGCCGAAGGAGCTGCCCTCCAGCCACTGCCCGCCTCCTCCAGCCCCGCAAAGCTGCCAGCAACTGGGAAACAGGGTGTCTGTGCATGCCGGAGGGATCTTTGCACCACGGCGCCGGATATACTTAAGATGGCCCTGTGAGACACACACACACACACACACACACACACAGAAAGACAGACAGACAGACAGAAAGAAAGACAGGGCTCTTTTCCTCCCTTTTGCCAAATTGTGCTCTCTGCTATGCAGGCTCAATACGAGCAGGCCGTATATCACAATTTGCGCAGACATTTTTTTTTTCATAGCAATGCAAATCACCCAGAAATGTGTCTGATCATCTTCTGGCTCCCATCGACGCTGGGAAAGGAGCAGCTCATGACTTCATGGAGTAGTGGAGTACAAAGAAATAAAGTGACAAAGCAGAGGGGCTGGGCAATATCTGGTTTTCAACATTGTGATATATTGCCAGCTAAACACTGCGATATATTGATACATCACAATGTCTGAAAGAAGGATGAAGCGATGTAGAGGCATTGGCTGGCTTCATGGTCTTTCCCAAATTGTAATTTTTGCATGGCACGCGTGCACACACACACACACACACACACACACACACATCATGGTTCACGATATATCAAGAGGTCAAAAATTATGAAACTGGTATCACGATCTGGACTTCAAGCCGGTTTGGGATGATATATCAAAATATCGCCCAGCCCTGCAAAGCAGTGACACAAAAATGATGGGAAAGGTACTTGCTCACCTGTTGAGCATGATGTGCTTTGAGCTCAAGAGGATCGTATTGAGAGGAGGAACATCGATTTCAAAAAGGAGTGGGAACCATTTATAAACTATATAAAAAGACAGTATAAAGATTTGGACCCATTGGCAGGTTTTGACTAAATGTTCACCACTATATAAGAGGTAAAACCAACAGGGTACAGAATTTGTTTAATAAATCAATACGGAAATACGGGGGAATCAAAGAGGGGGGAGGGGAGAAATGTGGATATAGAAATTGTTCAATTAAGATTTGTTGAAAATTCGTTGTTACAATTTGAAAATTCAATAAAATTTATTGAGAGAGAGAGAGAGAGAGAGAGAGAGGAGAAACATGTAAGAGTGTACCAAGGGCCACATTCCTTCATGGACAACCTTTTGGGGGCCACACACCAGCAATGGATGAGGCCAGAAGCAAAATGGGTATGGCTAGAGGAAAAGCAGGTGGAGAAATGGATAGGAGTCCTTGCATCAGAAGCATTATTGGCGATGGAAGAGAGACAACCTTCTCTGTGGTTGCTCCCATTTTGTGGAATTCCTTCCTGAAAGAGGTTAGACTGGCTCCGTTTTTCTTATCCTTCTGCCAGCAGATGAAGATCTTCAGACCAGCCCTTGGAAACTAAGGTGCAAACAGTGCTGGTCGCTCGCTCTTTCAGGAGGCAGAGACGGTCACCAACTTGAATGCCTTTAAAAGAGGGTTGAAAAAATTCATGGAGGAGAAAAGGGCAATCAGTGTAATGATCTCAGACAGGCAAGCAAGCCTTGATAAGAATTCATAACTCTCTGGCAGTTTTATGGTATGTTTATTTATAAATTACATCCAGAGTGCGGCTCCCAGCCTGCTGCTCTTTGAAACGAGTTGGTCACTCTGAGTCTCCGCCCCTGTCACAGCAAGAAGGGCGCCAAAGTCCAGCCCTTCCTCTTTTGCACTTTTGTTGCATTTTAACCCTTTCAGCTCAGCTCTCCGGGTTCGGGGAGAAGGAGGGTGGAATGCCCCCCTGCTCTCAAAAGAACTCTCAGCAGGCTGTTTCTCTGCTGGTTGCATAGCAACTCTCTCACTGCCGTCTATCTCTCCCCCTCCACCTTCTAGTGAGCTGTCTGTGTCTGCTGCTCTAGCTGAGTCATGGAACTCTTGGTGAAGGGGGGGCAAGCCCTCCCCTTCCTGCTCTGTCTGCAATCTTTCTTCTCCAGAGTTGGACTCTGTCTCTCTTTGTACTGGCAATCCCTCATCTCCTGAGTCTGACTCTTCCCAGGCATTCGATTCAGCCACGTCCCTGACAATCAATGGCTTCTAGCCACAATGGCCCCTGCAGCTAGAAAAAGCAATGTTTCTGGATGTCAGTTGCTGGAAAACATGAGAGGGGAGAGGGCTCTAGTGCTTGAATCCTGCTTGCGGGTTTCCCAAAAGAGGCATCTGGTCGGCCACTGTGAGAACAAGGATGTGGGACTAGATGGGCCATTGGCCTGATCCAGTAGGTTTTTCTTATGTTCACCAAAGACAGAGGGGGAAGAATGTACAAAGCCTTGCACTCCTAGATGGCTCAGTCAGCAGAGCACGGAACTCTTAATCTCAGAGTTGGGAGTTCGAGCCCCACGTTGGGCAAAAGATTCTTGCATTACAGGGGGTTGGACTAGATTACAGAGGGTGTTGGGCTTTTGGTCCCTTCCAAACCTACAGTTCTATGATTCCAAACCAATTGACTCATACCCTTTTGACTTGAACACAAATCTCTTTGTAGAACTGCGACAGTTCCATTGTTATGGGCGTGCAAAGTTAAATGAGAAAAATGAAATTCAGTCACGTTGCCCTTCATGACACCATAGTGAAAGACAGAATACATGGTGCGTTTCCAAACATGGAGCTTGCACTATGTGTTTTTCTAACACTGGTGATTACTAACTGCTCTAAAGAAAGCTTTTTTTCTCAGCTGAACAGAATGGGGAAGGGAACCCACGGAACACAACAATATTTTAGGACAAATTTGACTCACTTTCCCTAGTGTGTTTTGTTGAGTCAGCTTCCATAAACTTATCCAGAATTCTGCAATCAGAAAATCTAGAAAGAAGCTATTTTAATTTTGGTATGCATCCTCCATGTGTCATTTTGAAATAAATTAAGCTTTATCTTATGGTTTAGCATTGATTCTATTTTGAATTACATATTTGGGGCTCCCTAATCTTTTCAGTGCGTAGGGTCTCTAAAGGTCTTAATCTGTCCCTGCCTCCACCCTGATGATCTATATAGTTCCCTATTCTGTTTTTTTAAATAGCCAGCCCAGCTCTGTTTCTCCAGCCCCTGCTGCCTGAGGCTGCCATCTCAACTCTGCCTAACGGGAGGGCTGGCCCAATGCCTCCAGGATGTCCTCAAACAAGATATGGATGCAGCAGCCTTCCACCATTGATTGTTGTCCAACAAGAGATACTCACAGGTACAGTGTCTCCAAAGCTGGAGGCTCCATTGAAGTGCAATGGGTAAATGCAGGGAGCGGAGAAGCACACAGAATCTCCCCATTGCTTTTTATATCGGTCCTGGAGGTTCTGCTGAATATGATTAGAAGGGACCAGTTGGTTAAAGGTATACAAGTCGGAGCTAAACAGTACAAGTTGAGAGCATTTGCAGATGACTTAGTATTGACCTTACAGGAGCCAGAATCTAGTACTAAAAGGGTTTTGGAACTGATTCAAGAATTTGGTCAGGTTGCAGGATTTAAACTGAATAAGTTAAAAACTAAGGTTTTAGAGAAAAATTTAACACCGATTGAGAGAGAGAGGTTTCAGAATGAGACAGGTTTAACAGTGGTTAAGAAAGTGAAATACCTGGGGATTAACATGACAGCAAAAAATGGGAATTTATTTAAAGACAATTACGAAAAATGCTGGGCTGAAGTGAAAAAAGATTTAGAAATTTGGTCAAATTTGAAGCTTTCACTGCTAGGCTGTATTGCTGTGATAAAAATGAATGTATTGCCTAGAATGTTGTTTTTGTTTCAAACATTGCAAATTTTGGACAAAATGGATTGTTTCAAGAAGTGGCAGAGAGATATCTCTAGATTTGTCTGGCAGGGCAAGAAGCCCAGAATAAAATTTAAAATACTAACAGATGCAAAGGAAAGAGGTGGATTTGCTCTGCCAGACCTTAAACTCTATTATGAATCAGCAGCTTTTTGCTGGTTGAAAGAATGGCTGCTTCTTGAAAACACAGACATTTTGGATTTAGAGGGTTTTAATAATGTATTTGGATGGCATGCATACTTGTGGTATGATAAGGTCAAAGCACACAAAGCATTTAAAAACCATATTGTCAGGAAAGCATTGTTTAATGTTTGGATAAGATATAAGGACCTACTGGAAAACAAAACCCCAAGGTGGCTGTCACCGATGGAAGCGAAAGCTCAGAAAAGCTCAATATGGAAGTTAAATGGCCGAAATATTGGGAAATTTTGGAACAAGAGGGAGATAGACTGAAATTGCAGAGTTTTGAGAAATTAAAAAACAAAGTGCGAGACTGGCTTCATTATTATCAGATAATGGAGGCATACAATTTGGACAAGAAAATTGGCTTCCAGGTGGAAAAATCAAAATTAGAAACAGAACTGCTAGAACCCAAAACTAAGATTTTGTCAAAGATGTATAACTTGCTGTTGAAATGGAATACACAGGATGAAACGGTGAAATCTGCTATGATTAAATGGGCACAAGATGTTGGACATAACATAATGATGGCTGACTGGGAACAGTTATGGACCACAGGTATGAAGTTTACGGCATGTAATGCCTTAAGAGAGAATATTATGAAAATGATATACAAGTGGTACATGACCCCAGTCAAGCTTGCAAAAATCTATCATTTGCCCGATAATAAATGTTGGAAATGTAAAGAGACTGAAGGTACATTCTTTCACCTTTGGTGGACGTGCCCAAGGATTAAGGCTTTCTGGGAGATGATTTATAATGAAATGAAAAGGGTATTTAAATATACCTTTCTGAAGAAACCAGAGGCCTTTCTCCTGGGCATGGTCGGCCAAATGGTGCCAAAGAAGGACAGAACTTTCTTTATGTATGCCACAACAGCAGCAAGAATACTTATTGCAAAGTATTGGAAGACACAAGATCTACCCACTCTGGAAGAATGGCAGATGAAGGTGATGGACTACATGGAATTGGCGGAAATGACTGGCAGAATCCGAGACCAGGGAGAAGAGTCGGTGGAAGACGATTGGAAGAAATTTAAAGATTATTTACAGAAATATTGCAAAATTAATGAATGTTAGAATGATGTCAGAATGAAGTTAAGTGGTTTAAGCAGCAATGTTATAAAGGTGTATGTAAAAATGGATTATTAACAGGTGAGAATCCAAAGTTATAATATATTATGTTAAAGGACTAAGATAAAAACAAAGATGGAAAGAAATTGCTGAATTAACAAGGAAACAAGGAAATGGATGTAAGGTATGGAAAGACTGATGTATTTTTTTAAGTGTTTTTTATCTTTTTTGTATTTTGTATTTTTTCTTTTATTTTTCTTTTTGTCTTTTTTTTCTTTCTTCTTTTTTAATTCGTGTAATTCTTTTATTTGAAACCTTAATAAATATCATTTAAAAAAAAGAGAGAAGCACACAGATGTTTGAGGGCATCATTTTTAAAAGCAAATATTTATTGGACTGTTAAACACTTATACATCTGGATTGTTTTCTGTCCGTTGAGTTTAGACATAAACTTACACATGCAGGGTTCGAACATATTAATTAGCATAAACTATCCACCAAGATTGGGGATGTGGGTGGTGCTGTGGTCTAAACCACAAAGCCTAGAGCTTGCCGATCAGAAGGTCGGCGGTTCGAATCCCCGCAACGGGGTGAGCTCCCGTTGCCCGATCCCAGCTCCTGCCAACCTAGCAGTTCAAAAGCACGTCAAGTGCAAATAAATAAATAGGTACCACTCCAGCGGGAAGGTAAATGGCGTTTCCGTGTGCTGCTCTGGTTCGCCAGAAGCAGCTTAGTCATGCTGGCCACATGACCCAGAAGCTGTCTCCGGACAAATGCCGGCTCCCTCGGCCTATAGAGTGAGATGAGCACCACAACCACAGAGTCGTCTGCGACTGGACCTAATGGTCAGGGGTACCTTTACCTTTACCTTTATCCACCAAGAATATTGAGTGGTTGGTATATCAAGGTCTTGATTTGGGCCATTAACCTAGTTAAAGAAAGGGGTCGATGTTTCTTGGAAGGTGTCTCTATTCGTTATGCCTTTAATTGGTGTCTGGTAAGATGCTCAGACATTGCCCTATTCCAGATATTATTTTCCATGTGTCCAAGGGTATTTCAGTCTGACTCTACTTGTGCCACAGTCAGTAAGACGCCTACCAGTTCTCTGTGGCGCAGGGTCTATGTCCAAAGATAGTAGGGCTAAGGCAGGATTTGGAGAAAGAGGTTGGTGTCAGGTTTGCGATGTCTCTCTCACACCAAGACGCAGCAAGTTGGCAGGTTTATTACTCTTAGATTTATTGAGTATTTACACAGTAGCTCAGTCTGAGCCCTATCAGCTCAGTCGTCTCCCGATGAGAGAGTTGGACGCACTGGATGACGCTGTCGACACCAGCAGGATATCCTCCACCCGTTGCTCCACCTCTTGCTGGGCTGGCATTGCGCCTGTACTCTACTCTTCTGCCTACTCCGAGGAGACGCAGGAGCAGCCTGGTCGCTCTGGGAAGAGAAGTCCCTGACAGTTGACTTGTAATGATGGATATAATAGAGAATGCTTGGTTCCAAAAGTTTTTAACATGGGGGCATTCCCATCAAACGTGATGTAATGGGTATGAGTTACTCGTGCGTAAACTGCCGCCTCTCTAGGCTTAATTGCCTTGGTTAAACCGTTCTGAATGCACAGCCCATCTCCGCGTGGCTGTCTCAGTCACTAGCAGAATCTGTCTGTGGGTGTTTCTTAAACCTCTTCCAGCATAGAAGCTGTCTGACTCCCAAACGCCTCCTTCTCTCACTGCGCGGGAGTCTTCTGCGCAGGGAGGGCGTGGGTAGTGGAGGACCTGTGCTCTCCTCACTGATGTCCAGAGAAGAATCCCGGAGCTCTCCCTCCCCTTCCCCCATATCCCTGGTGTTGCACTGATTTCCTTCCCCCTCTACCGAGCTGCTTCTCCCCCTGGTGCTGGGTCCTTCGCCCGCAGAATCTGGGAGCCTCCCCTTCGCCTCTCGCTCTGATGTCAGTTCCCTGACACGTGAATAATGAATCAAGTTTTCCACAACCAAAGGGGAAAGGGAGGGATTCATTTGTGCTGGCCTGGCTATCCGGTGCCATCGGAGGATGGGTGAAGCCTCCTGTAAGTGAGCAGAGATGGTTTCAAGGGGGCAAGTGATCCAAATACTCGTCTGAGGGCATCCTTAGCAAAACAGCTGTTCTTCTGACTCAGGTTTTAGAGCAGAAAACAATGGAAGCGGCTAAAACGAGGATAATTCTGAAAACAGAGACTTCTGGGGGTCTTCTGTTTGGGGACCTCTGGGACACAGCCTTGGAGATCTCTGGACTTAGCTAAGGCTGTGTTTCCTTTGACAGAAGCTGGCACCGTAACACAGCTATTTCTGAATATGTCTCTAAGGCAGTCGCTGTTCTGGGACAGCATCCAAGAAAGGTAAATGTTTGAAAGGCAAAATCAAACAACTGCGCTCAGCTTTAGCTGGGAAGCGGAGCAATCTAGTTACATTTTTTTAAAAAAAGCCATAATAACAAAATGTGGTTTTTTGGGTAGCCTTAAGGGACTGTGTTATCCTGAAGGAAGATGCGAGGAACTTCCCTGACTTGAAATGTTGTGTCCATATGGTTCCCTTTAAAAAAAGAGAAACTGCATATGTTTGCCGCTTGGGAAACATCAAAAGTCATCTGTTTCCCAGCAGGACCGCACTCTCCAGGTGAAACAACATCTGTCTTTCCACCTCGACGGATCGTAATGCCGTTCCGGAATCAAACAGCATGAAATGAAGAAATGCTTTCTGGAGGAATGTGCAGCTGGCAATTTGACCAAAAGGATGCCCTTCAAATTCTCCATCCAGGGGATTAAGTTGTCTCATGCAAAAAAGAAAATTACACACACACACACATACACACACACAGAGAGAGAGAGAGAGAGAGAGAGAGAGAGAGAGAGAGAGAGAGAGAGTTGTACCTTGGAAGTCGAACGGAATCCGTTCCACAAGTCCATTTGACTTCCAAAACTTTCGGAAACCAAAGTGCGGCTTCTGATTGGCTGCAGTAAGCTCCTGCAGCCAATCGGAAGGTGCAGAAGCCGCGTCGGACATTTGGCTTCCAAAAATAGTTCGCAAACCAGAACATTCACTTCCAGGTTTGCGGCGTTCGGGAGCCAAAACGTTTGAGAACTGAGCTGTTCAAAAACAAAGGTAAGACTCGTGTGTGTGTGTGTGTGTGTGTGTGTGTGTGTGAACATGTATATGTAGGATGCAGATATATATATATACACATATATAAAGGTAAAGGGACCCCTGACCGTTAAGTCCAGTCGTGGACGACGCTGGAGTTGCACGCTCATCTCGCTCTATAGACCGTGTTTGTCCGCAGACAAGTTCTGGATCATGTGGCCAGCATGACTAAGCCGTTTCTGGCAAAACCAGAGCAGCTCTGTCCCAGCTCCTGCCAACTTAGCAGTTAGAAAGCACACCAGTGCAAGTAGATAAATAGGTACTGCTGCGGCAGGAAGGTAAACAGCATTTCTGTGCGCTCTGGTTTCTGTCACGGTGTCCCGTTGTGCCAGAAGCGGTTTAGTCCTGCAGGCCACATGACCCAGAAAGCTGTCTGTTGACAAACGCCGGCTCCCTCGGCCTGAAAGCAAGATGAGCGCCACAACCCTATAGTCCCTTTGATTGGACTTAACCTTCCAGGGGTCCTTTACCTTTACCATTACCTTACAGCAAAGCACTAAGACTGAGCCGTTCCAGTTGCAGAAGATAATTTTAGCAGATGCAACTTATTATAATCCATTAATGGCTCACCCTACTACAACTGAGCGGCGTCTTGAAATTTCCACCGTCAAAAGCCCAGCCAAAGACTTTCTCACTTCCTGCCAGAAAACAAAATGTGTGTTCAGCAAGCTGGAGCATAATTAAGAAGATTGTCGTGTGCTACGTTCCCTTGAATGTGCCTGATGGCAGCGAAGACGGAACAGCTGCCCAATTGCATCCCTCTGCTTGGCCAGGTTTCGTGGAATTGCTAATGCAAAAGTGTTGGGTGCCTCCTGGCTCCCGCCCTTTAAAGATATGTGTCATTAGGAAATGTGTCATTGGCAGCGATGGACTGGGCTGGTTGGACGCAGAGGAACAGTGGGAGGAACCAGCTGGGGAACCACCAAGGGAAGAAGGCTGGTGGTGGGACAATGAGTGCTCAGAGGGAGAAGAGGAGGTGCCAGAAGCTGAAGAGGTAACAGGGCTTAGTGAGCGGGGAGATGCTGTGGCAGAGAGAAGTTCAGAATCAGAGGTGGAAGATGAAGCAGAAGAGGAGGGAGACCAAGAGGCAGAGAAAGGTCAGGATTGGGGGAACCAGAAGAGGCATGAAAAGGGTGGAGGATAGGCTGGCTGAACACAGGCACAGTCTTCGATTGCTTGGGGAAAGCTCTGGACAGGAGGGGACTTAGACGGCTGTGGGGAATCGGAGACTGATTCATGGGATGAGCTGCTGTGCTCATTAGGCCTGACATCCAGCCAAGTCTGTGAAGATTGTGTTTTTACTAATAAAATGTTAACTGCAACTTTGGACAGTGATTTATTGCCGGCTCGCTCTCTGACAAGCGGTTTACTTAAGCATGAGCAAACTGAACGGAGGATTTGTCTACTGGTAGTTACTAGTCGTGGCTGTCTTACTACCTCTGGTATCAGATGCAACATGCCTCTAAATATCAGGTTTTGGAAATTGCAAGCGGGCAGAGTGCTGCCCTTCTTGTGCCCTGCTTGTTAAATTCCGATTGGGGCATTTGCTTTGCCACTGGGGGAACAGAGTGCCCCCCACTCTTCCTTATGAGGGTCTCACGCAGGTGGGACATGAATCAGGGAAACTTAAAAACCTTGCCCATTGTTGCCCCAAATGCAACCTCGCCTCCACCCAGTTGTTGTTGTTGTTGACAGAAATCTGCACAAATTCTCTTTTCCCTGTGCTATCGACCTGGGCAGCACACCGTCTTAGCTCAGGATATCCTCCTTTTAAAATTTGAAATTTGATAAGGCAAAGTCGAAAGGTGAGACCAGAGCTGCTGAAACAGAAGGCAGCTCCACATTTGTCAAAATGACAAGGAACTGGTTGTGACGTTAACATATGAGAGAGTGCAGGAGGTGAAATAGTTAAACAGGTTGCCCAGTCTGGAAGGATAGATCCTGAAGCTGAGGCTCCAAGACTTTGGCCCCCTCATGAGAAGAGAAGACTCCCTGGAAAAGACCCTGATGTTGGGAAAGATGGAGGGCACAAGGAGAAGGGGACGACAGAGGACGGGATGGTGGGACAGTGTTCTCGAAGCTACCAGCATGAGTTTGACCAAACTGCGGGAGGCAGTAGAAGACAGGAGTGCCTGGCGTGCTCTGGTCCAGGGGGTCATGAAGAGTCGGACACGACTAAATGACTAAACAACAACAAGCATTGGAAGGGACCCCCAAAGGTCATCTAGCCCAACCCCATGCAATGCAGGAATCTCAACTGAAGCATCCAAGGCTGATTGCCATCCATCTTAAAAACCTTTTTTAAAAACCCGCTTGAAAACCTCCAAGGAAGTAGAATCCGTGTGGAGGCCCATCTGTCATGGATGTCCCTCAAAAATAAATAAATAGATATTTTTAATGTATGCAGAAAGGATGAAATGCGAATGTGATTAATAGATAGGCAGGAAGGGATGTTCTCCCCACCCCTTGAATTTTTGTGACACACTTAGCATTGATTAAAAATCTGCTTCCCTCAGGATTCCTGCATTTGCTCCTCAACATTTTTGCTTCAGGAACTTGCATCGGTTCCAAAAACAAGGCCATATTCCAACGTCTCTCTCCCCCGCCCCCAAACTTATCTAATCCATGCAGACATCCACCCCCCCTCCTCTTAATAAATAGCTTCCTCGTTGGTCTAAATGCCTCTCTCTTCGCCTCCTTCAAAGTGACAGCTGTTATCATAACCACTATCCTGATGACTGTCTTCAAGAAATGTGCTTTTATCGTAATTTTTTTGTCCTTCCTGCGGCACATTTGTATTTATAGAATTCCATTATTATCTGTCAATCACAAGCCGTGTTGAAAGCTGGAAAGAGCAATTGCTAAGCAGATCAAGGCAGAAAACCTCCAGGTAGAACCAAGGAAGGAATTGGGAAAAACCATATTTATTTATTTATTTATTTATTTATACATACATACATACATACATACATACCCCGCCCATTTGGCTGGGTTTCCCCAGCCACTCTGGATGGCTCCCAGAAGAATATTAACAATAACAATTAAAAAGTGATAAAACATCAAATATTAAAAAACTTCCCTGCACAGGGTTGCCTTCAGATGTCTTCTAAAAGTCAGATAGTTGTTGATTTCCTTGACATCTGATGGATGGCATTCCACAGGGCGGGCGCCACCACCGAGAAGGCCCTGTTACTGGTTCCCTGTAACTTCGCTTCTTGCAGTGAGGGAACAGCCAGAATCGTCTGGCTTTCAGAACATGAAAAGGGGGGGGGGGGGCTGAGAAGATTCTATGGAAGGTGAAGACTGTCAGGCTCCTATCCC
Source organism: Podarcis liolepis (assembly GCF_965112155.1). Taxonomy (NCBI): domain Eukaryota; kingdom Metazoa; phylum Chordata; class Lepidosauria; order Squamata; family Lacertidae; genus Podarcis; species Podarcis liolepis. The sequence continues at coordinate 5,734,881 of NC_139564.1, forward strand.
AAAATACAAAAAAAAAAAAAACTTTTTTCTTGTAAGTAAGAAAGTGATTAAGGGACGCAGGTGGCGCTGTGGGTTAAATCAGAGAGCCTAGGGCTTGCCGATCAGAAGGTCGGCGGTTCGAATCCCTGCGACGGGGTGAGCTTTGCTCGGTCCCTGCTCCTGCCAACCCAGCAGTTTGAAAGCACAAAAAGTGCAAGTAGATAAATAGGTACCGCTCCAGCGGGAAGGTAAATGGCGTTTCCGTGAGGCTTAGTCCTGCTGGCCACATGACCCGGAAAGAACTGTCTGCGGACAAATGCCGGCTCCCTCGGCCAGTAAAGCGAGATGAGCGCTGCAACCCCAGAGTCGTCCATGACTGGACTTAACTGTCAGGGGTCCCTTTACCTTTTCTGAAAGTGATTGGCCCTGACTTTGAGTCACTCTGATCAATGCTTCTTGCTTGCTGGGCTAGAGAGGGATGTTCAAGTGTGTTGTTAGCACCCATCTGTCTCAAGAGACAATGGAGTGCACCTCCAGGGGTGAAATCAAACCGCTGCATTAGTGGCACTGATGACCTCCCAGGGGCTGAAGCCTGGGCGAGGTGTACGGAGATCCTGGGTTGTCTGAAGGAGCGTCTCCACACCCATCGTCCTACCTGGACACAGGTCCAGCACCGAGGGCCTTCTGGCAGTTCCCTCCCTGCAAGAAGCCAAGTTACAGGGAACCAGGCAGAGGGCCTTCTCGGTAGTGGCGCCCGCCCTGTGGAACGCCCTCCCACCAGATGTCAAAGAGAACAACAACTACCAGACTTTTAGAAGACATCTGAAGGCAGCCCTGTTCAGGGAAGCTTTTAATGTTTGATGCATTACTGTATTTTAATATTTTGTTGGAAGCCGCTCAGAGCAGAGTGGCTGTGGAAGCCCAGCCAGATGGGCAGGGTATAAATAAATTATTATTATTATTATTATTATTATTATTATTATTATTATTATTAGCAGTAGCAGTAGCAGTAGCAGTAGCAGTAGCAGCAGCAGCAGCAGCAGCAGCATGCAACAGCGGCCACAACTTGGGAAGCGGCTTTGGCTGGCCGGCTAAACCAGGTGAGGGGAGCCAGTGGGTCTCAAACCTTCAGTGAGTTAGGGACTCCCCCGGCATGTGAAGACAGGCTCTGGCAAATTGAGCGGATGAGATGAATAGGAGACCCAAACAACAGCCATGGAGCCAGTTTCTGCACTTGCTGTAGAGGGAAGTGAGACTCAGGTGGGGCTGGTCCACCAGGGAAGGTAGCCCATCTAGGAGAATGACCTAACCTGGGGAGAAAACAGCAAACACCCGATGAAGAGAGCACAGAAGGTTATATTTTCTGAGAATCCTCTGGAAAAACAATCTCTCAAAGGACCTGTTGATGGCATTTTACCATTGCACTGTGGAGAGTGTATTCACTTATGGTCTGTGTGTGTGGTTTGGGACCTGCACAGCCAGGGAAAAAACAATGCTGTCCAGGGTTGTAAAGACTGCGGAGAGAATAATTGGGTGCACTCTTCCCACCTTGGATCAAATTTATGATTCCAGGTGCCATAAGAAAGCAGCAGAGATAGCACAGGATAGTGCGCACCCCGGAAATGATCTCTTTCAGCTTCTGCCTTCTGGAAGAAGGTACAGGGTTATAAAGACTAGGACTAGCCGCCTGAGAAACAGTTTCTATCCAAATGCGATTTTGGTTTTAAATGCAGTGTAAGGTAGTCTCTATAAATAAAATAAATCAAAGGAAGTATTTACTACAAAATAGGAAGTCTTTAAAATTTATTTGAAAAGTAGCAATGACAGTTTGAACCCTAACATGGCACTGAATAACAGATGAAAAATAGAAGTGAGGAGTAGAAAGAAAGTCAGCAGCACAGGAAAAATTCAATATTCAATGTATTGGTGTTGTTGTTGTTTTATTTTTATTTTCTTTCTTTCTTTCTTAGTTGTTAGGAGGTGATGGATATCTGTGTATCTTCATATTTTCTTTTTGTATGTGGTGTATTGAAATGGAATAAAAACTAATTACAAATAAAAAAATACTCAGGATCTGGGCCACAAAGGGCTCCCACTTGCTGAGGGTTAGTTCATTCTGTAACTTCCTAAACTCTGTCCTTGCAGAATGTTGTTTCCTGGCATGGCACGCTTACATGCCAGTCTGTCTGCCAGGGCGCCAGTAAACACAAATCCATTTTCTCCTGTTCTGTTTGGCAATGCAGAAGTGGCGCAGGAGCCTTAACGGACCTTTCCTTGCACCGGATCCGCTATTTCCCTTTCTTCTGTCCTTGCCGAGAGTTATTTAAGGTGTCGTCATGACTACTGGAGAATAATCCAACTTCCTTTAGGAGTCTTTTATTCCTTAGCAGTCAGTTAGTTTAAATAACGGGGGATCCTTTTTTTGTTTGTAGCTGTTCTCTCCTCTCTCTGTGTGCCTAAAAATGCATATTCCTTTTGAAGGGTTTCTCTCCTCCATCAGCCAATGCCGCCACCTCGTCTTTTTAAAAATGCGAGGCTGCAGATTCAATTATCAGCCTTCGCAGTTTTGGCAACCTGCAGGTCTCTTTGTACAGAGCAAAAGGTTAATCAGATAGGAGGCCGGCCAAACTTTTGAAAAACCTTCCCATTCTAATGTACCCAAAAAGCCTTCTGGTCTGCATTTAAAAAATCATCGACTTCTTTAAATTTTAATAATGAGATATCCACAGGAGGCTAGATTCTGAAACGCCGTCGAAAAGTGGGGAAGTGGATCAAATGAATTGGTGGCATGCCTCCCCCCTAAGACCAGGTTCCAGAATCTGCCAGAGACCATCTCCTGAGAGCCCTTGGTTTGCAAAGGCATTGAAGCAAGGAGGGAGGCACTGTGTCATGTGATTGGTTATGTGGGCGGGGCTTACCTGCTCCCCCTCAAATATTTTATTCAAGTTGGCACCCCTGCGAGTGAAGATGCAGAACTGAGCCCCCACACATACCCACACAACGGTTTCCATTTTCATATTTTCTTTTTAAAAGGGGGCAAATCAAGTTTTTGTTTTTTTATGGGGGATGGAATCAAGCTTTGAAGTGGGGTGTTATGTACTGAGCTGAATCTTAGAACAATAGGATCCAGAATGCAGCAGTCTGATTGGTCCGCAGGAGCCACCCAATCAGCTCCAGGTGGAAGTGACTCAGCAACCTGATTGGCTTGCAGGAGCAGCCAATCAGGCTCCTGGATGAAGTGAATCAGCAACCTGATTGGCCTGCAGGAGCAACCTATCAGGCTCCTGGATGAAGTGAATCAGCAACCTGATTGGCCTACAGGAGCAGCCCGGAATTAGCCAATCACATGTGGCCCATTGTGTAAATAATATATATATAGCTAGATGTTTTGGGGGAAGTTTCATTCATTGCTATTATGAGCTGAATAAAGAGCATGAAATTCACACTTGACTCCAAGTATATTTCATGGGGGAATCAAGATTGCAAAGGCAGGCATTGCAAATAGAGCCCTCGAAATTATTAAGGCAGGGTTGGACACTTGTGGCTTTCCGGATATAGTTGGACTCAACCCCCCCCTCCACCCCCAGCCAGTATGGCCAATTGTAAGGCAAGGAGTGTTCGGGGTGAGGAATTAACTCTTCATTGTCAAAAGTATACTTGCAGGTTAGGAAAAGGTATGTCCCACGTCTCTCAGCGACTTCTAGGTGTGGACCCGATGAGGCAGTTGCAGCAACAGAGACCCCCGACCCCAGCTTATGGATCTCCCCCACACAATTTGCGCTCAGATAAGCAGAGACTAAGCCTGCATGCAACCTGCTTCTGTTCCTCCCTCTTCAATACTCTCCTGGTCCTGGGAAACAGTGGAACAGGACAGGTGTGGGCAAGAAGAGAAAATTCTGTTTTGGGGGGACAGGGGGCAGGCAGGTGTGGGGGACTCCCTGGTCCTGAATGGGGTAACTGTGCCCCTCAAGAACCAGGTGCGCAGCCTGGTAGTCATTTTGGACTCACAGCTGTCCATGGAGACGCAGGTCAATTCTGTGTCCAGGGCAGCTGTCTACCAGCTCCATCTGGTACCCAGGCTGAGACCCTACCTGCCCGCAGACTGTCTTGCCAGAGTGGTGCATGCTCTACTTATCTCCTGCTTGGACTACTGCAATACTCTCAATGTGGAGCTACCTTTGAAGGTGACCCGGAAATTACAACTAATCCAGAATGTGGCAGCTAGACTGGTGACTGGGAGCGGCCACCAGGACCATGTAACCCCGGCTCCCTACATTGGCTCCCAGTATGTTTCCAAGCACAATTCAAAGTAACATGTTTGCTTGCCTGCGGTAAGAAGTGAGAGTTTATTCTGCGGTTATTATGAGAAGTAGAGAGGGATCGGGGTGTTTCCTTGCTGAAAAGGTGCATTGTGAACCTATCATTCAGAAAGCTTTCTGGAATGTTTGTCATGCCTTCTTACGGGTTTGCGAAAGGAAGCCTATTGTGCAGTAAATATTTTGCAAAGCTCAAAGCTCATTGACTTTGACAGTAAAGTTATGCACGTTTTTCTCAGTCCCTCTCTCCCTACGTGCTTGTCAATGATCGCATTGTAGTGTGCACTAACTGTTCCTAACGCTGTTTGTGTTTTTTTTGTACTGCTGTTGTAATACAATAGTAAAACTGATTTTTTTGAGAGAAAAAGTTCCATGCTCATTTTTAACTACTTAGCTACAGAATAAAGCATTTCATTTGCTTTGCACCATTTGCTTTCCCCTTGTTCACTGTCCCCTTTGCATCCCTTTTTGCTTTTGAAACCAAAAATACGCCAGTCATTTAATTCTTGCAGTTTATATTAAATTCTCTGCCACTTGACCTTTACATAACTCATTATGTAAGTTAGCATACACTCTCTCCATGGAGGGGAAGGTCACCGACTTCCCCTTCCGCTGGCCTGGCCTTCACATCTTCCCCACCTCACATCTTTCCATGGGTGCGGGAAGTCGAGCATTATGCGCACATATCCATGCCCCACTTACAAATGTGGCCGCCCCACCTAATAAGGAAGGCTGGCGACAGGGCTGGTTAGAGTACAAATCTCAGCGTGTAGTTAAGCTACAGGATTTTCTGACAGTGAGAGCTGTTTGACAGTGGAATGTTGCGTGGCGAGTTCCCGGCCCCCCCAGTGGAAATAATGACACACGACACAATTATTAAGGTTAATGAGCTAAATAAGGCCACAACTTTATTGGTTACAGGTGATGAGCGGTATTGGCTTAGGCATTGGTCCTAACCGACTATATCCGACTTCAGCCCGTCCGCTTGAAGTCTGGGAAGGGTTAACCACCAGTAGGGGGAGTCCTGCTGATGCACATCAACTAGGAACTCCCCCAGGGTCACCGATAGGGGGCGTGCCTTAGGCCCTCACCTCCCCAGGCTTTGGACAGGGCCACGCCCCCCAGAATCCTTTATTGGAGTACCCTTCAATATACGGGGCAGGTGATGGCGCTACCTCCCCTCTTCCAACTACAGAACTATACCAATGCCTAACCGCCAATACCCAAAAAGTTGTGACGATTTGCTACGAGGTAGGTGAAAACCAAGTGGCTGGTGCCAATTTGCCAAGTGGAAAAATTCCTACCAGGCCCCTCAACGGCGACCAGCCAAGGTCCATAGCAAGGTCAAGGAACGAAAACCTTATAGGGTGGGAGGGCGGGAAACAGGAACAGCTGGTAGGTGGGGAAAGAGGGAGATCCCTGGCTATGTCCTGCCTTAAATAGGGCAGGCCACGCCCCCTGAGCCAGCCGATTGGCCAGCCAGGGAGTGATGTGGCCGGGAATCCCCCCAATCACGCGGGGGCTGGGCTCCAGCCTCTGAGCGCATCGAGGGGACGTGAAGCCCGCAACCCCACCTCCTCCATAGGGCAGAAGTGGCTTTCTCCCCTGGGAGGTTGTGGTCTGTCTTTTCTTGGAGGTTTCTAAGCAGAGGTTGAATGGCCATCTGTCAAGGATACTTTAGCTGAGATTTCTGCATTGCAGGGGGTTGGACTGGATGACTCCAGGGTCCCTTCGAACTCTACAGTTCTATGATTCTGTGATTCATCTCCATGCTCTAACACCAACATAAGGACAGCTGATCAGAGAGCAGGAATAATCAGATTTCACTTGCAAAAAAACACAAACCAGATACGTATTGGAAACATTATTCCGTGACCTCGGAACAAGGTTCCCTTGGTTCTGAATAGATGCAAATCGTCCGAACCGTTTTCCGCATCTGCTTGACACTGCAGCTTTCCAAACAGCTTGTATGCTCCCTGACACCTCTAGGCTACAGCCGGCAGTTGAGTCAGGACACAAACCCAGAATTCGTTTCTCTACCCCAGTTGCACCTTGAAGTACAGCGAATCAGACAGTGTGTCTTACAAGATTCTTCCTTCTGTCTCTCAAGAATTCAGTTCTTCTGCATCTGAAATTCAGGTGTTGTAAAAGGTACACGGTGGAGTAAGGCTAGAGGATGGCTTGTTTGATTGTGTTGGACTGCTGACTGCTTCCAGATATGGGTGATTATTGTGGGATGGGAGCTCTTCAAGAAGGCAAGTTATTTTGCAGTGTCCACACAATGTTGTTGGCACTAATATGTCAGCCCATATTTCTTCCCCATTGACTCCAGATGCACCATTTCCAGGGGAAATTGAATAAGTTAAAAACACACACATAAAACCACCAGGCATCTGAAAGCTAGACTTTAGCAAATCTTTATTTTCTATTTGATGCCTGAAAGTGTGAGTGGGTGTTATATTTATGATGACAGAGCTATACATAGGACAATCCTCGGATTTTGTTCTTCCTTTCTTCATTATGTCATTTGGGAATTATCAAACATATATGCAGGAAAGTACATTTTGATATATAATATTTTTTAAAGCCAACACACACACCAAAAAACCTGTGGCTGTCTACCTGCTTGCAATCTCTCAATGACCTGTTTGCAAATTAAGACCCCAAGTAGTCTCTCAGACACCCCCTTTTATTATTTGGTCCTCCCTGTGATCTCAAATGGGACGCGGGTGGCGCTGTGGGTTAAACCACAGAGCCTAGGACTTGCCGATCAGAAGGTCGGCGGTTCGAATCCCCACGACGGGGTGAGCTCCCGTTGCTCAGTCCCTGCTCCTGCCAACCTAGCAGTTCAAAAGCACGTCAAATGTTCAAGTAGATAAATAGGTACTGCTCTGGCGGGAAGGTAAACGGTGTTTCCATGTGCTGCTCTGGTTTTGCCAGAAGCGGCTTAGTCATGCTGGCTATATGACCCAGAAGCTGTATGCTGGCTCCCCCGGCCAGTAAAGTGAGATGAGCGCTGCAACCCCAGAGTTGGCCACAACTGGACCTAATGGTCAGGAGTCCCTTTATGATCTCAAATAGGGCATGGCACAAACACCCCACACTATAATTTCATGGAACCATACGATCATTTTCTAAACTGCTCAGTAATGCCGTCATATTATCTGCAGTGCCAAGAATGCCCTCCATCATTCCTTGCAAGAGGCAAACCCTTTTCGGGCATCTCCTTGGCACACACATAAACACACTGTGACCTCATTTCTTAAAGGAGCCCATCCCAACATTGGCCAAAAGAAACACCCTCTGAACAGCCGGCATAGCTCAGTCGGTAGAGCTTGAGACTCTTAATCTCAGGGTTGTGAGTTTGAGCCCCATGATGGGCAAAAGGATTCCTGCATTGCAGGGGGTCGGAATAGATGACCCTCGGGGTCCCTTCCAACTCTACAATTCTGTGATGGCCTGGGACTCAGGCTTGGACTCAGAATCAGAGGAGTCTCAGTCTGCACCGGATCCTTTGCCCCAGGCATCATCTGAACCAAGCCTGGGGCCTGATCCTGAAGAGCCCCAGTCTGCACAGGTTCCCCTGCAACAAGCACCAGCTGGGCCGAGTCAGGGGCCTGATCCTGCCCTGGCTCCAGATGCAGGGATGACCTTGTTGCCTCCAGCTGGGCCATCACTTACAGCTGCTCCACTACCGGTTGGGTCAGGAGAGGCTGAGGCAGCTTCTGGGTCTAGTAACCCACCGACGTCTCGCGAGCTGCAGAGATGAAGGTCTGAGAGAAGGAGAGACCTGAGTACTCGCAGGAGGAATGCTCGCCTTCGGGCGAGACAGGGAGGTGAGTCACCGGGGGATCAGGACCGGCCGCTACCCCGACAAAGATAAAAGGCTGTCGGACCTTGCCCCAGGTTGCGGGAGCAACGTTGCTGTTTGCTAGATCCTGTACCTGTCCTTGCCTGGTTTCCTGTCTCGTGTCCTGCCTTGGCCCTGTCGGACTGACTCCCAGCGGAACCTTCAGATTCTGGACCGGTCCTGGACCGCGTTTCATGGGTTACCCCCAGGTGCAGCACAGATTCTATGATTCCAAGCTCCAAACTATTGCCATTTTCTTTTCCGCCCGCAGATTGCTCCCCGTGCTTCCTGCGCGAGCAGATTTTTTTTCTCTCAGAAGGCTTTAGCAGCTGGGAGGGAGGCCTCCCAACCCCCTTGACTCATCAGAGCATGGCGAGCATGAAAAGTGGGGCATTTTAAAAACAGCGTGCAGAAATCAGATGCGCTGCGCATGACAACACCTAGCAAAGAGGTCCCTAGGCAGCACGATGCAGAGTAATGCGTTGTGCATACAACATGGGGTAAGCATATGTCAGCTATGCGCTATCCAGTAGCTACGAAAAGTACCAGGATGAGACCGTTGTTGGCAGCAGTCATGTGAAGCAGCGCAGGACATTATGTTTCGCACAGAATTTCACCACCGGGAAAAAATACCCATGGATGCCGACGTTGCATGAGGGGAGCCTGGACAGCAATGTGGGGGCAAATGGGTACATGAGAGTCTAATCAGGCTAGGTCATGGATAGGCAAACTAAGGCCTGGGGGCCGGATCCGGCCCAATCACCTTCTCAATCCGGCCCGCGGACGGTCCGGGAATCAGCATGTTTTTACATGAGTAGAATGTGTCCTTTTATTTAAAATGCATCTCTGCGTTATTTGTGGGGCATAGGAATTCGTTCATTTATTTATTTATTCATAATATAGTCTGGCCCCCTACAAGGTCTGAGGGACAGTGGACCAGCCCCCTGCTGAAAAAGTTTGCTGGCCCCTGGGCTAGGTGATGGAAGTGTGGGGAGAAGCCTTCTGCAAGTGATTGATTTTGATCTCAGACAAGAGCGTCCTGCCCATCAACTCTATGATTCTACGGTCATGTCTTACCTCTCTAGGAAGATAGGGAGCTTAGCAGCTGGCCTTACAACAGTGGAACTCACAGTTTGCATTGCAGAAGGCTCCAGGTTCAAACTCTGAGAGCATCTCCAGGCAGGTCTGGGAATGTCCCCCAACTGAAACCTTGGAGAATCTGCTGGCAGTCAGGGTAGACAACACTGGCTATATACATACATACTTTTTATACCTTGGTTCTTGAACACCTTGGTACTCGTACGTTTTGGCTCCCGAATGCCGAAAACCTGGAAGTAAATGTTCTGGTTTTCGAACACTTTTCGGAAGCCAAACATCCGACGCGGATTCTGATTGAGTACAGGAAGCTCCTGCAGCCAATCGGAAGCCGCGCCTTGGTTTTGAATAGTTTCGGGAGTTGAATGGATTCCTGGAATGGATTAAGTGTGAAAACCGAGGTAGACGAAAGAAGAATGGCAGACGAAATTAATGGACTATGCAGAATTGGACAAAATGACAGGAAGGATTCGAAACCTGCGGGAACAGAGATTTACGGAAGATTGGAAGAAGTATATGAACTATTTGAAGAGCAATTGTAACCAACAAATTACGCTAGTAGGATTACAAGAAGTTTTGTAAGGAGAAATATATGAAACGTTACAAACTAGATAAAGAATAGAGATATCGGTTGTGAGTTTTAAATGTAATAGGGAAAGTAAAAAATGTATACTAAGAGATTAGATTGGAAAATTTTCAGACAGGATTGATGGAAGTCAAAAGATGTAAAAGTATGTTTAATTACTGTTGAAAATGGTATGTTAATATATTAGTTTGAGAACCAAGGTACGACTGTATTAGAAATGGTTGAAATGCTATACATTATTGTTAAGGATTTTTTGTAAGCTACACACAGAGTTGCTAAGTTTCTGATTCATCTCTCCGTATTCCTTGTCCGTTTTAAAAACTAGCAGAGGCACACAACTTTTAAAAGTAAAGACACTTGGAGAGAGAGATAGCAAACTGAGTGGACAAGTATAATAATAATAATAACAATAATAATAATATACTATTTATATGCCGCCCATCTGACTGGGTTGTCCCAGCCACTCTGGGAAGCTTCCAACACATTAAGACATTTCCCAAAAGACCGGAAGCATTCCTACTAGGAATAATCGGGGACGAAATCAAAAAAGAGGATAAGGTACTATTTCAGTATGCCACAACTGCCGCCAGATTATTAATTGCCCAAAACTGGAAGAATCCAAATACCCCATCAATTAGAGACTGGCAAACAAAATTATTTGAATTTGTTAATCTTGCAAAAATGACACAAAAAATCAGAAACCAAAAAAATACAAAGTTTATTAACGATTGGAATAAATTTATGATATATATCGAAGGGAACTACAGAAACCTAAAAACTATAGCAGGTTCGATATAAATCTTACGATGTGCAAACCATTAACAATCACGAGCTGCAGGAAAAATAAATTATGTACATTAAGAAGCCTGAAAGCGGGAGGGATGGAGGTCGGTAGGGGGCAGAAGAATGACTTAAGTTTTTAAAGTTATAAAGAAATAAGTGTGAAGACAAATAACTGTAATGGAAACGGATAAGATCATTATGTTATGTTTAGATACTCGTAAATTACTTTTTCTCTTTTTTTGTAATTGTTGATTTGTTCTCCTTTTTTGGTTATGTATATGAAACTTAATAAAAAGAATTAAAAAAAAAAGACATCCCAAAAGTTTCGTCCCAACCTTCCTCTGCCCTCTGAATGATAACACTGTGTACGTCACACTCAGAACGTTACTTTTCAATCTTGCGTCTAAATCAGACTTGGAATAGAAGATGCAATTGTACCAGCTCTGTTCCGCAGATTTGGGGAGATGGGTCTCCAGCCTGGGGCAAACTCATCGAATGGAATTAATGTTGTGTCTCCTAACCTGGAAAGGCAATCAGCACCGTAACGGATGGGATTCTTTTCTGAAATTGAACGGCGAGGGAGACAGTGATTGGTACAAATGCTCTTTCACGGAAAGGTCATTGAGAATTGTAAATGCCACTCCGGTCCATCTCTACAACGTCAGTGATGCTTCCTTTTTCATCTTTCCGCTGTTTCTGCGCCTTGCCAATGCTCCCGTGGTTTGCCTGCACAAATAAAGAGCTGGCGAGGAAGGCTGGCTTGTCCTTGTCATCGCTGGCATTAGGGACTGCTAAATCCATCCATCTTTTAATGAGGGTGAAAGAGGAGAGCGCAAAATAATGGTTTGAAGCTCAACATCAAAAAAACGAAGATCATGGCCACTGGTTCCATCACCTCCTGGCAAACAGAAGGAGAAGAAATGGAGGCAGTGAGAGATTTTACTTCCTTGGGCTCCATGATCACTGCAGATGGTGACAGCAGTCATGAAATTAAAAGATGCCTGCTTCTTGGGAGAAAAGCAATGACAAACCTGTTGGGAAACTGCCAGGGAGATAGTGTCCATCATGAGCCCCCAAGCCGGAGTTCTGGACGATCCATCGGCCTCCCGTAGACAGGCAGATCCAGCAGTTAGCGACACGAAGCCTCTGGAAATTCCTAGCATCATTCCAGGGCTGGGTGTACACTGTTTATCAGCAGAAACACAGCCAAAAGCTTGCACCGCAGAAGAGCATATTTTACAGACTTTATTTAGCGTATAACAGAACAAAAGAAAACATGACCGTTCTGTGTCAGCATCTTCGGCCAACTGAAAACGAAAGGAATATCAGAACGAAAACATCCTGTGATCAGGACATGCGCAGACTCTGTTGCTTACAAAGCCTGCTCCCTTTAAGGTGGAACGGAAATATCCTAACATCCTCCCCCTTTCCGTGTAACCTGTTGTACCTGTGGTTCACCCAATTGCAACCTTTGTACATAAACCTTATGTTGTTCTCTGTTAACAACCTTAGACAACAGATCAGCAGGAATTTCATTTCCTGCCATGTAGGACACCTGAATCAGTCCTTTCTGAATACACTCTCTTGCACGATGTAGCTTAATCTGCAAGTACTTGGTTCTCTGCTTGCAACTCTCGGAGTTCAGCAAAGCCAAACATGATCTATTGTCTTGATACACTTGTATAGGACATTTCACAGACACCCTGATGTCCTTAAACAGTTGCATCAACCATTCACAATCCATGAGTGAAAATGACAGAGCATTGAGTTCTGCTTCACAGGAACTTAGGCTCACTGTTGTCTGCTTCTTGCACAACCAGTCAAACAGGCAGTGGTTGTACATGTAGCATACTCCAGAAGTGCTTGTACCATCCGTGGTGTCACTTCCAAAACTTGCATCAGCAAAGATTTCAAGACCTCCAGTCTTCTGACTGGTGAACCTCAGCCTGTAGTGCATAGTCCCTTTCAAGTAGCGGGCTATGCGCTTCAGAGCTTTCCAATCCTGAACCGTAGGATTGTTGGCATGTCTGCTAAGCAGATTACAGCTTACAGCTATGTCAGGTCTTGAACATCTGGCAATGAAATTCAGCTTGCCTAGAATGCATCTGTATAGCGTTGTGTCAGAAAACGCTTCAGCAGTACTGTCTACCTGGTAACCTGTCACCATCGGTGTGTCTGCTGGGTTTGCATCAACCAAATTCAACCTGGTTAACACATCAGCAATTTTCTGTGTTTGGTGTACCAGAAAATTACCTGCTTGGTCCTTCTCCACCTGCAGAGAAAGATAGTTGGATACCTCACCAAGATCCTTCATGTCAAAGTGCTCCTTCAGTTGAGCTAGGGTGCTTTGATAAAAAGCCTGATTCTTCCAAAACATCAGAAGATCATCAACAAAACATAAACAATACAGTTTGTTTTGCCCCTCCTCCTTGACAAACACACATGGATCAGCTTTGCCCTGGTGAAAACCTAGAGAAAGCAATGTCTCAGTGAGTTTTGTGTTCCAACACCTGGCACTCTGCTTGAGACCATATAAGGATTTCCGCAGTTTACAGACCATACCCTTCTGTATCTCCATCCCATCAGGTGGAAGCATGAACAACTGTTCATTCAAAATCCCGTACAAAAAAGCTGTATTAATGTCGTGGTGGGAAACATGCAGTTTCTCCTCCGCAGCGACCTTGAGCATCAGCCGAATGCTCTCATATTTGACTGTGGGCGAGTAGGTCTCGTGGTAATCCTGTCCTGGTACCTGTGAAAAACCTCTGGCAACCAATCTGGCTTTGTGTCTGACTACCTTGCCATTCTGGTCTGTCTTGGCCTTGAAGACCCATTTGCTGCCAACCAGTCTCATTCCTGGGACTACCGGTACCAATTCCCAAGTTTGGTTCCTGTTCAAGGAATCAACTTCAGCCTTCATGGCATTAAGCCAAGGCTCAGCATCTTTAGAGGTCAACTCCTGAACCTCTTTGAAGCTTGAAGGTTCCCATACCTTCTCTGAGCTACTAAGAACAGCAGTTGCTGTCTTAGCAAACTCATCAGCATACCTCTTTGGAGGTCTGCCTTTGGTCGCCCTTTCAGATCTGCGTACTAAACGCAAGTCTTCTGGACTCATCTCCTCTTTCTTAGGAGAAAAGTGACCAATGGTGAACAGTGGTTCTTCCAGTTCATTGTCAGACGCATCAGATGGTCTGACTGAGGCTTTTGCGCTCTGGTAGTCTGCTGTGTCGTCACTGTCACTGACACCAGCAGCAGCAGCAGCGCCGCCCACTGAACTGGAATCCGAACTCTGATCATCATCATCATCATCATCATCATCCTCATCCTCAGCAGCAGCAGCTTTCTCATCTTTAGCTGCTTGCTTGACATCACCTTCATCCTCCTCTGGGTAACTCTGGAAAATTCCCACATTTTCCCCCCACTTAGGATTGTACTCAACACTCCTTGTGAACTTAATGGACTTAGAGTCAGTCATCCATACCCTGTATGCACCTTTTTCGTACCCCATGAACAAACCATGTGCCTCACGCTTCCCAAGCTTGTTGGTTTGCTGTGTGCGTACCCACATGTCCGAACCAAAAATTCTCATGTGTTTGGTGTTGGGTTTATTACCAAACATCTTCTCATAGGGGGTACAACCAATGGGTGATGACAATCTGCGATTAACGGTATAAACCAAATTCCCCAGAGCTTCCCCCCAAAACTTATCAGGGAGATTGGCATCATGCAACAAGGTCTTGATTCCTTGCAGCAATGTTTGATTTGCTCTCTCCGCAAGCCCATTCATCCATGGCGATCTGGGCGTTGACATGTCATGCTGGATTCCCTTCTCAGTCAGGAAAGCTTCAAACTGCTGAGAAGTAAACTCCCCGCCCCGATCAGTAAACAAACAAGAAATACGTTTACCGTGCACATTCTCCAACCAAGCACAGAATTCCTTAAACTTCGGAAACGCTTGCGATTTCTGTTCGAGCAAATACACATGAATGTACCTGGAAAAAGAATCAATCAGAATCATGAAGTACCTTGCTCCTCCTATAGAGGGCGCAAGTGGACCAACCAGGTCCGCATGCACTAGCTGGTAGGGCTTGGAAGCCTGCCTGCTAGACTCCTTGCCTTTTGGAGCAACCTTCACCTTGTTCTCTGCACAAGATACACATTTCATGTGAAATTTACAGGGTTTGATGTTCAAACCTTCAACCACCTCTGGCATCTTGGCCAGTGCCTTCCAAGAGAGGTGACAAAACCTTCGATGCGCATCATGAATGCAACCTGCATGAAGAACTTTGTTAGTTTGTGCAACACAACAAGAATCAGCATTAGATACAACAACAGTGTCATCATAAGTTATATGGAACAAACCATCCATAAACTTTGCATGCAAATAGTCCTCTTTGCCTTTACTGATGACACAGACGCTCCTCTTGAAGGAAATCTGAAAACCACGTCCAGTAAGCTGTGGGACGCTCAACAAGTTGCTTGCAGCGCCTGGAACATATAGTACACCGCTGATGGTTGTGTGCAAACTTGCAAGTCTCACAGTCCCTTCTCCAGCAATTTGCAACGTCCTTCCATCAGCCAGGTGGATCTCACCTTCCTGAGGCTTGAAGGAGATAAAGAGATGCCTGTCTTTGGAAACGTGGCGGCTGGCACCTGAGTCCACAATAAACCTGCCTTTGGCTGTTGGAGCAGTCCTCACAGCAAGCAAACCCTTGTTTTGCACTGGTGTGGGCTTTTGCAGCTTGCCCCCCTGCTGCTCCTGGCCAGCAGACGTGCCTTTAGCCTTTGGTGAAGCTGTGCCAGCAAGCAAAACCTTGCTTTCCACTGGCGTGGGCTTTTGCAGCTTGCCCCCCTGCTTCTGGCCATCTGCAGACGTGCCTTTAGCCTTTGGTGAAGCTGTGCCAGTAAACAACGCTTTGTTTTTCCCTGGCGCCGCGGGCTCTTCACCCTCCCTCTGCTCCTGGCCATCTGTAGGCATCTGTTTACCTTTGCCTTTCCGGCCTCTGCAAAGGCGATGACCTTGGTTCTCACGAGAACCAGAGCTCTCAGCTGCCGACTCCTTGGCCCCCCCTGGAGGCTGGAATGCTGCCTGGGATGACATGACGGTCAGCTCCCCCTGCAGCTTGCAACCGGTGCCCTCAGCATCCCTGGATTCATTCGCATTCTGGGAAACAGCTAGGACCTCCGATGCAGTCAAACTCTGGGCTGGGATTATTGGCTTGTGAGCTTTCAACAAAGCAGACCACATTGCACGTGCAGTGGTGTTGCCAGCCAGCGTCTTAATTTCCTCAAGAGATACGGATAGGACTATTATGTCAATCGCTCTCGAATCAGCTGATCTCCATTTCTCTGTCAGAGGAACTGGGGGGGCTTCAGAAACAACATGCCACACCCCAAACTGACGCAGTAAACTCTCACACCATTTTGCCCAGGGTTCATAATTCTGCCCATCCAACTTAGGGCACTGAGCATCTCCATCAGCTTGGAAAAGCTCCATTCCAGCTTTTACTTTAGCCGCGAGCCTTATGCCTTCAAGGACCCCTTATCTTGGCAGCTCACTAATCACGAACTCTTTGGCTCAGCTCCCAGGCCAATTAATCTGCCTTGCCGGAGATCAAAGAAAAGCGTCCCTTCTTTCGCTTTTCCCCCTTCATACCTTTCAAACGCAGTCTGTTGCAGCTTTACTCTCCTGTAGGTGCCGTGAATCTGGGCCCGAAACCTTGTTGTTGGGAAACTGCCAGGGAGATAGTGTCCATCATGAGCCCCCAAGCCGGAGTTCTGGACGATCCATCGGCCTCCCGTAGACAGGCAGATCCAGCAGTTAGCGACACGAAGCCTCTGGAAATTCCTAGCATCATTCCAGGGCTGGGTGTACACTGTTTATCAGCAGAAACACAGCCAAAAGCTTGCACCGCAGAAGAGCATATTTTACAGACTTTATTTAGCGTATAACAGAACAAAAGAAAACATGACCGTTCTGTGTCAGCATCTTCGGCCAACTGAAAACGAAAGGAATATCAGAACGAAAACATCCTGTGATCAGGACATGCGCAGACTCTGTTGCTTACAAAGCCTGCTCCCTTTAAGGTGGAACGGAAATATCCTAACAAAACCTAGACAGCATCTTAAAAAGCAGAGACATCACCTTGCCAACAAAGGTCCGTATAGCATATATTCAACATAAAAAACAGCGACAATTTGTTGTTGACAAAGGACAGTTGGACATATAAAGGGCCCCATCAAGCATAAATCCAGCCCTGTCTGTGCTGTGTAGGTTTCATCCTTTTCCAAAGGAGAGCAAAGACCTGTCTTTGTAAGAAGTGCATTCTTCAAAGTGTTCTGGGGTCTCCTGTCAGAGTCACTCTCATCGAACGTCGGGGAGCCTCTTCGTTTGTGTCAACGAGCTGTCAGCCAGCAGACATTTTCTCAAAAGGCACTGTGCCCTGCCTATGTGTCAGGGAACACAGAGAGGAAGGAACTCGTTTGCCTTTTCCCCTTTTCCCCTTGGAGTGGGATGACATTGGGTGGCTTCTATTTGTGCATAGAAAGAGATGGCCTGGCCAAACCTTTGTGTGGCACTGATGAGCACCTTTGGCCATGAGCAAATGTTAAGAGCCTGAGAAATGTACTGCAGTGGTGCACGGAAATAAATAGTCTGGCTAGACCAATGGTTGGAAGAATAAATAAATTTATTGTTTATTGCTTCTGGCCAACAAAGCCTTGCTGAGTGCAAGCTTTGGCCAAGATGGGTCCAAGAAGTTCACACTGATACACTGGCCAACTTTGGAGAAGAAGCAGGAAGGAAGTAAAGGCTGACAGGAAGTGATGTCATTTACCAACAAGTACGTACTAAAAGAGAGAAGTGATTAGTGAAGAGGAAGAACGAGGAGTCTATCTGTCGCCCCCCCAGTGGTTCAAGTAGTTTATTGCACACCCTGTTGTTTTCCGCCCAACGCTAAACACCTGGCAACATCCTGTAATTCATACAGCCATCACGATCAATGGCTACTGATCTTAATGGCCATAGGCGACCTCTTGGATCAGAGGCATCCCACCTCTTAATACCAATTGCTGAGGAGAGGCTCTTAAAAAAAGTATATATTCTTACCATTCATGTCTTCCATGAGTTGACCCCCAGCATGTTACTGAAGTACCCCTGGCACACCTGCTTAGGAGAAAAGCCATCTGCTTTGCATGCAGAAGGTTCCAGGTTTGATCCCCAGCATCTCCAGGTAGGGCTAGAAATGGCCTCTGCCTAGTCCAAAAAGGACCGGAAAAATCAGGAAGGCCAAAATGTTAATAAGGAACAGGGAAAACTTATAATCTATCTTAAAAACCATTGTAAACACGTAAAATCATTAGTGGGACTGGAATAATACTTGTAGTTTAATGGTGAATTTTGGACACAATGGAGATGCAAAAGATTTGGATTATTATAAAAGATGCAGGAGGAAAGGACTAACAATAGGACCCACAAAGGGGAGGAGGGAAGCCCAGGAGATTCTGTGGAATCTTGTTTCTATATTGTATGTTGATATGTTATTGTAAAAATTTTAATTTGAAAAACCCAAACAAAACAAACCTAGACAGCATCTTAACCTAGACAGCATCTTAAAAAGCAGAGACATCACCTTGCCGACACAGGTCCATATAGTTAAAGCTATGGTTTCCCCAGTAGTGATGTATGGAAGTGAGAGCTGGACCATAAAGAAGGCTGTTCGCCGAAGAACTGATGCTTTTGAATTATGGTGCTGGAGGAGACTCTTGAGAGTCCCATGGACTACAAGAAGATCAAACCTCTCCATTCTGAAGGAAATCAACCCTGAGTGCTCACTGGAAGGACAGATCCTGAAGCTGAGGCTCCAAGACTTTGGCCACCTCGTGAGAAGAGAAGACTCCCTGGAAAAGACCCTGATGTTGGGAAAGATGGAGGGCACAAGAAGAAGGGGACGATGGAGGACGAGATGGTTGGATAGTGTTCTCGAAGCTACCAGCATGCGTTTGACCAAACTGCGGGAGGCAGTGGAAGACAGGAGTGCCTGGCGTGCTCTGGTCCATGGGGTCATGGAGAGTCGGACACGACTAAATGACTAAACAACAACAACCACAAAAAAAGGAAATGCCCTCTGCCTGAAATACTACAGGTCCCCTGCCAGAAGACTATACTGAGCTAGATGGAACCACAAAACACCCATTTCACAGAACAAAAACTGATGATGCTCAGAAACAGCAGTTTGGACTGCACTCCTATTTTATATTGAGGACAATAAAAGGGGGAAAACCGACCAAGAAATATTGATTGAACTCCCTTGCTCACCCTCACCCCCCTACAACTTCCACTAACTCAGGCTTGCCACTCCAAGTCTGAATACAACAATCTAATTTCACACTTCCTAAACATAACAATTATCACTGCTGGATTTCTTCCACCGTGAGAGGAAGCAGCGCCCGCAAACCTGCATTTTCATTCCTCCCAGAGTATTTATTTAATTGACACGGGCCTTGACTAAAAGGGTTTAACATTTATCATTCCCAAATATGCATGGAATTAAAAAGAACCATATTTCCAGGTCTAGATCTCTGTTACCTTTGCAGCTGGCATTGTTCCACACCGGGGTATCTGCTGGTTTTTGCCTAACGGGTCGGGGTCCCAATCCTTTTTGGACTGAAGGCACCTTTGAAAATCCAATAAATTGCCACAGGCACCACAAAATGCCCACATCTCCATTTGGAAAGGAGAGAAGGTTGTGGGGAGAGAAAGAGACATGCAAAATGAAATCAAAGCAAGGACCCGGCTGAATAATGATGATTTATCCACACAAAGACCCCATGAGCCTTTCGGAGATCAGGCAGCTCTCGCAAACACAGTCCAACCACTAGGACTCGTTTCCTTCATCCTATAAACACAATCACTCTGATTTGCAACATTGCTAGGTTTTTTGCCTGTCATGTAAACCATCACAAGACTCTTTGCAACGTTCCTCCTGCCCTGGGTACTCATTTTTGCAGCGGCATTTTGTCCAGGCAAGCAGAATACTCTTGTCACCTGATTCCCAAGCAGGAAACGTTAATTCCCCCCAAACTCCATCTATAGAACAAACAAACAAACAAACAAACAAACAAACTCCCCAGGAATCGGAAGCAGGCAAGTTGATTAATAATAATAATAATAATAATAATAATAATAATAATAATAATTTATTATTTGTACCCCGCCCACCTGGCTGGACTTCCCCAGCCACTCTGGGCGGCTTCCAAAAAAATATTAAAATACTGTAATACACCAAACATTAAAAGCTTCCCTGAACAGGGCTGCCTTCAGATGTCTTCTAGAAGTCTGGTAGTTGTTTTTCTCTTTGACATCTGGTGGGAGGGCGTTCCACAGGGCGGGCACCACTACCGAGAAGGCCCTCTGCCTGGTTCCCTGTAGCTTTGCTTCTTGGAGTGAGGTAACCACCAGAAGGCCCTCAGTGCTGGACCTCAGTATCCGGGCAGAACGATGGGAGTGGAGACGCTCTTTCAGATATACTGGACTGAGGCCACTAGATTGAAGGGTTTCCAAGTTACAGGAGTACTAGCCTTGGCAGTCTGACATTAACCGAAAGCTTGTTGCCTGAACAAAATGGGGCGAAAAAATTGTTTAGTTTGGACTTCCCAAAACAATGCATGAGCTGAAGCAAAGCTATCCCTCAACAGTTGAACTTCTCCAGAGTTTGCAGTGCAGTCCTCCTCCCAAATAATTTGCATGGTAGGGGAAAGTGGGCATAAAAATGCATGTATTTGTGAAATTCATTGGGAGTAAAGCAGTGATGAGCAAACTTGGCCCTCCAGCTGTTTTGGGACTACAACTCCCATCATCCCTAGCTAACAGGACCAGTGGTCAGGGATGGTAGGAACTGTAGTCCCAAAACAGCTGGAGGGCCAAGTTTGGCCATCGCTGGAGTAAAGCAACAACGCTTGCAATATGTTACCTGAACCAGTGGGGGGCAATAGACAGAAAGGCAACCTGTTCTTCCTCATCACGGACTCCTCCTTGATAACCCGTAGATCAGGCTTCCTCAACCTTGGGCCTCCAGATGTTTTGAGACTACAGTTCCCATCATTCCTGGCCACTGGTCCTGCTAGCTAGGGATCATGGGAGTTGTAGGCCAAAAACATCTGGAGGTTGAGGACCACTGCCGTAGATAGTTGTTTCTCGGACTTTTCCTTCCTTCCTCCCTCCTCCAGTTCAGTGAGGGTTGAGTTTTAGGCCTTCTTTGGTTGACGTCATGACTCCATTACAGCCACATAGAAACTGGTGCTCAGAATGGGCTTCTTTGCCAGGAATAATAAATCCAAGTTTTGTGTTGTTTTTTTAAAAAATCATTCTTTCAATCAGCACACGTACCAGACGATTTATTTCGGCATTCTGCTGCTATATATACCAAACTCCAACCAAAACAACAGACAAAGAATGCATTGTATTAGGGGAAATTGCTTGCAAGTATGCATACATTAGCGGCACTAAAATAGTCAATGAATATTCATGAGGGCCAATTCTTTTTTAAGCAAACTGGTGTGGAAATGTGGAGACCGAGGAGAAGAAGAAGACAAAGAAGAGGAAGAAGAGGAGGAGTTTGGATTTGATATCCCGCTTTATCACTAGCCTAAGGAGTCTCAAAGCAGCTAACTTTCTCCTTTCCCTTCCTCCCCACAACAAACAACTCTTTGAGCTAAGTGGGGCTGAGAGACTTCAGAGAAGTGTGACTGGCCCAAGGTCACCCAGCAGCTGCATGTGGAGGAGCGGGGAAGCGAACCCGGTTCACCAGATTACGATTCCACCGCTCTTAACCACCACACCACGCTGGAGTCAAGACGAGAAAAATGAGAAACAGAAATGGGCAGAGTGGCCCATCCCTAGTGGTTGCTGGGATACTGCCAGGGAGATAAAGTCCATCATGGCCCCAAGCCGTCTGCCGGACGATCCATCGATCTCCCGTAGTCACGCAGTATGAGTGATTAGCGACACGAGTTTCCTGAAAATACCTTGCCACATTCCAGGGCTCATGCACACTCTTATCAGCAGATAATGCACAGCCAGAAGTCGCACTCAGGAGAGCATTATTTACAAGCTTTTATTCAGCGTTGATCAGAACAAAGAAAGACATGACTGCCTGCAACAGTGTCTTCATCAGAGAGAGAAAACGAAAGCAATAGCAAACATAAACATCCTGTGAACAGGACATGCGCAGACTCTGACTCACAAAGCCTGCTCCCTTTTAAGGTGGAATGGAAATATCCTAACAGTGGTGACAGCCAATGCCTTAAAACGGTGGTTTCCAACCAGTGTGCCGTGGTACCCTGGAGTGCCTTGAATGATGGTCAGTTATGCCGCGGGCAACACTGGCCTCTGTCCCTCTTTCCTTTCCTCCCTCCTCTGATGCCCTCTTGAGTCTCCGCCTCCCAAAGGCTTGTGGGGCTGTTTGTTGCAGCAGCCCTGGCTACGAGCTGCAGGCAAATGGTGCCTCTGGGACTGGCCAGGGGGTGCTGGGTGCCAGGAGCTGAGGTCGCCTCAGAGTAAGCAAGCAAGCTGGCAAGGGAGCTCAACCAGCCAGTCCACCAGCCCTTGCTGTTGGGAATGGACAAACAAGTGGGAGGCCGGGCACAGCATATGACAGCGCTGCCCAGGGCGGGCACGCTCCAGAGAGGGGCGTAGGGTGCCCTCCCAGGCACGGGATAACCACTCAGGTAAACGGAGCAGCATGTGCGCCCTGCAGCCAGGGGCGGAGCAGGCCACCCACAGAGGCAGAGTGAGCCGCTGATGTTGGACATTTGGCGCATCATCCGCCCAGGACTCCCAAGCCATCAAAATAAAGGGGGAAGGGGGGTAGGCTTGGGAGTCGCAGGCAGGCGGCCTGCCAAATGTCACCCCCCTCGGTGAAGATACCCAGTCCGCCCCCACCGCACCCTCCTTCCTCCACCCATGGCCAGGCAGGCAGGCAATGCATTGACTCACAACTTTGGGTTGAGCACGGAGAAAGATGAGTCTCCGTGTCTCCAGCTTCCATCATGGATGGAGGCTAATGGACAAGACAGAAGTACTGTTCTTGAGGGACAGGGGGCGGGCAGGTGTGGAGGATTCCCTGGTCCTGAATGGGGTAACTGTGCCCCTGAAGGACCAGGTGCGCAGCCTGGGAGTCATTTTGGACTCACAGCTGTCCATGGAGGCGCAGGTCAATTCCCTGTCCAGGACAGCTGTTTACCAGATCCGTCTGGTACGCAGGATGAGACCTTACCTGCCTGCGGACTGTCTCGCCAGAGTGGTGCATGCTCTGGTTATCTCCCTCTTGGACTACTGCAATGCGCTCTACGTGCGGCTACCTTTGAAGGTGCCCCGGAAACTACAACTAATCCAGAATGTGTCAGCTAGGCTGCTGACTGGGGGCAGCCGCTGAGACCACATAACAAAAGACCTACATTGGCTCCCAGTGCGTTTCCGAGCACAATTCAAAGTGTTGGTGCTGACCTTTAAAGCCCAAAACGGCCTTGGCCCAGTATACCTGAAAGAGTGTCTCCACCCCCATCATTCTGCCCAGACGCTGAGGTCCAGTGCAGAGGGCCTTCTGGCGGTTCCCTCAGTGCGAGAAGCAAAGCTACAGGGAACCAGGCAGAGGGCCTTCTTGGTAGTGGCACCCGCCCCTGTGGAACGCCCTCCCATCAGATGTCAAAGAGAAAAACAACTACCAGACTTCTAGAAGACATCTGAAGGCAGCCCTGTTCAGGGAAGCTTTTAATGTGTGACATTTTAATGTATTTTTAATCTTTGTTGGAAGCCACCCAGAGTGGCTGGGGAAACCCAGCCAGATGGGTGGGGTATAAAGAATAACAACAACAACAACAACAACAACAACAACAACAACAACAATTATTATTATTATTATTATTATTATTATTATTATTATTATTATCAACCAAACCACGCACACACACCTCCCTTGGCCCATTGCTCTCCATCCTAGGATAACATGGTGTCCAGACAGAGGTACACAGATGCAGTTTGAGACTGCTTCAGAAACATCTGGGAGGGGAGGGGCCTTAAGAGCGGTGGAAAGCAATGGATATAGGACACAATATAGATTTTAATCTGTGGGAAAACTTTGGAAGAGCGATCTGAAATTTACAGCATGTTATTGCTTGAAGGAGAACGGCCTGAAAATGATTTACAGATGGTATCAAACTCTGAGTAGACTTGCTATAAGATGGAATCAGATAAGTGCTGGAGATGCAATGAGACTGAGGGTACGTTCTTTCATAATGAACTGGGGAAAAATGTATAAGTACTTTTCCCAAAAAAATCCCAGAGTACTTTTTATTGGGGATAATTCAGATGGAAATTCCCAGGTGTCAACAGAGACTGTTTTTGCATGCCGCTACTGCAGCTTGTGTTTTGTTAGCCCAAAAATGGAAAACGACTGAGGTCCCAACTAAAGAAGAACGGCAACTTAAGTTGATGGAATATGCACAGCTTGCAGACTTAAGAGAACAAGAAGAACGTACGTTTAAAGAAGATTGGAAAATGTTTATTGAATATATGGAGGAAAATTGTGTATGTTTGAAAATGTGGGCAGCATTAAGATAAATTCAATAGTGTAAACAAGTTTTGATGGATGCAATAATGGATTACTGAATGTTTTGGTTTATGTAAAATATGCAGGGGTTTGTGATATGCAAAATGAACCATGGAAAGAGAAGGGAAGTCATTGATATTTTAAGGTTTATGAGAGTCCCATGGACTGCAAGAAGATCGAACGTATCTATTCTTAAGGAAATCAGCCCTGAGTGCTCACTGGAAGGACAGATCCTGAAGCTGAGGCTCCAATACTTTGGCCACCTCATGAGAAGAGAAGACTCCCTGGAAAAGACCCTGATGTTGGGAAAGATGGAGGGCACAAGGAGAAGGGGACAACAGAGAATGAGATGGTGGGACAGTGTTCTCAAAGGTACCAGCATGAGGCAGTGGAAGACAGGAGTGCCTGGCGTGCTCTGGTCCATGGGGTCACGAAGAGTCGGACACAACTAAACAACTAAACAACAACAAATGAATATTTTAAAATGTAAAACTGAAAATTTAATAAAAATTAGGGGGGGGGATCAGTAGAAGGCAGAGACCTTCACGCCTTGCATCTTCTCCATAGGGGCAAGACCTACTGGGAAGGGTTGCTGAGACCACTAGGCAGATTTGCATTTTTGTTTCCTGGAAGAAAGAGTTCACTTCACTGGCATCTTGTGTCCTTTCTTGCTGATCTGCACCTGACTCCCACCCTGACAGGTATTCTGGACCACAGCTCCCATCCGCCCCAGCCAGCACGGCCAATGGTCAAGGATGATGGGGTGGTAGTTCAAAACATATGGAGGGCACCACCAGTTTGGGGAAGGTTGCTCTACGCTGTGAGAAGCAGCAGGCCTTAAAGCTGCGCAGTGCATCCCGACACATCCCCATGCGTGCTGCAAATAAGTACAAGGTTCGCTAACGTACAAAATTATCCCGCTGGGCAGTGGAAAGGTAAAGGGACCCCTGACCATTAGGTCCAGTCGTGGCCGACTCTGGGGTTGCGGCACTCATCTCGCTTTATTGGCCGAGGGACCCGGCGTACAGCTTCCGGGTCATGTGGCCAGCATGACTAAGTCGCTTCTGGCAAACCAGAGCAGCGCATGGAAACGCCATTTACCTTTTTTTATATATATAAATTTTTTTATTGATTTTACAAAGTTTTAATAGACATAAACAAATAAACACACAAACAAACATGTATAATTTCATATCCCTTTTTTCCTTAAACCTTACTTCATCGACTTCCCCATACCTCCCCTTTCTGCATCCCAATTTCCAAAATTATTTCAGCAAATCCTAACAAGACTTAATTTTATCAAATTTTACCTTATTCTTTTTTTTACTTAATCTTTTGCAGCTGTAACCCCCCATTTTCCTTAGAACTTCAACATTTTAACACTCATTAATTTTACAATATTTCTTAAGATAAATTTTAAATATCTTCCAATCTTCTTCCGCCGTCTCTTTCCCCTGATCACGGATTCTGCCAGTCATTTCAGCCAGTCCCATATAGTCTATCACCTTCATCTGCCATTCTTCCAGAGTGGGTAGATCTTGAGACTTCCAATGTTTTGCCGCTGTGGTAGCATACATAATGAAAGTTCTGTCCTTCTTTGGCACCAATTGGCCGACTATGCCCAAAAGAAAGGCCTCTGGTTTCTTAGGAAAAGTACATTTAAGTACCTTTTTCATTTCATTATATATCATTTCCCAGAAAGCCTTAATCTTCGGGCACGTTCACCAAAGGTGGTAAAAGGTACCTTCAGTCTCTCTACATTTCCAACACTTATTATCAGGCAAATGATAAATTTTTGCTAGCTTGACTGGGGTCATGTACCACCTATAAATCATTTTCATAATATTTTCCTTTAAGGCATTACATGCCGTAAATTTCAAACCAGTGGTCCACAACTGTTCCCAGTCAGCAAACATAATATTATGACCAATGTCTTGTGCCCACTTAATCATAGCTGATTTAACTGTTTCATCTTGTGTATTCCATTTCAGCAACAAGTTATACATTCTAGACAGGTTCTTAGCATTGGGTTCTAACAATTCTGTTTCTAATTTTGATTTCTCCACCTGGAAGCCAATTTTCCTGTCTTGTTTGTAGACCTCCATTATTTGATAATACGGAAACGCCATTTACCTTCCCGCCAGAATGGTACCTATTTATCTATTTATCTATTTGTACTTGATGTGCTTTTGAACTGATAGGTTGGCAGGAGCAGGGACTGAGCAATGGGAGCTCACCCCATTGCAGGGATTCGAACCACCAACCTTCTGATCGGCAAGTCCAAGGCTCTGTGGTTTAACCCACTCTAAAACCTAAACCAGGGCTGGCAAAAGCCATGGGCAGGAAAAATGAGACGAGGTATTGGGGGACCTCCAGGGACCACGGCTGCATCTGAATGATGCCTCATGCATTATGAAGAATGGCTGGGTTGCATAAGAAACTCTCGCCAGCATTCACCAGAGGCTAAACCCAGAAAAAAAAGTGCTGATGCTAATTCATAGCACGCAATACTCTGGGCAAAACAAAATGCTTTTAAAAAAACAACAACAGCAACCATAAAAACCTAGTCATCGTTGAAAGGGGAGCAAGCAGCCGATGGCAATATCTTAACTTGATTGCATGAAAGGATATTTTTCATTCAGGCTTCTTACAAGTAAATCTCCATTGCTTCTCATTTTAACAGCTGCACAGATGTGTGCATTCCATATCTCTAGGTATACTTTTGGTGCCATTGGTTGATAGCCATGGAGAACAGTGTACTCCTATATCTGACGCCGGTCAGAAAGGTAAAAAAATCACCTTGGGTGTTATTTTTTAAAAAATAAAACCACAATTGCTTTGAAGAGCCACAAAAGCCTCTGCAGCTAAATGAGGTTGTCTTTATTTATAAGAAGTAAAGGTAAAGGTACCCCTGCCCGTATGGGCCAGTCTTGTCAGACTCTAGGGTTGTGCGCCCATCTCACTTAAGAGGCCGGGGGCCAGCGCTGTCCGGAGACACTTCCAGGTCACGTGACCAGCGTGACGAAGCTGCTCTGGCGAGCCAGCACCAGCGCAGCACACGGAAATGCCGTTTACCTTCCCGCTAGAAAGCGGTACCTATTTATCTACTTGCACTTTAGAGGTGCTTTCGAACTGCTAGGTGGGCAGGAGCTGGGACCGCAGACGGGAGCTCACCCCGCCGCGGGGATTCGAACCGCCGACCATGCGATCGGCAAGCCCTAGGCGCTGAGGATTTACCCACAGCGCCACCCGCGTCCCTATTTATAAGAAGAGGTTGTCTCAAATAGAGGTTCCTTGTGACCAGTACTTGTGACCACAAGTAACCAGGTGAAAGCTCACTTCCCATGAACGTCTCACCACAACAGCTGACAATATTTTTCTGGTGCAAAACTCTGAGTTATGTTTTGTTTACATCTGTATCCTGCCTTTTTCTGCAAGAGCAAGCAAGAAAAAAACAATGCAACAGTAAATCTTCATTAAAATACATTAGAAAAAAAAACAGATACCGTAATTAGAACAAAGCACAAGCAAGGAAACAAACAATCCTGACGTTTGATACAAAATTTGTCTTTAGCGCCCTTTTAAAATTGGCTGGTGGTTGGTCCAGCCACAAGGAAAGAAGGCATCCCTCTGGGTGAGGCAGTTCCTTAGTCTCATCCAGCAAAGCGGTTTGCATGCATTGGTAGGCCCACCCCAGTGGGGCAAAAAATCCAAGGGGTGTAGCTTGGGTCTTGAATGGAATCCGTTCCAGAAGTCCGTTCAACTTCCAAAAACATTTGAAAACCAAGGCACAGCTTCCGAATCGCTGCAGGAGCTTCCTGCACTCAATCGGAAGCCATGGAAGCCATGCCAGACGTTTGGCTTCCAAAAAATGTTTGCAAACTGGAACACTTACTTGCGGGTTTGCGGTGTTCGGGAGCCAAAACGTTTGAGTCACAAGGCATTCAAGAACCAAGGTACGACTGTAGTGCTGAACCAGGTTTGGTTGAGCTTTGGAAGAAAGTTACTCCAGAATCCTTGGCATTTTAATATATGGTTACCAGATGTCCCCGTTTCCCAGGGACAGTCCCCGGATTTACAAATCTGTCCCCGGACAAAATCCGTCCCCGGAATGTCCCCAGATTTCATTTAATGTCCCGGATTTATATTTTAATGGTTGTAGATTTCTTAGTAGGGAATGAATGTTGCGTGATTGGTTCAATGGCACAAGACACATCATATGGGGACTTCCGGCAAGGCAAAATGGCGGGCGCCACGGCAGTGGGCAGCTCCTGAAGCCAGCCAGAGCCAACTGCGCTACCAGGCTGGCTCCGGGCTGCTGAGACTGCCGCTGCCACTGCTGAGGGGGAATCGGGGACGCCCGGTGCATCAACTGAGGGAACCACTGACACACACACCCCACGACCCAAATCAAGCCAGGAGCGAGAGTGCCCGGCCAACTGCCCAGCGGTGCTCTGGGGCCAAGAAAACCCAGAGCCGATGTAGGGAGAAGGAGGAGAGTAGAAGGAGAAGGAAGAGAGAAAGGAGAAAAAAGAGGGGAGCCCTGACCTTGCCGCGGCGCCGCCACAGCTAGGGAGGAGAGGAAGGGGAGCACTGGAAGGGCAAGGACATGTGGCTGAGCCCAGGTCCGACCCAAGCCTACTCCATGGCAGCTAGCACTCCAAGAGATCAGGCTGGGGCCCAGAGGAAGGTCGCGCGACAGAGGAGACCACAGAAGAGATTAGTTCTTAATTTGTGGTTTTTTTTAAAGTAACTTTTTTAAATAACTTTTGTTACGGAAAAATCTGGGTGCGGGGCTACTCTGCCACCCAGCTCGTCGGACTAGGTCCGCGGGTCCCTGCGGAAGAAAATGAGCTCAGCCGGACAGGAGCAAACTGCAGAAGATCCAAGTTTATTGCGCAACAGGTTCAAGGCGAGATTGAACAGCGAGAAAGGGGTGACATGAACTTTTGAAATTTTCCTCCATGTCCCAGAATACAGTGCAAAATACATCCCAGTTACATCATGAATACATTAAGAAGAGGTTGGGTTACACAGATTACATCACGAATACATTAGGAAGAGGTTGGGTTACACCGGATTAACATATGGAGGAGGGAGGGGGGAATATGCAGAGCTGGAGATATGCGCAGATAAGCACATCCTGAGAAGACAATGGTCCATGTATGCATAGTCTGTCACCCTGGCATCGCCCGGAGGAAGGGCTTGGCAGAGCGATTTGACCGGATTAGGGTCTTGACACCTTGCTTGAGGGATTATGGAGGACAGGGGAGGTGTCATGGGGTCCTAGAGAAATTGAGCAAATTGGCACGTTGATTTTCTATGAATTTTATAGATTTTAGAACCTTTTGACATTGACAATTGGAAATAAATGGATATATTGTAGCGAAGAAGGAAGTGAAGAAGACATGCCCCCCCTTCCGTATCACTTTTTTCTCTATTAAAAAAAAACCCAAAGTGTCCCTGGATTCTTTGAAAAAAATCGGGTAACCTTATAATATTTTGTATTCATTTACAGAAATACAGGTTGAACCTAGGTGGCGATTTCACAGCTCAGACACCCAAACAGGCAAAGACCGCTGCTCCCCTCATCAAATCTGCAGGGAGGCTGCCAACATCCTACAATGTCCAAACTCAGATCTCTTTGCCTTTCTTAGGCTGCAGTCCTAACACCACTTTACACAGGAGTAAGCCCCTTTGGATGCATTAGAACTTCCTTCCGAGTAGATTATTCTCCAGACTCCTCCTGTGCAATGCAAAGTCTTCCAACAGTGTTCTAAACCCTGGGCATTATCTGGGACGCTCTGCCTTTGCAAACTCTCCTTCAAGGTAACGCTGCCCTGCCTGTCAATCACAACAATTCCACGCTTCCCCTCCTATTCCCTCTCCTCCTTTGAATTTCGGCAGAATGCATTATATGCGCTTTGCTAAGCATAGCAGCACACTGAGCTGACATCTCCGTGGGGCTGTCAATGCAAACGCCGAGATCTTCTGGGCATCGTATATATATTTATATATTCCGTCTTCCTTTCCTGGAGAGAGTTGAGGAAGCGGCAGCATGTACAAATGCCCTAAATTGGCCCCTTCTGCATGCATTATGTTCGGCATAATCGACCAGCAGGTTTTGCACATCAGGTCACAAAGCTGTGTGTGCCACTCGTAGGTTTGCTGGAGTCTTTAGTGGTGCATTGTGGGAAATGTTATATTGGACTTGATGGACCTTTGAGATGATCCCACAGGGATCTTCTAAATTTTTTCTTTTTTTTCTTTTTAAAAACATTATTTTTTATTGGTTTTGCACAATTTTGTACATTTTAACCATTTCAAACATTAAAATAAGAGGTTCTTTTGAACCTTCGGACCTCTTTCCCTCCCTCCATGGGTTCCATATTTAAGATTATTATTCACATTTTGCATCTTTTGCCGTTATCCATCTGTTATATATCCATAATTACAATAGTTACCGTATTTTTCGTCCCATAGGACGCTCCGTCCCATAGGACGCACCAAGTTTTTGGGGGGGGGAATAAAGGAATTCCCCCCCTTTATTTACCCCCCAAAGGCAGCAGGCTGCTATCCGCAGCGTGGGGAGCCCACGACACCCTGAAAAAACAGGTCATGTGACATTGTGATGGCAAATGGTACCTGATACCGAGCAAGTTAGCAAGGATATATAAACCAGAATCAGTTGCCCGTTGGAAATGTCAGGAAATGGAAGGCACATTTCAACACATGTGGTGGACATTTAGTGTAGCTAAAGCCCTCTGAGATATACAATGGATGAAAAAATGTTTCAGTTGTTATGTACTGAGTTGAATAGGATCCAAAATGCAGCAGTCTGATTGGTCCTAGAACAATCGGATTCAGAATGCAGCAGTCTGATTGGTCCTAGAACAATAGGATCCAAACTGCAGCAGTCTGATTGGTCCTAGAACAATAGGATCCAAACTGCAGCAGTCTGATTGGTCCTAGAACAATAGGATTCAGATTGCAGAAGACTGATTGGTCCGCAGGAGCCACCCAATCCAACTCTGGGTGGAAGTGAATCCGCAACCTGATTGGCCTACAGGAGAATCCCAGAATTAGCCAATCACGTGGGGCCCATTGTGTAAATAATGTATATAAAGCAGACATTCTGGGGGAAATTCATTCCTCCTCACCACTATGAGCTGAATAAAGAGCATAAAATCCACTCTCGACTCCGAGAAAATTTCAAAAGTCCTTTTTAAAGAGACCAGAGGAGTTTCTTTTAGGTATAATTAGGTCAGAGGTTCCTAAGAATCAAAATAACTTGTTCCTTTCTGCAACTACAGCAGCACGAATGCTGTATGCTGAAAAATGGAAAGAAGGAGCAGTACCAATAAGTTAGGAGCGGCAGTTGAAGATGATGGAATACGAAGAATTGGTGGGTCTAACCAGCAGTATCAGAGAATGAGAGGAAAGAATATACAAGGAGGATTGGAAAACATTTGTAGAATATATGAAGAATTACTGTAAACAGGTCAAAACGTTAACCGTACAATTCAGCAGTACAAGCTATGCTGAGATAAAACGAAATAGAGAAGATATGGAAAGAAGAAGTCCCAGCAAAAGAAGAATGGATACAAAAACTTAAGGAATGTGCAGAAATGGCGAAACTTACCGGAAAAATAAGAAATCAAGATAACAAACTTTCTACAAAAGAATGGAAACGGTTTATTGAATATTTGCAAACAAATTGTAAACAGATAAGAACACTGGAGAGATTAATGTAATAACCTGCAGTTTCATGAGAGTATATATTTGAAGTAGATGAGTAAGTGAAGAAAATAAGTTAATTTGGATATGCAGAAGATATTAAAAATAAATTTAAGGAACCGCAGAAATATGGGGAAGGAAGTCAAGTTTTGAAATGTTAAAATGACTGTAAGATTATTGAACTGTATAAACCTAAAAATCATAGATAGAGAGAGAGAGAGAAGATATGGATTAACTAGAATATGCCATAGTAATGGAATCTTGGAGGAAAACATGGAAGGGGGGGAAAGGAAAGTTTAATGGATTGTTATTTTCAGTGTGGAAAAATTATAATGATGAAAATTATATTTTTTTAAAAAAAATTAAGACATTATTGTGACACCAGGTGATTGGCAGGAAAGGCCCCTCTCATGGGTCAAAGTTGGCTGCAGCAGGGAAAAGGATGAGGGAAGGATACACTGTCAGCATCCACTTACCTGGCCCAGCAATACTGCAATCCTAAAATACCGTGTAGTGGTTGGGAGTTACTTGTGCGTAAACCTTCCCGTTTGGAAGCTTGGTTGCATAGTTTAAACCGTTTTGACTGCACAGCCCATCTCAGCGTGGCTGCCTTAGTCGCTAGCAGAATCTGTCTGTGGGCGTTTCTTAAACCTTTGCCAGCATAAAAGCTGTTTGACACCCAATCGTCTCCGTCTCTCATTGCGCGGAAGTCTTCTGCGCAGGGAGGGCGTGGGTAGTGGAGGACCAGTGCTCTCCTCACTGACTTCCAAGGAAGAATCCCGGAGCCCTTCCACTTCCTCTGCCATTTGCTCTCCTGGATCCTTGGTGTTACGCTGATTTCCTTCCCCCTCTATCAAGCTACGTCTCCCCCTTGTGCTGGTACCTTCCCCTGCAGAATCGGAGAGCCTCTCCTTCTCCCGTTGCTCTGATGTCAGTTCCCTGACATCCCGTATTCCCTCATATGAACCTGCCTGGGCTCTGAGATCTTCAGGAAAGGCCCTTCTTCTGGTCCATCCACTATTACAGGCACACTTGGTGGGGACTCAAGAGATGGCCTTCTTGGTGGCAGCTCCCAGACAACTTTGGAACTCCCTTCCTAGAGAAGCCAGACTGGCTCCTTCCTTGTCCTTCCTCCAGAGGGTGAAGACTTTCTTATTCCAACAGGCTTCCGGGAACAGACTGCTTTTAATGAAAAGTCTGGTGCTTACACGTCAAACTCTGAATAAACATATGTTTCATGAGGACTGGAATCCTAACTTTGGACCTCTGCAGACTGGTGTCTTTCTGCAGATATATTCTGCGACAAGTCATTGATGCAATAGTGGTTGATTTATACAGTGGTAGCTCGGGTTAGGGACACGGGTGGGATAACCAGTGAGCCTAGGGCTTGCAGAACAGAAGGTTGGCGGTTCGAATCCCCGCGACGAGGTGAGCTCCTGTTGCTCGGTCCCTGCTTCTGCCAATCTAGCAGTTCGAAAGCATGTCAAAGTGCAAGTAGATGAGTAGGTACCGATCCAGCGGGAAGGTAAATGGTGTTTCCGTGGGCTGCTCTGGTTCGCCAGAAGTGGCTTAGTCATGCTGGCCACATGACCCGGAAACTGTACACCGGCTCCTGGTGAGATGAGCGCCGCAACCCCAGAGTCAGTCACGACTGGACCTAATGGTCAAGGGTCCCTTTACCTTTACCTCGGGTTAAGAACTTAATTCGTTCTGGAGGTCCGTTCTTAACCTGAAACTGTTCTTAACCTGAGGTACCACTTTAGCTAATGGGGCCTCCCGCTGCCACACGATTTCTGTTCTCATCCTGAAGCAAAGTTCTTAACCCGAGGTACTATTTCTGGGTTAGCGGAGTCTGTAACCTGAAGCGTCTGTAACCCAAGGTACCACTGTAGTGGATTTTCCATGCCTCATTCTGCTTCATTAGATGCATGCAGAAAGCCCAAATTTAGACCCCTGGCATCACCAGGCAGAAAAGACCCCTGCCTCAAATCATGGGGAAGTGCTTTCACTGAATCGCACTCATGAGTGACGGTGGAAATTGCTGGGGAACATCCTTAAGAGTTTTAGTCAAAGTCAAGTTTGGCCATCAGGCCTAGGCACATAATAAAGAGATTGGGATGTTCTACCCTCGTTTTATAGATGCGCTGCTTTTAAAGCATTATCCTGTCAGAGCGCGACGGGCGGGGTGGAAGAGAAACCGATATAATAAATATTTTAGCTGTAGGTGAAAGGCACCCTGGATATGTCGGTTCTGATTTCCGCAATGCGCTCTGCTTCGTTGCCTTAGAAGACTCCTGCAGAGTTCAAGCTCTCTCAAACGCAGGCCCAGGAGAGTGTGAGAGAATGCAGGGAAGGTTATGTAGACGAGAGCATTTCTTCATTATCAGGAGTTTAAATGGGAACAGCGAATTTTTAAAAAAGAATAAAATTACTATACTGAGAGTTTGGTATTTTGTTGGGCAGAGTGGGGCACCCCAGACACTTCCCCCTGTTTGTCAGAGGCACCATCTTCTTAGGAGAATTGAAGGGACCTTTTGATGATGCCGTGGGACACGGGTGGCGCTGTGGGTTAAACCACAGAGCCTAGGGCTTGCCGATCAGAAGGTCGGCAGTTCGAATCCCCGCGACGGGGTGAGCTCCTGTTGCTCGGTCCCTGCTCCTGCCAACCTAGCAGTTTGAAAGCATGTCAAAGTGCAAGTAGATAAATAGGTACCACTCCAGCAGGAAGGTAAACGGCGCTTCCGTGCGCTGCTCTGGTTCCCAGAAGCAGCTTAGTCATGCTGGCCACATGACCTGGAAGCTGTACTCCAGCTCCCTCGGCCAATAAAGCGAGATGAGCGCCACAACCCCCATTTTGCCTTTCCTCCAGTCGGGAGCATGGGGTGCCTTAAAAGTATTCTTCTTTGGCGATCACTTGTAGCCAAGTAAGATTGTCTTCCATAAACACGGTTTTAACAATGAGTCCATAAATGACTGTGGAGGCCAATTCTGGATCCACACGTCCTTCCACAGTGGAGACATTGGTTTCCGGGTAGGAGTTGATCACGGTGAGGGTTTGCCAAGCGTGTCTTCCTCTTAGCATGTTTCTCCCTCGCGTCCTGAGTTCGAGTGTCTTCAAAGCCCATGACACCTTTGGTAAAGGCTGTTCTCCAACTGGAGCGCTTGCAGGCCAGTGTTTCCCAGTTGCCAGTGTTTATACTACATTTTAAACCTCTTTTGTCGACCACCAGCATTACGCTTTCCATTTTTAAGTTCAGAATGGAGTAGTTGCTTTGGAAGACGATCATCAGGCATCCGCACAACATGACCAGTCCAATGAAGTTGATGTTGAAGAATCATTGCTTCAACACTGGTGATCTTTGCTTCTTCCAGTACACTGATATTAGTTTGCCTGTCTTCCCAAGTGATGTGTAATTTTTTTCAGAGACACCGTTGATGGAATCTTTCGAGGAGTTGGAGATGGTGTTTGTAAGTGGTCCGTGTTTCACAAGCATACAGTAAGGTTAGGAGTACAATAGCTTTGTAAACAAGCATTTTGGTTTCCCTGCAAATGTCCCGGTCCTCAAACAGTCTGCACTTCAATCAGGAGAAAGCCGCACTCACAGAGTTCAGGGGATGCTGGATATTGGCATCAGTGTTGATCCTTGTGGAAAGATAACTGCCTAGGTAGGAGAAGTGATCGACATTTTCCAACGTTACACCACTGAGTTGGATTTGTGGCGCTGCAAAGGGGTTATTTTGTGCTTGTTGGTGCAGCACTTTGGTTTTTTGACAGTGACACACCTGCCCAGAAACTGGCATAGTGGTTCCAGCCCACCTGGAAAGTCACTTCTGATTAACCCGCCTCCGCTTTTAAAAACCAAGAGGGATGTAACAAAAGGCAAGCCAGGGACAAAACATCCTAGCAACACTTTTCCTGCACAAGTCTTATTTTGAGATTTAAAAGAAAATTGAGAGTTGGGGGGGGGGGAATCCCACCAGGAAAACTGAACAGTAGTTTGCTGACAGCAATCCCTAAAAGGTCTCTCCCCCTGCAGCCTTTGCAGATGTCTTCAGCCAGAGAAGCCCATTCTGCAGCCATCGCAGCCTTCGGTAGGAGGTGCTTGCTAATAACATGTTTCTAATTCCGTCCCGCAGTCCTGTCAAGAGGCGAATGGCCCCAAGGCGATCGTTTCCCCTGTCATCGGCTCCCCACCAAGCTGGCAAAGTCCTCATAAAGGGCGCCACGCTGAGTTTATTATCCATCTCTCCGGCGCCCGTCCAGTCTGCCTTCTCTCGCAGGCCTCTTGGCATCTGACAGTAACAAGGGAGAGAGCGATTGCAGCTGCTCTCGCAGCAACACGTTGCAAAATGTCAGATTTAAGTGGTGTTGTTTCCAAGGCTGAAGGCGTGGGAGAACATGCTACTTCTTCTGGGTTTGCAACTAAGGACGCTTTCAGGATAAAAGACTGGGAACCATGTTGCATTTTGCATGTGTGTGTGTCAATTTTTTAAATTAAACTTTAAACATCTGTACATAAAAATTCCAATTTCAAATTTGTTCCCTCTTCCGTGTGACAGCCTTTAAGATGGCTATCATATCTCCTCTCAGGGATTTTTGCCTGTGTCGGCAAAATTTCACCAGCAATTTCTTCGAATAGGCATGTTCCCACATGCGCTTGTGCCAAATGGACATATTTTTGCAAGGATTCTCCCCACAATGCACACGCGGTTTGGTCAGAGAACTGCGTCAGACAATTCGGCAAAGTACAAATTGCAAAGGACCGTTGTGTTTTGAAGGCAGTTGAAATCAGAATGTAAATGGCATGGATTTCCCTAGACATCCCTAGACATCCCTCCTTCAGTCGTAATCCTTTCCATTCAGATCTCAGCTGCCTTGTGTCAAATCTCATTTACGCTGGATCTTTAGGTCTGCAAAATACCCATCAATTTATTTAAACCACTCCACTACATGTTAGATGAGCCGTAAATGCAAGATCAGACTTGTTCAGGGTCTCTGGAGGCTGTTTTGCAGTTTTGAAAGAGTATAATTTTAATTATTATGAAAGCGGTTGCTTTCAGCTTCTTAAATCTACCTCCCTTTATCTCCTGCTGTTGTAACTGCTATCGCCTTAACATTTGCAGGATTTATTGACTTCATCGGAAGAGACATGGCAACTTGCCTGTTGAATTGTGTTTTCCTCTGTGACAGTTCAATAGAATTACTCTGTTTAATAAGCCATATAAGAGCCATTAATTATCATTTACGTGCTCTGTCCTGTCGCCAGCATCAGTAACAAACACAGAGTTCTGCTAGGCTGAATAAGCATTTACTGTTTTGTTGCATTGCTCATGGGAGAAGCGAGTTCTTCTAAGGTCTTCTCTTCAGGGTATTTCCACACGTCTCTTTCAGCTGTGAACATCCTTGTTACTGGAACAAAATACAAAATGCTGCCCCTCACCAGCCAAATGAAGTGACTGAGGGTGGAAACGTGGGTGTAGCACAAATTTGAGGGGTCACAAACCAGGGCCCCCCATCCTGCTCTGCCTGCCACTGGGGCTCTCTGGGCCCCGGAGCCTGGCTTGGCTCACCATCTCGCATCCCTGGTCCCCTCACTGAATGGCCGCCTGGCCAGTGCTCGCTGACTCCTTGCTTGGACAGTGAGCGGGTGAGGACAGAAGGACGTGGCAAGGGGTGACCCCAGCGTGGCCCGGCCCAGCTTTCCTCTCTGTCAGTATCAGGGGGGGGTTCGCCCACCAAAACGGTGTTGGCTGGCTGGGCTACCCCCTGGGCAGGTGGGCCCACTTGGCTCTGGAGGTGAGGGCAGGGCTGGCATGGCAGGCTCCGTTCACCCTCTGTGCCCTGCTTCTGCCCAGTGCATGCAAGCACACATCCCGGGCACCAGCAAATGCCGCTACGCCACTGGATTGAAAGTTGAAAAGAGTTTATTCAAAGGTGCAGCAGTGAGTCTCGGTTTGGAAGAATCGAGCCCCGAAGAAAGGATACACAAAGCTGTTATACAACTGTAGCAAACACACAAACACATGCTCTCTCGCGTCACTGCTGGCTAGAAACACACACAGAAAAAACATGCTTAAGTCAGGTCTACTTCTACTGTTAAGGGACGCGGGTGGCACTATGGGTTAAACCACAGAGCCTAGGACTTGCCGATCAGAAGGTCAGCGGTTCAAATCCCTGTGACAGGGTGAGCTCCTGTTGCTCAGTCCTTGCTCCTGCCAACCTAGCAGTTCGAAAGCACATCAAAGTGCAAGTAGATAAATAGGTACCACTCCGTCAGGAAGGTAAATGGCGTTTCCGTGCACTGCTCTGGTTCGCCAGAAGCGGCTTAGTCATGCTGGCCACATGACCCGGAAGCTGTACACCGGCTGCCTCGGCCAATAAAGCGAGATGAGCGCTGCAACCCCAGAGTCAGCCACGATTGGACCTAATGGTCAGGGGTCTCTTTACCTTTACCTTTACTTCTACTGTTACTTCTCTAGCTCAGGCCCAGCATAACTGGCCTTGTAGTTGCAACTGGGGGAACGCCTTGCGGTTTAAGCAACGTTAGATACAATTCGGTTGTGGCTGTGAGAACATGTTTATGTGGACTCAGCACTCAGCAGGCTGGGGTCAGCTGTGTACGTGATGTGCACACTTCAGGGTTATGGCTTTCAGGTGTCAGAAACATGTACCGTCTAGAGGCAGAGTGCATGTGCTCTACAGACCTGAGGGTCTTGCCAGCCTTAGGTAAAGGCATCTTAGCTGGGTTCCAGGTCATGACACCTAGGTATCATCCTCTTCATGTGTGTGGTTCATTGTGCTCAAAGGTGAATGATCAAGCGCTCAGAACAGAAATGCGCTCCTTTATGCCAATGCAGTGATGCTGCAGGAGCGCACCTTTCTGCATGGGGGCA
Organism: Podarcis liolepis; assembly: GCF_965112155.1. Taxonomy (NCBI): domain Eukaryota; kingdom Metazoa; phylum Chordata; class Lepidosauria; order Squamata; family Lacertidae; genus Podarcis; species Podarcis liolepis. Next base: position 5,773,728 of record NC_139564.1, read on the forward strand.
ACCAAAAGGCAGAAATAAAATCTGTGGGACAATTACACAACAATGATGGCAGTAATGAAATTGTATTCTAACCAGCTTGTTTAGTCTTTAGTCGTGTCCGACTCTTCGTGTCCCCCTGGACCAGAGCATGCCAGGCACTCCTGTCTTCCACTGCCTCCCGCAGTTTGGTCAAACTCATCCTGGTAGCTTCGAGAACACTGTCCAACCATCTCGTCCTCTGTCGTCCCCTTCTCCTTGTGCCCTCCATCTTCCCCAACATCAGGGTCTTTTCCAGGGAGCCTTCTCTTCTCATGAGGTGGCCAAAGTCTTGGAGCCTCAGCTTCAGGATCTGTCCTTCCAGTGAGCATTCCAACCAGCAGCTGGCCACAAAGAAGCTCCTGCAGGCTTCGTCAACCTCGTGCCCTCCAGATATTTTGGACTACAACTTCCATCAGCCCAGTGGCAGAGGAAGGGGGCGCGGGTGGCGGCCCGGGGATCATTGCTAAGGGGTGTGTATGACAGAATGACAAAAACATGAGTTTAAAATAAATGGGCTTACGAAACTTTTTAGTTCAGTCAAGAAATGTAACGAAATGTGGCTGGCACTGAGTGCCACACTGCGGGGGCCGGCACTTACCGCGGGGCCTGCAGTGTGCCAGAGCCATGCGTCTCTCCTGGGAGTGATGTTGTTATGTACTGAGTTGAATAGGATCCAAAATGCATCAGTCCGATTGGTCCTAGAACAAAAGGGTTCAGAATGCAGCAGTCTGATTGGTCCTAGAACAATAGGGTTCAGAATGTAGCAGTCTGATTGGTCCTAGAACAATAGGATTCAGAATGCAGCAGTCTGATTAGCCCTAGAACAATAGGATTCAGATTGCAGCAGACTGATTGGTCCGCAGGAGCCACCCAATCCAACTCCGAGTAGAAGTGAATCCGCAACCTGATTGGCCACAGGAGAATCCCAGAATTAGCCAATCACGTGGGGCCCATTGTGTAAATAATGTATATAAAGCAGACATTCTGGGGGAAATTCATTCCTCACTACTCTGAGCTGAATCAAGAGCATGAAACCCACACTCGACTCCGAGTATATTTCAGATGTGGTGGCTTGGGAGCCTGAAACGGAAGCGTGAGGCTTGTGTCTGCGCCCTGCTTCTACCTCAGCTGCCCTACAGCTGAGGGGGTGGCGGCGAAGAGGCTCCACACAACGCACCCTGCCCCATGGGCGGCTCGCCCCGCCCCTGGCTGCAGAATGCGCACACCGCACCCGGCACCCGAGCAGCTAATTACACCGCTGCATTAGCCCCAGGGCCCTACGGACTGTGGCTGATGGGAGTTGTGGTCCAAAATTTCTGGGCAACATCAGGTTGGCAAAGGCTGCCTTAAAATAAAATACCGGAGCCTGAGGCTCACCCAAGAATAAAGAAAATAAGGAGAAATGAAATGGAACCTATTAAAATGAAATCTGTCCCCAGGACAAAGCTGAGCTAGCTACGTGTAACAGTTAATCAGTGCTATTAATAAGCCATGCTGGTAAAGGTTAGCTCTGTGTAAAAATAATCAGGAACAGCTCTGATAAGGAGCGAAGCACAATCTTCCAAATGTAGTAACAAAGATTAATTAGGAGGCCACGGAAGTGTGACAAACTCAGCGCAGGGAAACCAAACCTGGTGCGAAATTATTATGAGAGGGAAGAACGGAATATAAAAGCAATTTTCTTCTTGTCTGGGTGTGTTCCAGGAAAGGGGTAAGTTACAGCCTGCAAAGTTATAAGGGTGGGAAAGGCGAAAAGGCTGTAAAGTCAAAGAGTCAGTGAAGGAGATTCAAAGCTTTCTGTCTGATTCCCAGCACCCCACAATATCTTCCAGCTCAGGGACTGTGTCTTAAATTAGCAGTTTGCTCAAAATTTGGCTCCGTGACCCCAATTCAACTAGCCCAGCACATACCTGTCAACCATCCCTTATTTGGCGGGAAAGTCCCTTATCCCAGCACTGTGTCCCACTGCTGTCCCTTATTGATGATGTCCCTTAAATTTCCCCGGTTTCAAAGGAAGCAGCTCCTCTCCCTCCCTCCCTGCCGGCCAGGGAGGAGGGAGGCTCCAACTGTGTTGCTTGGCTGCGTTGCTCACCCAATAAGGAGTCTAAGAATGACTGGGGGGTGGAGCTTGCATGCCTTGTGCCGATCAAATCAGCTGCATTGCCTGGGGACTCGCTTTTGCTCAGCGCTTCCCAGCCGAGAGGTGACGGTGGTTTTCCTTGCTGCATCCCCTTTGCCAGGTTGCTGCGCTGTGGGAACCACTGCTTGAGGCTTCGTTTGACTGCTGGCTGGGCTTTCTGCCTTTGGCTCGGAGGGGCTCAGAAGTTGAACATACCTATGCCCAGAAAATCCCTTATTTTGGCTGCTGAACCCTTATTTTCAAGGCTGCTGATCCCTTATTTTCAAGGCTGCTGGTCCCTTATTTTCAAATTTGTAAGTTGACAGCTATGGCCCGGCACGGTGATGGAAGCTAGGCCTATGGGTCCCAGTAGCACAACAAGGTTTCCCCCCTTTCCCCTCCCCTCCCCTCCCCAAACAGGCACACCATCCATGTGGGGCCGTAGGGGCCAAGGCTCCCCCCCAAAAAAGAGTGAAGGGACTAGGCCTGCCCCCCTCAATATTCTGCAGCTGGGCAGTGCCTGGAGACAGACAGTCAAGTTGTGGATCCACAGCAGTGACCACGGAAGGAATGACTGCTGGGAGGAGCAGAGAGAGAAGAAATGCCCTGGTGCATCTGCAGCAGCACAACCAGACGCCTTCGTCTGCCCCAGCTGCAACAAAACATGTCTCTCCCACATTGGTTTCTACAGCCACAGCAGGCGCTGTAACTCTCCAAAGGTTTGACTTCACCCCCAAAGGCACCCTCCTCTGTTGTCTTCTGAGACAGACAGATGCCAGCAGGTACTGCCTGTGATGGCCTGGGAATCGGATTCGGAGGCTGAACCTGAGGAATCCCAGCCTGCACAGGAGTCCCTGCCTCCAGGACCAGCTGAGCCGGGGCTGGGGCTTGAATCTGAAGGGCCCTCACCTGTGCTGGATCCTCAGGTGCAGACACCAGCTGAGTCTGCTCTGGCTCCTGAGGGGATGGAGGACCCATTGCCTGCAGGTGCGCCTCTCTCAGTCCTGTCAGGGAAAGGTGAAGTTGCCTCTGGGTCCAGTAAGCCTCCAGCCTCTCCTGAGCTGCAGAGGCTCAGGGTAGAGAGGCAGAGGGAACTAAGTTCCCGCAGGAGGAGTGCTCGCCTCCAGGCCAGGAGAGGCGAGTCACCTGTAGACCGGGGCCGCCCTATGCCTCAGGGCCAGCCAGCCCAGTCCCAGGCTGGGAGGAGCAACATTGGTGGTAACCTGTTCCTGCCGGCACCCTGTCCTGCTCTTCTGCCAGAGTTCCGACCTCACCCGACTCCTTGCCTTGGACCCAGCTTCAGCTTTGATGGACAGCCTCCATACCACACCCTCGACCTCGGACTGGACTCGGACCACGCCGCACGGTAACCCCCTGGGACCAGCACACTTCCCTTTATTCAAAGATCACAGGACAGTTCACAACATAAAAGCGCAACAGCCCCCTCCCACCAGCACATTTAAAAAGACATTGAATGTATATCAGCCCAAAGCCTGTATTATTAAAATACTTATTAAATTATTTAATAAATACTTATTAAAGCTTATTAAAACTGTGTTTGTTAAATGATTAATTCTAAATTTAAAAGACCTATTAGATCACTTTTAGGTAGAGATGAATAGATCTGTTTTTCTCACTTTATGCGTGTGCTCGCAAGTCTGTTCCGTTCTGTTTGTTTCTGCATTCATCTGCTTTTTGTTTTAATCCACATGAAAAATCAACTCTCTCTGGTGCGGAGAGACTTTGTGGGCGAGTGATTAGTGTGGCAGATTAAGACTTGGGTGAGCTGGGTTCAAATCAGCCTTGGGCTCTCCACCTTCTTGCAGCCTAACCCACCTCACAGGGTTCTTGTGACTTGTCGCAAGGATAAAATTAGAGACAAACCACGTCGGACAATTTGAGCTCCCTGGGGGAAAGGTCGGGGAAAATATAAGTGATAAAGAATGTGCTTTCTCTCAAAACATATGATTTAAAAGGCATTTTGATAGACTTAAGCTAACACAAAACTGCACCCCAGCACATGTGAAGATCTGCAAATATCAAATTCTCCAAGTATATCTGCCTACACATGGATAAGAAGAAACACCTCCAGCCCTTTCTGAATGTTCATTTTAACAACAACAACATTTTCTGGTCCATCACTCTCCCTCCTACCACAATTGCTAAAGCATTGAACTGGCCACTAGATGGCAGCAGAAACAAAACCTGTAAAAGGAAAAACAGGTTCTCTTTTGCTCCTTTCCCCATATTTGCGCCCATTTTTATAAAAGTTAAACTGATTTTCCCAGCCCTTGACAGAATGCAGACATCTCACATATTGTCCGGTAGCCCAACAGGAAAAGCTAAGATCTAAGATCAGAGAATATCCTTCTGTGGAGCAGATATGCTGGCTGCTGAAGCTCATCTGCCTCTTCCCGGATGGACAGTTCTAGGAGTTGCACTGACCTTGTGGTGCATGAGAAACTTGGTGGTTGGAATATTCTAGAAGAAACTTGTAAATGGCCTTGAACAAGTTGCTAGGCAACGGAAAATTTCCCCAGCAACAGGTGTCCTTAACAGGGCATGCAATCAACTAAGTCTGGGTCAGTGTAAATGGGTATGTGAATGAGTCAGCATTAGGTCTCTGGCCGGATGGCTGAAAAGAGAAAAAGATTATGTTTCTTTATTTGCTTTTTTCTTTATTAATGGCCAGCGTAAAGTTTTGTAAATAATAAAGACTCTAAACAGTGGTGTAGCAAGGTGAGGTGGTGCCCGGTGTGGAAAATTTCTAGTCAGCCCTCCCCACGTTGAAATTATTAAAAGAAGGAAAAATAAGATACAATTGCAAGTGTTATTTTCTGGTTTATTTATTTAACATTGTGAGCACAAGCACTTAAAATCTTTTTTTCCTAACTTGTGTTCTCTTCAAATTTTGAAATCACATCATCAAAATCGATTCCTTTCGCTACTTGGACAAGATGGCTCAGCCAGAAAGCCGAGTTTGACTCATAGTGGACCTAAGATAACCCTTGACTGAGCATTTTATCCTTAGAACAACAACCTTGCGAGGTAGCTTAGACTGAGAGGGAGTGGCCTGCCCAAGTCTCTAAATGGTGTTTATTCCTGTAATAGGAATTTCACTAAGAGAGAGGTGGAATGCTGCTGCTGCTATAAAAAAAGTAAAAGATGCAAGAAAAATTTTCTGTTAAAAGAACACTGCTGCAGAAAGAAATGAAAACCCAAGAGTAGATGTTCACGCACCAACAGGTTGGATCTTGATGAACCTCTGACCTCTAGCTACAGAGCCGTATCCTGCGCCAACACTGGCAGGGAACACATCTCTCTCTTAGCTGCAGCCAGCAAAATTCTTGCAAGGATCTTAGCAAACCGTCTCTTAACAAAATCCGAGGTGACCCTTCCTGAATCCCAAAATGGTTTTCGGCCTTCTAGGGGGACAGTGGACATGATTTTCACAGCTCGACAGCTTCAAGAAAAATGCAGAGAGCAAAACCAACCCCTGTATATGGCGTTTATTGACCTAACTAAGGCTTTCGACACTGTAAATCGTAATGCCCTGTGGACTGTCCTTCTGAAAATGGGCTGCCCAGATAAATTTGTAAACATCTTTCGGCTCCTCCATGATAATATGACAGCAAGAATCGCAGATAACAATGGCTCTCAAAATGAACCATTTACAGTGGGATCAGGTGTTAAACAGGGTTGTGTTATTGCCCCAACTCTACTCATTATTTTCATTGCCATGATCCTACACTTTGTGGAAGGGAAACTCCCACCAGAGTAGAAATCATATATCAAACAGATGGAACGCTCTTCAATCTGAGCAGGCTGAAAGCAAAGAGTAAGGTTACCGTAACTTCCGTCATAGAGCTTCAGTATGCTGATGATAACGTAGTCTGTGCATGCTCAGAGGATGACCTCCAAACCATCCTGAATATCTTTGCAGAAGCTTATGAAAAGCATGGCCTATCACTCACCAGCGTTGAAGCAATGATTCTTCAACATCAACTTCGTTGGACTGGTCATGTTGTGCGGATGCCTGATGATCGTCTTCCAAAGCAACTACTCTATTCTGAACTTAAGAATGGAAAGTGTAATGCTGGTGGTCAACAAAAGAGGTTTAAAGACTGTCTCAAGGCAAATCTAAACAAAATGTAGTATAAACACTGACAACTGGGAAACACTGGCCTGTGAGCGCTCCAGTTGGAGAACAGCCTTTACCAAAGGTGTCATGGGCTTTGAAGACACTCGAACTCAGGACGGAAGGGAGAAACATGCTAAGAGGAAGACACGCTTGGCAAATCCACACCATGATCAACTCCCACCCATGTCCATGTCCACCAATGTCCCCACTGTGGAAGGACGTGTGGATCCAGAATTGGCCTCCACAGTCATTTATGGACTCATTGTTAAAACCGTGTTTATGGAAGACAATCTTACTTGGCTACAAGTGATCACCAAAGAAGAAGAAGAAGAATGCCCAGGGGAAAAACCAAAAGTACCACCACCAAGCTGCAGTTGTGATGGTTGTCCACATGGGGGCAGTCCTACCCAGGGCCTGCCCTTGTTTTAGCCTGATGGTGTAGCAGGGATACCCTTTTAAAAGAGCTAGTCTCTTCCAGGAGAAAGGTGGGCGAATGCATCTGTGGAAATGCAACTGGCCACCTGCACTTTTTATATGCTCTTGCATTAAAAGTGATAAATATCCGCGCATTTAAAGTGCAGCATTTTATGATTTAAACACAGCGTGATTCGGTGCATCAGAGTTAATAATGCTGTCTGCTTCATCAGAGGGTGCCCTCTAAGTCAATTCAAAGGACTGGGGTTTTCACCGAAAGAATTAAGCTTACAGGAATGGCTGGGTCTGTGTGCAGCTCCCTCATGTGGCTGAGCTGTTGAACTGCAGGTGGCATCCTCTTCATCAACGTACGTTGCCTCCACTCACTGTTCGTGGGATTCTTCTGGACAGGAAGCAGTATAAAAGGGCTTCTTGTTCTTTTTGAACCTTACTTGAGCAAAATTGGTCTTCCTGAACTCCCATGTGTTCTTGTATCCTTTTGTGTTCTTCAGTCCTGGCTTCTCCTTCAGCCCTGACTTCTGGCTTGCCCATTGGTCCTGGCTTGTCCTTCACCCCTGGCTTGTCTGTTGATCCATGTTTGTGCTTCAGTTCTGGCTTGTCCTTCAGTCCTGACTTCTGGCTTGCCCATTGGTCCTGGCTTGTCCTTCATTCCTAACGTCCAGCTTGTTCCACAGCTTTTTTGATCCTGACTCCAGGCACGCACGAGACAGTTCCTGTGGCCCAGCTCACCAATGAACCAAGACAGCTATATCCCAGATCCTTTCAAGCAAGCGATCAGAGAGACAGAGAGCGAGAGCATGCAACTTTCTGCAGGTTGCCAGCGCTGCTGCTCTCCTGGCAACGATTCACCCCCTTTTGCTAATGTGTTAGTGTTTTTCTGGCTTCTCCCATATGTTTTCGTGACGCACACTTGCTTAATTAAAATCACATTTCCCCGATGCAGCTCAACACAAAGTAATTAACTTCACACGTTGCAAGCAGATCTTTGACACAATTGGGAGTGTTCAGAGAAGGTTTGCAAGGGTCTGCTTTTTCAGAAACCCCAATAATGTCATCAAGGTAGATGTGGTTGCTCCGAGTGGGTGGCAAGTAAATGAGCCTAGTTAGGGTGGAGCAGTAGAAACTCAGCCCTTGACATGACTACAAAATGAGCATCAGCAGTTCCCATAACAGATGTCCAGTTATCAAAACCATGCTAACTTATGTAAGTGAGATTCTCTTTCCGCATGGAATTAAGCATGTTTTCAAGGGGGATTTAAGTGACTGCAGCAAGTCTAGCAGAGTAGTGACGTTATACCTTCTCTGGAGGGTAGGACTCGAACTCATGGCCTCGAGTTACAAGAAAGGAGATTCTGACTGAACATCAGGAATAACTTTCTGATGGTAAAAGCAGTGGAACAGAAGACCGCGAGATGCAGTGGATTCTCCTTGACTGGAGGTTTTTAAGCAGAGGTCATGAACGCTTTAGGTGAGATTCCTGCATGGTGGGGGTGAACTAGATGACCCTGGGTGCCCCTTCCAACTCTGTTATTCTTACAGGATCCAGTGTCATCATCCTAACACAGCAGAGTGTATTCTGACATTAACACACCACTTATGGGAGAGGCAGGATTTTGAGACAGCCGCATTTAGACCAGGAATCCCCAATGTCTGGAGGCAATTTTGGAAAGCTAAGAAACTGCCGAGGTTGCCCACAAGAGACTGATTTCACAGAAGGAAAACTGGTGATACTCAGATTGAGGTTGAATCCTGACAAGACAGAAGTACTGTTTTGGGGGGACAGGACGGGAGCAGGTGTGGAGGACTCCCTGTTCCTGAATGAGGTATCTGTGCCCCTGAAGGACCAGGTGTGCAGCCTGGGAGTCATTTTGGACTCTCAGCTGTCCATGGAGGTGCAGGTCAATTCTGTGTCCATGGCAGCTGTCTACCAGCTCCATCTGGTACACAGGCTGAGACCCTACCTGCCCACGGATTGTCTCACCAGAGTGGTGCATGCTCTGGTTATCTCTCGCTTGGACTACTGCAACGTGCTCTACGTGGGGCTACCTTTGAAGGTGACCTGGAAACTACAACTAATCCAGAATGCAGCAGCTAGACTGGTGACTGGGGGCGGCTGCCGAGACCACATAACACCGGTCTCAAAAGACCTACATTGGCTCCCAGTACATTTCCAAGATTGGGACGCGGGTGGCGCTGTGGGTAAAACCTCAGCGCCTAGGACTTGCCGATCGTCAGGTCGGCAGTTCGAATCCCCACGGCAGGGTGCGCTCCCGTTGCTTGGTCCCAGTGCCTGCCAACCTAGCAGTTCGAAAGCACCCCCGGGTGCAAGTAGATAAATAGGGACCGCTTACTAGCAGGAAGGTAAACGGCGTTTCCGCGTGCTGCGCTGACTCGCCAGATGCAGCTTGTCACGCTGGCCACATGACCCGGAAGTGTCTGCGGACAGCGCTGGCTCCCGGCCTGTAGAGTGAGATGAGCACACAACCCTAGAGTCTGTCAAGACTGGCCCGTACGGACAGGGGTACCTTTACCTTATGTTTCCAAGCACAATTCAAAGTGTTGGTATTGACCTTGAAAGCCCTAAACAGCCTCAGCCCAATATATCTGAAGGAGCGTCTCCACCCCCATCGTGCTGCTCTGGTTCACCAGAAGCGGCTTAGTCCTGCTGGCCACATGACCCAGAAGCTGTACGCCGGCTTCCTCGGCCAATAAAGCGAGATGAGCGCCGCAACCCCAGAGCCAGTCACGACTGGACCTAATGGTCAGGGGTCCCTTTACCTTTACCTTTAAGGAAAAGTGGGACATTCTGGGATCCAGTCAGGGACAGCTTCTCTAAACCAGGGACATCCCTGGAAAATAGGGACACTTGGAGGGTCTGGAATCAGATTTAGGCCACCCCTTTCTCTCTTCTCTCCCCCCAAAATCCCATCCAACATGGGTCGTGGAGAAAGTAAGCTTTGGAAAGAACAAAATCGGGGCAAGAACAATGACAAAGGACTGGTGGGTCCTTTCCTGGTTGCAACAATGGTTGAACGACACCGGTTTTGAATCACTGGATAAAGATTTCTGTCCTCAGCAGATTTCCCAGCAACCAGCAACAAAGGCACTTCCCTGTTTCCAAGAGATCCTCTGCAGGTCTCTTTGCCGCAATTCAGTAGCCAGCTGTGTGTTCTCATAGCATCTGAGAGCAAAATCCAACCTCCCTTTTACCACCAGATCACGGCCACAGGTGCAAACTACAGATTATGCACGGACGTATTCCTTAAAAACCTACCCATGTCTTTTTTTATAAAAAAAGAAAGGAAAAGAAAACAGCTTTGGATGGTGCAAATGAGAAGGGAGGCACACCCAGGGAGCTGTGTGCTTAACCCTCCTCCCACTGACCACTTTTTGACAATGCTTTTAAAATGTGTGTTTGCAAGGAAATGGACGGGGCAGGACCAGCCCATAGCATCTCTCCAATTGGGCAGTGTAACCGAGAAGGGAGAAACAGCAGGGTAGGTTTGTGCTTAACCCTCCCCCCCCCAGTTCCTCCGCCCCCAAATCTCTTTCCACCCGCTGTACCTTTTAAAAGGTGTGTTTACCAAGGTAGTAGCAGCCTGTGGGGCGGGGCGGATTTAGAAATCTGCCCCCTACCTAGGCGGGGCATCAGTGACTTTGGCGAGGGAGGACCAGACCACTCAGGAAGCAGGATGAGGCAGCGGATCCGGACCCCCTGTGAAGGGTGGCAGATCTGTCTGCTGCCGCCTCTGCCATTGCCAGCTCCTCCTCTTCCAATTCGACAATTCTACATTTCTGTGTACATACAGCTTGCTAGCTAGATCTTGAATGCTGCAAATCTCCTTATTTGCACTTGCAGGATGGAGGATGAATTCAAAGCGGCATAAACTAGAGCGAGTGATGCACTGAGTGCATAACACAGGGCCAGTCAACATGGTGTTGTGCAGATGTGGTGGGCCACACCTCCCACCACCCCTAACCATTGGCCACGCTGGCTGGGACTGGTGCCAACTGAAGTCTGACAGCGCCTGATGGGCATCCCTTCGGCTGCCCCCCCTCCGAGCGCATCTGAAAGTTGTTTTGGCCACGTATACGGCCTCGTGTTCCCTCCTGCATCCTGCTCCCTCCCTCGGTTTCCTCCCTCCCTTGGCACATTTCTTATCAGCCCATGGCTAATCTGCTTTACACCTGACCCTTTTCAGCAAAATAAGATAACAAGGCTTATGCAAATAGCAGAGTAATCATGTCCCCGATGGGAGTGCGCCAGGAGAAGTTGTGCCTATATAAAAGAACACCCGGATCTCATGAGCAGGGGGGAAATCGCCTTCCGGACACTGGTTGCAAAGAAGCTAGTGTCCTGTGTCAGACCAGAGAGCTACCGAAAGGAAGCCAAACAAAGAAGCGAGGCGTCTGGAACCCGGTAATGTGCGCGCGAGACCCTGCCTCACCATGGTGCACGATCTCATGTTCGTGACATCCATCCTTATGTACCTGTCGTCCTTCGTCGGCATGGTCGGAAACCTCATTGTCCTTTTTGCCTTCATCAGCAACGCCATCCGGCACAAATCGCTGCAGCCTCTGGACCGCATCATTGTCAACATGTCCCTGGTGAACTTCCTCCTCTGCTGCTACAAGGCCATTCCAGGGCTCCTTATCTTCAGCAGCACCAAGGTGTTTGGAGAACTGGGCTGCAGGATCCTGCTCTACACGTACCACACCCTGAGACTGATCAGCATTTGGTCGGTGGAGAACCTGAGCTTCCTCCACCTCATCAAGATCCGTCGGCCCAGCTACCGGTGGTCCAAGTTCATTTACCGGCACCAGGGCAAGTATGTCAACAGCACCCTGGCCGGGTGTTGGATAGTCAGCATCTTCTTACAGATACCTTACTTGCAGTATGAGAAGACAACGGGCAGAAGGAACAAGACCATCGCCTACCTGGCGACATCGACCTGCTTAAGGTCCACGGGGAGCTTCGCCATGAAGTTCACCACATACGCCTCGGTTAGTTTGGACCTCGTCTTCGTCCTCTTGGTCATCGTCCTCAATGTCTTCATCATCGACCTTCTCTGCAAGCACAGCCGAAAAGTGAAAGCGGCTTCTTCGGTCACCAGCAGCAGCTGGAACAAGCACACTGCCCAAGCCACGAAGGTCTTGCTCTCCTTGCTGTCCATATACGTGGTCTGCTGGATCTCCAACGACATGGTTTGGATAGCCATCGCCTCGGGGTACATCAAGAGCAGCTTCGAAAATAGCGTCCTCAGCGCCCTCTACGGCATCCTGTCTTCCGTTTATTACTCGGCCAGCTCATATGTTGTGGTCTTTGGCTACAGGAAGGTCCGGGAGTACCTGGTGGAAGCCTGCTGGTGTTTGAGGTGCACCAGGCAAACCATGGTTGAGAACCTGTCCTAGGAGGATGTCCCCCACAGATGGTGGCCAAGTCCAGCCGCCTTGCCCAAACTCACAAAAGGCTGTTCCTCCATGGGGAAGGAAGCCGCAACCTGAGAGAAAACAGATCACAGTTTGGGAGCCAATGTTCCTTCAGAATATCAGCTATCCATCTCCTGGATCCTGACCAGTTGATGTGTTCAGCATCCTCGTTGGTGGGAAAGGATGTCAGAAGACTCCACAAGGAGGATGGCAGCCAGATGGGCATGGAGAACTCATAATTTTTTGTTGCACTGGATTCTGGCTTTTATGTCGCTGCCTCCAGTTCTTCTACGCAGGTTACAATTATGGTTATTATTCTTTTGATATCTCACCTTCCAACTTGAGGTTACATCTCAGATTTCAGGGAAGCAGGGCGGCCACCACCTGACCACCTTTGATCAGTCTAGTTAGCCGTGTAAATGGACGTGAGAAGAGGGGAAGGGGACATGCAAGGCAGACAGGACCAGAATACTGGGGAGACAGAAGTCAAGCAGCGGCAATTAGCCCAGGGAAGAGGGGAGCATGCAGAAAACATGGCCTAAACCAGGGGCGGGCAGATGTCAGGCTCCTGGGATGCACTTTATCCTTTTACTTAATACTCAAGATCTACCAACCCGAGCCGGGTACACATAGCTGTCAACTTTCCCCTTTTTTAAAGGGAAATTCCCTTATTCTGAATAGGATTCCTCGCAAGAAAAGGGAAAAGTTGACAGCTATGCAGGTACAGAATGAAAGAGCAGGGCGTCTGTGAGTTCAGGCATTTGTTTTCAACAACAGAACCGAGCACACAATCCTTTCTCACCATAGCCTGCTCTCTTCGTTTCACTAGCCAAACAGAGGTGGAGTGTGGTCGTTCCATCGGTGCCACTGTTGTAACAATTGAGAGTCGGAAACTCTGGCCACACCCGTTCCGAAGGGGGGAAAGGTGAGAGGCGGGGAAGGAGCGTGTGGTGTGGGATGGGGACTGGAACTGGCAGTTTTGCGGCCCTGTGTGCGAGGAGGAATGGCCACAAAGGAAAGCAAGGATTGGAGGAGGGAAATGGAAAACCCAGAGCAATTGGTTGGTGTTGTTTTCCCAGTACAGAGTTCCAACTCTGTGTTGACCACCATGGACACCAACCAAGGGTCCTTTGAAGGAGAGCAATTTTAGATTTATTCTTCCTGAGGCTCTGCTGTACCTGCTGAAGTATTGGTAACCTTCCTCAAACCATTTATTGTTGTATGTTTCCAATGTCCCTATTTATCAGGGAGAGGCTTGATTGCCTGGGCAGCAATCTCTGAAGAAGCACTGTCTCCATTCCGTCTCGGTTTTGGCCTTTTGGACATACCTTGCTATTAAAAAAAATTCCAGTGTTCGGATTCAGCTAAATCTCTGACTGCTTGGTTGGGTGGGTATGCCTGTGGCTATTCTTAGGCATTCATTTCTTTGCAACAGGCTGGCTTGTAGCATTCCCAACAGTTTGAAATAAGCCTTTGGGTATAACAGGAATACTTGTGCTCCGTTACACCTTAATGTCCTTATGCCCTCCTTTGCACGTAGGTGTGTTGGGGAAAAGATGTGTTCGTACACCCCCACATCCCCATCTCCAGTCAGAGATTGAAAACCGAGACCGAATGGAGACTGTGTTTCTTTAGAGATTGCTGCCCAGGCAATCAAGCCTCTCCCTGATAAATGTTTTGTGAGCACCTCCATCATATGCTCAGGTTGTACATAGGTGTAAATAATACACCCCGTATACCAGAAGGAGCTTCTCCACTCCCATCGTTCAGCCCTCCAGCTCCAAGGGCCTTCTGGGGGTTCCCTCACTGTGAGAAGCGAAGTTACAGGGAACCAGGCAGAGGGCCTTCTCGGTAGCGGCACCCACCCTGTGGAACGCCCTCCCATCTGATGCCAAGGAAATAAACAACTATCTGACTTTTAGAAGACATCAAAAGGCAACCCTGTTTAGGGAAGTTTTTAATGTTTGATTTTTGTTGTGCTTTTAATATTCTGTTGGGAGCCGGCCAGATGGGTGGGGTATAAGTAATAATTTATTATTATTATTATAAAACCATATATCTTAAAGACACCACAGTCTCTGCTGACCTTCATTTTGAGGAAATCAAACTTGTAAAAGCGCCTGGAACCCCCTGGAGCCCCTCTCTGCTCAGAGATTGGGGTGACGTGTAGCAGTAGAGACTTCTGGGTACCTTTAAAGCAACTCTCAGCCCTGACACCTTGCCTTTGGAACTTCAAAACGGGAGTCCCGGGTTGGTTCCGCTGCTTGATATGAGAACCCTACGTAAGCAACACACCCACTCCTGCCGACCAACTGAACAAGGCATTATCTGGGGGAAAGCGAGTTCTCCTTTCCAAAGGCGAAGGGAGGCTGGTAAACATTTGCCTGCAATCAGCTGAAGGCAAATGAACAGCTCCAAGCATTGCCACCCAGCCTGGAACACGGGAACAAAAGCTCACCGCGTAACTAACCCTTCAGCGTCAAAGTGCTCGTGTTTCGTTATCTTGCAAAGCGGGGGGGGGGGGCGAGGGAGAGGCACGGTTTTCAGAGGCTGCATTGAGAATGCCCAAGAGTAGTGAAAGTGGAAAAATTCAAAGAACTAAAACAGAGTGGGGTAAATTGGCTAGAATATCACCAGCTAACAGCAATGTTTGAGAAGGGGGGGGAAATCAAAGGGTTTTGATAAAAAAAAAATCAGTATGGGAAAAGGAAATATTATACAATAATCAAAAGACTATCTCAAAAATCTACAAATGGTTAAAGGTAAAGGGATCCCTGACCATTAGGTCCAGTCGTGGCTGACTCTGGGGCTACGGCGCTCATCTCTCTTTATTGGCCGAGGAAGCCAGTGTACAGCTTCCGGGTCATGTGGCCAGCATGACTAAGCCGCTTCTGGCGAACCAGAGCAGCACACGGAAACGCCGTTTACCTTTCCGCCGGAGCGGTACTTATTTATCTACTTGCACTTTGACGTGCTTTTGAACTGCTAGGTTGGCAGGAGCAGGGACTGAGCAACGGGAGCTCACCCCATCGTGGGGATTCGAACCGCCGACCTTCTGATCAGCAAGGCCTAGGCTCTGTGGTTTAACCCACAGCGCCACCCGCATCAGAATGAATAATCAGAAAAGAAGAAAAGGGAAATGCCACTAAAAAGTGGGAACAAGATCTAGGCCATACAATGGAATACATAGAGTGGGGGAAATTATGGACAAAAACCATAAACTTCACAGCATGTTATTTAATAAGAGAGAATTATATGAAAATGTATCATAGGTGGTACTTGACCCCGGAAAGGCTGGCTAAAATGAACAAAACGCACAATAATACGTGCTGGAGGTCTATGAAACAAAACGGAACCTTCTACCATATGTGGTAGACATGCCCCGAGATTGAGAAATTTTGGGGCATGATTCATGAGGAGATAAAGAAAATACTAAGAATAACTTATAGTAAAAGTCCAGAGGCATTCCTATTAGGAATATTAAATGATGACATTCCAAAAGATAAAGTTAAAATATTCTTAAATGCGACGTCAGCGGCAAGAATCCTGGTAGCTAAGTATTGGAAAGGGAAACAAATACCTATCAGGGAAGAACGGCTATGTAAACTTCGTGAATACTTGGAGTTAGCCAAACTGGCAGACATAATAAGACAAAAACCAAAAAGTTTAGTGAAGAAGGAATGGGACTATTTGAATGAATACTTCAAAAAACAAGAGTAAAAATCTGGTTGAGTTTAGAATGACCTTGTGAATAGAAAGGGAAAGGAATATTGACATATATATACATAAACAAATTAGGATTGAAATAATAAGGAAATACAGAGAGATATAACGAGACTGAAATGCAGTGTTGTGAGGTCGGTGGAAGTTTTAGTTTTATCAACTTTGGTTACGTAACGATGAATACGGTGTTGGGAATACGTGTTTCTTCTTTTTTTGTCTTTTATCTTCGTTTCTTTTCTTCTTTTTATTTTCTTTCATTCTTTGTTTTGTGTTTTAATCTGTAAGATTTGGGACTGTTTCTTCATTGTTTTGATGTATTGTTATATTTTGTTGTTAATATTAATAAATAAATTTCTCAGTTAAAAAGAGAGAGATAATGCCTAAGAGTAAAATGAATGCTGCAAACCGGTGGGGCGATCTCAAGCAACGACTGGGGGGAAGTTTCCCCGAAAGCGAAACGAACCACAAAAGTAACGTAGATGACATAACACATCCCACCCTGCCATATTGTACTCATAAAAAAGAGGCAAATGTATATTACCAATCCTGATGGTATAGAAAACCCTAGAACAGGAATGGGTGGCATATACCATAAATAAAGTAAAGGTAAAGGGACCCCTGACCATTAGGTCCAGTCATGGCCGACTCTGGGGTTGCGGCGCTCATCTCGCTTTATTGGCCGAGGGAGCTGGTGTACAGCTTCTGTGTCATGTGACCAGCATGACTAAGCCGCTTCTGGAGAACCAGAGCAGCGCACAGAAAGGCCATTTACCTTCCTGCCGGAGTGGTACCTATTTATCTACTTGCACTTTGATGTGCTTTCGAACTGCTAGGTTGGCAGGATCAGGGACCGAGCAACGGGAGCTCACCCCGTCACGGGGATTCGAACCGCCAACCTTCTGATCGGCAAGCCCTAGACTCTGTGGTTTAACCCAAAGCGCCACCCGTGTCCCACATACCATAAATACTGACATTATTATTACTATTGAAGACTGAAGGCCACATTTCCCTTTGGGGGGCCATATGTTGGGGGCCAGAGGCAAAAAAGCGTGAAACAGCAAATGTCCATGTTACCTTTTGCTATACAGTGGTACCTCTGGTTGCGAACGGGATCTGTTCCGGAGCCCTGTTCGCAACGTGAGCAGAACGCAACCCGCGTCTGCGCATGTGCGGGTCGTGATTCGCCACTTCTGCGCATGCCTTCATTTTGAGCGTCTGCGCATGCGCGAGTGGTGAAACCTGGAAGTAACCCTTTCCAGTACTTCCGGGTCGCCGCAGGACGCAATCTGAAAAGATTTAACCTGAAGCAAACATAACAAGAGGTATGACTGTACTAGGCTAGTTTCCACACACGCTCCAGCTCCGTACATGCCACACGTTTAAAGCGTGTGACTTTCCCAAAGGATTCTGGGAGCCGCAGCTCACCTGTCACAGCCGCCACAATCTCCTTGAACAAACGACAGTTCCCAGAATTCCTTGGGGGAAGCCATGGGGTGTTTGTGCAGCCGACACTGAAGCCTCTGAAGCAGGGCTGACATATTTCAAAAAGGCAAAATCCGGACACAAAAGCTGTTCTGCAAAATTAAAAAATAATAATAATAATTGAGCTTATTTTCAAGGAAATTTGCGATTTCCGCCCGGACGCTGTTTATGGGGGCCGAATCCTGACTGTGTGTGGGAAATTCTGGACACATGGAAGCCCTGTTCTGAAGAATTTCAGGGCCTTGGTGGAAACCCCATTTGTCCCCACCATTTTACAAGCAACACAATATTTTGCTCATTTCTCCCCTGGAGAAGATTGCTGGGGCAGGAGGTGTCATCCCCCCCCCTTTATTCATTTCGCTTTTATAGAAAGGTGGTATACAAATTAAAAGAGAAATGAAAAAAGAGGGGAAATGTCATAGACAACATAGAGAGCAGAGACCACACATGTGATAACAATATGATCCACTAAAAAAAAACAAACAAAAAACAATAACTTTAAAATGTACAACTTATATCAAATAAAGCAATATCCAATACAGTGGTACCTCGGGTTACATATGCTTCAGGTTACAGACTACGCTAACCCAGAAATAGTACCTCGGGTTAAGAACTGGCGAGAGCCAGTGTGGTGTAGTGGTTAAGAGCAGTGGACTCGTAATCTGGTGAACCAGGTTCGCTTCCCCGCTCCTCCACATGCAGCTGCTGGGTGACCTTGGGCCAGTCACACTTCTCCGAAGTCTCTCAGCCCCACTCACCTCACAGAGTGTTTGTTGTGGGGGAGGAAGGGAAAGGAGATTGTCAGCCGCTTTGAGACTCCTGAAGGGGAGTGAAAGGCGGGATATCAAATCCAAACTCTTCTTCTTCTTCAACTTTGCATCAGGATGAGAACAGAAATAGTGCTCCGGCCAAAGTGGTGCTTCAGGTTAAGAACAGTTTCAGGTTAAGAATTGACCGCCGGAACGAATTAAGTACTTAACCCGAAGTACCACTGTAATGCATTAGAATAAAATAGTAAACAAATTAAATACCAGCAAATAATTTTACAGTTATCAATTACAATAAAGAATTACTAAACTGTAATCAGTAAAAAATAACAGGAAGTCACAAGGCATAAAATACCACAGAACACACAAAACGATGTAAAAGGGTCGTATTCAGAAACGAGGACACACAACTTATAATTTTTATTATTATTTTATATCCCTGTACTCCTCTCTTCCCAGCAGGTTCTGCTGTTCTCAAAGAGATGGTCTGGGAAAGGATGCCAGGGCTGGAGGGTGGAACAAGGCAGGTGGAAAAATCCATTGCCTGGTGAACCACACAAAGTCTCTCTCCGCTCACGGCGACAGGGCTCTGCAGTTCACCCTACTTCCCCCCAAAATGAGCAGCTCGAGCTGAAGAGCAAACACACCTGGGCGGACTCAGAGGCAGTTTGCTTAGCTGTTTGGCAAACCGGAGCCATCTCGGTATACAAATAGTCAGACGGGGAAAGCGCCCGGCAAAGGGACAGATTAGGACATCTTATCATTACATTTCCTTCCCGCTGGCTGGCCACGCTCCGATTCTCTCTTTAATCACGCCATTGTAAGATCATCAGTTTTCCTGGACAACAATAACTGTCAGTTTCATATCTGGACATGGCAAGAACAGATAGGGATACGCAAACAAGAGGGGGACCCCCCCCCAAGTCTTGTTATAAGGTGGCCAAGTTCCAATTTTGCAGGTGAAATTCCCGTTTCGCAGTATCACTCCGCTCCTAGCAGGCTCGCCGATGGTCTTGATACTATCTTAACAGAAATGAAGGTACCAGCATCACCTGGCGGGATGAAGCCACAGTGGCCGGCCTCCCGACACGGCTGCTGCTGCATCTTACCTGGGCATCTTACCTTACGTTGGGTGGCACAGGCAAAGTCAATCTAGTGCTCGTGGCAATGTTCCCAGGAAGCCCCGACCTCACCACCCCCATCCTGCCATTTGGGGAAATATCCCACCAAGGGCCCCGGCTGTATACCGTATTTTTTGCACCATAACACTCACTTTTTTCCTCCTAAAAAGTAAGGGGAAATGTCTGTGCGTGTTATGGAGGGAATGCCTATGGGTGGCATGCCTACGGATTTTCCTCCTCTAAAAACTACGTGCGTGTTATGGTCGGGTACGTGTTATAGAGCAAAAATACGGTATTTTCTGAGGCACAGGAAGTAAACAGCAGTGGCGTAGCGTGGGGGGTGCAGGGGGGGCCGGCCGCACCGGGCGCAACATCTGGGGGTTAGGGTTAGGGGGCGCAAATCCACGGGTTAGGGGGCGCAAATTACTTGCCTTGCCCCGGGTGCTGACAACCCACGCTACGCCACTGGTAAACAGGCACCTGATCAGGAATTGCCCCTTTAGTCTTTGCTCAGATACAGATATAATATTTGATACTTCCAGCTGATGAAAGTGAATACATCGAAACAGGGCCCTGTCCTGGTTTCTGATCCATAATTGACTTCTGACTTCTGCTCAATGATTGAAACTAAGACCTTCACGTCGAATCTGACTATGGACTAACATGATCTTATCTCTACTCATAGACTCTTATTTCTAATTCTGTAACAAATTATTGTGTTATACATATTCTTATGAGTTTGAGTTTGTAATCTCTGTTAGAGTTTGTAATCTCTATTTGAGTTTGTAATTCTTGTCAGAATACATACTTTTGAATGGATTAGTTTTTGTTACAACTATTGATTTGGGAGTAGGGACCACTCCCACTACTGAAACTTACACTGGCCTGAGTTCTTGGTGTGCTTTTTTCTTGATATATTTAATAACAAGAACTCCAACTTATTTAATGATAGAACAGGGGTCAGCAAACTTTTTCAACAGGGTGCCAGTCCACTGTTCCTGAGACCTTGTGGGGGGGGGCACGGAGTATATTTTGGAGAGGGAAAAAAAAGAACGAATTCCTATGCCCCACAAATAACCCAGAGATGCATTTTAAATAAAAGCACACATTCTGCTCATGTAAAAACACGCTGATTCCCGGACCGTCCACAGGCCAGAATTAGAAGGCAATTGGGCCGAATCCGGCCCCCGGGCCTTAGTTTGCTTACCCATGCCATAGAAATCATAGAGTTGGAAGGGAATTTAGAGGTGGGAAGGCCTGGGGGAAAACCCAGAAAAATGTGAAGGACCAGTTTTTCCTGTTTTTCCCCATTTCTTCGCCTAAAGCCATTTTTTTCCAGAAAAAAATGAAAAAACAACAACATTTGATATAGTTTGAATATTCCACACACTTTTTTTCTTCTTCATTTTTTTCTGGAAAAAAATGGCTTTGGAAAAAAACTGGGTTCCCTCCACCCCAGTTTTTCCAGGTTTTTTCCAGGCCTTTCCATCTCTAGAAGGGATCCCAAGGGTCATCTAGTCCAACCCCGCCTGCAATGCAGAAATCTCAGCTAAACCACCCATGGCAAATGGCCACCCAACCTCTGCTTAGAAACCTCCAAGGAAGGAGAGTCCACAACCTGTAATGGCTTACCTAGCACTTTCGTTACATATCTTTAGGCACCAGGCAAAAACATTTCTTCATAACGAGGCATTTGGCTGATTAAGCCATCTTTAGCCTTTTAAATGTGCTTTGGGGAGGGGGCGCTATTTGTTTTTGTTTGTTATGCATTCTGTGATCTCATTTTGTATCTTTATGTCGTGAAATGCTCTATGATCTTGGGATGACAGGTGGTATACAAATAATAATACGGTGGTACCTCGGGTTAAGAACTTTATTCGTTCCGGAGGTCCGTTCTTAACCTGAAACTGTTCTTAACCTGAGGTACCACTTTAGCTAATGGGGCCTCCTGCTGCCGCCGCGCTGCCGAAGCACAATTTCTGTTCTCATCCTGAAGCAAAGTTCTTAACCCAAAGTACTATTTCTGGATTAGCGGATACACTGTTATCTGAATTCAGTGTATCTGAAGAAGTGTGCATGCACACGAAAGCTCATACCAAGAACTAACTTAGTTGGTCTTTAAGGTGCTACTGGAAGAAATTTTTTTATTTGGATTAGCGGAGTCTGTAACCTGAAGCGTCTGTAACCCGAGGTACCATTGTAATAATATTAAACTACCCTGATTATTGTAGGAAAATGCATCTTAATCCAGCCTTTCCATTGAAATCTCTGGTGAAGTACAGTGGTACCTTGGGTTGCAGACACTTCAGGTTACAGACTCCGCTAACCCAGAAATAGTACCTTGGGTTAAGAACTTTGCTTCAGGATGAGAACAGAAATCATGTGGCAGCAGCAGGAGGCCCCATTAGCTAAAGTGGTGCTTCAGGTTAAGAACAGTTTCAGGTTAAGAACGGACCTCCGGAACGAATTAAGTACTTAACCCGAGGTACCACTGTATGTAAGAATGCAGCCAGACCCCCAAACTGCTAAGAACCAGCTTAGGAGGAAACTAGTGATGACTGTTAAAGTAAAAACAAAAAAACCCACACAACCCCAGATAAAGTACAGTGGTACCTCGGGTTACAGACGCTTCAGGTTACAGACTCCGCTAACCCAGAAATATTACCTGCTGGAGCACGATTTCTGTTCACATCCTGAAGCAAAGTTCTTAACCTGAGGTACTACAGTGGTACCTCGGGTTACATACACTTCAGGTTACATACGCTTCAGGTTACAGACTCCGCTAACCCAGAAATAGTGCTTCAGGTTAAGAAATTTGCTTCAGGATGAGAACAGAAGTTGTGTGGCGGCGGCGCGGCGGCAGCTGGAGGCCCCATTAGCTAAAGTGGTACCTCAGGTTAAGAACAGTTTCAGGTTAAGAAGGGACCTCCAGAACAAATTAAGTTCTTAACCCAAGGTACCACTGTATCTGCAAGAGACGTTGCAGGAGCAGATTTGCAAAGGGTCGCTGGTACCCCTGACTTCTGTAATAAAATGCATCTTAAATGAGATATTCCTTTGAAATCTTCGGTGGCTGTGCTTGTTTGTATTAAGTATCTACAAGGAACGGTGCAAGGAACAGATTTGCAAAAGATGTTGGTACCCTGAGAATGGTAAGAATATGCAATTCTGCCCCCACTACCTTTTCTAGCGCACTTGCAAGGGCAACCTTTGTCCCCATCAGGGGTCTATGGAGCTTCTATGGAGCATCTTTGGAACTGCAGCGACATCTAGTGGCCAGACAAGGAAATTGCAGGAACACTATTATTTGTGTGGAGGGGGAATATCCCCAAGGAATACACGGGCAGCCGCATCTTAATGCCCTCCAGGTGTTTTGGACTACAACTCCCATCAGCCATAGCGTACCTGTGGAGTCAAGACCCAACGCGCCCCACACCCACTGCTCAGCAGGCAGCTACTTAGCCAGCCCCTCGGGTCCATTTTTTAAAAAAGGGTCCTATCTTTAAAAAGCTACAGAAAGCGGCACCGCAACAGAAAGCGACAGCGCTGGGGTTCATTTAGGGCCTTGGCCTGCTTTTCAATCGCAAAGCGAGAGGAAACTTGGCACTTTCCAAGCAGGCAACCTCACTAGCCAGCCATAACAACGGCCGGGCGGGGTCCTCTCCGGTTGCTAGGCTACGCCGCGAGAGAACGCCCCTTAGCGCTTCAGCTTCCTCACCCCGGAAAGCTTCGTCGGCGGTTGGCTCTGGAACCGCCCCTCTCTCCGAGCAGTGGGCGTGGTTTGCTTTCCCGAGCCGCGCCGAACACGTCGCCTCTGCCGGATTGGCCGGGCTCCTCTCGGCGTCGGAGGGAGGGGCGTGGCCAACAGGGGCGGAGCTTGCGAGGCGAAGATGGACCCGGTGCTTTACGTCTTGGCGGCGGCGCTGCTGGCGGCGCTTCTCGTCTTCGTCAGCCGCGTCAGGGGACAGGCGCGCGCGGGTAGGACGCGGGGGGGGGGGCGAGTTCTCTACCTGGTCCGTAAGGGGGGGGCGGAATCTCCCACCTGCTTGGAAAGGGGGGGGAGGAAGGTTGTGGGAAAGAGAAGCCTATGGGGGGAGTCCTAATACGTATAATAATATTATATTATAATTGTATTATAGTATAATATAATATAGTATAGAATAATATAATATAATATAGTATAGAATAATATAGTATAGTATAGTATAGTATAGTATAGTATAGTATAAAATAATATAATATAATATGGAGTAATATAATATGATATAGTATAGAATAATATAATATAATATAGTATAGTATAAAATAATATTATATTATATTTGACAACATTTTAAAGAGCTTTTCCCCCTTGGGGTGGGTGTCTGAATAAGACTGCCTCTGAGCATGTGCCGAGTGCCTCTTCCTTTCCTCCCAACCTCATGACTGATACCCATTCCCCAGCCCCAGAGGCTGCTTTTCTCTTCCTCGTGCAACCCAGTCAGATGGGTGGCTGCGTGTTGTTATTATCAGTGCTTTTCTCTAAAAAAATATTTAGAGTTACTTTCATTTTCCTAAATAAAAAAATTTCCTTCCAGTAGCACCTTAAAGACCAACTAAGTAAGTTATTGGAATGAGCTTTCGTGTGCATGCACACTTCTTCAGATACACTGAAACAGAAGTTGCCAGATCCTTGTATATAGTGAGAAGGTGGGGAGGGGTATTACTCAGAAGGGTGGTGGGAATGGGAGATTGGCAGATAGCTGAGATGAGCCTGTTGACGACTCTTAACGACTCTTTCATTTTCCTACTCATATTGAAACACTGCCGCTCAATGAGGCCAAACTTAGATGCACAAAATGTTTAGGGGGATGTGTACCCCTGCATCATCCCCCCAAACAAAAAAAAAAGCGCTGATATTGTTACTATTATTGCTTCTGCTACCGAATGCGGTGTGCTGTGTCAATAAGTTTTTTCCTGCATTTCTGGTCTCCTCTCTGCCAAGTTAGGGC
Organism: Podarcis liolepis; assembly: GCF_965112155.1. Taxonomy (NCBI): domain Eukaryota; kingdom Metazoa; phylum Chordata; class Lepidosauria; order Squamata; family Lacertidae; genus Podarcis; species Podarcis liolepis. Next base: position 5,797,955 of record NC_139564.1, read on the forward strand.
CATCCTGTTAGGATGCAACAGATTGTAATGGATTGCTTTGAAGTCACTTCAGCGCCAGATTTTTTTAAAAATAAAATAACATCGTGCACCACTCACCCCGCCCTGTCCCATATTTTGCCAGAACACAGGTGGCAACCCTACACACAGAGTGCCTCACACAGGATGGAGTCGGCCCATTACATTATTATTATTATTTATTAAATTTGTATACCAGCCATCATCTGAAGATCTCAGTGTGCTTCACAACGTAAAATTACAAGATGCAATGTAATTTTAAACAGTGGATATAATCACAGCTGCACGCCTTACTGTGCTTTAGCTGTGCTGGCAGTGCTCACCAGAAATTTTTAAAAAATAACCACTTTTATTAGATGCACACATGCATGCACTTTGGGTTCTGCTGTATTTGAGGGCACATCAATCAAGTGTTTAGAGCATCTGCCCCTGTGGCCCCGAAACGAGCCTTTTTAAGCAATTCCACCCTGAACCACAAAGAGGTGCCCTGTATAGATGGGGGGGACGGGGACAGAGAAGCCAGAAATTATTTCTGGTCCTTTCTGCGGGAGTTACGGTACGTCTGACATCCCTTCTTCGTGGCACTTCACAGCAGATCATTAATGACATCTCAGGCATCCACGTCAGCAGACTTGACATTTCGCAAGCCAAGGAGGGCTTAGTTGGGTATTTAAATCTGAGGCGTTGCAGGATGTGGTGCAGCAGGAGGGAAAAGATAACTGCACAATTGCACAACTCCATGTGTCTAGGACACTTCTGTGCACGTGTGCATGCGTGCGCACACACGCTCGCACACACACACCACTTTTACACTTGTGGGATATGTTGCATATAACTCTGGGGCAGGGGACAGCACAGGGCATTTTCTGAGTGTGGAAAACCCAATCCTTGGCATTTCCAGGTTGGACCGGGGTTGCCCCTAGCCTGCAGCTGCTTATTATTATTATTATTATTATTATTATTATTATTATTATTTATAAACCACCCTCCCCAGCCAAGACTGGGCTCAGGGCGGCTAACACCAAATATAAACAAAATTGATTGAAATACAGCTTAAAAAACAAGATTAAAATACAACATTAAAACATTAAAATGCAACCTCATTTCAGTGGAAACTCAATCAAAAACTTTTGGGGGGATAAAAACGTCAAGTCTTCACCAAGGCTAACTATCCAGACTGGTCCTACATGGGCCAGAAAAAAGCCAGGGATCAGTGTAGACAATACTAACCTAAATGTGCCAATTGGCTCATGGCAGCTTCCTGTGTTCCTGTGCCCCCTCCCGTTAACAAAGAGACCCTACCTTTGGAAACAAAAATAAGATAAGATATATATATATCACACCCAAGCCACACAAAGTTCTTTGTTTCGGTTCAGCACTGAGGCCGAGAAAGAGTTCTGTGAAATTCAAAAGCTGGCTCACTGCTTTGTAGTTTTAGTTGGTCCTGTTTATTTACAATCTGCCATCATCATTATTATTATTATTAAAATTTGTCTGCCGCCCTTCATCCATAGATGTCAGGGCAGTTCCTAATGGGGTATCATGATAAGGTGCCTGTTTTGATTCCCCCCCCCCAACCCCCAGTAGCCAAAACTACTGCATGCATTTGTGTCCACTTCAGGCAAAGTTTTTCTGCACTGGAAAAGTACAAAAGTTAGCTGTATAGGAGAGAAAATCCTAGAGCTCAGGCGAGATTGCTTTCTGTCACCTAATGATGGGACTAAATTTCATCTCCCATTTTGCAATAAAAAAAAATTCCGTCCTTCTGCTCTCTTCCTTTGAAGGGGCCTGTGGGTCCAGTTAGTGCTGGAGTCAGATTCAAGTTAGTGCTGCCTTTTTATTATTCTCAAAGGGATTGTGGCCATTGCTTCTTTTTTTATATATATATAAATTTTTATTGGTTTTACAAAGTTTTTTTAAAACAATACAAACATATAAAAAGACATACAAACACGTATAGTTTCATGACCTTTTTTTCATAAACCTTCTTTCTCGGACTCCCCCATACCTCCCCTTTCTGCATCCCAATGTCCAAAATTTTCCAGCAACTTCTAAATAGTTCTGTCAAACATATGTCTTCTTAATCTTTCCTTCAATCTAATCTTATATCGCTGTAACCCTTTCTTTCTCAAGACCTCGACATTCTAACATTCATCAAGTTTATAATAGTCCTTAAGATAGATTTTAAATTTCTTCCATTCTTCCGCCGTCTCCTTCCCCTGGTCGCGGATTCTGCCAGTCATCTCAGCCAGTGTCATATAGTCCATCACTTTCATCTGCCATTCTTCCAGAGTGGGTAGCTCTTGTGTCTTCCAATACTTTGCGATGAGTATTCTTGCTGCTGTCGTAGCATACATAAAAAAGATTCTATCTTTCTTTAACACCAATTGGCTGACAATGCCCAAGAGAAAGGCCTCTGGTTTCTTAGGGAAAGTACATTTAAGTACCTTTTTCATTTCGTTATATATCATTTCCCAGAAAACCTTAAATCTTCGGGCACGTCCACCAAAGGTGATAGAAAGTACCTTCAGTTTCTTTACATTTCCAACACTTATTGTCAGGCAAATGGTAGATTTTTGCTAGCTTGACTAGAGTCATGTACCACCTATAGATCATTTTCATAATGTGGCCATTGCTTCTTGGTCTCGGCATGCCTTGCTGCAACCTTTCAGGGCACAAGCTTTTATTGGTCTGCAGAATTGTTTCCTGACTCCACCTTTACACTCTTTGCATAGTGCAGGTAGGTCTTATACGATGTGTCTTGACGGTAGCATCTTCCCTCTCCCCTTTTTGGCTTAACATCAAGGCTGCAGGAGAGTTCAGTAAAACTCAAAAGCCAGTTCACTTGTGATGGGGGGGGGGGGGTGCAGCGGCAAGCCAACAAAGTTGGTATGACGCTGTTCTTATTTGGATATTTCCATGAAGCACATGCAAAATAAAATTTAAAAAATCGTGTGGTCCTTTATCCACATCCTGGCAGTGTGTATCCGTGAAGGACTATTTTCTTAGATAAATAATTTGCACACAGAAGTTTCTGTAGTTTTGTGCGAGTGTTGGAAGTTCACTCTGGGGCTACCATTTTCATTCCATTTTAATATCCAATTCTAGCAGGGTTTTTTTTTACTATCAGTCCTTTTATAGTATGCCCAACGGCCAACAAAGCTGAATATTAACTGGACAACAAATTGTAAAACATCGGAAGAAATAGGTAATAAAATTATGTGGGGGTTTTTTACAGACAAAATGAATATGCAGCAACTGTACTCCTAATCCTATTATTATTATTATTATTATTATTATTATTATTATTATTATTATTATTATTATTTCAATACTGCCCTTCATCTGAAGATGACAAGGTGGTTTACAATATAAAAACACATACCATAGTAACAAACAAACAAAATACCCCCACCCACACATTTTAAAAGGCCATAGATTAGTTAATTAGCCATAGGCCTGGGAGAAGAGGAATGCTTTTGCCAGGCACCCAAAGATCCTGAGTGAAGGTATATAAGGCAAGCATTCCACAAACAGGGAGCCACTGCAATTAGATGAACTTTAGAAGTTGAATTTAAGTGCAGGCATAACAGGCGACATTTAGAATTACAGCTGAAGTCCCTAATATATGTGTATATACTGTATATTCTAAGCCCATAGCCCAGTTTGCTGTAGAAACCATTACTTTACTCAGATGAACTTTGTGTGGCTGATCATGCAGGGCACAAGGAAGAAGACATTTTCCGCTTCCTCAGACCCACACAGTCATGGATGTGCTGCAACAGGGATTCCTGCCGCACGTTTTGAAATAAGCAAAGTAATACATGTTGCTACCTAAAACAGCCTCCCTCCTCTCCCCTTAAGAACCTTAATTCATAAGTCTAAAAATTACCTGATTAAAGCACTCCTTTCTTTATTTATTATTTATTATTGGTACTTCTCACAAGAGACGAGGCAGGCAAGACCCACCTTGTCTTCTGATGGGACCGGTTCAAAGTGTCTTGTAAATATTACCCCAGCAAGTAGAGGCAAGATTCATCGTGCTGGTTCCATCAGTGCAAGGACTTTTGGCTGCATGCCAGAACTGTACCCCTTTTCTCCCTGTGTGTCCCCAAAATCTGTTTCCGGGCTTCCCCAACAGATTCTGAGAGAGCGGAGTGCAACGGAGAAGCTTGGGGGTGGGTGGGGAGTGCTGCATACAGTAAATGGAAGTCCTTGTGCTCACAGAAAAAACACACAGAATACCACTCCAGGTCTGAAAGCACTGTTGCAGTTTGCTCCTTGGGATATCCCGACTTTCTCCAATAGCATAAAACTCTGAGAAACCTCAGGGCGTATTTCAAAATTCCCGGCTTAACACGGGTGGCGCTGTGGGTTAAACCACAGAGCCAACACTTACAGATTAGAAGGTCGGCGGTTCGAATCCCCGCAATGGGGTGAGCTCCCGTTGCTCGGTCCCTGCTCCTGCCAACCTAGCAGTTCGAAAGCACGTCAAAGTGCAAGTAGATAAATAGGTATCACTCAGGCGGGAAGGTAAACGGCGTTTCCATGCGCTGCTCTGGTCCGCCAGAAGCAGCTTAGTCATGCTGGCCACATGACCCAAAAGCTGTACGCTGGCTCCCTCGGCCAATAAAGTGAGATGAGCGCCGCAACCCCAGAGTCGGCCACGACTGGACCTAATGCTCAGGGGTCTCTTTACCTTTACCTTTACTGAATACTTAACATGTCAGCTCTGCCATTGGTTTTCCTGTTTGTAGAGTTGCAGCTAGCAGGGGAAATCAGATTTTCAGATGCATCGCCGTCTCGATCTCTGTTGAGCAGTGCTTTCTGGGGCATTTGGGTTGTAATCCTATACAGCAGAAGAGATGAACCTGTTTACCCCCTGCCCCGTGAGGTTCTTGGACTCCCAACTCCCATCAGCTGCAGCCAGCAAGGCCAATGGCCTTGATGAAATTGGATGCAGTCGTTCCGCAACATCTGGCCACAGGATTCCCCACCCCTGCTAACCTCAGTCGCCTGAACTCAATGGGACTTGCTTCTAAGTAGACATGCATAGGATTGAGCTGCGTGTCCTGTGGGTGGTGCCATTGAGCCATGAGTTCAGTACGCATTTAACTCCATGCTTAGGGTGCGCCGTTACATTCTTTTCAAAAGCATTTTGCGCACAAATTCCTTAGTAATAGTACTGAAGCAAAAGACTCGGTTCTGAATAAGCTAGCTGTGGTGGAGACACAATCAAAGATGTCCCCTTTCTCTAGGTGATGAGGAGCACCAGCAGAATGTGGCGGCCGTTGTTGCAGCTGGCAGGCCTCAACCCCACACCAGCGAGCGGGGAGAGGGGATGCCCCGACGTCGGAGGAACCTGGGGAACAGGGTGCTGGTTCAGAGACGCTCGCAGCAGGCCGAGGATGCGGCAGAAGGTAACCGATGCAAACAGCTTCTCCTTGTCAGATTAGTTTTTGGCTATTCGAAGAGTCTGTTCGACCCTTCTCGTCCAGCATCCCATCTCCATCCACAGTGGCCAACTAGGACCCATGTGCTCGCTTCACAAATGTCTGTTTATTTCTAGCATTTACACCCCACTTTTTGAGGATCCAAGACAACGCACCACGGCGGTTAAAAAACACTAAAAGTACAGTGATCCAGTTTGGACGCTAACAGAGAAGTGAGGTTGCAGGGAACCAGGCAGAGGGCCTTCTCAGTAGTGGCACCCGCCCTGTAGAACACCCTCCCATCAGATGTCAAAGAAATAAATAGCTATATGACTTTTAGAAGATGTCTGAAGGCAGCCCTGTTTAGGGAAGTTTTTAATGTTTGATGTTTTATTGTGTTTTTAATATTCTGTTGGGAGCCACCAGAGTGGCTGGGGAAACCCATCCAGATGGGTGGGGGTATAAATAATTAAAAATATTACTATTATTATTACTACTGGGTGACATCACCTTGCCGACAAAGGCCGGTATAGTTAAAGCTATGGTTTCCCCAGTAGTGATGCATGGAAGTGAGAGCTGGACCATAAAGAAGGCTGATCGCCGAAGAATTGATGCTTTTGAATTAAGGTGCTGGAGGAGACTCTTGAGAGTCCGGTGGCGCGGCAGCAGCAGGAGGCCCCATTAGCTAAAGTGGTGCTTCAGGTTAAGAACAGTTTCAGGTTAAGAACGGACCTCCGGAACGAATTAAGTACTTAACCTGAGGTACCACTGTAATAAAATTTTATTTATATCCTACCCTCCCCAGCCGAAGCAGGGCTCAGAGCGGCTAACAACAGTAAAATGATACAACTTTCTAAAATAATTTCAAAGGTCAGGGTACTCAGAGCAGAAATTGTAGCCACTTCGCTCTTCCCCTTGTGTTGCCATTCTGCTGAGAGTAAAGCCATGGTTTGGCTTAGCATGAACATCCAAATGCAGGTTTGCGGTTTGCATGAACCCAAGTTTGGACATAACACTAAGACCAAACCATGGCTCACCCTTGCATCTCCACATGCTTGGTTGTTCACGCTAAACCATGGTTTGGTTTAACATTACGTGCTCACTGTTTTACTATGCGGCCTAGGACCCATGTACCTACAGGACCACCTCTCCTGGTATGCCCCGCGGAGGACCTTAAGGACCACAAATGACAACGTTTTGGAGGTCCCAGGTCACATGGTGGTTAGATTGGTCTCAACTAGGGCCAGGGCCTTTTCAGTACTGGCCCCGACTTGGTGGAACACTGTCACAAGAGACTAGGGCCCTGTGGGACTTGACATCTATCCACAGGGCCTGCAAGACAGAGCTGTTCCGCTTGGCCTTTGGTTTGGACCCAGTCTGACCCTTATGTTTCCCTCCCCTTATGGTTTTGGTCTATGAGCTACTTTTACAGTGAGGCTGCATTTTAAATTGCATTTTAACCTGTATTTTAAATTGGTTGGTTTTTGTGTGTGTGTGTTTTCCTATTACGTTTTTATTGTAATTTTACTGGTGTTAGCTGCCCTGAGCCCGGCTCTGGCCGGGGAGGGCGGGGTATAAATAAAATTTATTATTATTATTGTTACTACTACTACTACTACTATGCCAGTAAAATTGCAAACAATTCTTACAAAATCTATTATTATTATTATTGTTATTATTATTATTATTATTACTATTACTATTATGCCAGTAAAATTGCAAACAGCACTAAATCTGGAATACAAAAGCAGCTGAGCCAGCTGACAAATATCAGTATTCTAGGAATATCACCTCCAGATTCATGATAGATCATCTAAAAACAGGCAGCTTTCACATAGCATTGGGGCCATTTTCTGGTTTGGCCACAACTGTGTAGCAGGCGATAATCTATGCTGGAGTTTGAATGTGGGATAGGAAATGGATCTTGCAGTTCTCCCCAGGCCACATGGGTGACACCTGGCTTGAGAGCAGTACATGTGAAAAGGATCTAGGAGTCTTGGTTGACCACAAACTTGACATGAGCCAACAGTGTGACGCGGCAGCTAAAAAAGCCAAAGCAATTCTGGGCTGCATCAATAGGAGTATAGCATCTAGATCAAGGGAAGTAATAGTGCCACTGTATTCTGCTCTGGTCAGACCTCACCTGGAGTACTGTGTCCAGTTCTGGGCACCACAGTTCAAGAAGGACACTGACAAACTGGAACGTGTCCAGAGGAGGGCAACCAAAATGGTCCAAGGCCTGGAAACGATGCCTTATGAGGAACGGTTAAGGGAGCTGGGCATGTTTAGCCTGGAGAAGAGGAGGTTAAGGGGTGATATGATAGCCATGTTCAAATATATAAAAGGATGTCATATAGAAGAGGGAGAAAGGTTGTTTTCTGCTGCTCCAGAGAAGTGGACACGGAGCAATGGATCCAAACTACAAGAAAGAAGATTCCACCTAAACATTAGGAAGAACTTCCTGACAGTAAGAGCTGTTCGACAGTGGAATTTGCTGCCAAGGAGTGTGGTGGAGTCTCCTGCTTTGGAGGTCTTTAAGCAGAGGCTTGACAGCCATATGTCAGGAGTGCTCTGAGGGTGTTTCCTGCTTGGCAGGGGGTTGGACTCGATGGCCCTTGTGGTCTCTTCCAACTCTATGATTCTATGATTCTATGACATGCCTCAGCCACACCCTCTTCCCCAGGCCACGCTCCCTCACCTGCTTTGCCTCACATCCTCCTTGGGTGTTTTTGCCTGGCTGGAAAGTGCCCTTGAGCCCTTGCCATGCTTCTTGTTTCTCTGGGTGGAAGATAGAGAGGGTGCATGGGAAAGTGTGTTCAAAATAGCCTACCGTAGAAAGGTACATTTTAAATTATTATTATTATTATTTATTATTTATACCCCGCCCATCTGGCTGGGTTTCCCCAGCCACTCTGGGCGGCTTCCAACAGAACACTAAAATACAATAACCTATTAAACATTAAAAGCTTCCCTAAACAAGGCTGCCTTCAGATGTCTTCTAAAAGTTTGGTAATTATTTTTCTCTTTGACATCTGGTGGGAGGGCATTCCACAGGGCGGGCCCCACTACCAAGAAGGCCCTCTGCTTGGTTCCCTGTAACTTGGCTTCTCGCAATGAGGGAACCGCCAGAAGGCCCTCGGAGCTGGACCTCAGCATCCGGGCAGAACGATGGAGGTGGAGACGCTCCCTCAGGTATACTGGACCAAGGCTGTTCAGGCCTTTAAAAGCACATATTCCTTCCTTCACCCTGCCTTGTGGCCCCCGGAATGTTCCTCCAATGGAATTGCGGCCCTCGGGCTGGAAAAAAGATTTCCCTGCTCCAGAGATGGGAGATGGTGGCTCCCAGCATATACATAGAGTCAGTAAGAGAAGTTCCATGGGGAGGGAGTCATGCGTTAATGTGGATCAGGAGCCATTCCACACTGAGAAGTCCTTGCCACTGCAGCCAGTTTGCCACGCGGCCTGGAACAGTTCTGTTGGTGGGAACTTGCACAACCGCAGGAATGGAAGATGCTTTCTTTGCTGTGAAATTGGTAGCACATAAAAAGCGTTCAAGCTTGCCTTCCCTCTTTGAAAGGGGACTGTGCTTTCCCACTTTGAAAGTGGCAGAGCCTCGTCTTTGATCTGCGCGATCCGTTCGCCTGCTGAATTCACGATTGCGTTTTAGCGGCGCACAGATGGCAAATTGACAGCTCTGAACTTTTCAACTTGGGGTGGAACTCTTTGAAGTGCAAAGGCATTTCAAAAAGAGTGAAATAAGAAAAAAGCGCTTTTGATGTTTTCAGGCCAGGCTGCTTATAATTTCTGTCAAATTACCAAACCCATTGAAGTAATCTCGGAGGCACAACGCTGCTTGTGTTGAATCTTTCAGTTCAGCGAAGGAGTTCACCACTGGGGATTGAGTCGAGGCTGCATTAGGCTTGAGTCATTTGCCCGCTGACCAGGCCGATGCCATAAGTTGGCTCCCTGCTTTTTGACCATGGCTGCTCGATATTGTCAGACACGTCGCAAAGTAAAAAATATTTTGACCTAGTTCATAAGGAACAGTTGTTTAGGGAAGTTTTTAACGTTTGAAGTTTTAGTCTGTCTTTAGTGTTCTGTTGGGAGCCATCCAGAGTGGCTGAGGAAACACAGCCAGATGGGCGGGGTATAAATAATAAAAATATTATTATTATTATTATTATTATTATTATTATGCACGTATGGGAAACCTGTGTCTCTCCTGATATTTTTGGAGTGCAGTTTCCATCATCCTTGGTCACTGACCATGCCTGCTGAAGCTGATGGGAGTTTGAATCCACAACATCTGGAAGTTCACTTCCCCACCTGTAGCTACATAATTTAGCTTTGGGCTTGTACGCTCCGCCCTTGCGGTTGCAACAAGGAGACTGGAAGCTTCCCACCACCCCGTCCCCTGGCAGCAGCTTGTCAGACTTTGAACCTTGCATAAACCATGGTTTACAGCTGGATAAACCATGGTTAAATCTAACTTCAGATCCTGGTTCGGATGTAGCAAACGTTGGTTAGTTGAAAACGGAAGCAGGCGCTTCCATCCTCCTCCTCGCAGCTGTTCTGTGGGAGGAGAGAAGACAGAGAAGGCTTGTGGATGTTAAACCACAGTTTAGTGTTACCCCAAAATCTCATTTGGGAATAAGTGGCAGCCTAACTTTCTGATTGTGTTGTGGGGTCATCTGATGAGAGTGGCAACAGTAAGAGTGAGAGTCCCTCACACACGGACCCTGCAAGAGTCAGGATCAAACTTGAATGCACCCTTCGTTCAGGAGCAAATACACACACCCCAACACACACACAGTTAAGCCACACATCGCCTTAGGGTCTCCTTTGGCCTCGTGTTGCAACTGCCAGAATCTCTGAACAGAAACAAGAACATAGAACCACGCTTATTGCACGCAAGTAGTCGTCGCAACAGGGCAGGTTTCCTATAGTGATGCAGGCATATTTCAGAACTGGGGGTTCAGAATATGAACCCCTCTAGTTTGGGAAGCCACAACCTGTTATGAACCGGGTTCAGACGCCTCCCAGTGCAGCCAGCCTTCTTTTCCAGGCCTCCCACTCCACAACCATCTCACAACTGATAAGGAGTAAAGTGTTATTAGTTAAGCCTTGCTGCCCAATTCCCAAGTATGTTCAAGAGTTATCGTTTCTTAGAGTCCTGAATCTTTGCCTCCTGATTCAGGTCATTCTCTCTGTCCATCGTCTGATTAGGGTTGGGTGTTACATCAATATCCAAAACCAGTTTGAAGTCCATATTGTGATAGGGGTTTCATAATTTCTGACTCTGCAATATTGTTGGGATATTTCCGTTCCACCTTAAAAGGGAGCAGGCTTTGTGAGTCAGAGTCTGCGCATGTCCTGTTCACAGGATGTTTATGTTTGCTATTGCTTTCGTTCTCTCTCTCTGTCGGAGACACTGACACAGAACAGTCATGTCTTTCTTTGTTCTGATCAACGCTGAATAAAAGCTTGTAAATAGTGCTCTCCTGGGTGCGACTTTTGCTGTGCATTATCTGCTGATAAGAGTGTGCATGAGCCCTGGAATGTGGCAAGGTATTTCCAGGAAACTCGTGTCACTAATAGCTCATACTGCGTGACTACGGGAGGTCGATGGATCGTCCGGCAGCCGGCTTGGGGGCCATGATGGACTTTATCTCCCTGGCAGTATCCCAACAAATATATCGCGTATCATGATGTGCGTGTGTGCACTATGAAGAAATCACGGTGCAGGGGAAACCGTGAAGGCCTCTGCATAGCCCCATCCTTATTTCAGACATCATGCCATATTGGTATTTTTTGCAATGTTTACCTGGTGATACATCATGATGTCAAAAACCAGGTATCGCCCAGCCCTAACGCCAATATTTTTTGTGTTAAGATAGATTCCCCTCCAACCCTTTCAAAGGTTCTCTAAGGAGCCGGCAATAAATATTCAGCGAAACAGATGAACAATTTATAACTACCCTATATAAATAGCCTAAAATCAGAATCTTTCACACATGAATAGCATCACGTCCCAGCCCCCAGGAAAGACTTAAGAAGTTTCCTGAAAGACAGGTAGGAGCCAGCCAAGTTGGCCCCCTGTTGTGCAATCCCTTTGATAATGGGCTCTCTCTCGTTACTTTTTCATTTTCTCTTCTTAATCATTTAATATCCTTATGCAGAGGAGAACGATGGAGCCGAAGCGGCTGAATCTCAGTTTTCTGGGAAGGTTGGAGCAAAGAAACAGCGGAAGCTAGAGGAGAAACAAGCCAGGAAGGCTCAGCGGGAGGTGAGTGTTCTCCAGAGTTGGCAAAGTAGGGATAAGGAACTTCAGGCTTGCTTGCAGGCCAATCACAGCCCTGCAGGATTCCCCCTTCATGGACCTGGTTTGCGTGACTCCCTTCAAGGCATACACCTCACAAGCCTTTATTTGTACCCGAACCGCTTTTGCGTGGCTGGAATGTGATGCTTGTCTGGATGGGGGATAGAGAGAGGTTTGTGAGTGTATTTCGTTTCATTCCACTATTATTATTAATAATATTATTATTATCATTATTATTATTAAATAAATATTTTATTTGATTTTCCAAAATATAAAACGTACAACACAAAACAGTACAAAATCCAAATATCGATATTGCTCTGAATCTCCTGACTTTCCCCCAAACCTTCCATGGGTCCTATTGATTCTATTTTTAGCTGCATATCAGTACTTCTCCAATTTTTCATTTTCCTAGATTATCTATACGTTCTATTGCATTACAAGTGTATTTAAAATCCTCCTAAGGTTTTGACCTGTTTACAATGATTTTGATCACATTATAAACATTTCCCATTTTTTAAAAAAATTCTTGTCTTCTTGATCCCTGAGCTTCCCAGTTAATTTTGCCATTTTGGCATAGTCCATCAACTTCATTTGCCATTCCACTCTGGTCAGGGTTGTCTCTTCCTTCCATCTCTGGGCTAGTAGCAACTTCTTCTTCTTCTTCTTCTACTACTACTACTAATTATATACTGCCCATCTGATTGGATTGCCCCAGCCACTCTGGGCAGTTTCCAGCAGAATATGAAAGAACCACGAAACATTAAACATGGAAAACATGCCCATACAGGGCTTCCTTTAGATGCATTTATTTCTATGTCGCTTTTCACTCAACACGAGTCACAAAGTGTGTCGCAAAAGATGAATAACAATAGCTTAACAGGACATCACAGTTTCAACATCTAGAATTATTACCAAATCCTCAGTTAAACCATTACGGGACATCACTAAAACAATCACTTTCTCTAAAATGCCATTAACAAGACAACTGAAAAAAATAAGCACAACCACAGCAAAAGTCGTACTATAAGACTTGCAAAGCATCACAGCACAAATAACCCATGAAACAATGTGTGCAACATTAGCAAGCTAGCAACCAAAAACGAACGAAGCACTTCTGAATTCACATGCTCTCTCTCCCCACCTCCATGACTCATAGTCTTCCGCTCGGTTCATAAAAGACACGGAGACATAAGGCCCATGGCAGCAACTCTGTTCTGAAGGCAAGGCGGGTGGGAAAAGCCCTTGTCTGACGGTCAGCACCATGTCTCATTTCCCCTGGAAATGAAAGGAAATGAGTGTGTGCAGAAATTAGCCCGGGTTACAATGGTAAAAAAACTGCCTTTGGGCCAGCGACAGTCTTTTGGCCTCGTCTACCTTGTTGTGAGGATGAAATGGGGAAGAAGGGAACCATGTGACCAACTTTGAGCTCCTTGGAGGAATGGTGGGATATAAATGCAAAAAATAAAATTAAATTAAGAGGGGGGGCAGAGGTACTTTGCCAAGGGGACGGGGCCATGACAGAGTGTTGGGATTCAAGCCTGCCTTCAGGAGAAACTGGCCACTCTCCAGGCACCCGGCTTGATCTCCGGTTGACCTCCCTGTCTGCATTCCCCGGCAGGATACAGGCAAGGTCGCGATCGGCGATCCTCCTCAGCATGAGAAGAACACACCACTCTTCCCTGCCCCCCCCCCGGCAGGGGAAAGAGATAGACAGAAACGTATTTACATGCCTTTATTTCTGTCTTTGCAGCGTTACAGAAAACACGTCTGCTCTCTTCAAACTCCAACAGCAGAGAGACAAACTCCTCCTATACTTCCTGTACAGCTCATATTACACTCTGAGCTAATTCCGGTGCTTCGCACTGTGAATAGACTGTCCCTCTGTTTCCCACGGAACAGTCCCAACATTCCCATTATGTTTTGCTTTCAAGCTAGCAGCTCGCGGCCGCATTGCTTCTATATCGTAACACAGAGAAGGCCCTGGGGTGGGTGAACACCTAGGCAGCACCCAGAGGTGGCTCCACTAAGAGGGCTTTCTGATTACAAGGACCAACCGGGAAGGTTGATATGGGGGGAGATGATCTTCTGGTCAAGGTTCGAGAAGCAAGGGCTGGGCGTAGACCCCCAGACCTTCTCCCCTGGCCTTCAAAGCCACAGACACACACATCACAAGCCCTGCTTGTCTCGCCAAGTGGTTTTGCTGGCCTGGAATGTGTCCTTGGACTCTGGCCGTGTCTCTGGCTGGGATGGAGGCTGTTTGAGTGTGCCTACAGACCAGCCTTCTGCACAAAGGTCACATTTACGTTTGTGGCTCCGCCTCTTTTTGCCTCTGGCCCCGCCCACCAATGGAATGCGGCCCTTGGGAGGTTACTCAGAAGGGAATCTGGCCCCTGGACTGAGAAAGGTTCCCTCCCCACTCCTGTCTGATGTACCTGGGTCACATGCCCTACATACATGTGTGTGTACGTGTGTTAGGTGGTTAAGTAGCAAGTAGGTGGACTTAGCTTGCAAACTTGCCAGAGAATAACACTCGCTTTTTTCTCCCTGCTCCCCAATTTCCAAAGGCTGAAGATGCGGAACGGGAGGAACGGAAGAAGCTTGAGCAGAAGCGAGAGGAGGAGCGGCGCAAAGAGGACGAGCGACTGCGCCTGGAGGAGGAAAAGCAGGTAGGGGCGAAAGGACTGGGATTTGAGACGGGTGTGCTGTGAATTCAGAAACGTCCCATGTGGGGACCTGGTGCAAAGACATCAGATAATAAACCACCAGAGAGGAGGCTGCTTGGGACATGCTGGTACGCCACCAGGAGCTTTCCCGAGAAAAGGCAAAAATATAAATATACAATTCATCTTACACAGGGGCTCAGTTCAAAGGGTTCCATGTATCCATGGAAATTGCGTAGTCTCAAACCCTTGGCTAGCGAGCGAAGGGGAGAGAGAAAGAATGTCCCACACTGCTGGTGCAAAGCTTTTGAGGTCTCTGCCTTGCTTGTGGGGTGATCGATGGGGAAACCCACTCAGCATGCCAGCTCTTAAAGGCCGGGGATGCTCAGACAAGATCTCTTGAGAATTCAGATGGCCTTGCGAGAGCATCCTAGAGCCAGCGGGCTGAACCTTTAAGTTTTTTCCCTAGCTTGTGCACTTTCAGCCAGCTTGTGCTGGGCCCGGGGGTTAATCCGAGCAAAGCATTCCAGGTGCAGTCCCAAATCCAAGGGTTCCGCGAGGCAGGAATCCAGGCAAGGACAAGTACAGGATCTCAGTCAGGATCTGGCATACAGCAGTGTTGCTCCCAAAACCTGGGGTGGGGTCCGACAGCCGTTTATCTTTGTCAGGGTAGCAGCTGGTCCTGATCCCCCGGCGACTCACCTCCCTGTCTCGCCCGAAGGCGAGCACTCCTCCTGCGAGTACTCAGGTCTCTCCTTCTCTCAGATCTTAGTCTCTGCAGCTCGGGAGACGTCGGTGGGTTACTAGACCCAGAGGCCGCCTCAGCCTCCCCTGCCCCAACCGGTAGTGGAGCAGCTGTAAGTGATTGTCCAGCTGGAGGCAACAAGGTAATCCCCGCATCTGGAGGCAGGGCAGGCTCAGGCCCCTGACTCAGCCCAGCTGGTGTTTGTTGCAGGGGAACCTGTGCAGACTGGGACTCTTCAGGATCAGGCCCCAGACCTGGTTCAGATGATGCCTGAGGCAAAGGATCCGGTATAGACTGAGACTCCTCTGGTTCCGAGTCAGAGTCCCAGGCCATCACACAGCTTTCAGCTGCGCATGGTTGAAATCGCACACCTAAGATGTGATTGTACTGCGATATGTGTCATAATTTTAATTGGTGATTGTCTCCAACTTGGACAGCTTTGAAAGAGGATTGGACAAATGATCATGGTCATGATGTGTCGCCCTTCATCATAAGATTTCAGGGCAGCTCACAAGATAAAAATACAAGGTAAAAGCACAAATAAATAGTTAAACAGAAATGACAAAACCTTACCCCCTCCCACAAACACATTTAAAAGGCAGTAGAATATTAACCCAGGGCCTGGTTAAAGAGGAATGCTTTTGCCTGGCACCTGAAGATATATAATGAAGGGGCCAGGCGAACTTCCTCCCTGGGGAGAGCATTCCACAGACGGGGAGCCACTGCAGAAAAGGCCCCGTTCTCATGTTGCCACCCTCCTGACCTCTCACAGAGGAGAAGGGACTCAGAGGATGAACACAGAGTCTGGGTCGGATGCTAGCTACTACTTCCAATGGCTGTGCTCTGCCACTTCTCTGGAGCACCTACACAAGTGGAAGGCGCAGAATCATGAGAGTTCTTTTGCACCCGGGTCCTGTTTGTGGGCCTTCCTGCAGCGATCTGGCTGTCAATCGTAAGACCAAGAGGTAGGACTACGTAGGCCCCCTTTGTCCTCGTCCAGGTCCCAGTCGCTCCTTCAGAAATTCTGTATACTTACAACCTGACCGGTACTTCATGAGTTGGGAGACACTAAAAAAGGGTTGCTGTTGTTGCTGTTGCTTTTGTTCTTTGTACAACACCTTAAGTTTTTTTTAGGTGCTTGATTGAAAAGCGACACACAGGCTCACAATCTTAATAGAAATGACGCACAAGATAAAAGGGATCGGGGGAGAGAGAGCGAGAACGCAGGAGCATATTCAGGGCACCGTTTCTTCGTCAAGTTATATAAATGCGTGCAGTTACGGAGGTTTCGTAATACCCTCAAAATGCTTCGCTCTGCAGCCCTGCAAAAGAAGATCCTCTTACTCTCACATTTCAAATGGGGGCGGGGGGAGGCTGAGAAAGAGTGGGTTGTGTGAAATCGTCTGGCGGGTTTATGAGTGAGGTGCGATTGTATTGGGCACTTCCTGCTCTCAGCTCAATCTTTGCCTCTATGCCGCAAGACACCTTAAATTTCATGTGTGGGCGTCTGTACACCCACCCGCATATATATTATACAGTTGTACCTTGGATCCCGAACGCCCTGGACCGTTTTGGCTCCTGAATGACGCAAACCCAGAAGTGGTTGTTCCGGTTAGCGAACGTTCTTTTGGAACCCGAACGTCCGACGGGGCTTCTGCAGCTTCCTGCAGCCTATCAGAAGCCGCGATTTGGTTTTCAAACGTTTTGGAAGTCGAATGGACTTCTGGAACGGATTCCATTCGATTTCCAAGGTTCAGCTGTATATATTTATACATACATACACACACACTCAGAGAGAGAGAGAGAAAATGAGAGAATTGCATAGACGTTGACTAATGCCAAGCAGTATTGCATGGGAAATTTGGGTGCTTAAGGCTTGCACAGAGCTGAGAAACACACACACAGGAGTAAGACCTTTGGTCTAGTTAATATTGTCTGCACGGACTGGCAGCAGCTCTCCAGGGTTTCAGATAAGGGTCTTCCAGCCCCACCTTCAGAGGCTGGGGGTTAAACTTCGGACCTTCTGCGTGCCTATGGATTCTTTGCCACTGAGCTACAGACATCACCCCTACACCCCTTGTTCTTCACGTCCCGCACGGGCAGGCAGCCTTCCCCTTAGTCTCTCAACCCCCACCCCCGGCGAGAGAGCAGCTGCAGCACCAGCCATATTTCATGGATTCAGTATAGTTGTTGTTGTTGTTGTTGTTGTTTTGTCGTTTAGTCGTGTCCGACTCTTTGTGACCCCATGGACCAGAGCATGCCAGGCACTCCTGTCTTCCACTGCCTCCCGCAGCTTGGTCAAACTCATGCTGGTAGCTTCAAGAACATTATCCAACCATCTCATCCTCTGTCTTCCCCTTCTCCTTGTGCCATCCATCTTTCCCAACATCAGGGTCTTTTCCAGGGAGTCTTCTCTTCTCATGAGGTGGCCAAAGTCTTGGAGCCTCAGCTTCACGATCTGTCCTTCCAGTGAGCCCTCAGGGCTGATTCCCTTCAGAATGGAGAGGTTTGATCTTCTTGCAGTCCATGGGACTCTCAAGAGTCTCCTCCAGCACCATAATTCAAAAACATCAATTCTTCGGCGATCAGCCTTCTTTATGGTCCAGCTCTCACTTCCATACATCACTACTGGGAAAACCATAGCTTTAACTATACGGACCTTTGTTGGCAAGGTGATGTCTCCGCTTTTTAAGATGCTGTCTAGATTTGTCATCGCTTTTCACCCAAGAAGCAGGCATCTTTTAATTTTGTGGCTGCTGTCACTATCTGCAGTGATCCTGGAGCCCAAGAAAGTAAAATCTCTCACTGCCTCCATTTCTTCCCCTTCTATTTGCCAGGAGGTGATGGGCCCAGTGGCCATGATCTTCGTTTTTTGGATGTTGCGCTTCAGACCATAGTTTGCGCTCTCCTCTTTCACCCTCATTAAAAGGTTCTTGAATTCCTCCTCACTTTCTGCCATCAGTGTTGTGTCATCAGTATATTTTACAGGACAGCCGATTGTGTGCAAGAGGGTGACCTCGGTGCAAGTGTACACAAACACATGGGATCGGGCAGGCGGCTCTTCAAAGCCAGTGGTGGCCAAGGTGACACTCGCCCGATGTTGTTGGACTACAACTCCCATCATCCCTGACCTCTGCCCAACCTGGGTGGGACTAGTGTGAGTTCCTGCTGGCTTCTTGTGCTCTCAAAGTCCAGTGCTGTCTATTGGTGAAGCAGTATAGAAGTGATCCAAATAACGTATTTTTCGCTCTATAAGACGCACCAGACCACAAGACGCACCAGGTTTTTGGAGGAGGAAAACGAGGGTCGGGGGGATTCTGAATCTCAGAAGCCAGAACAGCAAGAGGGATCACTGCGCAGTGAAAGCAGCAACCCCTCTTGCTGTTCTGGCTTCTATGATAGATGCGCAGCCTGCATTCGCTGCATAAGACGCACACACATTTCATCTTACTTTTTAGGAGGGAAAAGTGAGTCTTATAGAGCAAAAAATACGGTAAATAAAGATTGCATCAACCTGGGACATTCTGTGAGCAGCAAAACCCGCTATTTACCGCTAAGCTGGCGACTTAACGGATAAGTCAGCGGGGTGCAAATCGCATAAGGAATGGAGAGATAACTCGATCTCTTTGCAACTGGTAATAAGGTGCAGAAAACTTCCATGCGGAAAACCGGCTTGCTTTGCCTGAGTTTCCACGGGAGATCGCAGGAATCGCTTGCTTCAAACTGAGCTTTGCATTGCTTATTCTCAGACTATTTTCTTAACTTCCTCAAAGCAGGGGGGAAATCCCCTGTTGCGAAGCAAAACTAAAACATTTCCAGGTTCTTCTTTCTTTGTTCACGTTTGCAAAAGCCTTTAACGAACAGTTGTCTGTTTGCAATGCAAAATTTAGATTCCTTGCTGATTCCAAAGTAGAGAAGGGAGAGGCTAGCCAATAGAAGTGTCAAAGGGAAGTTTTGGTTTTCATACGTTGGTTGAGCTTGTTTAACAGTTCGAAACTTGTTTCTTGCTTTAAAAATAAATAAATCGGGCCAGTGGTTCCCAAACTTCACTCTCCTCTCCCCGCCACAAACCACCTGAAAAGAGTCGAAGGCCTTGGCCGACTACTTAATGATTTTCCTGCCTGTTGTAGCAGTTTTAATGCCCTGTTTTTAACTGCAAATTTATTGCTTCTTCTTTTATTCCTCTATATTGTGTTTTATCGTATGCCAATTTGAATTCCATTGAAACATAGTGGTTCTGGGTAAAGGAAAGTATCATGTGGGAGGTGGAGATCTCCATTGGGGAGAGGAATTGGGGTCATCCTATCTGCCTGTCCTCCGGTCTACGACTGCCTCTTATGAACACCAGGTCGGTCTTGAATAAGACCTCCCTTATCCATAATTTGATTGTGGATGAGGTGGCTGCCCTGGTCTGTATTACCGAGACCTGGGTGGGTGAGCAGGAAAGAATTGGTCTTGCCCAGCTATGCCCAACTGGGTGCTCTGTCCAGCATCAGAACAGACTTGAGGGTGGCGAACAGGGAGTTTTTGTGATCCACAGAAATCCTCTCCCTCTGTCTCTCTTTCTCTCCAGGATTCCTGTCCACTTCCTGTTGCATTTGGCATAGGGTAATTGGGACAGATTAGGGATTCTGCTGGTTTTCCACCTGCCCCTCTGCCCGGCAGTCTCCCTGCCTGAGCTGACAGAGATGATGTTGAGGATTCCCAGTGTTGGTTCTTAGGGGCTTCAATGTCCATCCCAAGATGGTGGTCCCAACATGTCATTGGCCTGACTCATGTGGCAGGCCACACTCTGGATCTCGAGATTATTCAGAAGATACCGTATTTTACGCACCGGCCCATAGGGTGCATCAAGTTTTGGGGGGGGGAAATAAAGGGAAAAAAATTTATTTCCCCCCCAGGCGCTTGCGAGGCAGGCAGCGGGGAGAAGCGCTCTTCTCCCCGCCGCCTGCCTTCAGATCAGGTCCGAGGACAGCGGGGAGACGTGCTGCGCCTCCCCACTGTCCCCGGAGCTTGCGGGGCTGGCGGCGGGGTCTCCCCGCTGTCAGCCTCCAAACCACTTCGGGAGACAGCGGGATGGCGGCGTTCTGCCTCCCTCTGTTCCCCGACCTTGTGGGGCTGGCGCTGGGGCTCTCCTGAAGCCTGGAGAGCGAGAGGGGTCGGTGCGCACCTACCCTCTTGCTCTCCAGGCTTCAGCGAAAGCCTGCATCCGCCCCATAGGACGCACACACATTTCCCCTTCATTTTTGGAGGGGGAAAAGTGCATCCTTTAGGGCGAAAAATACGGTAATCTGAAAGTGGGAGGTGGGGTGGGGGTTGCATCAGTCACTTGTCATAGTTGGATCACTTCCTGGTGAGATTTAGGCGTTCAGATCGGCCTAGGACCCACGTACCTACGGGACCGCCTCTCCCGGTATGCCCTGCAGAGAACCTTAAGGTCCACAAATGACAACATTTGGGAGGTCCCAGGTCACAAGGTGGTTAGATTGGTCTCAACTAAGGCCAGGGCCTTTTCAGTACTGGCCCCGACTTGGTGGAACGCTCTGTCCCAAGAGACTAGGGCCCTGCGGGACTTGACATCTTTCCGCAGGGCCTGCAAGACAGAGCTGTTCCACCTGGCCTTTGGTTTGGACTCAGTCTGACCCTTATGTTTCCCTCCCCTTATGGTTTTGATCTATGGGCTACTTTTAAAATGAGGCTGCATTTTAAATTGCGTTTTGACCTGTATTTTAAATGGGGGGGGGTTTCCCTATCATGTTTTTGCTGTAATTTTACTGGTGTTAGCTGCCCTGAGCCCGGCTCTGGCCAGGGAGGGCGGGGTATAAATAAAATTTATTATTATTTATTATTATATGGCCCACCCTCAGAGGTTGATGGATCCAGCTGACTTACAGGCAGCTTGGGCTACTGATACAATCACCCCAAGTGTCCTCTCCTGCTTCATAGGACCCCTGGACGTTTAAGTCCAGTCAAAGACAACTGGGGTTGCGGCGCTCATCTTGCTTTCAGGCCAAGGGAGCCAGCATTTGTCCACAGACAGCTTTCCGGGTCATGCAGCCAGCATGACTAAATCACTTCTGGTGCAACGGAACACCGTGACAGAAACCAGAGCACACAGAAACATCGTTTACCTTCCCACCCCAGCGGTACCTATTTATCTACCTGCACTGGTGTGCTTTTTAAATGCTAGGTTGTTAGGAGCTGGGACAGAGCAACGGGAGCTCACTCCGTTGTGGGGATTTGAACCGCCGACCTTCTGATCGGCAAGCCCAGGAAGCTCAGTGGTTTAGACCACAGCGCCTTAGCATATACCGGAGCTCAGGGCAATGAAACAAGCCGGGAGACAGCTTGGACGCAATTGCAGAAAAACTAGACAAATGCAGTCAAACGCTGGGGAGTGCTCAATATCGCGCCTACTCCGTGGCAGCGAAGGCAATGCAACAAAGAAATGCCACTTAGCAGAAATTTTCTGGGTGGCATGGGCCCTTTTGCCCACAGTTATCAACGGGGGCTTGCTGTGACTTCTTTGCAAAGCATTTTAGAGATTAAATCACTTGGCTCCACCAAGACCTTGAGTCTACTGTTGCGGCAGATGAATCTCAAGAGGCGTCCATAGTTCTGCCTAGTTCTGTTGTGTCGAATAAGTTTCAGTTAGCATGGCTCAAGGGCATGAACAGGAGGGCATGGTTCAGACTGGGCAGCAATCTGTGCCCTCTGCCCTCGTGGCTGATAAAAACTAGCCGGGAGTAATTATTTTGCATTCATTTTCTAGCCTGGGCTTCCGTTATTCTTGCATTTTCTTGGTCAGACTATTAGAGGGGAAGGGGAGCACTGATTTTGAGCATTTATGCACACTCTCACGCAGTCTTTTCCACAAGTCTTTTCTGGCATTTGAAAAAACCAAAATGTATATTTTTAAATTGCTTTGTTTCCTCTCAAAATCCCCAGCGGCCCCAATAGATGCTTCCACCCCACAACCGCCCGTTGTTTCAGCGTGCAGCAGCCCTGGGAATTTCCCTTTCGCCCGTGGAGTTTTCTTGTTGGAGGAAATGGTTTACCACAGACACCTGATCAGCGAGAGCAAATATCTCACGTTGCAGAGCTTCAGCTCCTTGCGACGTGCTGCTGCCGAAAAGCCTCCCTTGTGTTATACACACTCCCCGGGTGTGTTTTTATTTTTTACATGCAAACCCAATTTTATTTTTTTACATGCAAACCCAATTTTATATCAATAACATTTGAATGCAGCTTATTGGTTTGAAAGGAGAATAAAGGCTCTTAACGAATTATGCAGGCATCCCCTCAATATACTGGCCTGGCTCTTCTGTTTTAATTGCCACCTACATTTAAACCACAGAGCCTAGGGCTTGCTGATCAGAAGGTTGGCAGTTCAAATCCCCGCAAAAGGGTGAGCTCCTGTTGCTCGGTCCCAGCTCCTGCCAACCTAGCAGTTCAAAAGCCTGTCAAAGTGCAAGTAGATAAATAGGTACCACTCCGGCGGGAAGGTGAATGGTGTTTCCGAGCGCTGCTCTGGTTCGCCAGAAGTGGCTTAGTCATGTTGGCCACATGACTCGGAAGCTGTACGCCAGCTCCCTCGGACAATAAAGCGAGATGATCATCACAACCCCAGATTCGTCTGCGACTGGACTTAACGGTCAGGGATCCCTTAACCTTTACATTTAATTGCAGGGATGGGAAACTTGCTGTGGCCCTAAGGTAGTGTTAGAAGCCAACTCCCATCAGCGCCAGCCAGCATGGCCAATGGATCTTTTCAGGGATGGTGGGTGTTGGAGTATGGAAGCAACTGCAGGGCTGCAAGTTCTCCATCTTTTGTCTGTTGCAGTGGGATTCACTGCATGTTTTAATTGCGGGTGCTTAAATGTTTGTGTAACTGGTTTTTACAGCTTGCAATCTGTTTAGAAACCTGTTTTGGCATGTTAAGCAGTATGTTGTCCACAAATGACAACGTTTTGGAGGTCCCAGGTCGCAAGGAGGTTAGATTGGTCTCAACTAGGGCCAGGGCCTTTTCAGTACTGGCCCCAACGTGGTGGAACGCTCTGTCACAAGAGACCAGGGCCCTGCGGGACTTGACATCTTTCCGCAGGGCCTGCAAGACAGAACTGTTCCACCTGGCCTTTGGTTTGGACTCCGTCTGACCCTTATGTTTCCCTCCCCTTATGGTTTTGATCTGTGGGCTATTATTAAAATGAGGCTGCATTTTAAATTGCATTTTAACCTGTATTTTAAATTGGTCCCCCCCCCTATTATGTTTTTACTGTAATTTTACTGGTGTTAGCCGCCCTGAGCCCAGTTCTGGCCGGGGAGGGCGGGGTATAAATAAAATTTATTATTATTATTATTAAATAATTTTCTCATGTTCCCCCACAAAGAGGGAAACCAAGGGTCTGGAAATCCAGGGTCTGGAAACCAAGCCTTATGAGGAACAGTTGAGGGAGTCGGGTCTGTTTAGCCTGGAAAAGAGGAGACTGAGAGGAGATATGATAGCCATCTTCAAATATCTCAGGGGCTGTCAAATGGAAAAGGGAGCAAGCTTGTTTTCTGCTGCTGTGGAGGAGTAGGGCTCGAACCAATGGCTGAAATCACAAGAAAGGAGATTCCCACTAAATATCAGATAGAACTTTCTGATGGTAAGAGCTGTTTGACAGTGGAAGGGACGTGGTGGACTCGCCTTCATGCGGGGCTTCTAAGATGAGGTTGGATGGCCATCTGTCATGGATGTTTTAGCTGAGATTCCTGCATAGCAGGGGGCTGTAATATTTGACCCTTGGGATCCCTTCCAACTCACCAATTCTATGATTTAGAATCATAGAGTTGGAAGAGACCACAAGGGCCATCAAGTCCAACCCCCTGCCAAGCAGGAAACACCATCAGAGCACTCCTGACATATGGTTGTCAAGCCTCTGCTTAAAGACCTCCAAAGTAGGAGACTCCACCACACTCCTTGGCAGCAAATTCCACTGTCAAACAGCTCTTACTGTCAGGAAGTTCTTCCTAATGTTTAGGTGGAATCTTCTTTCTTGTAGTTTGGATCCATTGCTCCGTGTCCGCTTCTCTGGAGCAGCAGAAAACAACCTTTCTCCCTCCTCTATGTGACATCCTTTTATATATTTGAACATGGCTATCATATCACCCCTTAACCTCCTCTTCTCCAGGCTAAACATGCCCAGCTCCCTTAGCCGTTCCTCATAAGGCATCGTTTCCAGGCCTTTGACCATTTTGGTTGCCCTCCTCTGGACACGTTCCAGTTTGTCAGTGTCCTTCTAGAGAGCTGGTTGTGCCATTGGAACAGAGGTTGCATCTTTGTGGATTTCAGAAATTAACTTGCACTCTTGCACCAAATCGTGGTCAAATCTGATAACTGGGGGGTGGAAATGATACCTTGGCTTGAGGGGTGGGGACTTCCTCTTCTCTGCGAATGATTAGAGACGGCCTCATGCAAATTGGCAGTGCTGTTTTGTCTATAAGACCGTTGGTTTCCCTTTTGGTCTAAGCCAGCGCATGGAGGTGAGCAGTTCTAGAAACAGAACTTCTCAAGAGGCAGCTTGCTAAAATGAAGAGTTCGAAACAGAGGAGGGTTCCCTGGAACTGTCTCCCCGGCCTGCCTCTCCTCCTGGGGAACTGGAACACTGTCCCCTTAGCAAGGTAAGCAGGAGTCGTGTCGATGTGGAATCCCAGGGAGCTGCCTTAAATCAAGTCAGATTCTTGGTCCATCTAGTTTGGTCCTGCTCACGCTGACCAGTCATGGCTCTCCAGGGTTTCAGGCAGGAAGTCTTTCCTAGCACAACCTGCAGATGTTGAGATTTGCACCCGAGACTGTCTGCCACGTCCCTTTCGACTCCATTGCTTTCCTTTTCTGAGCTCTTTCCCTTACTGACCCGTCCCCTTCCTGGAAATCGAAAACAGGTTTCCTCCGAGTTCTTTTAAAAAGATAATATAATTTTTATTGAATTTCCATTTTTTTACAAACTGACTTCAAATTAAATAGCTTCATGTATTGACTTCCCACCCATACCTCCACAGTGTTTTCGTTCACAACCTTTTCTCTTGTATTATATATAAGACAATCGTCTCTATTACAGAAATCCCTCTGATACAGTTAAAGCGAGTTTTGCTCTAACACTGGCATTGGCAGTTGGTTGATTTCCCGTTGTTTTACAGCATGGGTAGGCAAACTAAGGCCTGGGGGCCGGATCCGGCCCAATCGCCTTCTAAATCCGGCCCATGGACGGTCCGGGAATCAGCATGTTTTTACATGAGTAGAATGTGTCCTTTTATGTAAAATGCATCTCTGGGTTATTTGTGGGGCATAGGAATTTGTTCATATAGTTGTTTTTCAAAATATAGTCCGGACCCCCACAAGGTCTGAGGGACAGTGGACCGGCCCCCTGCTGAAAAGGTTTGCTGACCCCTGTTTTACAGCAATCCATTTGATTCATTATGACTTCTGTTGTTCGTTTGATTAGCTGCTTGCTACCACCAAGGTTTTATCATCTGCATTGTTTTAAATTCTGCTTAATTGGTTTCCTGCTATTATCTTTTACAAGTTTGGGGCTTTTTTGTATTTGGAGCTGCGGTGTTTGAATTTGTGTGAGCCGCCTCGAGTCCCAGGTCTGGGGGAAAGGCAGGATATAAAGAAGTATAACACTACTAATATAAAGGATGTCTCGCAAGTGACTGGCTGCCCGTAAGCCGTCCTGAGGTGGGTCCAGGCGGCAGGAAGCACTTTGCAAAGATATAGCAATGCGCCATTAAATAGTGCAGTTCTGTCTTCCCTCGCTTTGCAGGAAGAAGAAAAGAAGAAGGCGAAAGAGGAAGAGGAGAAGCGGGAATATGAGGAATACCTGAAGCTGAAGGAGAGTTTTGTGGTGGAAGAAGAGGGAGAGGATGAAGGCATGACCGAAGAAGAAGTAAGTTTGGCCGGGCTGGAGTGCGAAGACCGGCTTGTGGGATAGTTGCGGGTGCTTCTCTTGAATAGATACAAAAGGTTGGATCCAGCTATGGCAGACACTTGATTAGACTAAGTTGCAATTTCCATGGGTCTACCTTGAGTCTTGACTTGGCTGACTTTGCCCCAAAGAGTTCAGGGCTCAGAAGGCTTCTTTTTCCAGGTCATATCCATGTCCGTCAGAGAGAGGGTCACGGCATGTCAGCTGCGGGAGGTGGAATTATTAGATTGGCACAGGACATGAGGCCAAAGAACCCCATTTAGATGAAGGACTACGGCACGTTAGGAAGAAGTCAAGTTCCTAAAAGCAAAGATACTTAAGAATCGGATCAAAGTGACTCCCAGTTAGTAATGGCATTTCAGCCAATGGGTCAGTTGGATAGTGTTAATCGGATGGTCAGCCAACCCACTTGTTATTTGACTGCAGTCCAATATTATCAGGTATCCCCCAAAACATGGGTAGGCAAACTAAGGCCCAGGGGCCGAATCTGGCCCAATCACCTTCTAAATCCGGACCGCGGATGGTCCAGGAATCAGCGTGTTTTTACATGAGTAGAATGTGTCCTTTTATTTAAAGTGCATCTCTGGGTTATTTGTGGGGCCCGCCTGTTGTTTTTACATGAGTAGGATATGTGCTTTTATTTAAAATGCATCTCTGGGTTATTTGTGGGGCACAGGAATTCGTTCATTTTTTCTTCAAAATATAGTCCGGCCCCCCACAAGATCTGAGGGACAGTGGACTGGCCCTCTGCTGAAAAATTTTGCTGCCTCAAAACGTCACTGTCTCAGTTGCGACAATCATTCTCGGTTTAGTAAACCAGAATTTATGAAGCTAGGAATAATTGCCTTCCCGCTGCAGGCAGGCTTCTTCATGAGTATCCTCGTTTGAGTGAAGCCCGGTTTCGTCCAAAGCAGAGAACTTTCCCCTAATGTCAATTAACAAATAGGATAATGAGCCAGGATGAGATGCTCCTTGGGTGATGCTTGGGCTGCCTTAGCCTATATTATTTTTCAGGGCTGTTGCGAGTTTAAAATGGGGACTCTGTAAGGAGCTAATAAAATAAATGGTTACATGTCTTTCAACAAAAAAACCACAACTATTACTCTGTAATAAAATGATTGCTTTTTTTAAAAAAGGAAATAGCAGTATCGCTGCACAATAACTGCTATCTGCCTTTTGGTTTGTAACTGACACTCAAACCTCTTGATAATTTTATTTTTGGTTGATGTCATAATGCTAAATTGTTGTGTGTTTTTTTTAAAAAAGAAAACATATAATTTGATAAAATACTATGATTCTTTTTGAGATTCCTGCGTTGTAGGGGCCCTTCCAACTCTACAATTATATGATTTGACTGGCCAAATGGACAAAAAAGAATTATTTTCTTTTTTTGGACTGGTCAGATGCCCAGCCCTTCTCTCACCAGCTTCTGCTTTGGCTGTATGTCAGGCTAAAAAAATAAGCACCGGGAGCACAGAAGGTTCAGGATTCAACACCGTAGAGTCTTAGTAATTCAGCGCCCGCTGCCATTGAATGATTAAACAAACGGCACAGTGTCAGCCCAAGTCTCTTTCATGTCGATTGTTGCAGCCCATCAATGCCGCCAGCTAAATTCTGCTCTCAGGTGGAACATGAACAGACTTGGCTGGAAAGGAGGGTGTGAAACAATTTCCTCTATTAAGAGCAAAAATGATCTTGAGTTGGTAGCAACCTTCTAAGGCAGGCATAGGCAAACTCGGCCCTCCAGATGTTTGGGGACTACAACTCCCATCATCCCTGACCACTGGTCCTGTTAGCTAGGGATGATGGGAGTTGTAGTCCCAAAACATCTGGAGGGCCGAGTTTGCCTATGCCTGTTCTAAGGTCACGTCGCATGAATCTTCATTTTCTCTTGTGCCAAAGTTTTTTTTTTTTATTGCAAGCTTATGGGTCAAGTGATAGTCCTTTCCCCATAGTTTTATTTACAAAGGGCGATGGTCAACATAGCCCTACTCAGAGTAGACCCACTGAAATCAGTGGGCGTAAGTATGACTGCATTGGATTTCACCCAAAGATACTCAGTGCTGTTACAATAGTTCTGATACAAAAGCCCAGACCACTCAATACCTCCTGCATTTACTAAGTTCCCTGCGCCAAATTAGAAAAAGTGATTCGACCCCACCCCAAGGTGATGATACCCTACGGTCTTTTGGTAGCTTGTGAAATAGACTTGCCATCTTTGATGAATTCCGTTATTTCGCAAACAGTGTTTTGGGGCAGGGATGAGCCAGTCTGGTACAGAAACAATCTTATCATAAATATCTATCATGTTAGATTCCAGAGTAGCTATATTTCTCCTCATTTTGTTGTTAACCCATAACATTTTGGCCAGTATTTCTAAACATATACATCAGGCATATTTAAAAAATAAAATAAAATAATAAAATAAAATAAAATAAATGTGAGTGTTACAATTGTTGCATTTTTAGCACTTAGGCTGCAATTCTCTGCCCAGTTACGTGGGAATAAGTCCCATTGAACTCATAGAGGGTTACTTCTGAATAGACACCTTTGCCCTATAGATTCTGATCCAAATTAACAGCTACCAATATGGAACCCGGGATGATATCCTCTTTTTAAAAAAATACATATTTAATGCAGATTTTTTTAAATATAAAAAGCATGTTCATACGGTAGTTACAAGGGACTGTCCTTAAAAAATGCCATATAGGATTTTGGTGCTCTCTTGTGTGTCTGTCTAATTTCGTTTTTTAAAAAGGAAGAAGTCGGTTGAGTACATAAACACACACACAAAAACCTTGAGACTGCTCCAAAATAGTGGCTTAATTTGGTGGCCGTACAATAAAGAGTTGAAACATTATGCCTCTGAGCACATGCTCAGTCCAGGAATTTACCGGTATGGTCGGTGCCAGAACCAAGCTCACAAGGCCTTTCATATGAAAATCCATTCCTGGTCCTCTGTCTCTCTCCCTGCTCCCAGCATTCTTTACCATCAACTGGTTTTAAACCATTGCTCTTGTTAAATGATCGGAAATCCAGAGCAACATACCGCAAATCGTTGGAGAGATATGCCAAGTGGTCTGCCCACTCCTGCGATTGTGTACACAGTGCTTTAAAAATAAATATATGCAAAGAGAAAGGGGAAGTCCCTGCCCCAATGAGCCTACAGACTCACCAGTTGAGGTGATTGCAGAGGGTAGACCAGGCATAGGCAAACTCGGCCCCCCCCAGATGTCTTGGGACTACAATTCCCATCATCCCTGACCACTGGTCCTGTTAGCTAGGGATGATGGGAATTGTAGTCCCAAAACATCTGGAGGGCTGAGTTTGCCTATGCCTGGGGTAGACCGAGGCAAGGGGACAGAAATAAAGCAACAAGCATGCAAAGGTGCAGTCACACAAAACTGCTTCAGTTGCGGGTTTTCAGGAAGGATTTGAAGAAGAAGGAGGAGGTGAGACATTTTTGCGTGGTGCCATCTACGAAAGTCAAATAAGTTGGAGTTCTTGTTATTAAATATACCAAGAAAAAAACCATACCAAGAACTCAGGACAATGTAAGTTTCAATAGTGGGAGTAGTCCCTACTCCCAAATAAATAATCAGTTTTAACAAAAACTGATCCATTCAAAAGTATGTATTTTGACAAGGATTACAAACCCAAATAGAGATTACAAACTCTAACAGAGATTACAGATTCAAACTCATAAAGATATGTATAACACAATAATTTGTTACAGATTTAGAAATAAGAATTTATGAATAGAGACAAGTTCATGTTAGTCCATAGTCAGAATTGACGTGGAGGTCTTAGTTTCAATCACTGAGCAGAAGTCAGTTTGGATCAGAAACCAGGACAGGGCCCTGTTTCGATGTATTCACCTTCATCAGCTAATTTTTAAAGGGTTGTGTAAGTTTGAAGACTTTCGGATAAATATATCCTGTTATCTTCTACGTTTCTCAGAGATAGCAACTACGTGTGGGTAGATCAACGTGTTTCTTGAGCTTTTATGTGCAAAAGTTATGCAGAAGCCGATTTCATGACACCTGGAAGCAAGACTTCGACTCTCGGTGGTGGTGGAAAGCTTTTTAAGCCACTTCAGACAAAATCCACAATAAACCGGGTGGTCAGTTGCAGGGCAGAATTTTTTCCGAAAGCGGAATTACTCACCCGGAAATTCCTAACTCCAAGGGGGCTATGCATACTTAAGCAATGAAGGCCTTCTGTCCCTGACACGGTTGGTCCTTTGCATAGAAATCCAGGCAGAGATTGGTTTTATAATCTATAGCAGCATCAGATTAATAATAGTTTCTTTTGCTGTACCTAGTCCCGCAGCTTCGTATCAGAACTTCTCGACTACATCAAGGTAGGTTACACTCCTTTTGCTCTTTCCCTTTAACAATGGATATCATCCCCTTGCTCTGCACATCTGTTGTTCGACAAAGCGCCTCGTTCTCACGCATGAAGTGTTGTGTCTCTTGTAAGCTACTGTCTGCGCTGCATCTGTAAAATGGGTTCACTACTCAGCTTGGTCTGTGGCAGAGAGTGCTGCAGTGAGTTCTTTCAATACTCTGCCCCTTTGGTCACTCGGGTTCGTCAGCAGAACTGGGATCTGTATCTGCCGTTTGCAAGCCCAAATTGAAGCTGCAGAAAATGCTCCTGGTACAGTGGTGCCCCACAAGACGAATGCCTCGCAAGACGGAAAACTCACTAGACGAAAGAGTTTTCCGTTTTGGAGGTGCTTCGCAAAACGAATTTCCTATGGGCTTGCTTCGCAAGACGAAAATGTCTTGCGAGTTCCTGCGGGTTTTTTCCCCTCCCCCCCTTTTTCTAACCCGCTAAGCTGCTTATCAGCTGATCCGATCAGCAGATAAGCCGCTAATAGCGCTGATCTGCTAATCCTTCAATGGGCTTGCTTCGCAAGACGAAAAAACCGCTAGACGAAGAGAATCACAGAACAGATTCTTTTCGTCTTGCGAGGCACCACTGTACTCTCCTTCAATGGAGGTTTTCTAAACGGAGGTTGGATGGCCACCTGCCAGGGTTTCTCCAGCTCTGGTTCCTGCATTGTGTGGGGTTGGGCTAGATGACCCTTTGATTCCCTTCCAAGTGTACAGCCCTGTGATTCTATGAGCTTTGCAGCCTGTGTGCAGCCCAGGTGCCGGGGGAATGAAAGAAAAAAAGGTGGCAGGAATCCGAGAATACAAGCAAGGAAGGGCCAATAGCTTTCAGGGGAGGAGGTTTCAATGACTTGCCCCATTTTGGTCAGACTGTACAGTGGATGCTCAGGTTGCGAACGTGATCCGTGCGGGATGCACGTTCGCAACCCACAGCGTTCGCAACCTGCGCAGGTTGCGATTCGACACTTCTGCGCAAGCACAAAGCGCAATTTAGCGCTTCTGCGCATGTGCGGCCGCCGAAACCCGGAAGGTACCCGTTCCGGTACTTCCGGGTTTCGGCGGTCTGTAACCTGAAAAAATGCAACCTGAAGCGGCTGTAATGCGAGGTATGACTATATAACCTTCTCTTAATCATTGAGCTCAGGGGAAGCTGTTTGTAGCAGAGGGGCAATGCACAGCACTGATTGGTCAGCATTCGGGAAAATAAGCCTCCTACTTGACACTGATTTTTTTAAAAAAAAAGTTTTAAGAAAACTGATTAGGGTATTTGAGGGGAACACCCAACTCACCCACACAGTACAGTGGTACCTTGGTTCTCAGACTTAATCGGTTCCGAAAGTCCGTTCCAAAACCAAAGCATTCCAAAACGAAGGCACACTTTCCCATAGAAAGTAATGCCTTAAACCAGCAATTTAACATGAATTTTACTATCTAACAAGACCATTGAGCCATAAAACAAAAGCAATAATCAATGTTCTGTACTATAAAATAAATAAGACAGTTTTGTAGATTATAAAAATAAAAATTAAAAATTTTTCTTACCTGCACTGATGATAGTTATAATATATATATATATATATATATATATACACACACACACACACACACACACACACACATATATATATACACACACACACACACACACACACACACACACACACACAGAGCTTAACATTAGGCCAGGATTCTCATCTCTGCCTTGTATTGTCAAGTTCCTTCCCTTATGATTCTCCTGTTTCTATGGTGAATGAATCCGTACACCCCACCCTCTGCCCGCTCAAAGCACATTTTTCACAATTAAGGTCGCATAAAACCTTTAACGCTTCTTCCCCTCCCTGTTCAAACCTGAAAGCCTTAAACCACCAAGTTTCGTACTTGAAGCAATCCCTCCCATGCAGCCCAAATGAAAGCAGAAGATCTTAGCTTTTGTCAGATCTCTGCTAACTGAAAGCTTTTCTGAAGAGGAGAAGAAGCAGAGCACAAAACACCGATTCTGGCTTTGGCATTAGCTAGTTGGCGGGACAGCGGCTGTTTGTAAGTAGAGCTCTCTTGGATCAGGCCATTTACCCATCTGGTCCAGCCTCCTGCTCTCACAGTAGCCAGCCAGATGTGTGTGAAAAGCCTATTCAGCAGGATCTGAATGCTTGTTCCTCTGAGGCATGAACAAGGCGGAGGAGAGATTGTCTGCACGCATACGCAGTCTATGATTGCTTGGGGAAAACCCTGGGAGGAAGGGGACTTAGATGTCTGTGGGAAGGCAGAGACCTTCAGTCTCAGCACCTGCTTCATGGGAACAAGACCTGCTGGAGATGAGTCGCTGCGCTCATTACGGCTACAGTAGTAGAAGTAGTTGTTGTTTAGTCGTGTCCGACTCTTCGTGACCCCATGGACCAGAGCACGCCAGGCACTGCTGTCTTCCACTGCCTCCCGCAGTTTGGACAAACTCATGTTGGTAGCTTCGAGAACACTGTCCCACCATCTCGTCCTCTGCCGTCCCCTTCTCCTTGCGCCCTCCATCTTTCCCAACATCAGGGTCTTTTCCAGGGAGTCTTCTCTTCTCATGAGGTGGCCAAAATATTGGAGCCTCAGCTTCAGGATCTGTCCTTCCAGTGAGCACTCAGGGCTGATTTCCTTCAGAATGGATCGGTTTGATCTTCTTGCAGACCATGGGACTCTCAAGAGTCTCCTCCAGCACCATAATTCAAAAGCATCAATTCTTTGGCCATCAGCCTTCTTTATGGTCCAGCTCT
This sequence comes from Podarcis liolepis, assembly GCF_965112155.1. Taxonomy (NCBI): domain Eukaryota; kingdom Metazoa; phylum Chordata; class Lepidosauria; order Squamata; family Lacertidae; genus Podarcis; species Podarcis liolepis. The sequence continues at coordinate 5,831,246 of NC_139564.1, forward strand.
CACTTCCATGCATCACTACTGGGAAATCCATAGCTTTAACTATACCGGCCTTTGTCGGCAAGGTGATGTCACCCAGTAGTAATAATAATAGTAATATTTTTTATTATTTATACCCCCACCCATCTGAATGGGTTTCTCCAGCCACTCTGGTGGCTCCCAACAGAATATTAAAAACACAATAAAACATCAAACATTAAAAGCTTCCCTAAACAGGGCTGCCTTCAGACATCTTCTAAAAGTCATATAGTTGTTTATTTCTTTGACATCTGATGGGAGGGCGTTCCACAGGGCGGGCGCCACTACTGAGAAGGTCCTCTGCCTGGTTCCCTGCAGCCTCACTTCTCCCAGTGAGGAAACCGCCTGAAGGCCCTCAGAGGTGGACCTCAGTATCCAAGTTGAACGATGGGGGTGGAGACGCTCCTTCAGGTATACTGGGCTGAGGCCGTTTAGGGCTTTAAAGGTCAGCACCAACACTTTGTCACCCCTGTGCAGATCACAGTTTTTTTGCTAATAAAGAGTTAACTCCAACGTGCACAGTGTGATTTACTGCCGGCTAGCTCCTCACATGCCAGCTCCTTATCACCAACCCGGTCAACAATTTGGCTGCAGCTTTATGAGCCAGTTGAAGTTTCTGAACCCTTTTAAAAGGCAGCCCCATGTAGAGCAGGTTGCAGTAATCCAAGCGGGATGGAACTAAGGCAACACGCAACACGGGTTGAATCCCTATTCCCTGTCCTGCCTTACACGGCTGACCAAGAGTTTTGATTTCCTTCACCCTCATCCAGTCCACCACGGCTGTTGTTGTGCGGGCGACTATGGGCTGTTGGGAACAGGCAGGCAGGATCCTGGCTGCGTCATCCTGGCAAAGCTGGTGCCCAGCTGAGCAGGACCGCAGTTGGCATTCTTCCCCCGTAATCCCTTTAGAAGAAGATATGCAGAACCCTGGCAGTTCCAAGCTCTGAGAACTGGTTTTCATGGACTGGTTCCAGTTCAGTATGTTCAGTCCATAATGCTCAGTTCTCTAGCTCGGCTGCATCTGACTTCATAACTTGGGGACTTGGAAAGGCTGGCCTTTATCCAATGAAATGGGTTTATTTGTTTACACACTGTACATTTCCCTTTCCTTTTTTAAGGACTGCTATTCACATTGTTTGGGACGCGGGTGGCGCTGTGGGTAAAACCTCAGTGCCTAGGACTTGCCGATCGTATGGTCGGCGGTTCGAATCCCCGCGGCGGGGTGAGCTCCCGTCATTCGGTCCCAGCTCCTGCCCACCTAGCAGTTCGAAAGCACCCTTAAGTGCAAGTAGATAAATAGGAACCGCTTTATAGCGGGAAGGTAAACGGCGTTTCTGTGTGCTGTGCTGGTGCTGGCTAGCCAAACTGCAGCTTCGTCACGCTGGCCACGTGACCTGGAAGTGTCTTTGGACGGTGCCGGCTCACGGCCTCTAGAGCGAGATGAGTACGCAACCCCAGAGTCGGACACGACTGGCCCGTACGGGCAGGGGTACCTTTACCTTTACCTATTCACATTGGTTATTATTTTTTAGCCAACTTTGCGTTTGGAAAAGTGTCTGTAGGGATAATAATTACCAAGCGCCCAGTGTAAGATTTTGGGCTGTTTTCCATTGAGTTGCAATTACGGCTCACGTTGCCGAGTTCAAGCAGAAGAGCAATTATTTTGACAAATGTATTTTACATTGGTATCATCAAAAAATATTCAGCGACATTCATCTTGGATAGCAAACAACAGTTTCTTTAGCAATATTTATCATTTCTGTCAAAACTAAGTTCCCAAAATCTTTCGCCAACTGATAATATAGTACATACCAAAGTCCAGTTTGTGTTAAAATAAAGCTGCAAAATGTGCACTGTTTGACTCGCTAATTTCAGTTTTTTGCCTCTTCCTCATAGAGTGCCAAAGTGGTTCTTTTGGAGGACCTGGCCTCCCACCTGGGCATAAGGACACAGGTACGTGTTTGCAGGCCAGGCCACAGGTGCATCAGCGACAGAGACACCGCCAATCCAATCCATATGTTTTGACACCGACCTCGTGGGATCGTGTCCTATCAGGACTGCATATCCTCTCTGTTGGCATCCAGCGACCTTCGCTGGGGAAATGCGCTACCCTGTGTTATCATAGCACAGGAGAAGGGCTCCTGGACATAATGAGAAAATTTGGCACAGTAAATGAGAAAGCCCTAAAACTAGGATTCTCGCCAAATGCCACTTTTGCTGTGGATTCTGCAAAAGCCAACAAAAACATGCGCCAATGCATCTGGGATGCCAAGTTGCAAAATTATATAAACACAGTTTCTATTTTTCCAGCTTTTAGAATCAGAGCGGGCGTTTCTTCGTGGAGATCATCTGATCCATCTGACTATTCCAAAATTTAGGAAACCATTTACCCAGGCTAAATTTAATGTGCTTCCATCTGCAGTACAGGAGGGTAGTTGCAACAGTGCCATACAATGGGCGCTTATGCCCCTGTCAAACAGAGAAAATAGAAAATGTGGAACATGTTTTATTGCATGTCCTGTTCTTCCTATTGTGATATCTGCCACCATTTCACTAATCAAATTTTACAAAGTATACTAGGCAGATCTGAAGTGTTTTATATTGATTATCTTTTGGTTGACCAGTCTCCCAAGATTATCGCCAAGGTAGCTAGTTTTTGTGCAGCAGCGATAGCTTGTCAGCGCAGGATCTTGCCCTAACCTTAAAATTGCTAACACTTTAAGTTGCTCCTCATCATTAAATTATCATTGTTTTATAGTTCTCCCATCTGTTTTTATATTCTGCAGTTTTTAAATTCTGTATTTAATATTGAACTTAATGTATCATACTGTGTTTTACGTATTTTCCTTTCTTCCTACCTTCTCAACTTGTTATTGATCGAAATAAATAAATATATAGGCATTCCCTCTTCGCCTTTAATGTATGCTGATGTGTAAGAGAAATGTCCCCTGAAGCAGACACTTGCCAGGCCTTTGTGGAAAGGCTGGTGTGTCGTGGTATTGTCTGAAAACATGCCTCTGCACCTGGAAGTGTGATATTTGCTGCTTACGGGGTTTGTTTTTCCTCAACAGGATGCAATTAACAGAGTGCAAGACCTGATGGCTGATGGAACGCTCACAGGTAACAGTGAAAACATTATGGGGCCGATCGCCTTGTTTAGACTGAAGCAGCAATATAGCAGCAGCAGCACCTGAACATCTCTGGTTGATTATTTTTGATATTCAGCTGCTGTTTCAGCTTGGTAACATCCCAGTGCTGAAAATGTCAGCCGTCAGAGTAAAAATAGTTGCAGATGGGTCCAAATTGTTGTTGTTGTTTTGTCGTTTAGTCATGTCCGACTCTTCGTGACCCCCTGGACCAGAGCACACCAGGCACTCCTGTCTTCCACTGCCTCCCGCAGTTTGGTCAGACTCATGTTGGTAGCTTCGAGAACACTGTCCAACCATCTCATCCTCTGTCGTCCCCTTCTCCTTGTGCCCTCCATCTTTCCCAACATCAGGGTCTTTTCCAGGGAGTCTTCTCTTCTCCTGAGGTGGCCCAAGTATTGGAGCCTCAGCTTCAGGATCTGTCCTTCCAGTGAGCACTCCGGGCTGATTTCCTTAAGAATGGAGAGGTTTGATCTTCTTGCAGTCCTTGGGACTCTCAAGAGTCTCCTCCGACACCATCCATTCTTCGGCGATCAGCCTTCTTTCTGGTCCAGCTCTCACTTCCATACATCCAAATTAGCACAACTTAAACGTCAAGGATTGCTTCTGAGAAGACTCGCTTCTGGCCGTTGCTGGCTGACCAAAAACTGAGATAGTAGAAAACATCAAACATTAAAAACTTCCCTGAACAGGGCTGCCTTCAGATGTCTTCTAAAAGTCAAGTAGTTGTTTGACATCTGATGGGAGGGCAGTCCACAGGGAGGGAGCCAAGAAGCCTGCTGCATTCCTATACTGGGGTGGAGGAGATGCTTAAAAAGAAGGCTGATTGAATTTTTGTAGAAGGGGCCATCAACTCTTTCCTCCTCCATCAAGCTACATGCTCTAGGCAACACATCCTGCCTCGCCCCTTGGCTGGTGATGATAGAGCGATGTAGGCAAACCTGCCAAGAAGAGTAAAAGCAAACCCACCCACCCCCATTAATTAGTAGGACACTTAAAATCACATTTAGGCCCCTAATTGAACCAATTTGTCAATTAGAGGTTACAGGCCTAAGTATTTATATCGTGCAGCCGAACCCAAACCTTTGGAGACGGGCTGATTAAGAAATCCTAGCTAGGCAATAAAACGAAGGTAGAAAGAGCAGCTTGCGGAGCTTAATTCCGGTTTGGCCTTGCCTCTAGGCGTAATCGATGACAGAGGAAAGTTCATCTATATCACGACGGAGGAAATGACGGCCGTGGCCGACTTCATTCGGCGGAGGGGACGCGTCTCCATTACAGAACTGGCTCAGCAGAGCAATTCTCTCATCAACCTGGAACCCGAGGCCAGAGCAATCGCTAAGGGGGTGGCATGAAAAGGCAATTTTTTACATGCACAGAGGAAATAAAGTGTGCTTATAAAACGGGTGTCTCCATCGAGTTTTTGTTTTCCTCCTTGTCATTTCATTTATACACCACTTAATATATTTTAATATATTGTATAAAGTAATATATAAAATATATTATAATTTATATGCCACGATGGCTTCTAAACAGTTTACAAAACCCAAATGCCAACCGTAAAACATTATTAAAATGCGGTGTCGTTTTATGTACTTTCTTATGCTCGTTCAGTATCGTACAGAATCAGAAGACGGGTGTCGTTGCCTCCATTTTTAAAAAAAAAATACCAGAACAATTAAAATACATAATGAAGTGGCCTCTTTATAAACTATGCAATAAAATAATCAAATTAAAACAGGAGACTCAGGTGAAGAAATCACCTGATTTCTTGGCGGAAGGCCAAAATAGTGTGTAAAAAAAAAAAGTAAGCAAATACATATATAACAAATATTTTTTTTGTTTGTTAAGTGGTGTCATCATTCCCTCTGCTCCTTTTTACACCGTGAGTGGCATTGTTTCTATAGTCAAACCAGTGTCACTGTCCACAAGAGAGAGGTATTGGTAGGACTGAACAAACCTGCAGGTTTGCAGAACTCCAAAAAATAAAATAAAATAAATGTTTCAGGAGGAGAGAGAAGTGTCAGAAAAGCAGAGGAAATCTCCAGACAGCGTGATGAGGACTTTGGTGTAACATTTGGAATTAGGGGACATTCAATAAAGTTGAGTAAACACTTTCAACTGATGTAAAAAGGATAAGAGAATACTATTGGATATAAAGAATTTAAAAAAATCATTTTTATTGATTTTCCAATAAAAACAGCCAATCAACATATCCACATCATAATCGAATTAAAAACAAGAAACTAAAATAAAACAAGACCAAATTGTAGTCCAAATTGTAATTATTAATTTTTCCGGGCTCCCCATAGTCTGGACTTCTGAAGCATATCTCCAAATCTTCAGTCCTGCCTCTTCTCGTTGTTTTCATATTTTCCACCTTCTGGTCTTAACACTTTAAAATTATTTGTCCCTGGCTATGCGATTCTCAATCATGTCAAAAATCATATGTCCTTCCATCCACCGAATACAGCTTTATTTGTAAATATATATCTTTTCAACTGTCTATTTACCAGAGCAGCTTTTCCTGACTTCATTCCAATCCAGGTTTATCATTTGAAGTTAAACGACGCAGCAACTCCCAAGTTGTTAAATCACTCCAATCTGGGCTGTTGTCCAAACCTTTCTTTTGAGATTTAGTGACGCAGTGTCTTCCACGTTGTTGAGTTGTTACTATAGATTGTTGGGCAGACTGTTTGCAATATTGCAATGTAAATGAACTGTATTCCACAGATATAAATCATTTGGCGATCGGTCAGCCTTCTCGGAGACCACACAATCCCCCCTTCATGGATATAAAGAATTTGATATAAAGGGTAATATAGCAAGCAGGGGAAGGAAATGTGTTAAAAACCAGAATAAGAAGTTGAGAGAAGTTGGGGGGGGGGAATCTGGGGACTCTTCAGTATGTGATTTGATATGTTCTTATAATGATGGAATTGTAAAACCTAATAAAAAATTATTTAAAAACAAGCAAACAATAAAGTTGAACTCATTACCAAACTTAAAACCATGGAGAGACCTGGTCTCAACAGAGACATTGGATTCTTATCTCATTATGCATGACTAGCCATTTCTCACCTTCTCACCCCTTGCCTTTTCCTGTAAGACCTATTGCAGTCGTTAAGAGTCGTCAACAGGCTCATCTCAGCTATCTGCCAATCTCCCATTCCCACCACCCTTCTGAGTAATACCCCTCCCCACCTTCTCACTATATAGAAGGATCTGGCAACTTCTGTTTCAGTGTATCTGAAGAAGTGTGCATGCACACGAAAGCTCATACCAAGAACTAACTTAGTTGGTCTTTAAGGTGCTACTGGAAGGAATTTTTTTATTTTGACTATGGCAGACCAACACGGCTACCTATCTGTAAATAAAGTTGAACGGAAGGCTCCAGAGAAACAAAAGAAAGTCCTTTTTTACACAGGTGGCGGAGGGCTTTGTGGGTGCCACAAGGATACCATTGGACCCACAGCACCACACTGTCAACTCCTCAAACAGGCTCACGGTTTTAGGGCAGAAAAACTACCCAGATAGCGCATCTTCCCAGATTATTAGAAATAGCAGTGTTGCACACAAACTTCAACAAAGGTGTCTAACATCATAAATGCAGTGCCACTGGCTATTTAATACACAGCACATTTTCTCACCGGGTCTGGTTTCTGGGGCTCACTGAATGTATATACTTAATAATAGCTGTTTATCAGCTCCATCTGGTACACAGGCTGAGACCCTCCCTGCCCGCAGACTGTCTCGCCAGAGTGGTGCATGCTCTGGTTATCTCCCGCTTGGACTACTGCAATGCGCTCTACATGGGGCTACCTTTGAAGGTGACCCAGAAACTACAACTAATCCAGAATGCGGCAGCTAGACTGGGGACTGGGAGCAGCCGCCGAGACCACATAACACCGGTCTTAAAAGACCTACATTGGCTCCCAGTACGTTTCCGAGCACAATTCAAAGTGTTGGTGCTGACCTTTAAAGCCCTAAACGGCCTCGGTCCTGTATACCTGAAGGAAAGCCGACTTGGAACACTTCAGTTCAACTTCTGAGCAGGACAGCACTGAGATTCTAGTGCTCCAACAGGTATTTTTGACAGAAGTGCTTAATAATAATATTATAATAATATATTTATACCCCGCCCATCTGGCTGGGTTTCTCCAGCCACTCTGGGTGGCTTCCAACAGAACACTAAAATACAATAACCTATAAAACATTAAAAGTTTCCTTAAACAGGGCTGCCTTCAGATGTCGTCTAAAAGTCTGGTAGTTGTTCTCTGACATCTGATGGGAGGGCGTTCCACAGAGCGGGTGCCACCACCAAGAAGGCCCTCTGCCTGGTTCCCTGTAACTTGGCTTCTCGCAGTGAGGGAACCGCCAGAAGGCCCTCGGTGCTGGACCTCAGCGTCCAGGCAGAATGATGGAGGTGGAGACGCTCCTTCAGTTATACTGGGCTGAGGCCCAGTATAAGTTTAGGGCTTTAAAGGTCAGCACCAACACTTTGAATTGTGCTCGGAAACGTACTGGGAGCCAATGCAGATCTCTCAGGACTGGTGTTATGTGGTCTCAGCAGCCGCTCCCAGTCACCAGTCTAGCTGCCGCATTCTGGATTAGTTGTTTCCAGGTCACCTTCAAAGGTAGCCCCACGTAGAGCGCATTGCAGTAGTCCAAGCGGGAGATAACCAGAGCATGCACCACTCTGGCGAGACAGTCTGTGGACAGGTAGGGTCTCATCCTGCATACCAGATGGAGCTGGTAGACAGCTGTCCTGGACATGGAACTGACCTGCGCCTCCATGGACAGCTGTGAGTCCAGAATGACTCCCAGGCTGCACGCCTGGTCCTTCAGGGGCACAGTTACCCCATTCAGGACCAGGGAGTCCCCCACGCCCGCCCGCCCCCTGTCCCCCCAAAACATTACTTCTGTCTTGCCAGGATTCAACCTCAGGATATACCCACTGTTTCGTGGAATTCTTCAGCACAGCAGAAAGATACAGAAATGCTTCATAAGCCCATCTATATGGTGAATGGAATTGTATAACAACAATTGCTATAGAGCAGTGATCATAAAGTTATCCAAGCTGGCGGCCATCTCTGCCTCTTGAGGGAGCAAGTTCCACAGTTCGGCCATGTGGCGGGCCTACGGTTCCCCATCTCTGGCGCTGATGTGATCGATGCGCCGGCAGTTGTGGCAACAGAACAGTTGCCCTTCCATTGTTTTGCCACAGAGGTTCTCTGACCTGCTGTCGCTTCCATGCGCGCTGATCTGCGCACAGCCACATGGGACTGGAGGGAAACACGCAGCCATGTCGGTACAGAACGAAGTCCCGGTGAGCCGCCATGCGCAGGGCGCAAGGCGACCATGGGGAGGTTGCGGTTGGGGCTGGAGAGCGCAACCCCCCTTGGGCGCATAACAGTTGCGGAGCAACAGTTGAGGCTGGGCCTCAGGAACAGGTCTGAGGAGCCAGCATCGTTGGTGCGCAGGCGAAAGCCTTGTGCCTCAGGCGTCCGTGTATGTGGCAAAGCGAAGGCCTTTCCGAAGGCTGGAGCAAGCCATGAGGCCAGAATCCAGAATCCATGCCATAAATGAGAGGTTAGGCCTCGGATTGAGGCCCTAGGAAGCATGAGCTTCTCGCAGGGACTTCCCAAGACATTTTGCGGCCTGAGGCGGAGGACAAGATGGCGCCCTTCCCCAAGGTTCGCAGACACATGAGCCACAACCTATATGGCGGCCGTTCTCTCGTGATAAAAAAATGGGATATCCCTCCCAAGTATCCCTATTTTCCAGAGACAATCCCAAATTTACAGAAGCCGTAAATTTTTTGAGCCTGGAATGTCCCACCTTCCCTTATGATGTCCCTATTTTTAATCTCTGTTGGAAGCCACAGGGTACAAATAATTGATTATTATTATTATTATTATTATTATTATTATTATTATTATTATGTTGGAGGGTCTAGAGCAGTGGTTCTCAACCTTTTTTTTTTTTTTTTTGCCATGCCCCACCTAAGCATCTCTCACATCCTGGTGCCACCCACCACCCCCTGTGACATATATTTCTTATTATTCAAATAGTGAACTCCTATTCACGTGGAGGAAGCCTAAAAGGCCATTAACTGTTAATAACTCGTTCTCGAATCGCCCCCTCCCTTAATATGCCCCACGTTGGGAACCGCGGGTCTAGAGTTATCCGACCCCCTGAGCCAAGGAGATCAGTAACTAGGCAACCTTCAGAAAACATCTGAAGGCAGTCCTGTATAGGGATGTTTTTTTAAAGCATTTAATTATGTTTTTATGTATGTCAGAGGCCATCCAGAGTGGCTGGGCCAACCCAGTCAGATGGGCGGGGTCTAAATAATAAAATGATTATGATGGTGGTGGAGGAGGAGGAGGAATAGGACATCCCTATTTGCGTCGGAGAAATGTTTTTCTGGGATACTTTCGAGGTATGCACATGGGGCCAAAGACAGCTTCAGGTTTTCCACGGGAAGGAGGCCTGCAGCAATGGTGAAAAATAGCTTCCTGGGTGCATTGAGAGCCACAGTGGGCAGGACACAGAGAACCACAGAGTTGGAAGGGACCCCTGGAGGTCCTCTAGTCCTACCCCCTGCAACGCAGAAACCTCAACCCGAGCGTCTGTGGCATGTATGGAACTGGCCCCACCCTTTGTCTTTGCAGGAGACCCACGTGTGCAAGTCGCACCAAGAATCGATCCAGTCTGCAGAGGTGCTGAGCGCCCTGCTGGCCTCGAAAGGCGTGCGGGCCCGCTCCGTCCACGAACAGCTCGACGGCTTGTCTCTGTCCACCATCTACTGCCTGCTGGCCGCTCTGATGCAATGCCTGAGCCTGGCCAGCCTCTGCGTGGCCGTTTCCCTGCTCAAGTGGGTGGCCGTGGTTCAATATCCGTACACCAGGCAGCCGAAGCGGTGGGTGTCGTACAATTTCGGGGTGCCCGACGTGATGGAAGTGTACGAGACAGAGCAACCCAACGGCACACACATTCGTAAGAGGGCCTTCTCCCCCCAACAGCCCCTGTTCCTGCGCTGTTTCAGGGTGGGTGGGGATTCTGCACCAAGGGGCCCCAAATCTAGTCCAACCCCCTCTATCCCATACAGAGATCAAACCTGAAACCTTGGTGTTATCAGCTAGGCGTAGGTGGTTATGTTTACGTTGCTTTCATTTGCTCTTGTGGTTCGCTGTTCAAACTATTTTAAAATTAAGAGTTCAACCCCACACCCCACCCCTCTAAAAGTATATTTAAATCACTTGCTTTTCAAAAAGCTTTTGCAAAAGCTCGGATTGTTTTGCTGAAGCCTTGTATTTTTGTCCATGGTTGTCGTAAATTATCGTTACGGCACTGAGTGAGTGAATAGTGAATACAAAGTTCTACTCCCTGAAGACCCTGGACTTGCTACTTTCACAAAACAGGTTGCGCTGTTTGCTGAGCAGACGCCAAGGCACAGACTCTCTCTAAGTCATTTTCAGAAAATTGTTATTATTATTATTATTATTCCCCCGTCTTTTTCCCTGACAGTGAAGGCCGTTTACAGATAAAAATACAGTGGTACCTCGGGTTACAGACACTTCAGGTTACGCGTTTTCAGGTTGCGGGCCGCAGGAAACCCGGAAGTACTGGAAAGGGTTACTTCCGGGTTTCTCCACTTACGAAGAAGCGTGCAAAGATGCCTCTGTCACGGATTACGTCCGCAACCCAAGGTTCCACTGTAAGAGCAGCTAAAAACACAGAGGGAAAACAACTGAAAATCAATTAAACATTGGTATAATTAAAACAGCACAGCACCACCCTTTTCATTAAAAGCAATCCGTTCCCAAAAGCCTGTTGAACCAAGAAATCTTCACCTGCTAGCAAATGAACAACAAGGAGGGGGCCAGTTTGACTTCTTTAGGGAGGGAGTTCCAAAGTCTTGCTTCAGGGCTTGGTAGGCAGACTGGCAAGGTTTAACAATTATTAATCAAGATCCTTTATTAGGCATATCAAACCACACATTATCAAACAGACACCGTATACAAATTGTGCAAAATACGAACTCAACATAACAAGGTTTGTCCCAGTCATATCTTTGACTCCAGAGAAGATCAATTTGCATAAACAAATGCAATACAGCACTACCAAATCCCCGATCAATTAAGAACCACTAATTTTGTTTATAATGGCTCAGTCTTTCTACAATAACAGCACTCAAAAATTCAGCCACTATTAAAGTAATTTGATCGCTCCTGTCCGAAAACAGGTCCTGAACCGTTGGTAGCATAGAAATCTGCCTATTGAGTTGTAAGGCCTCTAATCATTTTCTTCTGGCGTAAATGCCAAAATCACAAGAAAAGAAAATATGCTCCAAAGTATCAGGTTCCTGTTTAACAAACCAGAGCATCTCTAGATAAAAGCGCCATGGATACCACATGCTGGGTTAGTAGCTCTGCTGCCAGTCAGAACAGACAGTCTTGGGGTTAGGTGGATCCAACATCCTTTTCGCACAAGATGTAGCCAACCAGATGCCTGTGTCAAACTGGCAAGCAGAACACTTCCCCTTCCTGTAGTTTCCAGCAACCGGTAGTATGCAAAAGCATCGCTGTCTCTGACGGTGGAGGCAGGGAAGACCCATCCTGGCTAGGAGCCATCGACAGCCCTCTTGTCCGTGAATTTGTCACAGTCCTCTTTTAAAGCCTTCTAGGTTGGTGTTCGGGACGCGGGTGGCGCTGTGGGTTAAACCACAGAGCCTAGGACTTGCCGATCGGAAGGTCGGCGGTTCGAATCCCTGTGACGGGGTGAGCTCCCGTTGCTCAGTCCCTGCTCCTGCCAACCTAGCAGTTCAAAAGCACGTCAAAGTGCAAGTAGATGAATAGGTACCGCTCTGGCGGGAAGGTAAACAGCGTTTCCGTGCGCTGCTCTGGTTCGCCAGAAGCGGCTTAGTCATGCTGGCCACATGACCCGGAAACTGTACGCCGGCTCCCTCAGTCAATAATGCGAGATGAGCGCCGCAACCCCAGAGTCGGCCACGACTGGACCTAATGGTCAGGGGTCCCTTTACCTTTAGGTTGGTTCCAGTAGTAGATAGGTAGCCGTGTTGGTCTGCCATAGTCAAAATAAAAAAATTCCTTCCAGTAGCACCTTAAAGACCAACTAAGTTAGTTGGCTCTCCCAGCTATCTGCCTATCTCCCATTCCCACCACCCTTCTGAGTAACACCCCTCCCCACCTTCTCACTATATAGAAGGATCTGGCAACTTCTGTTTCAGTGTATCTGAAGAAGTGTGCATGCACACGAAAGCTCATACCAAGAACTAACTTAGTTGGTCTTTAAGGTGCTACTGGAAGGAATTTTTTTATTTTGACTTTAGGTTGGTGTTCAGGACGCAGGTGGTGCTGTGGGCTAAACCACAGAGCCTCTTGGGTTTGCCGATCAGAAGGTCGGCATTTTTGAATCCCTGCGATGGTGTGAGCTCCCATTGTTCAGTCCCTGCTCCTGCCCACCTAGCAATTCGAAAGCACGTCAAAGTGCAAGTAGATAAATAGGTACCGCTCCAGCGGGAAGGTAAATGGCATTTCCATGCGCTGCTCTGGTTCGCCAGAAGCGGCTTAGTCATGCTGGCCACATGACCCGGAAGCTGTATGCCGGCTCCCTCGGCCAATAAAGCGAGATGAGCGCCGCAACCCCAGAGTCGTCCACGACTGGACCTAACTGTCAGGGGTACCTTTACCTTTACAGTTTGCCATATGAATTTCCCTCTCCTTTCTATTCCAACAGCGGAGGTTCATTTCTTTCCCAACACTGCTTTCGTGCCGTGGTTTATCAGCATTTGTTTCGTGGGCATGTTCTTGGGCTTTGCAGCTTTCCTCCTGGATTTCATGGAGATTGAGATCCTAGGCAAACATAAAACAGCCGTTGCTACTTCACTGCACATTTTGTCAGGTAATTTGCCAGCTTCTACGTAGACTTGTCGGTTCTTTTGCATAAGGGACAGTTTCAACTCAACGCATAATTGCATTGGTATTAAAAAAATTGAGCAAGGGAAATCTTCAGTTTGCATGCATAGCTGGCTCACAGAAGAGAGCGGCCCTTGCGCGCTTTGTCGCGACTCGACGTGTTCCATGGCTCACAGAACAATAAGTGACTGTTGTGGAGAATGGAAAACCGAGGTGGAGGAATGCAATGGGGAAATCTGAGAGAGAACTTGGCTGGCTTGAACCCTGGACAGGAACACCCCACACAGCAATGTGTTGTTGCAGGTCTTGATAGTTTTCATGGTTGTTGTGGAAGATGCACCAGTGAATAAGGCACAAGACACAGAAAATTCCCAAAGAGCCCACAGTCAAAATCTAGGTGTCAGTGAGAGAACAAAAGTAATGGGTATAAATTTTCTGGGTGTGCTTTGCACATTTATCCACAAAGAGAAGGCAGAGTAGATTTTAAATTTAATTTATACCTGACCCACCCATATCTCTCCAGTTGGGCACTGTGAGGTTACAATGTGACTGAGAGTAGTTTAATAAAACTTTGCATGCCATGCTGGTGGAATCTACAAACATATAAAAACTGTTTTGAAAATGCTTTTTTAAAAGTGTTTTTAAAAATACAGTGAGTTTTCCATAAGTTTTGCCATCGCCGTCTAGTGTCACATTGTATATTGTACTTAGAACACACTTAAAATGTTTTATTTGCCCCTGTATAGCTGAGTCTATAGTGAGAAGGGGATTGTGGGGGATTTAATGTAGACAAATTCAACTAAGCATAGATTGCCAATAGGCAATGGGGATAAGAATGCTGATGTATTTGTCTGCATTAATTTTCTCACACCCTAAATGCCATGGAGCGGGTCTGCCTCACATTTACGTCAACAACTTTGCTGGCTCAGGGTATCAATAATCCCAAGCTGGGCTGAACATTTGTGGAAAGGCTGTAGCTCCGCTGTAAAGGGTCTGTCTTCCACACGGTGGCTCCCAGCTTCCTTCCCTGGCATCTCTAGGTAGGACTGGGAAAAACCCTTACCTGAAATGCTGGAGAGCTGCTGCCAGTCAGTGTTGACAACACTGTCAAATGGACCAATGGTGAGAGCCAGTGTGGTGTAGTGCTTAAGAGCAGTGGACTCGTAATCTGGGGAACCGGGTTCGCGTCTCCGCTCCTCCACATGCAGCTGCTGGGTGACTTTGGGCTAGTCACACTTCTCTGAAGTCTCTCAGCCCCACTCAGCTCAAAGAGTTGTTTGTTGTGGGGAGGAAGGGAAAGGAGATTGTGAGCCACTTGGAGACTCCTTAGGGTAGTGATAAAGCAGGATATCAAATCCAAACTCTTCTTTAAAAAAATAATTTAAAAATGGACCAATGGTCTGACTCTGTATAAGGCAGCTTCTTGCAATGATGGGGGCTAGAGCCTTCTCCATGGTGGTTCCCTGATTGTGGAACTCACACCCTCTGGAGATAAGCCAATCCCCCTCCATAACAGAAGGCAATAATATACCCGTTTTCATGCAGGCATTTGGGTGCAACACTCTAGGTGGAATCTGTTTTCTTTTTATTGCTGCTGAACTGTTTTATTGGTTGAATGGCTTTTAACTGACATTTAGATTTTATGTGTTGTTTTAAATAGTCTTGTGCATCACCCAGAATGGGCCACTGGCTTGATCCTGCAGGGCTCAGAATAGATAGTGAAATATACCTGGAGTCGAGAGTGGATTTCATGCTCTTTATTCAGCTCATAGTGGTGAGGAGGAATAGGAGTTCCCCCAGAATGTCTGCTTTATATACAGTAGTAGATAGGTAGCCGTGTTGGTCTGCCATAGTCCAAATAAAAAAATTCCTTCCAGTAGCACCTTAAAGACCAACTAAGTTAGTTCTTGGTATGAGCTATCGTGTGCATGCACACTTCTTCAGATACACTGAAACAGAAGTTGCCAGATCCTTCTATATAGTGAGAAGGTGGGAGGGGTGTTACATGCACACGATAGCTCATACCAAGAACTAACTTAGTTGGTCTTTAAGGTGCTACTGGAAGGAATTTTTTTATTTGCTTTATATACATTATTTACATAATGGGCCCCACGTGGCTAATTCCAGGATTCTCCTGTAGGCCAATCAGGTTGTGGATTCACTTCCACCTGGAGCTGGATTGGGTGGCTCCTGTGGACCAATCAGACTGCTGCAATCTGGGTCCTATTGTTCTAGGACCAATCAGACTGCTGCATTTTGGATCCTATTCAACTCAGTACATAACAGACAGACAGACAGACAGATAGATGAAATTTAAGCACTGTGCATGGCTTTCCAGAACCAACAGCTGCCAATAGATAAGCTCATAGCTGCCCTGCCTGCCTGTTCCATCTCTATGACACAAGCAGGAAAAATTGGACTCTAATGAGACCTTTCTAATGGCCTTTCTTTCCCCTCCCTCTTCAGGCATCTTCCTTGTAATCCTCATTGGAATCTGTTGCTGGTGTTTTGTGACGATTAACGAACGGATCTACAGGGATGATCTGATGAACGCCGAGTTGCTCACTTTCCTAGGAGAGAGTTTTTATATCGCCCTGCTGTCCCTTGCTTTCGCGAGCTTAGCTAGCACGCTAAGCATTCTGGCGATGAAGCTCAGCAGACAAGAATAGCGTCAGCGCAGCCGAAAACGGCGGAGAGAAGCCCACAAACCGCTGCACAGTCTAAACACCCTGCCAAAGGTCTGGTTTGGATGCAGCAGTCCCTGGTTCAGAAACCATGGTTTGTGAAGCCTGAAACAAAGGTGAAAACTATGAATTCACCCCTACCCTCATGTGGAAAGTCCTGGTTTGTTTTAAGTTCCAAAAGGGGAACTCTGCTTTGCTGTTAGTGTCCCAGCTAGGATATTAAGCGCTGATTGTCAAATAGAGATGTGTGTAGTGGGGAATTCTGGTTTAAAGAAAACCTGCCAGAGCAGGAGCAATAGATGCCCAGCTCTTGTTCCTAGCTGCTGTTTATGAAGGTGAGAAGATTGCATCCAAATCTGCCTATCGTTGTGACCACCAACCAAATCACACTGCTTTTCAATAAAGGTTGGCAAATAAACCTAGGCAAGAAACAACGTCTTGTTTGGTGTTCTGTTCCAAAACCACCAGTTCCAGGTTTATGTATCCTGCCTCCAGGAACCAGCAGAAGTTTGGGTGTTAAGTTGTGGGTGAACATATCAGACGACACAGCAATTCTTCAGACAGCTCTTGTTTATTCGCAGGCCAGAACAGAACTGAGCTGAAGGGTTCAGCCAACCTGCTTATATAGAGCTCCACTACAAAGCAACAGTAACAACTTTCTGTAACTATCCAATCACTGAACATCACTTTCAATTCCTTATTTGCATATGTGGACTTGAGTGAAAACTATCTACAGTATCCCCCTGCTGGCCCAGGGTGAGAACTTCAGTACATAACATTGGGTACCACTTCTTATGCAGTGATGAGGAGGATCGAAAGGAGGAGAGGCAACAACAGGGGAGGAATTGTTTGCTAAAGAGCTAGTGCCCCTGAAAATTCATTTGCATGGCTTAGGACTGTAGGAGTCATCTCTTTTCCCCCAAGATGATGTCAGCGTCATCTCCTAAGATTTCAGAAGTGGGCAGGAGCCAAGTCTTCCTTTCTCCCCGTGTTGCAATGTCACCTTGTTTCATGGTCCACATCAGGTTAGCATGATGTTTGCAACATCGGGTGGGGAGGAGAGGCCCCCCCAAGGCAGCCTTAGAGCAAGGAAAATCTGCTGGAAGTGAAAGCAGCTAGCTATTCATCTCATCAGCGTACATCAGGCATACAGCCCTGATGCCATTAAAAAGGCAGTTTCGGGAGGTGAGAAGGAATTTGGAGTGAAGAAGCAGGGCGAGTAACTTAACCCATTCTATGTCTACAGATTCTCTGGTTTGCCTCCCCCACCCCCACCCCAGCACCACCACGGTCCAAAAATCTGTGTTTAGCTTTCATTTGAACTGCATTGGGAGACACCCATTTGGGCAGAGAAGCTGCAGACGGGAAATTTATTTCTGATTCTCTGCCCCTCTCCCGAATCTGCCTTTCCTTCATTAAGAAACAGCGCTGGGCAATGCTTAAGTTTATATACATGTCCTGTTATTCAGCCCTCAATTCCCAGCTCTTTATAAAACTACTGAAAACTGCAGCTGGAGAATGCGCCCTAATATTTGGTGGGATGATGTATGCACCGACTCCTTGTACCATAGACAAATCTGAGTCTTTTTGGTGCAAGTCAGCAAGTCGAGAGTCATGTTTTCTCAGCCTAACCTACCTCCCAGGCTTGTCGTGAGGATAAAATGGGGAAGGGGGGGAACAGTGCCACCTTGAGTTCTTGGGAGGAAAAGGCGGAGTAAAAATATAATACTGCAATATTTTTGTAGAAAAAATATATCAGGAGCGGCTTGCAGTCTCACCACCAAAATAAAAAGGTAAAGGTAAAGGGACCCCTGACCATTAGGTCCAGTCGTGACCGACTCTGGGGTTGCAGCGCTCATCTCGCTTTATTGACCGAGGGAGCCGGCGTACAGCTTCCGGGTCATGTGGCCAGCATGACCAAGCCGCTTCTGGCGAACCAGAGCAGCACACGGAAACGCCATTTACCTTCCCGCCAGAGCGATACCTATTTATCTACTTGCACTTTGCCGTGCGTTAGAACTGCTAGGTTGGCAGGAGCAGGAACCAAGCAATGGGAGCTCACCCCGTCGTGGAGATTCGAACCGCCGACCTTCTGATCGGCAAGTGCTAGGCTCTGTGGTTTAACCCACAGCGCCACCCGCGTCCCTTAACCACCGAAATAGCTTTGTGCAAATAAATCAGGACGGACGCTCATTGCTGTATGACTGCCCCGTAAACAAAGCAGAACAAATGCTCTGTAAAGGCCGATCGCTGCCTAGCCCCCTCATAAGCCTTGTGCAATCAACTCAGGAGGAACCCTGATTAAACAGCTTGTCTGGAGGGGGTCTGTACTGTCGTGGTCCAAAAATGGGACAATCTGTGCCTTGCCCAGGGGATGGCAGCAGTGTCTCTCGGATTTCTGCGTGACACATCTCTATAGCAACCGTGCACAAGCATGGCAGTGGAACTCTGGAGGGCAACAGCAAGGTTACTCGAAACTCCGCTGCTGCAATTCAAAGAGCAGGTTGGCTTGCCCAGAGTCGAGCCGCTTAGTGAAAGTTTCATTACCTATTCTTCCCTTAATTTCCCCACCACCAAAGTCATGCGCTGGACCCCTCAGGCTCTGGATCCCATTTCTGCCCACAGGTTCCCAGGGCTCTTTGCCTCCATTCGAGGTTAATCATTCACTTTTTAATTTCATTTCTTTATTTATTTCACCGAGCCAACGGTTTGTATGAATAGAGTCATTGTGTGCAGCGGGAACGAGCCCCAAACCCCAAACAATGGAGCAATGAAAAAAAGAGAGAGGAAAGTGGAAAGAAGAGATGTCCAAAAAGTGCTCAAGCCGACGATAACAGGAGCTAAGCAGACTGGCTGCGGGTGCAGACTCCATAAACTGGGTGCCAGGATTATACGTAACTCGTTCCCCAACTTTTATTTCAAACTACCCCGTTCGTTCCACTGTGCATCCACGCTAATCAAGCAAAGTCCTCTGCAGATGATTATTACTGCATGTAGGATAATGTCAGTCTTCTCAATCAACTGTATGAATGCCATTAGCAAAAAATAATAAGAACAACAACAACAACAACAACAACAACAACAACAGCGGATTTAGACATGCCTGTGGGGCAGTTGCAATATGGTGAGATTTCTTGGGAAGTGGGGAAGGACGCTGTATATGTCTCTACTGGAGCTCAGCAGCCTAGCATGGGTTGCTGGTGCCCAGGGCACACGCTAGGCAGGCCCAGGGCACAGAGCCCGCCATGTCAGCCCAGCCTTTGCCCCTGGAGCCAAGCAGGGTCATGTCGTGCTGACTGCCCACGCGCCAGTGCAGGAGGGAGCCTGGCTGGCCAACACAGCCCTTGGTGGGCGAACCCCACACCCCCGATGCCCATGGAGAGGGGTTGGGCCACGCTGGGGTCACTCCTTCGAGAGGAGCAAGCAAGTGCTGGCCGGGCAACCATTCAGCAAAGAAACCAGGGACACCGTGGCAAGGTCAGGCTGGGTTCCAGGGCCCAGAGACCACCGGCAAGGTGGGACAGGGATCCCTCAGGATTGCCTTCCTGGAGCCACAGCCTCACTGTCCCAGGTAGGACTGGGACAGAGGCCTGTCTAAAATCCGCTCGGTGTGACCAATACTAAGCTAAATGGACCATTACATTTAGTGTAATATTCAGAGGTATACTTTCTGTTAATGTAGAGGTTCCACTGAGATTTAAAGGCAAACAACCATTAATAGTTGCATCTTCCAAGGACATAATACTTTGATAACTGGATTGCCTCCCTTCCTCTCTGTCATCTTTCCCATTGCCACTATTTAGACTGGAAGCTCTTAGGGGCAGAGACCTGTATTCTTATTTTGTAATGTTACACTATTAAGTGATATGCTAGGATTCCTGCCTGTCCATTTAGACTGCGCTGATCTAGAGGAGTGGATGTTTCGATTCGGTATATTAGGCAGCTTCTGTTTTCATTCTATGCAGATTTAACCCGTTGATCTGCATATGATTGTTGTTGTTTAGTCGTTTAGTCGTGTCCGACTCTTCGTGACCCCGTGGACCCGAGCATGCCAGGCACTCCTGTCTTCCACTGCCTCCCGCAGTTTGGTCAAACTCATGCTGGTAGCTTCGAGAACACTGTCCAACCATCTCGCCCTCTGTCGTCCCCTTCTCCTTGTGCCCTCCATCTTTCCCAGCATCAGGGTCTTTTCTAGGGAGTCTTCTCTTCTCATGAGGTGGCCAAAGTATTGGAGCCTCAGCTTCAGGATCTGTCCTTCCATTGAGCATTCAGGCCTGATTTCCTTAAGAATGGAGAGGTTTGATCTTCTTGCAGTCCATGGGACTCTCAAGAGTCTCCTCCCTGCATATGATTAGCTGAGTTTAAATTCGTAGTTTGACATGTACTAACCCATTGTCTGCAAAGAGGAACGGCACCCGTTGAATTTCTGCCTGCGAAAGGGCAACCAAAGACACAGAGAATAGGTGGCAATTCTCCCAGGAGTCTTTCACAACTTTAATGCTGTAGATTAAAAGCATTGCGGGGAAATTAAAACGGTGACCAGTAGCCAACTCCAAACTCCCACAGGTTTAGCCAATGTTTGGGCTGGGGGGCGGACACCATCTTAAGAGGGGACCAGCCGCAAGACATTTGGCTAAAGACCCTCTTAAACCTTTCCCTCTGGAGCAGAATCTGAGCTTTCCTCATTTGAAAGTGGCGGTGATTGCAAGGTTGGTATACAAGCAGATCGTATCTAAAGCAGCACCGGATGAAAAATTAATATGCAATTGTAACAATCCTGTACAAATTCTCTCTCTCTCTCTCTCTCTCTCTCTCTCTCTCTCTCTCTCTCTCTCCTGAATCTCCTTTTTTTAAAAGCATTTGCAAAACTTGTGATTTGATGTTGGCAAGTGGCGGCGGCAGGAGGAATATCATGGAACGGAGCATCTTATTATTTATATCGGGGTTTTATTGTGCAGCTTGATGCTGCCGGGCGAGGGTGGGCGGTCGCCTCTAAAAAATGCAGGCCCGCTGGCAAAATAAGGTGGCACCTTTGCTTGACCTGCCTCAGCCAAGCCGGTGATGTAAGGCAATCCCATCATCAAGTCACTGAAGGAGAGGGTTGCTATGGCAATCTGTCTTCCCTCTCTCATCTTTGATGTTCGGCAGCTCGTTCGCCTGAATGGGAATGCGGAGCAGCGAAGTCACAACTCGGCGCTACAGAATCACAGAGGTGGAAGTGGCTTTGCTGGGCGTTCCCGTGTCTAAGGCAGGGAGGAAGGCCGCTGGCACCTTGGGCAGCTGGGGAGCGCTGGAATGGGAGCAGGGTCAGGCCCACCTCTCCGGGGAAAGCAGGGTGGCAGGGTGTCCTGATTTGCAGAGGATGTTCCTCTCTCTGAAGGTTAGCATCCTCAGCCAAGCTAGCACTCTTCGTTCGCTGCGTTGAATGGCATGGTCTGGCCGGGGGTGTGGCCTGAGAAGAGGGGGTGTGGCTTGGGTATACCTGAAGGAGCGTCTCCACCCCCATCGTTCAGCCCAGACACTGAGGTCCAGCGCCGAGGGCCTTCTGGCGGTTCCCTCACTGCGAGAAGCAAAGCTACAAGGAACCAGGCACAGGGCCTTCTCGGTGGTGGCACCCGCCCTGTGGAATGCCCTCAAATCAGATGTCAAAGAGATAAACAACTATCTGACTTTTAGAAGACATCTGAAGGCAGCTCTGTTCAGGGAAGTTTTTAACATGTGACATTTTAATGTATTTTTCATCTTTGGTGGAAGCCGCCCAGAGTGGCTGGGGAGACCTAGCCAGATGGGCGGGGTACAAATAAATTATTATTATTATTATTATTATTATTATTATTATTATTATTATCATCATCATCATCATCATCATCATCAGGGGCCCCGTATTTGGCCCACTGGCCCAAGGTTACCTACCCTGCTTGGGTATGCGCACATTTCAAACCCCGCGGCTTCTCACGGAGGTTCTCTCCGTGTCATTTTCTCCGCATGCCACAGATGTGCCGAGGCGCATAACGGAGATGACCGTAGCAGCCGCCGACAAGGACCCTTTCGTCGCTTATTGGCACCCCCCGGCCCTGACCCACACGCAGTGGCGTAGCGTGGGTTGTCAGCACCCGGGGCAAGGCAAGTAATTTGCGCCCCCTAACCCATGGATTTGCGCCCCCTAACCCGTGGATTTGCGCCCCCTAACCCTAACCCCCAGATGTTGCACCCGGTGCGGCCGCCCCCCCCTGCACCCCCCACGCTACGCCACTGCCGACACATAAAGAGACCTGCGGCTCAGAGCCTTGATTATACAGATTTCAGGGACCCCAGAGTCGGAGCAACCCTGTCATTTGGCACAGCAACGGCAACCTGAGAGGGTAAACAAGGCACAAAAGCGCCGTGAGGCAGTTGCAGAGTGTTGAATTGCCGGCCTGCCGCAGGAAGCCGTGGCAGAATAAAGCACACCAAGGGTGTCGGCGTAATTTAATTAGCTTTTTCTAGGCATTTGGCTCAGAATGCCAAAGACCCCCCGCCTAAGCCATTGTAGCCGTCTGCGTAGGGTCAGGAGCAAAGTGGGCCCCTTCACGGTGACAAATGAAATGAATTCATTGTTGTTGTTTTTTTTTTATTATTATTATTATTATTATTATTAATTGAATTTATTTACCGCCCTATACCCAGAGGTCTCAGCGGTTCACAGAATAAAATCAAAAGATAAAACTACAAAATACATCATCAAAACCAGAGCTCTTTCCCCCCCTAAAAATGTTTAGGGGTACTCTCATTTTGACTCAAGAAAATCACCATTTTGTAGTTCAAATCGGGGGAAATGAGTAAATAAAAATAAATACAGTAAATGGACAAAAGTACAAAGATTCACAAGATGTTTAGGAGTATGTGTACCCCTGCATCGTCCCCCCCCCCGAAAAAAGCTCTGATCAAAATTAAAATGATAACCCAATAACACCCCCTCCAGAACAAAACCCCACATTTTAAAAGGGCATAGGAAGTCAATCACATCATCCAAAGGTCTGGTTAAAAAGGAACATTTTTGCCTGGTGCCAAATGTGTACAGTGGTACCCCGCAAGACGAACGCCTTGCGAGACGAAAAACTCGCAAAACGAAAGGTTTTTTCGTTTTCGAGTTGCCTCGCAATACGAATTTCCCTATGGGCTTGCTTCGCAAAATGAAGCTTGCCCCGGGGACAGCGGGTCTTCTCTTTTGAAGCAAGGGGCGGCGGGGAGAAGCAATCTTCTCCCCGCAGCCCCAGGTCCGGGGACAGCGGGAAGCGCTTCCCGCTGCCCCCGGACCTCTTTTGAAGCAAGGGGCTGCGGGGAGATCGCTTCACCCGGTGCTCCGAAGCGGGGCGGGGGGCGGGAACACCTGCCCCAACCGCCCCGCTTCGGAACGCTGCTCCGAAGCGGTGCGGGAACACCTGCCCCAGCCGCCCCGCTTCGGAACGCTGCTCCGAAGCGGGGCGGGGGGCGGGAACACCTTCTGAAGGCGGGCGGGGGCGAAAGTCTTTGTCCCCCCTGCCTGCCTTCCCAGGGGCTTTTAAATCGCCCCGGACAGCGGAGAAGTCCTCCGCTGTCCCGGGGCGATTTTAAAATGCCGCCCGCTAGCATTTTAAGATTGCCCGGACAGCGGAGAAGCCCTCCGTTGTCCCGGGGTTTTTTAAAATGCTGGGGGTGGGAAGAAAAGCCCTTGCCCCCCCCCCCAGCCTTCAGAAGAGGTCCGGGGACAGACTGTCCCCGGACCTGGTCTGAAGGCGGTTTCCCTAGGAACGCATTAATTGATTTTCAATGCATTCCTATGGGAAACCGTGCATCGCAAGACGAAAAACTCGCAAGACGAAGAGACTTGCGGAACGAATTAATTTCGTCTTGCGAGGCACCACTGTATAATGAAGGTGCCAGGCGAACTTCCCTGGGGAGAGCATTCCACAGACAGGGAGCCACTGTAGAGAAGGCCCCGTTCTCGTGTTGCCACCCTCCGGACCTCTCAAGGAAGAGGCACATGAAGAAGGGCCTTGGAAGATGATCTCAGGGTCCGGGTAGGTTCATATGGAAAGAGGTGGTCCGTGAGGTATTGTGGTCCTGAGCTGCTTAAGGCTTTATAGGTCAAAATTTGACCAGGGAGTCAAATATAAGCCAGGTGAACTCTGGCATCAAGCTGATGCCTGTCTTCCTGCCAGCCAGAGTCCTTCTTTCATTCACAGCATGCAGACGCAGTGGATTCCCACATTGGTTGGCTTTTTAATTTTGAGAGGCAGCGTGGTGTAGTGGTTAGAGTGTCGGACTAGGAGCTGGGAGACCAGGGTTCGAATCATCACCCGGCACTGGAAGTTGTGGATTCACAAAGGAGATGCATTACCCTCTTATCTCCTTTGGGTTCAAACTTTGACTACCCCCTCGCCCCCAGCTTCTCACGCTTGGCAAAGACAGGTTTGGAGTTCCCTGGTATCGCCAGGGGCAGTTTTCTAAGGAAAGAAACTACATGTTTTCCATTTTCACTCACCAGATAAGAGAGCTAACAAGACCAGCAGTGTGCGTTAGAGTGCTTTCTCTTTGTAAAAAAGTGGTTATGCAACCCAATTTAGCAGATGCATCTGTGACACATCTGGAACTGCCAGGGAAATCAGAATAACGTTCCTCTGCGTGTGTGCGCACCAAAGGTACCCCATGTGTCAATAAATGCTATTATTTAGCTCAAGGGCTCTTTGCGGTACAGTGGTACCTCGGGTTACACACGCTTCAGGTTACATACGCTTCAGGTTACAGACTCCGCTAACCCAGAAATAGTACCTCGGGTTAAGAACTTTGCTTCAGGATGGAAACAGAAATTGTGCTCCGGCGACACGGCGGCAATGGAAGACCCCATTAGCTAAAGTGGTGCTTCAGGTTAAGAACAGTTTCAGGTTCAGAACGGACCTCTGGAACAAATTAAGTACTTAACCCGAGGTACCACTGTGGCGCTGTGGATTAAACTACAGAGCCTAGGACTTGCCAATCAGAAGGTTGGCGGTTCGAATCCCCATGACGGGGTGAGCTCCCGTTCCTCGGTCCCTGCTCCTGCCAACCTAGCAGTTCGAAAGCACATAAAAGTGCAAGTAGATAAATAGGTACCGCTCCAGCGGGAAGGTAAACGGCGTTTCCGTGCGCTGCTCTGGTTCGCCAGAAGCGGCTTAGTCATGCTGGCCACATGACCAGGAGGCTGTACGCTGGCTCCCTCGGCCAGTAAAGCGAAATGAGCACCGCAACTCCAGAGTTGTCCGCGACTGGACCTAATGATCAGGGGTGCCTTTACCTTTTACCTCTGTATTATGGACCACCCCCTTTTTCTTGCACAGCAGTCGCTGCATGAGAGGGAGACTAAAAGTCTTGAAACCTGGCTCCTTCTGCATTCCATTGCAGCTGTGCCTTTGGGGAAGGGTCGCAGCTCAGCAGTAGGGCATGTGCCTTGCATGCAGAAGGCCCCAGATTCAACCTAGTCAACATATTCAGGGAAGGCTGGGAGAGACTCCCTGCTGAAACACCTCAGGAGAGCTGCTGCCGGTCAGTGGAGGCAACGCTGAGACTCAGTATATGGCCACCTGAGGGATAGCTCAGTCAGCAGAGCAGAGCATGAGGCTCAGAGTTGTCTTTATAGATGGTATTTAACTCTGAGTAGACTTGCCAAGATGGGATGTGGGTGGCGCTGTGGTCTAAACCACTGAGCCTAGGGCAGGGGTAGGCAACCTAAGGCCCAGGGGCCGGATGTGGCCCAATCGCCTTCTCAATCCGGCCTGCGGACGGTCCGGGATTCAGCGTGTTTTTACATGAGTAGAATGTGTCCTTTTATTTAAAATGCATCTCTGGGTTATTTAGAATCATAGAATCATAGAATCATAGAGTTGGAATAGACCACAAGGGCCATCGAGTCCAACCCCCTGCCAACCAGGAAACACCATCAGAGCACTCCTGACATATGGTTGTCAAGCCTCTGCTTAAAGACCTCCAAAGTAGGAGACTCCACCACACTCCTTGGCAGCAAATTCCACTGTCAAACAGCTCTTATTGTCAGGAGGTTCTTCCTAATGTTTAGGTGGAATCTTCTTTCTTGTAGTTTGGATCCATTGCTCCGTGTCCGCTTCTCTGGAGCAGCAGAAAACAACCTTTCTCCCTCCTCTATATGACATCCTTTTATATATTTGAACATGGCTATCATATCACCCCTTAACCTCCTCTTCTCCAGGCTAAACATGCCCAGCTCCCTTAGCTGTTCCTCATAAGGCATCGTTTCCAGGCCTTTGACCATTTTGGTTGCCCTCCTCTGGACACGTTCCAGTTTGTCAGTGTCCTTCTTGAACTGTGGTGCCCAGAACTGGACACAGTACTCCAGGTGAGGTCTGACCAGAGCAGAATACAGTGGCACTATTACTTCCCTTGATCTAAATGCTATACTCCTATTGATGCAGCCCAGAATTGCATTGGCTTTTGTGGGGCATAGGAATTTGTTCACATTTTCCCCCCAAAATATAGTCCAGCCCACCACATGGGCTGAGGGATGGTGGGCCGGCCCACGACTGGAAAAGGTGGCTGACCCCTGGCCTAGGGCTTGCCGATCAAAAGGTCGGCGGTTTGAATCCCCGCGACGGGGTGAGTTCCCGTTGCTCAGTCCCTGCTCCTGCCCACCTAGCAGTTCGAAAGCACACTGGCTTCAGGAGCTGCTTGCTGCTGTGGTGCCCGCCATTTTTCCTCGCCAGAAGTCCCCATATGATGTGTTGCGCACAAGACACATCATATGGGGACTTCCGGTGAGGAAAAGTGGCTGGCGTCATGGCAGCGAGCAGCTCCTGAAGCCAGACAGAGCCAACTGCGCTAACAGGCTGGCTCCAGTCTGCTGAGGATGACGCTGCCATGTTTCCCGGGGACAGATTTGCAAATCTGGGGACATTCTGGGGACGGAATTTGTCTGGGGACAGATTCGCAAATCTGGGGACTGTCCCCGGGAACCAGGGACGTCTGGTAACCCTAGACCATCCCTACTCGACAACCCCCTCTCCCAAAAAGCTCAACAACCCTGGCAAAAAAACTCAACAACTTTGTGTCCAGATTTCCACTTTTAGACCAGATACCAATGGACCTGGGACCCCTGGTCTGTCCTTAACTCTCATGGGAAGTGTTAGAGTCACAGGGTGGAAAATTCCTCTGGTGAAGATTGCAAAGTGGCAGAAACACTCCTTTGGTTCATTGGCTCTTTAATACAGTCATGTAGAGAGCGAAGGGGCCTGTATGTCCATTATCTCAGCAACTATCTGCCCCCTTGACCCCTCTGTTTTCCTAGCTCCGGCCCTGGGACCAGCCAGAGAGTCGAGAAGATTAGAGCCAGTGTTCTTTGCAACAGGAACATTGTCGCCTCAAATCACCATCAAGCCTAGCTTTGAATGGGTCAACAACACCGAGATCATATCAGCATTGGACGCCTCGTTAACGTCAGCTGATTAAATTGTCATTTTCGAAGGATGCCCTGTAATTGCTGGTGTCCCCTTATTTATCGCTCGAGCTGCAGTGAATTTGCTCCCCAGAAATTCCCCTCTGTGAGTTTCGATCTCACGTATTATCCATGTATTCTCCAAATCTTCAGATACTTGTTGAATACAGTGGTACCTAGGGTTAAGTACTTAATTCGTTCCGGAGGTCCGTACTTAACCTGAAACTGTTCTTAACCTGAAGAACCACTTTAGCTAATGGGGCCTCCTGCTGCCGCCGTGCCGCTGGAGCACAATTTCTGTTCTCACCCTGAAGCAAAGTTCTTAACCTGAAGCACTATTTCTGGGTTAGCGGAGTCTGTAACCTGAAGTGTATGTAACCTGAAGCGTATGTAACCCGAGGTACCACTGTATTCACTGAGCATTTGACAGATGCGGCTGAAATCTTAGGGTATTTGATTTCAGCAATTTGATCTCTGGCACTATTTGAGACATGTGAAACCAGGACACCATGGTTTGTGCTGCTAAACTGTTAGCATAATATGAGAATTCAGCCCCAAACTATCAGGTAAGCAGTCTAGTATTGCCTTCCATGACTGGCTCATAGCAGCAACTCTCAGGAAAGACTCTTTGCTACGGAAGAGATAATTTCACTGCAGGTATTAAGGATGCAGCTGAGATCTTTCTATTAGATTTTGTTTGTATTTTAATCAGAAACTATCTAATTCACACTTCTCAAGTTAATATGCAAACACAGCTATCAAAATTTGTACTTCTCTCAAATTAAAACAACCATCCCCAAATTAATAATAACAGCCCTTTCACATTTAACAAGCCACAGATTATTTAATGGTCAAAGGACTGGGTAAAGAGGAATAATAATAATAATAATAATAATAATAATAATAATAATAATAATGATGATGAAGATGATGATGATGATGATGTATATTCCACCCATTTGACTGGGTTCCCCCAGCTACCTTGGGCGGCTTACAACAAATTAAAACAAAATACAACATCCCTTCTATGATTGGATTGAAGACTTCTACAAATTCGCAACATATGAGCAACTTGCATATAAACGCAGACTTGCCATGGACAAATTCAATGATATTTGGAATCCATTCCTTCAAATACTGCAATATGTTAAGATCTGGCGAAGTTCTGACCGGGTTCTGTTTCTCTTTCTCTTTTTCTGTTTTTTGTTTGTATCTCACCATTTTTGGTGCACGTATCATTATGCACTTTTTGAACTTTCAATAAAGATGTTTAAAAAATAAACAAAAACAAAAAACCCAATACGATATCAAACATTTAAAACTTCCCTCCTGAACAGAGCTGCCTTCAGATGTCTTCTAAAAGTCAGATGGTTGTATATTTCCTTGAAATCTGATGGGAGGGCAGGCGCGACTGGTACCTAAAGACATGTAAGGATTGTGCCAGGCGAGCCTCTCTGCGGAGAGCGTTCCGCAATTGGGGAGCCATCACCGAAAAGGCCTGTTATCATGCTGCTACCCTCAAACCTCTCTGTGATGGGGGACATGGAGAAAGTCCTCAGGTGACGAGTGCAAGGCCAAGGTCAGTTTGTATGGGGAGAGGAGGTCTTTAAGGTATGGAGGTCCAGAGCAATGTAAGTGTGATGGCCTGGGACTTGGGCTTGGACTTGGAACCAGAGGAGATGCAGTCTGCACCGGATCCTTTGCCTCAGGCATCATCTGAACCAGGTCTGGGGCCTGATCCTGAAGAGTCCCAGTCTGCACAGGATCCCCTGCAACAAGCACCAGCTGGGCCGAGTCAGGGGCCTGAGCCTGCCCTGGCTCCAGATGCGGGGATGACCTCGTTGCCTCCAGCTGGGCCATCACTTACAGCTGCTCCACTACCGGTTGGGTCAGGGGAGGCTGAGGTGGCCCCTGGGTCTAGTAACCCACCAACGTCTCCTGAGCTGCAGAGAATAAGGTCTGAGAGAAGGAGAGACCTGAGTATTTGCAGGAGGAGTGCTCGCCTTCTGGCAAACAGGGAGATGAGTCACCCGGGGATCAGGACCGGCCATTACCCTGACAGAGATAAAAGGCTGTCGGACCCCACCCCAGGTTGTGGGAGCAACATTGCTGTATGCCAGATCCTGTACCTGTCCTTGCCTGGTCTCCTGCCCTGTTGGACTGACTCCCAGCGGAACCAGCGGATTCTGGACCGGTCCTGGACTGCGTTTCATGGGTTACCCCCGGGCCCAGCACAGGAAGACTTTATGGGTCAAACACCAGCACTTTGAAAAGTAATTTTATGCTCACACCAACCCTGTGAGGTAGCTTTGGGGGAGAAAGAGTGAGTTATCGAAGGTCACCCAAAGAGCTTTGTGCCAAGTGGAGATTTGAACCTACCAGGCCTAGAGTTGGTGTCTCTCTGGTGTGAGCACATTTTCTCCCCACCCCCCGCAAACGCAGAAGAGGCAACGTGCGGCCGCAAACAGCTCGCTGCAAACAGCCTGCTTCCAATCTGCCACGATCTTTGGTCTCCATCGGATGCATATTATTCCCGGGACGTGTCATCATGTGATTTCTCCTGGGGCCAAGAATCTCCTTATATGATGAAATGAACATCTGGCGAGCGTCAGATCCAATGGACACTAAGCTCTAAATAAGCTAGGAGCTGAAATAGCAGCCAGGTGCTAAGATGCAGGAGTCTCAAACTTGTAACTCCCCGTGGCCCAAGAAACGGAAGGGGGCTCGGGGCATCATCCAGACTGACCCCTCCGCAAAGACCACAATATCACCTTGATATAGCACCATCTATATCAGCTGCCAACTACGTAAATGGGCCTCACTTTGATATCACCTTGATATAGCACTATATATCAGCTGTCAATTAAATGGGCCTCGCTTTCAAAGATGGCCGGGTCAGACGAGGAACCGTAACCACTTCCATTAAAGAGAACGAACACTTGGGTGCAAGGCTCCTCATCCGCCGCGACTATTCCAGCCGGTTCATAGCAAATTTTGTTATTTGCTGATAAGGAACTGGGATCCCGCCGCGATAATGGAACGGAATTGTTTCTCCTTCCCTTTCAAGTTAAGGAAATCAGAGATGAAGCTATGGGGACTGAGTAATAAAAGATTATTCTCATAATAACAACGCAGAGATTTGCAGGGAGTTGAAACAGCTTCCCAGAATTAGAAGCTGTCAGTAATTATAACCTAGTTCAGTGTGGGTGCTATTTAAAGATAATATGTTAAAGGCGCCTTTGATAGAAATTATTTGATTGTGCCATTGGGGTGGGGGTGCCGGGGTCTCATTCAGACTAGCAGCCGCAAGCAGCACTTGGGGGTCAGCGTGGCCTTTTCTAACGGGAACGTTTAGTATGATTACCCACAGATTTTGGATTTCTGTTTTCGTTCATTCTCTGCATCAGTGTTCCCCAACTGTTTGATAGATGAGGTGCACACAGTTCTGAGTCAAAACTGGGCAAAACACTTTTTGCAGGGGAAAAGGATGGGGCCTTTGAGAGTAAAAGCAGGAATTACTCAGTAGTCGAGACAGACAACTCGGTCCATTTCTGTTTCTATTTTCCAGTCTTCAGTTCTGTTCTTTATTGCTACAACCACAGATCAATCTCCGTATTTTTTCCAACCTAAATTCGGTTATTGAATCACTTTATTTATTTGTTTGTTTTCAGGGTAAATGTTTTGAGGAAGTATTGACATATCCTTGGGGATAATAAAACAGTCAAACAAGCCAATAATTATATAATCATTTACCTTTGCTGGAGTCTTTGCCTTCCTTTGCACAATCCCATTAAGGAAAATATTTCCAGTAAGAGTCACCAAAACTCACCAGCATTTTAGGGCTCATTTCTCCTTCAACACATATTTCCTATGCAATTTTGCCTGAAAACACACAATTTGTTGCAAATGGTTTCCTGTGTTACAGTGCCTTTTCAATAACATATGCAACTTGATGCACACATTCCAGCAAGATGTGCATTTTTTGCACACGTCCACGTGGCATTTTGTAATCTGGAAAAGTGTGGATTTGGAAAGAGAGCTGCGCTTTTTGCTCATCCACTGTTTCAGGAAATGCAAATCAGGAAGGTTCGCATTCAAATCCATCTCTCACACTGACAATCTCTCACACACTCACATTTCTCTCTCTCTCTCTCTCTCTCTCTCTCTCTCTCTCTCTCTCTCATCCACACACAGAGGACCCTAATTTTCCCATCTCCCTGCAACAAGAGGCCCCTCCCCACCAAAAGGAAGAAGAAGAAGAATCTTAAGAGCTGCTGGAACTGAGATGTGACTCCAAGCAGTGATGGATAGTGGAGGAGGCAGAAAGTATAATTTCGGCAGAAGAAGCTGCGTGGGAAACGTGTTTGCTTCAGAGGCTAGGTGTGTAGGAGATGGGTGAAGTTTCATTCCAAGCTGCTGGTGGATTTGCTCAGGAGCTGCAGGCAAGGTGGGAGCAGGAGGCACGTGCGCAGAAGGGGCATCGCCAACCCCACAGCAAGCAAGCAGAAAGAGCCGTCAGAGAGTCGGAGAACCAGACCTCGCCCTGCGTGCGGCTCCCAGTACGTTTCCGAGCACAATTCAAAGTGGTGGTGTTGACCTTTAAAGGCCTAAACGGCCTCGGCCCAGTATACCTGAAGGAGCGTCTCCACCCCATCATTCTGCCCGGACACTGAGGTCCAGCTCTGAGGGCCTTCTGGCGGTTCCCTTATTGCGAGAAGCCAAGTTACAGGGAACCAGGCAGAGGGCCTTCTCGGTAGTGGCACCCACCCTGTGGAACGCCCTCCCACCAGATGTCAAAGAGAACAACAACTACCAGACTTTTAGGAGACATCTGAAGGCAGCCCTGTTTAGGGAAGCTTTTAATGTTTGATGCATTACTGTATTTTAATATTTTGTTGGAAGCCGCCCAGAGTGGCTGGGGAAGCCCAGCCGGATGGGTGGGGTATAAATAATCATCATCATCATCATCATCATCTTGAGATGAGTCAGTGACAGGATGTATGCCTCGCACGCAGAAGGGTCCAGGCTCAATCCTCTGCAGCCCCAGGGTCACAGAGCGAGCCGCCAGGCTATCATACTGTTCAGAGTGGGAGTTAACATGGGTACTTTTTACCACATGTGGTGGACATGTAAAGAAGTAAAAGCTTTCTGGGAGATGATGTATAATGAGTTAAAGAAAATGTTTAAAAACACTTTTGTTAAAAAAAAACCCTGAAGCTTTCTTACTGGGTATAGTGGGTAAAGAGATACCGAGACAAGGAAAAAAAAAGTTATTATATGCAACAACTGAAGCAAGAATTTTATTAGCCCAGAAATGGAAATGGCATGAAGTACCAACAAAATAAGAGTGGCATGTGAAAATGATGGGCTTTGCAGAACTGGCAAAACTGACTAGTAGAATCCGGAACCAGCAAGATCGAGTATTCCAAAAAGACTGGAACTAATTTATATTATATTTGAAAGACAACTGTAAGCAATTAACACCATTAGCAGGGTTATCTGAATATTTGTAAGTTGAATTAGTCACCTATTCAGCTTGAGTGATTTAATATTTTAAGTAATGATATAACAAGGAAAGGAAAGGAAGTGAAGTGCAAAAATGTAAAATTTAATTTTGTAAGCCGTTAGGGAGGGAGGGAAGCCATTTAGGCTCGACTGAGCCAAAATATTTCGTAAGAGGATATGATGTTACGTATTGTGATTATATGTAAAATTGATAAAAATTGTTTTTAAAAAAAAAACAACAAGGTGGGAGTTAACGCTTTACCAACAAAACACGATCCTCGCAGATTAGTGGAGTGCCAGGCCTAGTGAGCAGAGCAACTCTTTCCTTGTGGGCCCTACTCTTCTTTATTTTCACTTATTTTCATTCTCCTTTAGCAGCTGGCTTTCCCTAGTGGTTGGCTCAGGAAGGTAGGAAGATAGTTTTACCAAGTCAGACCACTGGCCTATATAGCTCAGTATTGTCCACACGGACCGGCAGCTGCTCTACAATGTTTCAGACGGGGGTGTACTCAGCCCCACTGGGAGCCAATGCAGCAGAAGGCAGGATTGGGATTCAGTATATGACCTCAACAGAAAGGAGAACTGGGCCCAAACTAACAAAATGACTCTCAAATGCAAAGTTCAGATGTTCAGTGAATATTCAAGAAGTATCTGAAGATTTGGAGAAAACATGGATAATGAAGTGAGATTGAAACTCAAAATGGGGAGTTTATTGGGAGCAAATTCACTGGCGCTCGTACTACACCCAAAATACGATACGATAATCTTTATTGTCATTGTCCCATACAGAACAATGAAATGGAAAAAATCTACATCAGACATTCAAAAACCAACAAGCCTGCTATCCCAGCTATCCCAGCCTGGTTACCCCCCTAAAAATTCTGATACCCCATAATTGAATACAATATACTCACATAGAGACTACCTTATACCGCGTTTAAAACCAAAATCGCATTTGGATAGAAACTGTTTCTCAGGCGGCTAGTCCTAGTCTTTATAACCCTTTATAACCAAAGGAATTTCAATAGAAGTAAATGTCAGGTTCTGCCCTTAGGCAGGAACAACCAGCAGCACAAATAGGAGATTGGAGAGACCTGGCTTGACAGCAGTACATGCAAAAAGGATCTAGGCTAGGGGTCTTAGTGG
This sequence comes from Podarcis liolepis, assembly GCF_965112155.1. NCBI lineage: Eukaryota > Metazoa > Chordata > Lepidosauria > Squamata > Lacertidae > Podarcis > Podarcis liolepis. Next base: position 5,865,144 of record NC_139564.1, read on the forward strand.
ACCCCAAGCTGAACATGAGTCAACAGGGTGATGCAGCAGCAAAAAAAGCTAATGCTATTCTAGGCTGCATCCACAGAAGTCTAGTGTCCAGAAAATAATAGTACAGTGGTACCCCGCAAGACGAATGCCTCGCAAGACGGAAAACCCGCAAGACGAAAGGGTTTTCTGTTTTGGAGGCGCTTCGCAAGACGAATTTCCCTATGGGCTTGCTTCGCAAGACGAAAGCCCATAGGGAAATCTCCGGGGACCTGTTTTAAATTGCTGGCGGTCGGGAGCAAAGACTTTCGCCCACAGCCAGCCTTCAGAAGAGGTCCTGGAAGCGTTCGCTGCCGACCCCCAACATTTTAAAAGTCTCTGCTGTCCCGGGGAGATTTTAAAATGCTGGGGGTCGGGAGCGAAGCGTTCGCTGCCGACCCCCAGCATTTTAAAATCTCCCCGGGACAGCAGAGGCTTCTCTGATGTCCCGGGCGATCTTAAAATGCTGGCGGGCGGGAGCGAAGCGTTCGCTGCCGACCCCCAGCATTTTAAAATCTCCCCGGGACAGCGGAGGCTTCGCTCCCGCCCGCCAGCATTTTAAAATCGCCCCGGGACAGCAGGGGCTTTTAAAATGCTGGCGGTCGGCAGCAAAGCCCTCCTGTCCCCGGAGCTTGCGGGGCGGGAGGTGGGAAGAAGGGATTTTCTTCCCACCGTCAGCCTTCAGAACAGCCTTCTGAAGGCTGGCAGTGGGAAGAAAAGCCCTTGTCCCCCCCCCCAGCCTTCAGAAGAGGTCGGGGGACAAACTGTCCCCGGACCTGGTCTGAAGGCGGTTTCCCTAGGAACGCATTAATTGATTTTCAATGCATTCCTATGGGAAACCGTGCTTCGCAAGACGAAAAACTCGCAAGAAGAAAAAACTTGCGGAACGAATTAATTTCGTCTTGCGAGGCACCACTGTACCATTCTATTCTGCCTTGGTCAAACCACACCCGGAATACGGTATCCAGTTCTGGGCACCACAATTTATGAAGGATGTTGACAAGCTGGAAGGTGTGCAGAGGAGGACAACCAAGATGATCAGGGGTCTGGAGATCAAGCTGTGATGGCCTGGGACTCAGGCTCAGACTCAGTCCGCACCGGATCCTTTGCCTCAGGTGGCGTCTGAACCAAGTCTGGGGCCTGATTCTGAAGAGCTCCAGCCTGCACAGGTTCCCCTGCAACAAGCATCAGCTGGGCCAAGTCAAGGGCCTGAGCCTTCCCTGGCTCCAGATGCGGAGATGACCTCCTTGCCTCCAGCTGGGCCATCACTTACAGCTGCTCCACTACCGGTTGGGTCAGGAGAGGCTGAGGCGGCCCCTGGGTCTAGTAACTCACCGACGTCTCCCGAGCTGCAGAGACTCAGGTCTGAGAGAAGGAGAGACTTGATCACTCGCAGGAGGAGTCCTCGTCTTTGGGTGAGACAGGGATGTGAGTCACCGGGGAATCAGGACCGGCCGTTACCCCAACAAAGATGAAAGGCTGTTGGACCCCGCCCCAGGTTGCGGGAGCAACGTTGCTGTATGCTAGATCCTGTACCTGGTCTTGCCTGGTTTCCTGCCTCGTGTCCTGTCTTGACCCTGTTGGACTGACTCCTAGTGGAACCCTTGGATTTGGGACCGGACCTGGACCGCATTGCTCGGCCCAGCACACAAGACTTATGAGGAGCAGTTGAAGTAGCTGGGTATGTTTGGCCTGGCAAAGAAGAGACTGAGAGGAGATATGATATCTTAAGGGCTGTCACATGGAAGAGGGAGCGAGCTTGTTTTCTCCTGCTCTGGAAGGCAGGACCTGAACCAATTCAAGTTACAAGAAAGGAAATTCTAACTAAATGTCAGGATTAACTTTCTGACAGTAAGAGGTGTTCGACAGTTGAAAAGACTCCTTCGGAAGGTGGTGGACTGTCCTTCACTGGAGGTTTTTTGAAACAGAGGTTGGATAGCCATCTGCCATGGATGATCTAGCTGAGATTCCTGCATTGCAGGGGGTTGGACTAGATGACCCTTGGGTCCCAATTGTACAATTCTATGATTCTAAGGGCTTATTGATCGGGGCAATCATCTTTTCAGATTCAGCTAAACTCTGACATGTTGTAGTTACAGGTAAGTAGCCGTATTGGTCTGCCGCAGTCAAAACAAAATAAAAAAATCCTTCCAGTAGCACCTTAGAGACCAACAAAGTTTGTTATTGGTATGAGCTTTCGTGCGCCTGTATCTGAAGAAGTGTGCATGCACACGAAACCTCATACAGTGGTGCCTCGCAAGACGAATGCCTCGCAAGATGAAAAACTCGCAAGACGAAAGAGTTTTTCATTTTTTGAGTTGCTTCGCAAGACGATTTTCCCTATGGGCTTGCTTTGCAAGACGAAAACGTCTTGCAAGTTTGTTTCCTTTTTCTTAAAACCGTTAATACCCAGGGTGCATTGCTTGAAGAGGTGCAGTTGCGACTTGACTTCGAGGAGCAACTCATAGCACGCGGTGTGGTAGCCTTTTTTGAGGTTTTTGCACAACGGCACCACCCTGACAAGGACCTGACATGTGACCTTGCGAACACTTTTGATACGAGGGTCATGTCGTCTTTCAGGGAGGTGCTGAAAAGGCAGATGAAGCAGCAGACCATGGACAGGTTCTTCAGCAAGAAGCAAAGAGTGGAAGAGGAACCTTCTTCGAGTTGTCCCCCAGAGTCTTAGAAAATGTATGTACAGTACACTTTGGTGATTTTTAAATGCTTTTCTGTCATGTTTAGAAACTTAAATTATTGTTCCTTCAGTTTTTGAAATGCTCTTTACAGTATGTGTGACTTTAAAGAGCACTTAATAAACTCTTTTTGTACCAAATTTGGCTTTGTTTGGACTTTTTTTGACCATAGGAACGCATTAATTGATTTTCAATGCATTCCTATGGGAAACCGTGCTTCGCAAGATGAAAAATTCGCAAGGCGAAAAAACTCGCAGAACGAATTAATTTCGCCTTGCGAGGCACCACTGTACCAATAACAAACTTCGTTGGTCTCTAAGGTGTTACTGGAAGGAATGTTTTTATTCTGACATGTCAGTTTGAGTTGTAAAAATGGGTTTCTTATGGGGCTATTCTTTACAGTCAGATGATCAAGGGTCTGGATACCAAGCCTGATGAGGAACGGTTGAAGGAGCTGGGTGTGTTTAGCCTGTAAAAGAGGAGACTGAGAGGAGAGAAGAAAGCCCTCTTCAACATCTCAAGGGCTGTCACAATGTCACCTCCCGCCTTGCCAAAAGCCTTAGCCAAAGTGGCAGCCATTGTGTGTGCTTTTTTGGGGGGGTTGGCAACCTCTGATGGAAACTGCCACCAGCCTCCTCCAGCCATCTGCTTTTAGTTTCTTCCTTTCTCCTCGGGTCCCTGCAAGGAGAAGGGGCTCTTATGCTGAGAACGAGAGAGATGCGCCCACTCTCTGTGAGTAACCACTGTCAAATTGGATCCTGCCGCAGCAAGACAATAAATAGCGTCTCTCTTCCCATTTAAGTTGCTATGGACATGGGGACACAGGGAAGCTGCATGGCGCTGAGTCAATTTGCTGGCCTGCATCGCTCAGGGGTGGGGAGAATTTGGCCCTCCAGGGGTTGCTGAGTTTGAGTTGAGTTGAGTTTTGGATTTGATATCCCGCCTTTCACTCCCCTTAAGGAGTCTCAAAGCGGCTAACATTCTCCTTTCCCTTCCTCCCCCACAACAAACACTCTGTTAGGTGAGGTGAGTGGGGCTGAGAGACTTCAGAGAAGTGTGACTGGCCCAAGGTCACCCAGCAGCTGCATGTGGAGGAGCGGGGAAGCGAACCCGGTTCACCAGATTACGAGTCCACTGCTCTTAACCACTACACCACACTGGCTCTCAATTTTTGACTCCCATTTGCGTCCAGCATGCAAGGCCAAGGAGGATGGGAGTTGTAGTTCAGCAATGTGCGGAAAATAAAAGACGCCTGCTTCTTGGGAGAAAAGCAATGACAAACCTAGACAGCATCTTAAAAAGCAGAGACATCACCTTGCCAACAAAGGCCCGTATAGTAAAAGCTATGGTTTTCCCAGTAGTGATGTATGGAAGTGAGAGCTGGACCATAAAGAAGCCTGATCGCCGAAGAATGGATGCTTTTGAATTCTGGTGCTGGAGGAGACTCTTGAGAGTCCCATGGACTGCAAGAAGATCAAACCTCTCCATTCTGAAGGAAATCAGCCCTGAGTGCTCACTGGAAGGACAGATCCTGAAGCTGAGGCTCCAAGACTTTGGCCACCTCATGAGAAGAGAAGACTCCCTGGAAAAGACCCTGATGTTGGGAAAGATGGAGGGCACAAGGAGAAGGGGATGACGGAGGACGAGAAGGTGGGACAGTGTTCTCGAAGCTACCAGCATGAGTTTGACCAAACTGCAGGAGGCAGTGGAAGACAGGAGTGCCTGGCGTGCTCTGGTCCAGGGGGTCATGAAGAGTTGAACACGACTAAACGACTAAACAACAAAACAATGTGTGGAGAGCTGAAGATTCTTTGCTTTAGCTCAGTGTTGCCTACAGTGGCTCTCCTGCTGGATCAGGCCAATGGCCCGTCTAGTCTAGCATCCTGTGCTCACAGCGAGATGCCTGTGGGATCTTGAGCACAATAACACTCTCCCCTTGCTATTCAGAAGCATCACAGTCTCCTACTGTCAAGGCAGAGCAGATATTAGCCATTGACAGCTCCCTCCTCCATGAATTGGTCTGATCCTCTGTTAAGGCCATCTGGGTCGGTGGCCCCACCGCCTCCTGTGGCAATGAGTTCCAAAGTTTAACTATGCATTGCATGAAAAAATAGTCTTTTAAAATCTGTCCTGAATTCCCCAACCCTCAGCTTCATTGGCAGAGGCACCAGCTTCCCTAGAGGGGGCTGACATGACACCATGCAATGTCCTCTGAATATTGATGGGGGCAGCCCCTCAAAAGAAATAATTGAGGGGCCAAAACTGCCTTGGTCCCTAGGATGGCCCTGCCTCTAGTGTTATGAGAGAGGGAGAGAAACTTTTCTCTGTTGACGCTCCCTGTGCATGACTTTACTAATTTCTATCCTGCCTCCTCCTCCTGATATTTCGTGCAGGCTGTCCCAGAATGTGGGCATTTCGGGGGCACTTTTTCTTGGGCTGCCGAATTGCATCGCAAAATTCAGAGGCGTGTGGCTTTCATAGAATCGGAGAATCGTAGTTCTTCTTTATTTCTCAGGTGGCTTCAGCGAGTATGAATTAGGTAGATTTGCATCAGAAAGCAAATCAAACCACCCTTACTCACTTTTTTCACCTGTTTTTGCAACCCTGCCTCCTGGCTCGCCTTGTGCTTTTGACTGTCACATGCTGCTTCTGACTCACCTCAGACTGCTTCTCATCACCTGCCTGACATGTACTGCAGATGCGCAAAGGGGGCATGCACCCTGAATTCTGCCCCCCACTTCTGAGTTTGCCACCTCCTCTTGTGCAATGTGTGGGGACCTGAGATGGGTGCAGAAATCAGTGCAAACACCTCTCCCTCCCTCCCTCCCTCTCTCTCTCCTTGCTTTGGCTACCTCCATCTGGTTGCAAAAAGAGAGAGAAACCTTCCAGCAATCCATCCCATCATATTCCGGGCCTCTAAAGACTCCGCAACGCCCACAAATATCCTCGTGCTTGATGAAAACAGAGCAAATTCAAAATCCACATTTGGCAAAATTGCATCAACAAGCAGATTCCTAGCCAGGGCGCCGTTCCGACGGGGGTAGATATTTGCAAAGAACCGCCGGGCCATGTGTGTGATTTGGCGCCTTTCTCTTGCCAGGGCCTGCTCCGATCGGATGGCTCGGGCAGGATGCGCTCCCTCGGTGGCACAAATCTCAGCTCCTCCTGCTTCCCTTGTCTCATCCTGCCCAGAATGGATGCTCAGATCTATTGCAGGGAGGAACAGAACTGTATAAGGAGAAGTGGCCTTGGCTAAGTACAGAAGGTCTGGTGTGTGTCACCATTAAGCCATAAGGTAGCAGAGCATAGGGAAGGGGGCTGACCCAGTGGGAACCTCTGTTGGCATCTCCACCCCCATCGCTCAGCCCGGATATTGACACTGAGCACCATTGCTCAGCCTCCACTGACTTTGAGCACCGAGGGCCTTTTGGCGGTTCCCTCACTGCAAAAAGCGAGGTTGCCTGGAACCAGCCAGAGGGCCTTCTCGGTAGTGGCACCTTCCCTGTGGAATGCCTTCCCGTCAGATGTCAAGAAGATTAAGACCTACACGTTTCCGGGCACAATTCAAAGTGTTGGTGCTGACCTTTAAAGCCCTAAATGGCCTCGGTCCAGTATATCTGAAGGAGCGTCTCCACCCCCATCGTTCACTGAGGTCCAGCGCCGAGGGCCTTCTGGCGGTTCCCTCACTGTGAGAGGCCAAGTTACAGGGAACCAGGCAGAGGGCCTTCTCGGTAGTGGCACCTGCTCTGTGGAACGCCCTCCCACAAGATGTCAAAGAGGAAAACAACTATCAGACTTTTAGAAGACGCCTGAAGGCAGCCCTGTTTAGGGAAGCTTTTTAATGTTTGGTGTTTTGTCGTGTTTTTAATATACGTGTTGGGATAGGGTTGCCATACGTCCGGATTTCCCCAGCTTTTCTAATGACAGAATTAGTGTCCAGGGGGGATTTGGGGAAATCGGGAAACTTACCCAAGAAATGCTCAACAACTTTTGGAAAAGAAAGCTCAATAAGTTTTTACTTCTATAAATATGGCAACCCTATGTTGGGAGCCAGCCAGAGTGGCTGGGGCAACCCAGGCAGATGGGTGGCATACAAATAATGTTGTTGTTGTTCTTGTTGCAGCACTGAAGCAGTTCTCCTGGGTCTGATCTCATGGGTCAGGGAAAGCCTGGATGAAAACCTACCTCTATCCAAGGCATCTGAAGCAACGGGTGGTTGCTGCTTCACATATGACAGGGGGAAGGGCACAGCGCATGGGCAATGGAAGAGTGGAATCATAATTTTATTTTTATTTTATTTTTTTAAAAAAACTGTATAATTGGCTAAAGTGTGGAAATATTGGGTAAACTAACAATTTATTTATTTATTTTAAAAGAGGAAGAATGGAATAAATAAATAAATTGTAGAGTTGGAAGGGACCTCAAGGGTCATGTAGCCCCGCCCCTACAATGCAGGAATCTCAGCTAAAGCATCCATGCAGGGCCTGCAAGACGGAGCTGTTCCGCCAGGCCTTTGGTTGGGGTTCAGTCTGATTCTTTTCTTTCTGTATAAGAACAAGCATTAAAGAGGCCTCCTAACCCGCTCACAGGTCCTTTATAAGACCAGTGGTAACAGTTGGCCCTGGAGAATATGAACCACTCTCAATTTTACCCGTGGACTGCCATCTGTCCAGATTTTCATTTGTTCTGAACTAATTTTAAGAAGTATTTTAATTAATCGTTTGCCTGTTTTTGTTCTTTGTATACTGTGTTAGTTTTATGATGTTAGCCGCCCTGAGCCCAGCTCTGGCCGGGGGGGGGGGGGGGGTTACAAATAAAGATTTATTATTATTTTTTATTATGACAGATGGCCACCCAACCTCTGCTTAAAAACCATCTTTCTCCATCTTAGATATTTGAAGATGGCTGTCATCTCTCCTCTCAGTGTCCTTGGTCTGATCAAGGCACAATGTTGTTGTTTAGTCGTTTAATCGTGCCCGACTCTTCGTGACCCCATGGACCAGAGCACGCCAGGCACTCCTGTATTCCACTGCCTCCCGCAGTTTGGTCAAACTCATGCTGGTAGCTTTGAGAACACTGTCCCACCATCTCGTCCTCTGTCGTCCCCTTCTCCTTGTGCCCGCCATCTTTCCCAACATCAGGGTCTTTTCCAGGGAGTTTTCTCTTCTCATGAGGTGGCCAAAGTCTTGGAGCCTCAGCTTCAGGATCTGTCCTTCCAGTGAGCACTCAGGGCTGATTTCCTTCAGAATGGAGAGGTTGGATCTTCTTGCAGTCCATGGGACTCTCAAGAGTCTCCTCCAGCACCATAATTCAAAAGCATCCATTCTTTGGCGATCAGCCTTCTTTATGGTCCAGCTCTCACTTCCATACATCACTACTGGGAAATCCATAGCTTTAACTATACGGACCTTTGTTGGCAAGGTGATGTCTCTGCTTTTTAAGATGCTGTCTAGGTTTGTCATTGCTTTTCTCCCAAGAAGCAGGCATCTTTAGAGTGGTAGAATTACTTCCCTTGATCTGGACACTAGACTTCTGTTCATGCAGCCCAGAACAGCATTCCCTCTGTTAACAGGCAGGAGTACCTCTGAGCATATGCAGAGTGCATATTCCCGCTCCCAAGCAACCATAGCTTGGACTCCCCCCGCCCTGACATACCTGGGCTTAAGGGGGGTTAAAGTTTCCATAGCAAAGGGCTTTCAAGTACCTTTGAGCTCCGGCACCTCTTATCTCCGAAAAATGAAAACAACATGTAATTGTATAATTATTCCCGATCTCCCTGGGCACACACTTAGTGGGCTGTGTGCATTTCTTATTTAAACCCAGTCTCTATAGCAGCGGCGGAACCGCATTAGTCGTGGGAGATGAGAAGAGCTGTCGAAGGAAGTTGAGAGTGACTGAATCACATCGCAGGTCGAAATGGCTTAGAACCAGCGTGGCAAACCACAAAGAAGGCTGATCGCCGAAGAATTGATGCTTTTGAATTCTGGTGCTGGAGGAGACTCTTGAGAGTCCCATGGACTGCAAGAAGATCAAACGCATCCATTCTTAAGGAAATCAGCCACTGGAAGGACAGATCCCGAAGCTGAGGCTTCACCTCGGATGCAAGGAGGTAGGAAGGTGTGAAGGGTTGAGCATGATGCTGTGCTCACATTTCCATTGGTTCTTCATCCAGTGTGCTCCTGATGACGATTTGGGAAGCGGCGTACACACAGTGTTGGTGGCCACAATCCATCTCTGTGTTGTGGTTTTATTATGAAATGCTGCATTTGCTCACCCCCACCCCAGACCAGCTTCGATCCGAATCGAGAAAATGAACAGCACGGCCTCATTTCAAGCTGGCAACATGTGTAGACAGCCTACAGCGGTCTGCATATGCACAGAAAGCATGTTGTGCATCACCAAGCGGCAGCCCTGCCTGACCCCAAGAGTCTCTGAGTCAAGCACCTCTCGATGTCATCGTCACTTGTCGCTCGTTCCCTTCTTTGGAAGAAAGAAGACCAAATCAATTGGCCTGAAGGATCATATACAGGTATTGATAGGCTGGGGGCGAGGGCTCCTGTTGAAGCTGAAATCCCCATCTTCTTGCCCAGGGCTTCCTCTTTACATCCTTCCTTCCTCTTTCAAATATAGAAAAGAAGCCCTTTTCAACTTGGGTGGCAATATCTGCAATGCTATGCTATGTTAAAGCTATGGTTTTCCCAGTAGTGATGTATGGAAGTGAGAGCTGGACCATAAAGAAGGCTGATTGATCGCCGAAGAATTGATGCTTTTGAATTCTGGTCTGGAGGAGACTCTTGAGAGTCCCATGGACTGCAAGATCAAACCTCTCCATTCTGAAGGAAATCAGCCCTGAGTGCTCACTGGAAGAACAGATCCTGAAGCTGAGGCTCCAAGACTTTGGCCACCTCATGAGAAGAGAAGACTCCCTAGAAAAGACCCTGATGTTGGGAAAGATGGAGGGCACAAGGAGAAGGGGACGACAGAGGACGAGATGATTGGCCAGTGTTCTCGAAGCTATCAGGATGAGTTTGACCAAACTGCGGGAGGCAGTGGAAGACAGGAGTGCCTGGCGTGCTCTGGTCCAGGGGGTCACGAAGAGCCGGACACGACTAAACAACAAAAGCGTTGCAAACACAGGGGCCTGGATCCAGCGCCCTGCCAGCCCCCCATCTTTCTCCCCATCGGGTGAATGCAACAGAACAACCACCCCATTGCCTCACTGGGAAGGTTTAAACCCTTTCTGAATTCATTGAATCCTTGGAGGTTGCCCTTGACCCCACCCAGATTCGAAGGAATGTAAATTAAATAAAGCCAAGGAACAATCGTCATTGATTTATTATCAACCACCGTGATTAGGTGTGTAAAAAATAAGGAAATGACTATTGAATTGTGGAATCGTCTCATTAAATACAGAGTTTCCTCATTGGCCAAGGAAGTGCCCTCTGTACAAGGCCATCCTCTTTAGTGCCGAAGCTCAGACTTCCCAGTTATTATTTTTTGACACTGTACCTTGCAAAATTCTTTTTCGATCTCTAGGGCTTTAGTCATCCCCTGCACAGTCCTGCCGACCCCAAGAGGATCAATACTGACCCCTTTGGGAAACCCTGCACGGCAACAGGGGAATCAGGACAAAGCAATTTCCATGGGTCAGAATTCGCACACATCACACACCCCAAATGTGCATTCACCTTCAATAGACTGGGTCCATCATGTCTAACCACCAATTACATATGCTCTTCGCCTCCACCACAAATTCGTTTCATCTCTTTTAACAGCCACCTTTTAAAGCTTCGCTTTGTTTTTAATATTTGACGTTTTATTGTGTTTTTCTATTTTGCTGGAAGCGGCCCAAGTGGCTGGGGAAACCCAGCCAGATTGGTGCGGTATAAATAATAAAATTATTGTTATTATTACTTGTAGCAGGGAGTTCCATACACTAAGGAAATACTGTGTGAAGAAATGCCTCAGCTTCTGCCACTTAATATTATTGGGCCATCCACAAAGTTCTATTATGAGAGACGGGCGAAAAGCTATTTATAATCATAGAATCATGGAGTTGTAGAGTTGGAAGGGACCACAAGGGTCATCTAGTCCAACCCCCTGCAGTGCAGGAATCTCATCTAAAGCATCCATGACAGATGGCCATCCAACCTGCTTAAGGCGACATTTTTCCACCTTCACCGCATCAAGCAGTTGGTCCCTTACCTTTCTCGCCCTGACCTGGCCACAGTGATACATGCGACGGTCATCTCCAGGCTTGACTACTGTAATTCGCTCTACGCGGGGCTGCCCTTGAAGCTGTCCCAGAAACTCCAGCGGGTGCAGAATGCTGCAGCGAGGCTCCTCACGGGGTCCTCGCCGCGGGATCACATTCATCCAGTGCTTTACCAACTGCACTGGCTCCCAGTGGAGTACAGGGTCAGGTTCAAGGTGCTGGTTTTGACCTTTAAAGCCCTTCACGGCCTAGGACCCTCGTACCTACGGGACCGCCTCTCCTGGTATGCCCCATGGAGGACCTTAAGGTCCATATATAGCAACTCCCTAGAGGTCCTGGGCCCTAAGGAAGTCAGATTAACCTCAACCAGAGCCAGGGCCTTTTCAGCACTGGCCCCGGCCTGGTGGAACGCTCTATCTCAAGAGACCAGGGCCCTGCAGGATCTGATTTCTTTCCGCAGGGCCTGTAAGACAGAGTTGTTCCGCCTGGCCTTTGGCTTGGAATCAACTTGATTCCCTCCCCCTCTTTCTTTTTTCCTTTCTCCTCCTGTGAAGAAGCTGCATTTTAATGTTTTAATGTTGTATTTTAATCTTGTTTTTTTAAGTTCTATTTTAATCAACTTGTTTTTATTATTGATTGTTAGCCGCCCTGAGCTCGGTCTTGGCTGGGGAGGGCGGGGTATAAATACAATTTATTTATTTTATTATTATTATTATTATTATTAACCTCCAAGGAAGGAGAGTCCACAATTTCCTGAGTTATCATATCTACTCTCTGTCTCCTCTTTTCCAGGCTAAACATACCCAGCTCCTTCGACCGTTCCTCATAAGGCTTAGTTTCCAGACCCTTGATCATCTCAGTCACCCTCCTCTGCACATCTTCCAGCCTGTCAACATCCTTCTTAAATTGTGGTACCCAGAATTGGACACCATATTCCAGGTGTGGTCTGACCAAGACAGAATAGAGTGTATTATTACTTCCCTTGATCTGGACACCAGACTTCTGTTGATGCAGCCTGGAATAGCATTAGTTTTTTTTGCTGCTACATCACACTGTTGACTCACGTTCAACTTGTGGTCCACCAAGACCCCTAGATCCTTTTCACATGCACTGCTGCCAAGCCAAGTCTCCCCAATCTCATATTTGGGCAGCTGGTTGTTCCTGCCTAAGTGCAGAACCTGACATTTGCCTCTACTGTATTGAAATTCATTTTGTTAGCTTGGGCCCAGTTCTCCAATCTGTTAAGATCAATTGATGAATGTGGGTTCAGTTTCCCAATTGGAGGAAACGCTTCATTACTTGCAACTTCTAACCGGCGCACAGAAAAAAAAGCAAAATGGGGCAATAAAACGTGTCAAAAAATAAAAATGCCATCAAACCCAAACATCTCCCATCACGTGTGGACCAGCCCCGACCCTTCCTCCAAGCCTTGGAGCGCTGCAGTGCGGGAAGAGTTAAAAAGGGCAGGCGATCCACCCTCCTCCCGGATCCTGCTCTCCGATAGGCTGAGGCTGTGGCAAAGGGGGCGTGGCCAGGGGGGTTGGCTGCCGTTTGCCGCAAGAAAAGGGGCAAGATGCGTGTCTGCGAGTGCGCGCGTGTGTATCGGTGACGCTGGCCGGGATGCGAGCCGCCAGCCTGCTCGCCTGCAGCGCCGCTCGCCTCCTTCCTTGCAAAGGCTCCGCGATGCGCCGGACGGCCGCCTGAGCGCACGCTTTGAATTCGCCCCCCGTGCAATTGGTCGGAGGTCGTCGTTTTCGGTTGCATTTGATTTTTGAACTCCAAGCACCTTCCCCGTCGCGGTGCATGCTTCTCTCCTGCATCCCGAGCCGCCGCCGCCAAAAAAAGAGAGGATTAAAAAACGGACGCCTCCCGGCTGAAGGAGCTGCTGCGCGCCCAGGGCGCATCGCCTGCGTTCCTGCAAAGAGTAAGGGCACAGCGGGGAGGAGGAGAGGTAGCTCTTGCCTACACGCCCGGGAGGGATTTGGGGAGGGGGCGCAGGAGGAGGGAGAGAGGGAGGCGTCGCCACACACTTGGACCGGGGGGGGGGTTGCTTGCATGGTGGTGGAAGACTGGTTACGTTTGCACGCGCTACCTTTTTTTCCCTTTTGCAAAATCGCTCAGGGTTGAGGGAATCGGTGCACGAAGAGGATTCTGTGGGAGGACGGGAGCGTGTGCAGATATGGTTGCAATTAAAATGTGGTGCACGGCGGAGATACGGGGGTCCTCCGAAATAAGCCCCGCCACCTCTTCCGATTTATTTTCTGCTTAATTAGTTTAGTTTGCCTTCCCCCCACCTAACCATGAGCTTGGAGACCTCTGCTTCTTGCAATATAATCTGACGCGCCGCGGGAAAATGCAAGGGGTTGCATACCCGTTGCAAACGTGTGCATGGCTCCAGAATAAAATATTTCCACCAATTTCTTCTTTTTGGTCATCTGGGGCGGGGGTATAGCCTCTTCGCTTGCTTTCCTCCACCCCCCACCCCCCGCCTTGCAATGTTGAAGAAGCAGCCACCCATTGATAAAGGATGTGCGTGCGTTTGTGCAAGTAAAACCATAAAACCCCTTGCAGGTATGATCAGGGATGGTTGGCGTTAGGGTTGGGTTGTGTGTGTGTGTGTGTGTGTGTGTGTGTGTGGTTTTCTCTTTTTTTTAAGATGATGTCATAAATGGGTGTCATCCAGAGCGCGAGGTGAGGTGCTGGCGTTTGGGTGATGAACAGGGGATGGCTGCAAATTATGTCATCTGCTTTTCTGGATGCTACGGCTGCGTGCCATTTCGCTGGCAAACTAGACGGGGGGGGGAGGGAAGCAGCTCCCCCCCCTTTTAGGCTAAGCCAAGGTGTAGAAACTGGGAGAGAGGGGTTCGAAATGGCTAAATAATGCCCCTTGGTTTGTTGGTTTTTAAATGTCGGTAGCATTATAGCTGCAAAGCAAGGATGGCCATAAACTCCCGGCGAACGTGACATGTTGTCCAGCTGAGCAGAAGGATTAAATGTCCTCTTCCTCTGTGTGTGTGTTTCAAAGACGAAACATTTTTTTTTTGCTTGCTATAATGCTCCGTCACATCGTTTTTGGCTCCCTATACGCATGGATATAGTATTCTGTGATGATCAGGTCTCTTTCGGCTGTGCATGGATCACCGAACTCGCCAGAGACCTCTCTTGTTTCTTGAAGATGGAGCCTTCGTTTTGTGGTTGTGTTTTTTTAAAAGCGGATTTCATTTCAGTCCTGTTGTGGACGGATCCTAAAAAAATGATGATAATCCAGATCCTGCGAATTTGGCAACATCCTTTATTTGGGGCATCTGAAATCCACCCGGTCCATAACCTTCCTTCTCCCCGCAAAGGTTTCCTAAAATAGAGAGCGAGGGAGAGGAGATTACACATCGCATCTCTTTGGGGGGAACCATCCGGCAAATGTAGTCAGGTAGACCTGTACTATTAGGGGACAATATT